>NC_092465.1:1363209-2072246 GCF_047495875.1 Pithys albifrons albifrons | reverse complement strand
AAGAGAGAGGACAGAGGGAAAATACCTTCAAAAAGCAAAGAGAATGTGACCTTCATAAAGCCTCAGAACAGTCTGGGTAGGAGGCAATAAATGAATAAATGACTAAATTAATAAATACACCACAGAATGGTCAGAGGGGGAGAGTGTCCTGTTACCCACAGCAAGTGGTAACTCATTGGTGTTGTCCATCAGGCTGAAAAGCTGGAATTGCATCTCCTACAGGTCATTCCTGATGGTGGTTGTGACTTCCTAGAGGAGAAACTCCAGGAATCATCTCATGAGCAATAGGAATAATCCACACCATGGTTAAATCATTTCCAGCCAACTTGTGCAACCAGGCCCTGCCAGGACTGTGAGGCAATGCCAAGAACATCCATTCCCAGTGCTGGGTGCTGGAATTCCATATTCCACGTGGAGGGCCATGAGCAGGGACAGCACTGGCTTCTCCTGAGCCCAAACCATGTGCACTGTGCCCGTGGACTTCAGGAAATCCACAGCCTGACTCTCCACAGAAGGTTAGAAACGGGTGACAGACCTCACACATCACCCTAAACTAAATAAAATAAGACTGACAAAGAAGCTGATAAAATATTGAGTCACTGTGACATCAGGAAGGGACAGAAAATTGATTTCCTCAGAAGCTGAAGCAGCAGCAGGAGGGAGGAGAGGAGATGAATGTGCAGTGGGGTGGGAAATGAGTGTTGCAGACATGAAGGGGAGTCTTAAGCAATGACTGCTGGGACTAATCTGTCGAGGATTTTATCACCAGCTCCATCTGTTTGGGTTTGGGGAGGAGTTTACCACAGTACTGCAAAGCAGATGGATGAGTGTGGCCAGTTATTGTGGGACTGGAGGTGACTGTGTGACCAAGAACAGATTCCATGAGCACCACAGCAGTGTCCAGGTGACAGGGTAATATTTGGGGTACCAAAAGATATCTCTGTATTCAATTACAAAATCTGGCATCCCACCCAAAATGAGGAGTGGGAGAAACTGGGAATGGGCTTTCAGCAGCCCAGCCCAGGACATGGCATGGAGAGAAGTTTGTCCCAAACTGTGAATATCCTTTTAAATGAGTGTTGCAGACACAAAGGGAGGTCGTAAGCAATGGCTGCTGGGGCAAATCCCAACGTGTTATCCCCAAATCCACCTATTTTGGATTCAGAGAGGAATTTAGGATATTCTGCAAAGCAGATCAATGTGTGGGGTTGGCTTTTATGGGACTGGAGGTTCTGCCCTTGAGCTGACAAAGTGACTGCACGACCAAGGGCAGATTCCACCACCACCATTCCAGTGCCCAGGTGATAAACTAACATTTGGGTTTCCAAAGGATATCCCTGTGGAAGATCCCTGTATTCAGCTACAAAATCTGGCATCCCACCCAAAATGAGGAGTGGGAGAACCTGGGAATGGGCTTCCTGTGGGACCAGCCCAGGACATGGCACAGGGAGAGGTTTGTCTCAAATAATATCCTTTTAAATGAGTGTTGCAGACACAAAGGGACATCATAAGCAATGACTGATGGGGCCAATCCCAGTCTATTATCCCCAAATCCACCTATTTTGGATTCAGAGAGGAATTTAGGACAGTGTTGCAAAGCAGATTCCACCACCACCATTCCAGTGCCCAGGTGATAAACCAACATTTGGGTTTCCAAAGGATATTCCACCAGGAATGTTGATCAGACACAGCACACCAAGAACACAGAGCAGGGGACACTTAGTGGTGCTTTGTAAGACCAATTTTCCCAAATTATCTCTGGGCCTGCCTGGATTTCCCCATTTATTTGTGCTCAAACTCGTGGTTTGCCCCTGGAAATTCACCACCTGCCCATGCACAGCTTAAGGCATGAAAGTCATTGCTCAAATCCAAGAGGTTATAAGAAGGATGAATAAATGAGTTTTAAAGTAAAATAGGGGGGAAATAATGGGACATTTGGGATGTGTGTGCTGGGAATGCCCTTTGGAGAGTCATTTAATGGAAAAGCTCTTCATTCATACCCTTAAATGAGATGCTTGGAATTAGATAATGAGGTTTGTGGTATTCCAGTGAAAAATTATAAATACAGGAGATTAAAACAAGCCCTTATAAATTATTATTTTAATTATAATTTCTATTATAATATTTATACAATTTATATATAAAAGTATATATTTATTTATAATTTATCTAAAAAGGAAAGATCTTATTTTCACCAGTGTGAAAATAGTTAATATACAAATTTTTTAAAAAGTATTTTGATGTAGAAATTAGATGCTTCATATATGTCTGCCAGACACTAATATTGTGATTCCTCCCAATACATATAATACATTAAAATGTATTTTTATAGATTAATAACAGAGCAAATAAATAAATAAATAAATAAATAAATAAATAAATAAATAAATAAATAAATAAATTTATGTTATAAAAGCAAAAAATCAAAGATATTATTTTCACCAGTGTGAAAATAGCTCACATACAATGTTTTAAAAAAGTATTTTGATTTAAAGATTAGATGTTTCATATATGTCTGCCACACACTAATATTTTGATTTTTCCTAATAAATGCAGCACATAAAATATCTATCTATCTATCTATCTATCTATCTATCTATCTATCTATCTATCTATCTATCTATCTAATTGTGCATCTCTATCTAGCTATCACTCTAATATCTATCACTCTCTATTATCTATTTATCTATATCTATTTATCTATATATCTATCTACATATATCTATTATCTATATATTATATTTCTATTTATCTATATCTAGCTATCATATACTTATCTATTTATCTATCTATATCTAACTAAATTTCTATCTATTATCTATTATCTATTCATATATATTTATTATCTATCTATATAATCTATTATCTATCAATCTATGTCTATGTCTATATCTATCATCTATCAATCTATCATCTATCTATCTATCTATCTATCTATCTATCTATCTCTATCTATCATCTATCTATCTATCTATCTATCTATCTATCTATCTATCTATCTATCATCAATCAATGAATCAATCTATCTATAATCTATCTATCAATCTTTATCTATCTATCAATCTTTATCTATCTATCTATCTATCTATCTATCTATCTATCATCAATCAATCAATCTATCTATCATCAATCAATGAATCAATCTATCTATAATCTATCTATAATCTATCTATCAATCTTTATCTATCTATCTATCTATCATCAATCAATCTAGCTCTCATCTATCAATCAATCTCTTATCTATCTATCTATCTATCTATCTATCAATCAATCTATCTATCTATACATCTATCCTTGTATCCATCTATCTATCTATCTATCTCTCTATCAATATATGTATCAATTTATCATCTATCTATCTCTCTATCTATCATCAATCTATCTATCAATCTATCTATCTATCTATCTATCTATCTATCTATCTATCTATCCATATATCTATCTATCTATCTATTTATCATCTATCTATCTCTCTATCTCTCTATCATCAATCAATCTAGCTCTCATCTATCAATCAATCGATCGATCAATCAATCTATCTCTTATCTATCTATCTATCTACCTATCCATCAATCTATCTATACATCTATCTATCTATCTATCTATCTATCTATCTATCTATCTATCTATCTATCATCTATCTATATATCTCTCTGTCTATCTATCATCAATCAATCCATCTATCAATCTATCAATCTATCAATCTATCTATCCATCTATCTATCTCTATCACCTATCAATCTATCTATCTTTTATATATATAAATATAAATATATATATCTAAAAATATAAATATAAAATGTATCAAATAAAAAACAACATAAATTACATCAATTAAATAACCACATTCTATATCTCATAACAGCCCCCCCTGTGCACACTCAGAGATCCAACCCCTCTGTGCCCTCCAGGCCTGGATCCCACCCAGGGGTTCCTCTTCCCCACGGATTTTCCCGCTGGGTCCGAGTGTTTTCCCGACCCCCCTGAGCTGTTCCTGTTGCCTCTGCAGTGCCTGGAGCTGGGAGTTGATTTTGTTTTCCAGGAGTTCCTTGGCAATCTTTGGGGCCTGTTTGTCTTGGCATCCCCCTCCCACATTACCCATTCTCCAATCTGAAAACTGTGTGTACATCCTTTTGTGCCTTTGGAATGGATTTCTGTGGGCCTAAAATGTCATTTAAATGTCTCATCCCCGAGACACTTGTTAATTTTCCATCTCTTATATATATATATTTTAATTTTCATAAGCTCAACTCTTCTACTTAGAATAACTCTCACTATAGGACTTCAAATATTTGAACTTGGCAAATGCTCAGAATTTTTATAAGTGAATCCATTATACTCCCCCAACATCTGCTCTTAATAATCCCAAATGGTTTTGGTTTGTTCTCCCCTCACATGGAGGTTTCTGTTTGCTTTTTCTAAACCAAAGCACCATTACACACAGAGGTGCTGCTGATAAAAATGGGCATTGATTTTGAGACTTTAACACAAAGGAGGGAAGGTTTAAAAACATTTACTTATGAGGCAAAATCCTCTCTGAGAGATTAACTTACCCCTGGGACAATAATGGTCAGATCATTGGCCAAGGAGCTCTCACGTTATCAAATTCTTCCCAAATTGCATCATCTGAAGCCTATGGGGGACAGAAAAGTTGGGAAAATTCACTAGAAATTCCCTCTGTCTTGCCTTAGGAACAACAAACGTGAGAAAAATGTAGAAATTCCGGTTTGTAAATTAAAAAGTAATGATTTTCTCACTCACCAAACCATAAATGCAAGAATTTCATCAACTTTTCCCCCAAACCCACCACTCTGTGGCTTTCACAGGAACATCCAAGCCCAGAGAAATTGGAAAAGCAGGTGAAAACATCCAGGCTGAAGCTGCCAAATCCCAGAGGGTGCTTCCATTTGGGATGCACTTTCCCACTTCAACCATCCTCTTGTCCAAGTAATTCTAAGCAAAGGAGACACTTTATAATCCCAACTTGTTTTTAAAGGGAATTTCCCCTGGAGAAAATTCAAACCAGGATTTCACAGGACCCAGAATATCCCATGGAAAAGACAGGACTCACCTCTGTGTCTTTTGTTGGAGCTCCAGGTTTTGTTTGGGCACTTCCAGAAGGATGGAGGACACCTGGGAAGAGAACAGGGTTTGGGAACCACGACCTGCAGGGAAAAGGGAAACAACAAGTTGATTTTTGAGGAGAGACCCAAAGATGCAACAACTTTCCTGCACTGAGGAATCTGTTACTTTGCTGAAGGAAAAAGAAGAAACAAGCTGAAGTTGCAGCAGGAAATATTTTTAATATTTAATTTATATTTAATATTTAATACAAAGTATTTAATACAAAATATTGGGATGAGTTAAGCACCAGGAGGTTGTGGAACTGCCACCACTGCAGGTTCATAAGAACAGGCTATGAGGGAATAATTCAGATATTAATAATTATTTCTGCCTCTTGTTTGGGAGCTGATGGTTCTTAAAGTCTCCATGATGGTCCTGGAGGGTGGGATAATCCTTCAGCTTGGATCTTGTACCTCAGGTCAGGGAAAAAATGTTGAAAATAAGATGAAATTTGTTTAAAATTGGATAAACAACCAATAGCACTGGAAGTGGCCTTTCCTAAGGAACATTAAGCCCAGGTTCCTCCTCAAATATCCAGAATAAAATGGGTGTTCTTGTTATTTGGGTGTTCTAAAACTTATCTCAAGCTATGATTTGAAATGGTCTTTGGCTTTTTAGCTTAAATCTAACTCTAAGTGGAACAGGATGGGATGGGATGGGATGGGATGGGATGGGATGGGATGGGATGGGATGGGATGGGATGGGATGGGATGGAACAGGATAGGATGGGATGGGATGGGATAGGATGGGATGGGATGGGATGGAACAGGATAGGATGGGATGGGGTGGGATGGGATGGAACAGGATAGGATGGGATGGGATGGGATGGGATGGGATGGGATGGAACAGGATAGGATGGGATGGGATGGGATGGGATGGGATGGGATGGGATGGAACAGGATAGGATGGGATGAGATAGGATGGGATGGGATGGAACAGGATGGGATAGGATGGGATGGGATGGGATGGGATGAGATAGGATGGGATGGGATGGGATGGGATGAGATAGGATGGGATGGGATGGAACAGGATAGGATGGGATGGGATGGGATGGAACAGGATAGGATGGGATGAGATGGGATGGGATGGGATGGAACAGGATGGGATGGGATGGGATGGGATGGGATGGGATGGGATGGGATGGGATGGGATGGGATGGGATGGAATAGAATAGGATGGGATGAGATGGGATGGAACAGGATAGGATGGGATGAGATGGGATGGTATTTTTGTCAGGCTTTTCCTTTCTTTGGCTTAAATCTCTTCCTCCACTCTCATTTCCCCCAAGTAAAACCACTCTGGTCACAACCCCCCTTCACTGCAGCTATTTTTAGTTTTTCCTCATGAGAAAAACTTAATTCTTTCACTCTCTTTCCCTGCACTTTCTTTTCCTCCTCTTTCCTCCAAATAATTTTTTCTCAATGAGATTTGTTTCTTGCAAAAAACCTCCCAGTGAAAGACCTTTCCCTGCATAACTTTCCATTTAAATAAGTAGTTTTGGGGATTGTTGTGAGGATCACCCTCAAAGCTATAAACTTTATCACTGTAATATATTCTATCACCAGTAGGAAACTCTGCATACAAAATACAACAGCTCTAAATACAAAATAGCTCTAAATTTAATTTTCCCCGTGTGTATAAATAGAAGAAAAATGAAAATTTAGGTGCTCAATGAGTACAAAGAGATTTGTGATTCACATACACTACATTAATTTTTTTAAATTCCTTCTTCTCTAGTGTATCCTCCATTGAGGGCCTGGGAGGCACAAGGCACCTGGATATTACTCCAGGGAGGTACAAGACACCTGGATGTTCCTGCAGGGAGGCACAAAGTACCTGGATATTCCTGCAGGGAGGCACAAGGCACCTGGATATTCCTGCAGGGAGGTACAAGACACCTGGATATTCCTGCAGACAGGCACAAGGCACCTGGATATTCCTGCAGGGAGGTACAAGACACCTGGATATTCCTGCAGACAGGCACAAGGTACCTGGATATTCCTGCAGGGAGGCAAAAGGCACCTGGATATTCCTGCAGGGAGGCACAAGGTACCTGGATATTCCTGCAGGGAGGCTCCAGGCACCTGGATATTCCTGCAGGGAGGCACAAGGTACCTGGATATTCCTCCAGGCATCAAGTGACAGGATGAGGGGAAATGGCCTCAAGTTGCACCAGGGGAGGTTTGGATGGGATGTGAGGAAAGGTTTCCTCACAGAATGGATTGTCAGGCATTGGAACAGACTGCACTGGAGAGTGGATGGTGGATCCCCATCCCTGGAAGTGTCAAAAACTGTGGATGTGGCACTTGGGGGCCATGGTGGTGCTGCTGTTCTGACAGTTGGACTTGATGATCTTAAAGGTCTCCTCCAGCCTTAACAATTCCATGATTCCCTGTTCATTCAGCCCCAGACCTGGTGTAGATCATGAGCTGCTCTCAGACAGTGTCACCATCAGGGCTGTTTGCTGCTTTATGCCCTTTATTTACGAAGCTGTTTGTTCCAGCTGGGGCCTTTCACCACTCAGTTAACTCCAGTATGGAGTATCTTTAATTCACTATTGCATGAATATCTTTCTCAACCATTTCAGTGTGTCAGTCTGTGACAAATCATCTCCAGTGGGTTTGCCCTGCTTACAAATGGGGCATTATTCACACACTGGTGTGATCCTGTGGGACTGGCACCCCTCCTCCAAGGACAGGATGATTCCCTGTGGTGTGGACATCTGGCTCTGATGGATCATTGATGTCAGCTCACGTTGCAATACCATCCAGAGGGAATTTCCATGGAATGGCACAGAGAGAAGGTGTCCTGTGCAGCGAAAGACATCACGTCATGCTTCTTTCTCTCCATCTGAATCAGTAATTTATCTTTTCAGATTACCAGTGAGTGATAGTGCTGTTGGATTTTCCCTTTCCCTTGGTTTCCAGCCCTTCCCTCAGGCCTCTTTCTTGTTTGTGTGTCCCCAGGAGATACCACGAATAGGTGACAGCTCCAAACCAGCCAAGACAAAGTACCAGTCTCCTCCAGCTACTGAGAAATTCATATTCCAGAGCAACCAGCCCAAAAGTTTATGCTGCCACTTTCACAACTCACACTCCAGGTAACCTCATGTCTTGGGGGTGAATGTTGAGAAAGCAACAGACTCCTACCAATGTGGTCTCACAGAATAAAGCTCAGTTAGGTGTCCTTCAAAGCCCTCAGGCTCTCATCTACTGGCATTAACTCAGGCGGAATTTCTGCATGGAAAGGGTGGGCAGGCACAGGCAGGGGCTGCCCAGGGAGGTTTGGAGTGCCCAGCCCTGGAGGTGCCCAAGGCAGGACTGGCTGTGGCACTCAGAGCTCTGGGCTGGGGGACAAGGTGGGCATTGGGCACAGGGTGGGCTCCATGGGCTGGGAGGGCTTTTCCAAGGTGGGCATTGGGCACAGGGTGGGCTCCAGGGGCTAGGAGGGCTTTGCCAACCTCAGGGATTCTGGGATTCTGCAAAGGAGGAAACCAGTACAAATGAAGCACCAAGCCTCAAATCCAGAAAGAAGGAGCAGAGCAGGGCCCCTGCCTCGATGTGACAAGCACAGTCTCTGGAGTTCTTGCCTGTTTTGCTGATGGAGGAGCTGCAATTGGGGTGGCACCAGCAGTGGGGGGGGGACTGACCAGCAAACTGGCAGTCCCTGGATCAGCCCCTGTCATAGAATCATGGAATGAACTGGGTTGGAAGAGACCTCCGAGATCATCAAGTCCAACCCTTGATTCAATCCCACTGTGATCACCAGATCATGGCACTCAGTGCCATGTCCAGTCTCAACTTAAACACCTCCAGGGTCGGAGAATCCACCCCCTCTCTGGGCAGCCCATTCCAATCCCTGAGCACTCTCTCTGCAAAGAATTTTTTCTGCTCTCCAACTTCAATTTCCCCTGGCAGAGCTTGAGCCCATCGTGCCCCCTTGTCCTATTGCTGAGTGCCTGGGAGAAGAGACCAACCCCCAGCTGGCCAGAACTTCCCTTCAGGCAGTTCCAGACAGTGCTGAGGTCACCTCTGAGCCTCCTCTTCTCCAGGCTGAACACCCCCAGCTCCCTCAGCCTCTCCCCACAGCACTTGTGCTCCAGTCCCTTCTCCAGTCCCAACATCCTGCTCGGTGAGGTGGGACCAAGTGACCCCACCATGGTCACTGTGCAGGTGAGCATTTCTGCTCCCACCAGTGAGTGCTGGGGAGGGACAGGCTGGACACTGCTGTTTTGGTGGAAAGTGCCTTTCAACTCTCTGTCTCCCAACAGCTTTTCCCTTCAGCAGCTGCCTGAGCTGGAGGTGGGAGGAACATGTGTGCGTGTCCAGTGTAACCAGGCATTCCTCACTCCAAGACTGGAGTGAGGAATAACCTTCCCCACCACAAGCCATCTGTGTTAAAATATTTCTGAGTAGGCTCAGACACCTCCACCCTTTCCTTTTCATCTCTTTTCCTTTGTTTGTTTGCATGGCCATGAGCATGTCTCTGTCTGCAGATCCTGACTCAGAAGCCACCTCTGTTATCAGAAGGGCTGCTCAGGACTGTGGAGCACCAGAGCCTTTCTCATACTCTCATCTTTCCCCCTTTCCTCTCTCCCACTCACCCAGGAGGAGCAGCTGCAGGATCCACTTGCAGCCAGAAGGGAAGACAAGCAGACAGCTGTCATGCTGTGATTCAGCCTTTAAACTGGGGCTTGGAGGGGAAGTTTTCAGCTTTATTCCCCACTTTGCAGAACAAAGAGCATCTGTTTTTGACACTTGCAGTTTTTATGCTGATCTGGGAGTTGGATTTGCAGTGACAGATTCCATGTGGGGAGACTGAATGCAAGCAGTCAGAGTAGAATCTTCTCCTGACATTTTCCCATTGATTGGGTGAAATTAAATCAAATTATTTACAAGAGAGCAGATTGTTCAAAGGAGAATGAGAGGGAATTGGTGTGATGCCTCAGGTCCTGCAAGGGGTGTGACTGGCAGCAGACAGGCTGGGCCTGGGTTGGGTTTGATGCAGTTGGGAGGCAGTGAGTGCTGAAGAATGAGCAGACTTTGGCTTGGAAAGTGTCCGTGTGTGCTGCAGTAGTGAGGGATCGAATGGTTTCTTGGCCAGGCTGGGAATGAGGGGAGCCAAAAGTGAGTCACATGGGCGACTGCAGCCACCCCAGCTAATTGTGTAAGAGCTGCAGCAGCACAATTGGAGCAGCCCCACTGACCTCACAGCCCAACGTGCTATTTAAGGTCTGGCTCCCAGATGTTCCCGGGGGCTGCGCCGGAGCCGACCCGCAGTGTTTGCCCGGGGAATATTCCCAGCCTGAGCCTGCAGAGGAGATGATTGCACTGCTGCTCTGCTCTGCCCTGCTGTGGGACGAGGCTGGAGCCTGGGGCTTCAAGGATGGAGTGCTGCACAACTCCATCTGGTTAGGTAAGGCACAACTTCATTCTCAGCAGGGTTTTGCTCCAAAGGGTTTTGCTGTGTTTGTCCAACAGCTCCACAAAACTGGGCTGTGCATTATTGACAGCAAGATCCTGCTTTGCTATTGATGGAATCATTTCAGCTGGGTAAGAATACAAGTTTTGACAAGCTTGCTGTTTTTCTGTGTCTCTGAAATGCAAGAAAAGGTTATAATGGAATATTTATCCAAATGTGTTTTCCTGCAGCGTGGGGTGAAGTGAGAGCTGCACCAAAGAGCAGTTGCTAATGAAGGAAAATGGGTCTGAAGAGAAACATTTGCCAAAGGAATGAATTACTTTCTGCATGAACATACCTCACATGCCTGGGGTGCTGCATAGGAAACTAAATGATCTGGAAATAATAGTGCTAATATTTCTTAGGTTTCCAGAAATGCACAGAAATGGGTATGATTTGGCCATTGGTTTGTGCACATCATTTAACAGTGTAGAGGAGATTTCAAAAGGGCAAGAGAAAAAATGCTGGGGGAAGAGTCTCTTGTACCTCCAGTGGGTTTAAATAGCTCTGAGATTGTTTTATAGATCCCTATAATTATCCAATAGAACAGAAAAACCTATTCAGAATGGAGTCCTATAAATATGCCAAAACAAAGGCATGCACAGAGTGCTCTGTTTTATTGACAAATCCTTACAAACCCTTTGTCCTCTCCAGCATGTTGGGTGATCCTGTAAGGATTCCAGGGACTCCCTGTGTGTCTGTTGTGCTCAGATGTCTCAGGAGGGATCAGGCCCACGCTCTGTCAGCTGGTGCAGCAACCACGTGGCTCCAGCCCCTCTCAGAGGACCATGTAAACCACCAGGAACACAAATGAGACACAGAAATGAATTATATTGTTTTCCATCTGACTGCACTTTTTTAATGACTCCTCTCTCCCCCTGACCTTGGAACATTCCTCCTGTGTCCAAGGAAGGGCAGCTTGGCAGCTTCAGGTTCCACTTCCAGTGGCTGCTGCTCAAAACTGGGATGACAAAGAAGAGGTTTGTGTGAGAAACAGGCAAGGCTTTTATTCCTGGCTGGAATAACAATGAGGAGACACAGGAGATAAGGGGGCTGAGAGTGTGTTAAGCTTCATGGCCAGGATAGAGGAGTTGAGTGCCAGAGAGACCACCCTGGTTATGGGGAAGAGTCTCACACACATCCCACTTTTACTCACGGACAGGGAATGGCTCTGGGGTGTTTTATTTGCAAATATTGTTGTATCCACCAGTGCTCCAACCAGCCAGGCTGTAGCATAAAGGCAAGTTTGGGATAACTGTGATCATTTCAGCAGTTTGATGAATTGAAGTCAAATTGAAGCAAAAAAATTTCAACTTCTTTGAAATGGAGCAGCTGAGTGTTGGTTGGATGCACAGTGGAATTGTGGCTGCTGCACCTCTGAGCAGGTACCAAGAGAGTCAGGAAAAATAAACCAGGGGGAAAAACTGAGGGCTTGCTCTAAATCAAACCAAACCAGAAATGCACTATCTGTGTAACTGCAGCAATAACATTATTGGAATGAGCCTCAAAGTGCAGTTAATTGAATTGCCAATGGAATTCAGTGACACTGTATATAAATGAAAAAAAACTTGGCAGGATCACAGACATCCAGTTCATCCTCCTTTGTACTTAAAAACAAGGGATAATGTGAATAGTAAAACAAGTCACCCCAATTTCACCCTCCCTGTGCTTTAAACCCTTGAACAAACCCTGGGGGTGCACAGTGACCTCTGAGCTTTGCTTGTCTCCTCCTCTGCTAAAGCACCACCCTGAAAATGTGGGAGATTTCCATCCTACCTTTCCACCCAGCAAATCATTAGCACAAATGATAAAAGCCTAATTACAGGCAGCCTGGAAAGGCTCATGCCTTACCTTTTCTCCTGTTACAAACCCCTCTTGTTTCCAGCCAGTGTGTGCAGAGCAGTCCTGCTGCAGCTGCCTCACCACCTCCCTGGGAACGGGTTCCTTGTGGGAATGGGATTGGAATGTTGCTCATTTTCGAGCACGTTATAACCAAAGTTTTCTTGTCAGCTCATGAGAGAGACAGAAGTTTTGGCAGTGGAGCAGTTTTGCCCACAGTTCCTTATACCCTTATCCCAGTGCCAGTTCTTTGTGCCACAGGGGAGGTTTTCCAGGGCTCTGTGCTCAGAATTCCATCCCCATTCCCACTCCATGTACCCGGGTGCTTTAAGGGCTGGACCCATCCCATTTGATGGAGTTCTCTGAGTACGACCATGAGTGTTTTAAAAGGTCCATGCCAAGAGCTCTACATGGGCACTCTCTGCTTAAAAGTTCAATATTCCTTTTAATTTAGCATTTAGTGTTTGTCCCATGAGTGTTGTGGGGACTTTATTAGCCCAAATTTCATGCTGCTTGTGTTTGTGCAGGTCTTTGGCTACACCTGCCCATGTCCTGCTGCTGGGGGTGAGTGGGGGCTCAGGGTCCTGCACTCTCTGCACTCCAAAAAGAGATTTTAGGCAATGTGAGCTGGAAGAAACATGTGGCCCTTTGCCACGTGCTTGTGCTTGCAAATAAAAATGTTCCATGCAGGTTTACCATGAGAATCACAGAATCACAGAATGGATTGGGTTGGAAAAGCCCTCTGAGATCATCAAGTCCAACCCTTGGGCCAACTCCAGTCCCTTTACCAGATCATGGCACTCAGTGCCACGGCCAAGCTCAGCTGAAAAACCTCCAGGGATGGGGAATCCACCCCCTCTCTGGGCAGCCCATTCCAATCCCTGAGCACTCTCTCTGCAAAGAATTTCTTTCTGCTCTCCAACTTCAATTTCCCCTGGCAGAGCTTGAGCCCATTGTGCCCCCTTGTCCTATTGCTGAGCTCACCTCCACAAATGGCAATTCATGGGCATTCTCCTGCCTGCCTGTATAGAAATACATATACAAATATACACAGCCAGAGACATAAACATGTCAATGAAGAGTTAATAAGTCCAATGCTTTGGCCTGGGTCTGTGTTGGGTGATGCAATTTGGCTGCACAGCCCCCCATGTAATTAAGAGGGAGAGGGAAAATACACCAGTGGAAGATCCAATCAGGTAATTAGGATCCCCATTAGGGAATGCTTTAAACTGTGCCCCACTGAGCCAACAGCAAAGCCCAAAGCTTGGGGGAGTCCATGTGTGTGGTCTGGTTTTCCAAAGCCTGCTTTGGCCATGTTAGAAAGGAATGGCAGGGATGGAGGCTGGAGGTTGTGGCAACACCCACCAGGGCTTTGCTCGAAGGTTTGTGGTGCTGCTGGTGGTTCCAGCCCTTGCAGACACTGTGGGGAGCAGATCCTCCCAGAAATATTCTGGAAAATATCCAGGCAGTCCATAGTAATGGCCATGGGTTCAATCCCCTGTGTGGGCCATTGACTTAAGAGTTGGACTCGATGGTCCTTGTGGGTCCTTCCAACTCAGAATAGTCTGAGATTCTGTGACATCTCAGCAATTAGTAGGGAGAGACACCTTTAGAGGGATAAGGTTTGAAAACCATATTGCCAGGTGAGAAAACAGGCCTAAAAATGGTAAGTTTTTACTGGTGAATCCTCCCAAATCCTGGTGGTGCATCCAGGAGCAGGATGGGACTTACAAAGGTGGCAGCCAGAGGACTGGGGCTTTCTCCAGCAAACACCAGTGCCAGTGAGTGTGGAGATGTGCCTTGTTTTGGCTGTGAGTGGCCACTTTGCTGCCCTTCACCTTTGGCTGGGTGTGCTGGGGCAGCTCAGGGAGACCCAAGGAAAGCAGCCTCTGTTTTCCAGTCCACCTTCCAGTTCCCTTCCCTGACAGCTGCAGGGATCAATAATGTGGATTCCAGGTGGTCCCAGATTCTGAATCCACCCTGAATCCATCCTAAATTGTGCTCATTTATCGTGGCTTACCATGAGCTTGGACATGACAAACTATCAAGTGAATGAAAAGCAATACTGCCCAGGAATAAATTCTTAATTGGAATGTATTTTTGTTTAAATTTAGCACCCCATTATTCCACAGCTGTGAGTTGTTACAGCTCTTCTTTGCAATCCACTGCCTTCTCCAGAAGGATTTTTCCATGTTATCCCATGCCCATGTCACTGATATTCCCAGTGACGTTCCCAAAAGCAGCTCTGGCTCTTCTGAGGTTGTTGTCAGAGGATTAATTTATTTCTCTGGGCACAAGGCCAGTGGCTGCAGGTCCAAAACCCACCCTGGCAAACGTCACTGTGTGTCCTCTGAGGGATCTCTCCTTAACCACAACTCAGTGGTGACCTGAGCTTTTCAAAAACTGCCAAAACTACCAACTCCAAGCATGTCCCTAAAAAAACATCCTTTTTTTCCTCATGGTACAAATAATTACTGTAAAAATGCTCCCTGATTTCCATCTCTTCTCAGTCCCATTGACTGGGGATGGCTCCAAACAGCCACTTCTCCCAGATTATCCTAAATAAAAGGGAGATCCAAGCAAAAACACCATTCAGATTCAATATGCACCTCGATTCTGAGACAGATTTCCACGCATCTGGCATCAACAAATGCCACATGAAGAGATCACAGAACCTGCAGCAGCACTGGCAGTTTCCACCTTTCCCTGGAAAGCTGCTTTGTGTGATATTTGCAACAGTAAAGAAAAAACCACGGGGAAACTGCATTAATTTCGTGTGCAGCACAAATGTCAGCCAGCAATTGTTCTGGGCCTGCCCTTTGTGACACACACTCAGATATTTTTACTTCACATTTTTCTCCCCTTTCATTTCTGCCTCTGCTCTGGCCAAGTAGCTCTGATTTAACTTCTCTGGAGGTTCAAAACAAAGCTCTGATTCATCTTCCAGAGGCGCTTCAAGTTGCAGCCAAGGGGATGCTGTGATGGTGATCCAGGAGGAGCTTCCCTGGAGGGAGCAGGACACACATCCCTTGGGATGCTCAGCACCAGCATTCCCAGAACTCCTGCCCTTGGAACCACCCCAGGGGGGTCCTTCCCACTGCTTGTTGATCAAAAATTCTCCAAGCTCTGTTGTTAAAAACTTCTCCCAAACAAACCCAACCTTTTGCTGCCTAAATTCCTGTGGAAATAGACACTCAAAAGAAGTTTAATGGGGAAAGATATAGAAGTCACTTTTATTAGAAGCTTCTGAGGTGCACACCAGCAGGTCTGTGCACACCCATGACCTGAGATGTTGCAGTTTACATGTGAGATATCAATAACCAGCCATGATCCTCATTTTCCTCTGAGTCCCACCCATTGGGGTCTTCAGAACTGCCCTTTGGGGAAGCTCCAGGACCTCCAGGCCTTCTGCTTGTGTTTTGTCTTCATGGTGGCTCCTCACAAACTCCATGGCCTTGGCAGGGCACGAGAAAGCTCATTAATTTGTGGGTGCTTACATGTTTGGGCTTATTGCTTTAATCTCCCTTTTTCCTCTCCCTTCTCTTTGGGTTCCTGCTATTTGGTGATGTCTGTTAATAAAGCCACTGTGTTTTCTGAACTCTTGGTGGTGTTCAGCCTGTTCCCAGGAGCTGTAACACCCACCCCAGTGTCACAGCACCCACCCCGAGTGTGCCCTGTCCCCACAGAACGTGCCGCCGGCGTTTACCACCGCGAGTCGCGCTCCGGCAAGTACCGGCTCACCTACGCCGAGGCCAAGGCCGTGTGCGAGTACGAGGGGGGACACCTGGCCACGTACCAGCAGCTGGAGGCAGCCCGGAAAATAGGTTTGGAAAAGCCATGGGACAACCATGGGGCATTTGGCTTTTTGTGTTGTTCTTTTTGTGTTGTTCTTTTTGTGTTGTTCATTCAGTGTTTCCAGTCACGTGTTGTCCTGTCTGTTATGAACTCTGGGACTCAGGGACCTGTAAATCCCTGGATTTTTGCTCAAGTTACCTGCAATTTCTTCCCTTGGTAACCAGAGTGTGACCTGTGCCAGGGCCTGCCCACCCTCCCAGTCAGCAATCCCTTCCCAATATCCCACCCAGCCCTGCCCTCTGGCAGTGGGAAGCCATTCCCTGTGTCCTGTCCCTCCATCCCTTGTCCCCAGTCCCTCTCCAGTTCTCCTGGAGCCACTTTTGGACACTGGAAGGGGCTCTCAGGTGTCCCTGGAGCCTTCTCTTCTCCAGGTGACCCCCCCCAGCTCTCCCAGCCTGGCTCCAGAGCAGAGGGATCCAGCCCTTGGAGCATCTCCAGAGCCTCCTCTGGAATCATTCCAGCAGGTCAATGTCTTTTGTTTTCATCAAGATGTTTGTTCCAGCCATATTTGCTCTGGGAGAAAGTGAGTTGTGTGCTTGGAGTAAAAACTGGAGCTGAGCAAGGGCTCTTCTGTATTTCTAATAAGGAATTATCCATTCATTCAGAGCATGGGGAAAACAATGGAAAATATCCCTTTCTCACTCTGCTATTGAGTCAGAAGCTCTCTCAGCACAGCACAAACTGAAAAGGGTTCTTTTGTCTCTCTGAGCAGCTGAGAGCCCTCAGATGCCACAAATATGGCCCAGTTCCTCTCAGTGGAAACACTGGATTGGTCTCCACTAGGGAGTGAACAACGTTGCACTCTTTGCCTTTTGGGTTCAAGTTCTCAGCCACAAAGTGCATTAACAGGATCTTTTTGTTTGGCAAGAAATACTTGAGGCATGTCAGGTATTTAAATTGAAAGTGCTTTAAATAAATACTTTGGAGTTTTAGCTGCCTGTTGTGTGTAGTGTTTTACTCATTCTCAGAACTCAGTGCTGTGAACCCTTGAGATCTGATTGAGTAAATTTGTGTGACTTCAAAAGGGAAACAAAGCACACACTTAGAGAACTCCCCCAATGTCTAATTTGATTACACGTGCTGGGGGAGCACTTCAGGCTGAGTCCCCAGGGAGCTCTGCAGCCCATCTGCCTTTGATTTCTGTGCTCAGACAAAGCTCCATAGTCAGAGAACACAACGCAATTTTATGCTCTGTGTTTCAAATGATCCTCTCCAAGTGCTGTTCTTCCCTGGAGCTCAGTTTCTGTCAGCCCAGTTCCACCCAGGCCATGGAGTCACCAGCTCCAGTCAGGCTGAGCTGAATGAAAATGAAAATTCCTTGCCAGGACTGCCTGATGCCACCCACGTGCCATTTCCTCCCTGCTGCAGGTTTCCACGTGTGTGCTGCTGGCTGGATGGCCAAGGGCAGAGTTGGGTATCCCATAGTAAAGGCTGGAGCCAATTGTGGCTTTGGAAGAACTGGCATTGTTGACTACGGGATTCGCCTCAACCGGAGCGAGCGGTGGGACGCCTATTGCTACAACCCCCACGGTGAGTTGGGAGCAGCTCCTGGGCTGTGCCCCTGGGACAGGGCCTTGTGGCAGCTCCAATCCCAGCTGGACAGTCTGGGGGGTTTAACATGGAACCCATTTTCTGGGTGCTTTGCCCCTGACCAGGCTACATTCATAGAATAGAATCACAGAATCACAAAATCATTGACTCATAGAATCACAGAATCACAGAATGAACTGGGTTGGAAGAGACCTCTGAGATCATCAAGTCCAGCCCTTGATCCAACCCCACTGTGATCACCAGATCATGGCACTCAGTGCCATGTCCAATCTCACCTTAAACACCTCCAGGGATGGGGAATCCACCCCCTCTCTGGGCAGCCCATTCCAATCCCTGAGCACTCTCTCTGCAAAGAATTTCTTTCTCATCTCCAACTTCAATTTCCCCTGGTAGAGCTTGAGCCCATCGTGCCCCCTTGTCCTATTGCTGAGTGCCTGGGAGAAGAGACCAACCCCCACCTGGCCAGAACTTCCTTTCAGGCAGTTCCAGACAGTGCTGAGGTCACCTCTGAGCCTCCTCTTCTCCAGGTTGAACACCCCCAGCTCCCTCAGCCTCTCCTCATAGGAAATTCAGTCTAAACCCTTATTTCTTCTTTTTTGTGTCTGAGGTAGAACAAGTTCTGAAAACAAATGTCAAGTCTGGGACTGGCATTCTTATGAACTTCTCTTAGGAAGAATTTATTTGCTGAGAGGGTGGGCAGGCCCTGGCATGGGTTGGGCAGAGAAGCTGTGGCTGCCCCTGGATCCCTGGAAGTGTCCAAGGCCAGGTTGGAGCACCCTGGGATAGTGGAAGGTGTCGGGTGGGAACTGGATGAGCTTTCAGGTCCTTTCCAATCCAAACCATTCTGTGATTCCATGACTCTGTGACTAAAACCCCGACAGCTCCAGCTCCCAGCAGTGCCTTGTGTAACTCCATGAAGAAAAGTGGATCTCCAGATCCGGAGATGTGGCTCTAACATGACTGACCAGACCTCACCCTTGTCTCCATTCCCCTCCACACACTCCCTGCAGGTGACTGACACACTGACATGGCCACTGTTAACTTGGTATCCCTCCATCTGACAGGGAAGGTGGAAAAAGTGGGCACTAAGGAGAAAGGCAGAGCTTGACTTGGCCTCCCCCTGCTCTCAGCTCCTGCCCTGGCTGGCAGAGCCAGGGCTGGGGTTGACCATGACGTCTGCACAGCTGTGCACACATTTGTTTGTGCTCACAGGGCCTGAGCTTGTTTATGTTCATCAAATAGCTCTGTGGGGTGGGGGCCGTTCCCAGATGTTCCCCATCCAAAGGGAAGCTCCTGCACTCGGAATTACAGCATGAGACTGGTGTTCTCCTGGTCAGCCTCTCCTCTGGGCTGGGAGGAGTTACTGAGCAAACCCTGTTTGGTCAGAGGACAAAAGGAAACCAGAGCTGCCAACACTCAGAGCTTCAGTCTCTCCCACTGAAAGGATTTGCATCCACAATCAGCAGAGCTTCAGTCTCTCCCACTGAAAGGATTTGTGTCCATGCTCTGCAGAGCTTCAGTCTCTCCCACTGCAAGGATTTGTGTCCATGCTCTGCAGAACTTCAGTCTCTCCCAGTGAAAGGATTTGTGTCCACGCACTGCAGAGCCTGGAGGGGCAGCTGCAGGTGGAGAGGAGCAGTTGGGGCAGCAGAGACAAATCTCTGCTTGAACTGAGCCTGTGCTCTGATCCAGGAGGCCAAAGGTGTCAACAGATGAGCAACTTGTGGAACTCTTTGGGGTTTGAAATGTACATCTCACCCAGCAGTGGCCGTGGAATCATAGAATTCCAGAGTGGTTTGGGTTGGAAGGACCTTAAAGCTCATCCAGTGCCACCCCTGCCATGGGCAGGGACACCTCCCACTATCCCAGGGTGCTCCAACCTGGCCTTGGACACTCCCAGGGATCCAGGGGCAGCCACAGCTTCTCTGCCCAACCTGTGCCAGGGCCTGCCCACCCTCTCAGCCACCAATTCCTTCCCAATATCCCATCTATTCCCACTATCCCATTCCCTGTGTCCTGTCCCTCCATCCCTTGTCCCCAGTCCCTCTCCAGCTCTCCTGGAGCCCCTTCAGGCCCTGCCAGGGGCTCTCAGGTGTCCCTGGAGCCTTCTCTTCTCCAGGTGACCCCTCCAGCTCTGCCAGTCTGGCTCCAGAGGGGCTCCAGCCCTGGAACATCTCCATGGCCCTCCCCTGGACTCTCTCCAGCAGCTCCATGTCTTTCTTGTGTTGCAGACCCAGAACTGGACACAGAATTCCAGGTACTGGAGCATGAGCTGGATCTGGAAAGTGCAGGGGTCATGGACAATGTACAAACTAAGAGGGTTAATCCAGCTGAAGGCTCCTGACTGAGCTGAGCACCCTCAGAGAGCATCTCCCTCTCCCCAGGACAGGAATGGGGGGAGCTGTGACAAACCCTGAACTCGGGCAGTGTGAGGTCCCCAGACTGGTTGGTCTCCCTGTCAGGGAGCTGGCAAAGTTCAAATGGCCACTGAATCCAAGTGGGATGAGTGTTGTCATCCCAAAGGGAGTGAAGGGCTGCAGGAACAAGAGGAGTAGGACCCATGTCTGTGATCACCAGCCTTCAGGAGGGTTTTGTGGAAGACACACTTTCAAGAGGTTTGTGAAGGAGAAAGGAGGAAACTGAGTGTCAGGGTGACTTACAGGTCCAGACAGATCCAGAAATCACAAATTCCTTCTACATAAAACACACATCTCTGGCCCCAGGTCATAGAATCATAGAATGAACTGGGTTGGAAGAGGCCTCTGAGATCATCAAGTCCAACCAACCCTTGATCCAACCCCACTTTGATTACCAGATCATGGCACTGAGTGCCACGTCCAGGCTCATCTTAGTCACTGAAGTCAATGAAAGCTCTTCCTCTGAATCCAATGATCTCACCTGTTGCTTCCAAAATAACTTCTCCCAAAAGCTGGGAGTGCCTGACACTCACCAAGAGCTTGAATGTATGAGAAGTTCCATCACTCTGGATGTTCCATCACTGTGTGATGTTTCATGGATCTGCCTGGCCAAAGTGCTCAAAGATTCAGCCTGAAGGAATCCTTGAACTCTGCTGTTTTTATTTCCTCATTAGGAAAGGAGTGTGGTGGAGTCTTCACAGACTCCAAGCACGTTTTTAAGTCACCAGGATACCCAAATGAGTATGAAAATGAGCAGATCTGCTACTGGCACATCAGGGTCAAGTATGGGCAGAGGATCCAGCTGCAGTTCCTGGAGTTTGATGTGGAGGATGACGTCGCTTGCATGGCTGATTTCTTGGAGATCTACGACAGCTACGACGACATCAATGGCTTTGTGGGCAGGTAAAGCCAATCCAGCCTCAAATTAAGGGAGGATTCTTCCCCCATATCCCTTCCCCTATTAGCACCACTGAGGTGCAACAATTCCTGCAGCAACAGAACCCACTTTATCTTTCCTGTACTTTAATGTCTCATCTTTCTGATTTATTGTAATGCTGTTTAAGGGTTTCAGGGAATTGAGCTCTGCCCTTTTTAGCTTTGGGAAATGAGGTGGAAGAAAACTGCAAGGGTTTTTAGTTCACTGCTTATCCTAATTCTGCAGGAATCCTAATTCTCTGAGGAACCTCAAACAGCATTTTGTGTTTGCTTTAATTGAAAGGAGGGAGGTGAGGTGTTAAACTGTCAGCTAAAATATATTTAATTTAAGTTACTATTTGCTACAGAGCTAAAATATTTTCTGACAGTATCAGAACAAGTGTTATGTATCATCTCTCCCATTAGACTTAGTTCCATCTCTCTTATTAGATTTAGTTCCTTTGCTGCTTAATTCCCACTCTCCTCAATGTCACCCTTGTATTTATCCTTTCTCAGTCATGTCTTGGGATGAAGTACCACAATTTTCCAGGACAGGGACTGCACAAAAAACCCCCAAAAACCAAACCCAAGAAGTGATACACAAACACTTCCCAATTCCTGCCACTTTTCACAACCTCTCTACAAATCATGTACCACAATTGTGTGTTTTGCCTTTACAGATTATTTTAAAAGTTGTTGCTTTTATTTTTTACAATATTCTTTCTTTCTTAGTCTTGGAACACTTTTTCCTTATTCCCTTGTTAAACTGGTTTTTTTTTTCATGTTTTGCATCATTTACTTCCTGCATACATTGAAAACTCCTTCCTGCATTTTTCCCTCCCCTAAACCTTCCTACGGGATAATGACACAAATCTTTCAGGCAGCAGATTTAACACAGAATTACAAACACTGAATCCCTAAAACCAAATTTATCCCCTTGAGCTCCAAAGAAATCCCACAGCTCAGAGCAGGTTCTGTGCCACAATTCCTGTGTCCTTTAACCCCCCCATTCCTGTGTTTTTCCAGGTTTTGTGGAGATGAGTTGCCAGATGACATCATTAGCACAGGTAATTTATTTCTGGTAGGAAACCCCCACAACTCCCTGTAAATAAATGCCAATCAGGCTCATGAGAGCACCCAGGGTGCATCCTGATGGTCTTACATGGTAAAGATACCCAGACTTTGCACACTCTTTACTCAGCAGATCTGCCAAGCCCTCCCTGTACACACAATTTCCCTGCTGCAGTTCCCCCCATTTCAGGAGCAAGGATTGCAAGGACACTCCAAAGCTGGGGACAGACATTATTCTGTGTGTTTAACCAGCACATCAAGGCCATAAATCAGAGGCACTTTCCCCTCTCTTTGCTCCAGGGCCATGAGGTGGCACTGAGGCAGGTGTGTCCCTTGGGATCATCTGGGGATAACCTGTGTGGAAACTCCTGTTCCCACAGCTGTCAGCAGCACAAAAAGAACAGGAAACCTTCACTCCTGGAATCACAGAATCGTGGGATGGTTTGGCTTGGGAGGAACCCTAAAGCTGATCTCATCCCACCCCTGCCATGGGCAGGGACACCTTCCATTGTCCCAAATGGATTGCTGGGAAAATCTCAGCACCAAAGAGCACTCAAACCCCACAGAAAGCCCTGAAATACCCCAGTTATGCCACCCCCAATGTAACCTTTGTTTCCCTTGTGTCAGGCAATGTGATGACCCTGAAGTTCCTGACAGATGCCTCGGTCACTGCTGGGGGGTTCCAGGTCAGATACACCACCCTGGACATGCCAGCCAAGCCAAGTGAGGGAAGGAATGTCACATCCCAAGGGAGAACCAACTACTTCTCTGGGAAATTCGGGGTTATGTGAGCAGAGGAACCACACACAGTTAGGAAGAACCACGTCTTAGGGTGAACCCAATTCATGTCTGTGTTAAGACGTTTTTTCCATCTCTTCCTGACTTTTTATGTTCTGCTTTTCTGTAAGTTTTGTTAATGAACTACAATAGGAAATAAATTATGAAGTGTATTTACATAAATAATAGAAAAATATTTTTAGAATACAAGTACTGTAAAAAAATGAAGAATCCATTGTTACCAAAGATTTTAAAATTATTTTTGTATATAAACTGCTCCTTCTCATTTCTTGCACTGTTTGAGCAAACTCTCTGTGTGACTGTTTCACTTGTGTTTAAATTCAATAGGCTGTTCTCTCCTTACTTCCTTGATTCCTACATATTTATTTTTTAGACTGTTGCTTTGTTTTTATAAAATCATAGAATCAGTTGGGTTGGAAAAGACCTCTGAGATCATCCTGTTCTCTACACATTATTGTTTAATTAACTGATTTTCTTGCACTCTGAGGGCTTTTCGAATATGCTCATTTTCAAGACACATAAATCCACTTTATGGATGGCCTGGCAGCCACCCATGTGAGGACTGGAAGCAGCACAGGATCAGTGATACCAACATCTTGGTTTGGTTGGGAGATCAATGGATTTTGTGGAGTTTCCTCGTCCAGAGAAGAGATCCTGAAGTCCTTTCACTTCTCTGCTCCCACTTCGTAAAGAATCAGCTGCACAACTTTGTAATAAGAATAAAACTGGTGCCATGAAGCCCCAGGGGAGTCCCAGCACGTTCAGAAGACACTGTGGAGATGCTGTTTGTTGTTTACACAGGTTTGAGACTGTTCTGCCTGGAACTGAACTTCAATCAGTGTTTTTAACTTCAGCCTGAAGCAGCATTAAAGCTACCTCTGTTTTAATCACATCCTGAGGCTGCAGTGAATCACTTCTATTTCTTGAGATTTCACACCTTGACACATTTTCTTGATCTAAAGCAGTCAGTAAGTTTTAAGAGCTTATTTCTCTCACACCTTGACACATTTTCTTGACCTAAGGCAGTCTGTAAGTTTTAAGTTTCTAAATTTCTCTAATGCCCAATTAGAATCTTCCTGTAAGTTGTATTTTATTTGGAATTGTGAATCCCTCAGAAAGTGTTTTCCACAAGGAGCATCCTGAGCTGATCAAACCCACCCTTTATTTATTCTAACTCTCAATTATTAATTTACTTCAATTTTGAGCTTTTATTGTTGTAATTTCACCAGGAATATAATCCTGCTTTATGACTGTTCTGGACACCAACACTGCAGCTCCTCTCCTGGTTATTTCCAACCCTTTGTTTGTGCTGCCCCGGGAAACAAGTTCTGTGTCCCTGCATTTATGGGATGTGGCTGTTACCTGAAATCTGCTTTTTAATCCTGCCCCCTCGTGTTCACAGTCACACAGTGCCATTCCAGCTCTCCCTGGCAGTGCTTGTTAACAAGGCACAGAGTAAGGAAAACATGGAGAGAATTATTAACATCTTATTTGTGACTTGTGGTGATGTTGGATGGATTGGGGTTTGTTCTTCCTTTAACTGAGAAGCGACAGGGCAGAGGAGGGGCAGGAACCACCTCTGCTCCCTGTGGGACCAGGGACAGCACCCAGGGAAGGGCTGGGGCTGTGCCAGGGCAGGGACAGCACCCAGGGAACGGCTGGAGCTGTGCCAGGGCAGGGACAGCACTCAGGGAAGGGCTGGGGCTGTGCCAGGGCAGGGACAGGGCACAGGGAATGGCTGGAGCTGTGCCAGGGCAGGGACAGGGCACAGGGAATGGCTGGAGCTGTGCCAGGGCAGGGACAGGGCACAGGGAATGGCTGGAGCTGTGCCAGGGCAGGGACAGGGCACAGGGAATGGCTGGAGCTGTGCCAGGGCAGGGACAGGGCACAGGGAATGGCTGGAGCTGTGCCAGGGAGGGTCAGGTTGGATTTTAGGGAAAGGTCCTTCCCCCAGAGGGTGGTGGGCACTGCCCAGGCTCCCCAGGACAGTGGGCACGGCCCCAAGGCTGCCAGAGCTCCAGGAGGGTTTGGACAGTGGGACAGGGTGGGATTGTTGGGGTGTTTATGCAGGGCAAGGGCTTGGACTGGATGGTCCTTGGGGGTCCATCCCGCGGCCATTCCCGATTCCCGTGGCCATTCCCGATGCCATTCCCGATTCCATGCCCCACAGCCATTCCCGAAGCCATTCCGGATTCTCAATGCCATTCCCCATTCTCGCGGCCACTCCCAATGCCATTACCGATTCCATGCCCCACAGTCATTCCCGATGCCATTCCCCATTTCCGATGCCATTACCGATTCCATGCCCCGCAGTCATTGCCGATGCCATTCCCGATTCCATGCCCTGCAGTCACTGCCGATGCCATTCCCGATTCCCGATGCCATTCCCGATTCCATGCCCCACAGCCATTCCCGAAGCCATTCCCGATGCTGTTCCCGATGTCATGCCCCGCGGCCATTCCCGATTCCCGACTCCATGTCCCGATGCCATTCCCGATTCCCGCGGCCATTCCCGATTCCATGTCCCGATGCCATTCCCGATTCCATGTCCCGATGCCATTCCCGATTCCCGCGGCCATTCCCGATTCCCGATTCCATTCCCGATTCCCGCAGCTATTCCCGACTCCATGTCCCGATGTCATTCCCGACTCCCGCGGCCATTCCCGATTCCATGTCCCGATGCCATTTCCGATTCCCGCGGCCATTCCCGATTCCATGTCCCGATGCCATTCCCGATTCCCGCGGCCATTCCCGATTCCATGTCCCGATGCCATTCCCGATTCCCGCGGCCATTCCCGATCCCGTCCCCGGGTCTGTCCGAGCACCCTCCGCGCTCACGCGGCCCCGCCCCTCGCCCCGCCCCTCGTCCCTCCACCAATCGGCTGCGAGGGGCGTGACCGGCTCGGGGCGCGGGAACGGCGCACGCCGCTCTCGCCATTGGCCGGGGCCCGCGCGCCGCCGGGCCCGCGCGTGCCGCCATCTTAGCGCGGGAGGCGCGCGGGGCGCAGGGGCGGCCACGGCACCGCCACAACCTCCGGCACCGGCACCATGAGCGGCCCCGCCACTGCCACAGCCACCGCCACAGCCTGCCCCGGCATCGCCCCGCTGCTACACACCCTGCAGGACCCCGCCGCACCCCCGGGAGAGCTCACGGACGCGCACCTCACCATCGTCAGGTGAGCGCGGCGGGACGCGCCGGCGGCCTGAGGGGGGACACGGGCGGTCTGGGGGGGATCAGGCGGGCGGCCTGAGGGGGTTCAGGCGGGCGGCCTGAGGGGGTTCAGGCGGGCGGCCTGAGGGGGGACACGGGCGGTCTGTGGGGGATCAGGCGGGCGGTCTGAGGGGGGACACGGGTGGTCTGTGGGGGATCAGGCGGCCTGAGGGGGGGACACGGGCGGCCTGAGGGGGGGACACGGGTGGTCTGTGGGGGATCAGGCGGCCTGAGGGGTGGACACGAGCGGCCTGAGGGGGGGACACGGGTGGTCTGTGGGGGTTCAGGCGGCCTGAGGGGGCACACGGGTGGTCTGTGGGGGATCAGGCGGCCTGAGGGGGGGGCCACGGGCGGCCTGAGGGGGGGGCCACGGGCGGCCTGAGGGGGGGGCCACGGGCGGCCTGAGGGGGGGGCCACGGGCGGCCTGAGGGGGGACACGGGTGGCCTGTGGGGGATCAGGCGGCCTGAGGGGTGGACACGAGCGGCCTGAGGGGGCACACGGGTGGTCTGTGGGGGTTCAGGCGGCCTGAGGGGGCACACGGGTGGTCTGTGGGGGATCAGGCGGCCTGAGGGGGGACACGGGTGGCCTGTGGGGGATCAGTCGGCCTGTGGGGGCCACGGGCGGCCTGAGGGGGGGACACGGGCGGCCTGAGGGGGCAGTGGGTGGCCCGACGGGCCAGCGGGCGGCCTGAGGGGGACACGAGAGGCCTGAGGGGACAGTGGGTGGCCTGAGGGGGGGGATCGGGCGGCCTGAGAGGGGCAGTGGGTGGCCCGAGGGGCCAGCGGGCGGCCTGAGGGGTGTTCAGGCGGCCTGAGGGGCAGTGGGCCGGGTTGGACAGGGGAAGAGCCCCGGGAGGGCCGGGGAAGCAGGGCCGGGAGCGGTGAGGCCGCGGGAAACACGCGGGTCTTGGGGAAAGAGGGAGGGAGGGAAGAGAGGAAGGAAAGAAAGGGAGGGAAGGCAATAAGGAAGGATGGAGGGAGGAAGGAAGGGAAGAGGAAGGATGGAGGGACGAAGGAAAGAGAAAGGGAAGGAAGGATAGAGGGAGGAAGGAAACAGGAGGGAAAGGAGGGAGGGAGGAAGGATGGAGGGAGGAAGGAAACAGGAAGGAAGGAAGAAGGAGGGAGGGAGGAAGGAAACAGGAAGGAAGAAGAACGGAGAAAGGAAGGATGGAGGGAGGAAAAAAGAAGGATGGAGGGAGAAAGGAAACAGGAAGAAAGGAAGAAGAATGGAGGGAGGAAGGAAACAGGGAGGGAAGGAGGAAAGGAAGGATGGAGACAGGAAGCTGTGCCCCTTTCCAGGGTCTGCGCATCCCAAAGTGTCCCTCCCCTCTTGCATTTCCTCTGCCGAGGTGGGCGAGGGAATGTTGGGGGATAATAACTTTATTTTTTAAAAAATGAAAACAAGATCTATTTCAGCTTTATAATAGGAGAGGTGAAGTTTTTAATTGTGTGTTTTGGAATGATCTTGCCTTGTTTTAAGTGTGTTTCTTTGCGGGAGGTGCATCTTCCCCACGAGGCTGTGCCTGTTACCTGCATCTTTCCCATTTTATGAATGGGCTTTTTAAGCTCGTGTATTTCTGTTAAATATAATTTCTCAGCAGTCATTTAAAGTTTGGGTGTTAAGTTTCAAATGTTTCCATAGAAGTTGACCAAAAAAATGAAAGCCCTTGGTGGTTTTTTAATGCTCTTTAAGCACTAAATGGGTCATTAGTCACTTCATTTTTTCCATTATATTATAACACAATATTTCACTGCTGGATCATATTGTGAGTGACATTTTTGCTCTTTAACTTCCTCTGTGTTGTGTTTATTGCCTTTAAAGGGACTATCCTGGCTAATGTTTATCAGAAATTGACAGTTAGGTCGGTTTCGAGTGTTTAACTTGTAAATATTGTTTGTTTCCCTTCTGCTCCTGGAAGTCGCCTGAGTGGTGAAGGAGCCAAAGTATTCACTGCAGATGTCAGAAAACACTTTCCTCAACTCTGCAAAGTGTTTAAGGTATGTTTGCTCACATGTTTAGGTGGCAAAGTCAGCAGACATTGTAATTGTCATATTTGTGTTCATTTATTGAATCACTGAGGGTGGAGAAGACTCCAGGATCGTGGAGTCCAGGCTGTCATAGGAGTGCAATTAGTGACAGAGCAGTAAGGGTTTGTTGGCAAATTGTACCTTTCATGTTGTGAGAAATTACTGCAGAAAAATAATAAATCAGAGTCTTGGATGTGTTCACAGTCAGGTCTAACCTTCCAGCCAGACAAGGCCCAGTGTGCTGTGTCTGCCTTTAGAAGCACTTTAGAATTCAGAACATGCAGTAAATGTGGAGCTTTTTCAAAAATTAATGTCAAGACTGTTCCCAGCCTTTTTTTCCTTCTGTTTTAGATGTTTAAAAACAACTGGAGAGTCAAGTGATAGAGTGTAAGATACATAATCAAAGTAAAGGACTTGGATGTTTAGAATTTCCTTCAGGAAGGAATTACAGAGAGCAAAAATGTCCTGAGCACCTTGGATTGTTTTATTGATTTGGAGTCTGTGGGATCAGGAGGGGTTTCCTACATGGGTGCATTTTCCATCCAGTGCTTTTGCCAGCTCTGCACAAGTGCTGGGGTTCAGACAACACTCCTCAGCTGCTGCTGTAACCTGAGGCTTTGTGCTTTGGGGTTCTCTTTTCAGGCACACATCTGCAGTCCCAACTCAGAGCTCAGCAATGCAGCCCTGCAGGCACTGGGATTCTGCACTTTCAATTCAACCATCACAGCTGAATTACCTGGTAAGAAAACAACCTTGGGTGTGTAAGTACAAACCTCAGAGGTGTTGCTTTGTCTGTCTCAGTTTTGCTCAGGTTTGCAGTTCTGTGGTGCAGTGATTGTGTCTCTGCTGTGAGCAGTGGGATCTGTTCACTGATTCCATCCTGTACCCAGGGAAGGTGATACTGTTTCATTCTCTTGCACTAATTCTGTTTTTCTAACCTCTGATTTCATTAAATTCTTCAGTAGCAATTATGTTCTGTGATTAGTTTTGTGGAATTAGTAATAAAATAAAAGATGTCCAGGTGGAGAAAGAGTGAAGGATCTTTTTGTAAGAATGTGGGTGTGCACAGTAGTGCTCTGAGATGTTTTGCACTTTCCCCTGCTGTAATCAAGTCATAGAGTGGTTTGGGTTGGAAGAGACTTAAAGGTCTCCTAGTCCAGCCCCAGCTATTGTGCTGGTAGGTATTTCAAATTAAACTAATCCAGAGTAATCCAAAATCTTATGACCTGCATTCCCAGAACGTGCTAAAATCCCTTCACGGAAGGTTTTGCTGCTGAGAACTGGAGGCTTTGCATCAAGGTAAAAGCACAGGCTTTGGGGGGAGCTGCTGTCCAGGCTGGCTGTCCTGGGAGTCCCTGTCACACATTCCAGCTGTGTGGCCAGTTGGAATCACACAGCTGGGAGCTGCTCAGTGTCACCTGTGGTGGGGGAAGGTGGTGAGACCAAGGTTGTCTCTCATGGACTCACAAGGAACTGTGTTGTGGTGTGACTGTTGGGTCTGTATTGGGTCCAGTCCTGTTTAACATCTTTATTGATGATTTAGATGAGGGGATTGAGTCCATCAGCAGCAAATTTGCTGATGACACCAAGTTGGGAGGGAGTGTCGACCTGCTGGAAGGCAGGAGGGCTCTGCAGAGGGAGCTGGACAGGCAGGAGGGCTCTGCAGAGGGAGCTGGACAGGCAGGAGGGCTCTGCAGAGGGACCTGGACAGGCAGGAGGGCTCTGCAGAGGGACCTGGACAGGCAGGAGGGCTCTGCAGAGGGACCTGGACAGGCAGGAGGGCTCTGCAGAGGGACCTGGACAGGCAGGAGGGCTCTGCAGAGGGAGCTGGACAGGCAGGAGGGCTCTGCAGAGGGAGCTGGACAGGCAGGAGGGCTCTGCAGAGGGAGCTGGACAGGCAGGAGGGCTCTGCAGAGGGAGCTGGACAGGCAGGAGGGATGGGCTGATTCCAATGGGATGAGGTTCAACAAGGCCAAGTGCAGGTCCTGCCCTTTGGCCACCCCAAGCCCTGCAGCGCTCCAGGCTGGGCACAGAGTGGCTGGAGAGCAGCCAGGCAGAGGGACCTGGGGGGCCTGAGGGACAGGAAGCTCAACAGGAGCCACCAGTGTGCCCAGGTGGCCAAGAAGGCCAAGGGGATCCTGGCCTGGATCCAAACTAGCGTGGCCAGCAGGCCCAGGGCAGTGACCCTTCCCCTGGACTCTGCCTTGGGGAGGCCACACCTTGAGTGTTGTGTTCAGTTCTGGGCCCCTCAGTTGAGGAAAGAGCTTGAGGGGCTGGAGCGGGGCCAGAGAAGAGCAACGAGGCTGGAGAAGAGACTGGAGCACAAGTGCTGTGGGGAGAGGCTGAGGGAGCTGGGGGTGTTCAGCCTGGAGAAGAGGAGGCTCAGAGGTGACCTCAGCACTGTCTGGAACTGCCTGGAGGGAAGTTCTGGCCAGGTGGGGGTTGGTCTCTTCTCCCAGGCACTCAGCAATAGGACAAGGGGGCACGATGGGCTCAAGCTCTGCCAGGGGAAATTGAAGTTGGAGAGCAGAAAGAAATTCTTTGCAGAGAGAGTGGTCAGGGATTGGAATGGGCTGCCCAGAGAGGGGGTGGATTCCCCATCCCTGGAGGTTTTTCAGCTGAGCTTGGCCGTGGCACTGAGTGCCATGATCTGGTAAAGGGACTGGAGTTGGACCAAGGGTTGGACTCGATGATCTTGGAGGGCTTTTCCAACCCAATCCATTCTGTGATTCCATGATTCTATGGTACCTTCCTGGTGTGGTAGTCTGGGGATTGTTACCAGATTATTCTCTTTTTTTCTTCTCCTAAGAGAAGGAAAAAAACTCTTGGACAAAAGTTCTGGAATGACCTTTACTAGAGAGAAACTCAGGCAAGACTGAAGTGAACCATCTGTGTGGATGTGCATTTTTGCTGTGCCTCTGCCCTCCTGTTGGGAATTGGTTCTTTGGTTCTTCTGTTCTGTTCCTCAGTGTGTCCTGTGTTCCTGTTACCAGAATTTACCCTGATGTCCTCTGAGAATGAGGCATCTCCAGTGATGTCTATGTGGTCCCTTTCTGTTTCCCCACAACCTGCTTTGTTTGTAAGCAGTTGATAAATGACAGTTAATTTTGTTAGGGATTGTCAGGCTCCAGGAATAACGAGGTCCTGCAAACAATGGAGAGTTCAGGAGCAGGACAAAGAGCTCATGTACTTGTGTGTGTACTGTAGGTTGAGAAAAGGGGTGTGTTTGTCCTTATGTTTCTCAGATTGTGAGCTCATTTGCCCTCAAAGCCCATGTTTGTGATAAATCAGACTCCATGTGTTTGGAATGTTAAAGGAATACATGTTTTCTTGGTCAGTCTTCCTAGTGCTGTGTTAACCTTATTAATTTCTGTTTGCTGAGTTACAGTTTGACCACCTTAAAGCCTCTCACAGACCCTGAAGTGAATTTATGTCCGTACAGCAGTGCTCCTAAGTTCACTTGAAATCCAAAACCTCTGGAATAATTAAACACTAAATCACAGTACAGGTTCTCAGTGGTGCAGCCTGACTCAGAACTTTTATTATTTATTTTATTGGCCATGTTCATTAAAGGACCAACTTCCTCAGGGAAATCTGAGTGTGTGTTTCTGGTCTCAGGGCTTCAGGCCTGACTGTTCTTCACAGAGTCACAGACTGTTCTGAGCTGAAAGGGGCCCACAAGGATCATTGAGTCCAACTCTTGAATCAGTGGCCCACAATATTTGGGTTTGGTGTATTTAACTAAGGTTGTCTTCTAGTTTTAAGGTTTTGTGAATCCTTATAATGGTGATTCAGATGTACCACACTAATATTTTCTGTGTATTGATACATTTTGAGCTTTTTTGCTGCTTTGTACTGAGAGAAATTGCCCAAAAGTGTCGTTTAAGACATTAATCACTGTCAGTTGTACTTGAGTGGCTCCTGAGCAATGCTCAGTGGGCACAGTGACCTGGCCCTTGGTGCACAGAGTCTGAGGGTGTGTGTTCTGCTTCCAGCCCCCGAGGCCCAGGAGCTGCTCTCGGCAGTGAACGGCGTTGCTGTGAACTCTGCAGACAAGAACACTCGAACTCGGGCGCTCTGGGTCATCTCCAAGCAGGCCCTGCCTTCGGACATCGTCACAAAGGAGGTGAGTTCCCTCCCTGTGCTCTTTGCTGGCCTGATGGCCCAGGGAGGGGAGCATCCTCCTGGAGAAGAGGAGGCTCAGAGGTGACCTCAGCACTGTCTGGAACTGCCTGAAGGGAAGTTCTGGCCAGCTGGGGGTTGGTCTCTTCTCCCAGGCACTCAGCAATAGGACAAGGGGGCACGATGGGCTCAAGCTCTGCCAGGGGAAATTGAAGTTGGAAATCAGCAAGAAATTCTTTGCAGAGAGAGTGCTCAGGCATTGGAATGGGCTGCCCAGAGAGGGGGTGGATTCCCCATCCCTGGAGGTTTTTCAGCTGAGCTTGGCCGTGGCACTGAGTGCCATGATCTGGTAAAGGGACTGGAGTTGGCCCAAGGGTTGGACTTGATGATCTCAGAGGTCTTTTCCAACCCAATCCATTCTATGATTCTGTGATTCTGTGGATGTGACACTGAGTGAGAAGCCACCATGTCTTGATCCAACCCCACTGTGATCACCAGCCCAGGGCACTCTGTGCCCTGGGCTGGTGATCACAGTGGGGTTGGATCAAGGGTTGGACTTGCTGATCTCAGAGGTCTTTTCCAACCCAATCCATTCTGTGATTGTGCAATCTCTTGGTCACTCTCCACTCAGTAACTTTGGAACCTGAAGGTCATTTTCCATCAAATTGGACAGCCAAGTAGAGGGCCTGAGTTCCTGGGAAAACTGAGCCAGAAATTGCTGCTTGCCTTGAGGGAGAAGCTCCAATGTGAGCTATTCTGTTACAAACCAGGGAAACAGCAGAGGAGAGAAATATTGTGAATATTCCAGTTTGCTCAGAGCTCTGACCTTAAAACAAGACCTGGCATAACCCAAAGACAGTCCTGGAAAATGAAGTTTCACAATTCCAGCACCTTATGGAATTATTTGTATCTGGGGACTCACTCTGATGTTGTCTTGTTCCCTCAGGTGTCCAATATTCTCTCTACCCTGGAAACAGTCCTTACTAAAGGAGATGTGCAGTCTGTTGTGGTTGAATATGAAGCACTTAATGTCATCATACGGTACGTGCGCTCCGTGTTCAGATGTTAAAGCAGCAGTTAATTGGTGGGGAAAGCTCTTCATACAAAACCTTAGTGGCACTAAACATACTGAAGAAAAGTTTTATATTGCTCTTCGAATTACTCAGTATGTTCAGGACTGTTTTCCTACAGTCTTGTCCTGGTTTTGACTGGGATAGAGGGAATTTCTGGGACAGTGCTGTGGTCTGGGCTGAGAATAATGTTGATAACACAGGGATGTTGCTGAGCAGAGTTTGCACTAAGCCAAGGACTTTGCAGCTTCTCAGCCCACCCCACCCCAGCAGTGAGAGGCTGGGGGACACAGGAACCAGGGGGGACACAGGAACCAGGGGGGACACAGCAGGGACAGCTGATCCAGCAGTCCTGAGGCATATTCCATAGGGTATGGCATCATTCCCAGGTGTGAACTGGGGAAAGCTGGCCAGGGGCTGCTGCTGGACCATGGCTGGGAGCAACTGCACTGTTCATCACTTGTTCTGTGTATTGCTACAATTTCCTTAATGATACATGACAATTCTGATGCACAAATCAGGCAGTATTCAGAGAAAAGTCTTGCTTTCATTTTTAGTGGCTTATTAGGAAATGTTTCCAAAGTCTCGTGTCTGCTTCAGTTACATTTTGCTTTCAGAAACTGCCTGGTTGAGAAAGTCTCTCCCATTATATGGGGTTTTGTTTTAAAGTGTCTCTGTGGTGCTTTCCACATTTTCCTGCAATGTTTCTCTGGTGAGATTCGTGTTGAATTCTGGAGGTGACTTTTAGGACCAACACAGTGCATTGTCCTGGTCAGCAGTGTTGGAATATTCAAATTTTGTCTTTGCTTAGTATTAATTTAATATCTGTATTAGTAACTATGTTGAGCTTGGATCTTTACTCTTGTTTTATTCTCTTAAACTTCTGGCATCCAGTTGAGCTGCAAATCCATTTTAAAGTGCAGTAGTTCATTTAAACAGTGCTTGTCCCTTGACTTCTTAAAATTCCTTGAAGTTCGTTCATAAATTTCCTTGGTACTACAAACCCTTTGGAAACTGTAGGGGAGATTTTGACTTACCTGGGTCAAAGGGGTCCCTTGCCAACATTCCAGGATTTCCAGGGACAAGCTGGTTTGGGTGTTTTCGAGGTACTCCCATTTCTGAGAGCCTTGTTGTCCTGTGAACACGTGGAATTTTATTTGTCACAGTGTGTTCCAACAGTTGGGAATAGGAGGATGAAATAAAGGCCCTTGGGGAGGGTGATGCCCATGGGGTCTGTGCAGACTGGGCCAGTTTTCCAGGAGCATCCTGTGTGGATTCCAGCACACACAGTGTGGGAGCTGCCTGGGCTGCTGGAGCTCCCTGGCACGGCCTTGCCAGGCTCCTGGCTCAGCTCCTGGGCCAAATGGCTGTGGTGGAAGGAAAGGGACAGCTGTGCCAGCCTGCTCTGCCTTTGGAGAGGTTTGTCTGAAATAACACTGGAGCTTTGCAGTTCTGAGTGACATGTCCAAGTACAGTTGCTTAGAAAAACAATTTTAAAAGTTTACAGTGGTTTCCTTTAAATCATAGTCTGTAACTACCTATAAATCTTATAAATCATAGGCTAGAACTGCCTGAAGGGAAGTTCTGGCCAGGTGGGGTTGGTCTCTTCTCCCAGGCACTCAGCAATAGGACAAGGGGGCACGATGGGCTCAAGCTCTGCCAGGGGAAATTGAAGTTGGAGAGCAGAAAGAAATTCTTTGCAGAGAGAGTGCTCAGGGATTGGAATGGGCTGCCCAGAGAGGGGGTGGATTCCCCATCCCTGGAGGTTTTTCAGCTGAGCTTGGCCGTGGCACTGAGTGCCATGATCTGGTAAAGGGACTGGAGTTGGCCCAAGGGTTGGACTTGATGATCTCAGAGGTCTTTTCCAATCCAGTCCATTCTGTGATTCTGTGATTCTGTGATTCTATGGATGTGGCACTGAGTGAGAATCCACCATGTCTTGATCCAACCCCACTGTCTTGATCCAACCCTACTGTGATCACCAGCCCAGGGCACTCCGTGCCCTGGGCTGGTGATCACAGTGGGGTTGGATCAAGGGTTGGACTTGCTGATCTTGAAGGTCTTTTCCAAACCAATCCATTCTATGATAAGTTGAATCAGAGCATTTATTGATGATGCAGAGATGCTGTGGGTGCCTGAGCAGCCTGTTGGAGATCTGTAATCCCTGTGTGTGTTCTCTGGGTTCAGCCTGATGGAGCAAACCCCGGCGCAGATGGGCGAGGAGGCCGTGAGGTGGGCCCGGCTGGTGATCCCACTGGTGGTGCACTCTGCCCACAAGGTGCAGCTACGAGGGGCCACTGCCCTGGAGATGGGCATGCCCCTGCTCCTGCAGAGGCAGCAGGAGGTGGCTGCTGTCACCGAGCACCTGATGACCACAGTGAGTGGGGACAGACACCCTGGGCTCTGTCTGTGGGCAACAGCACGAGGGGTTGGGCTGTTGGGTGAGATCAGCTCAGTTGGTTAAAACTTGGCTGTAACAATGCCAAGGTCATGGGTTCAATCCCCTGTGTGGGCCATTGACTGAAGAGTTGGACTCAATGGTCCTTGTGGTTCCTTCCAACTCAGAATAGTCTGTGATTCTGTGATAGAGAGAGAGAGATGGATGGATGGAGGGAGGGATGGATGGAGGGAGGGATGGATGGAGGGAGGGATGGATGGAGGGAGGGATGGATGGAGGGAGGGATGGATGGAGGGAGGGATGGATGGAGGGAGGGATGGATGGAGGGAGGGATAGATAGATAGATAGATAGATAGATAGATAGATAGATAGATAGATAGATAGATAGATAGATAGAGGGATGGATGGATAGAGTGATAGAGGGATGGATGGATAGAGTGATAGAGGGATGGATGGATAGAGTAATAGATAAATAGATGGATGGATAGATAGATCAGCTCAGTTGGTTAAAACTTGGCTGTGACAATGCCAAGGTCATGAGTTCAATCCCCTGTGTGGGCCATTGACTGAAGAGTTGGACTCAATGGTCCTTGTGGGTCCTTCCAACTCAGAACAGTCTGGGATTCTGTTGTCTCACCAAATGGAATCAGCAGAACCTGTGACAGTAACTCAGAGCCTAGCTTAGCTTCCTACTCAAAACTTATAAGTATGTAGTTTTTAGAGTATTTAAAATATATTTCTTGTAGCCATTCTGTTTTCTTCTGCCTGCAGAAATTGATTTCTGAACTTCAGAAATTATTCTCGACAAAAAATGAGACTTTTGTTCTCAAACTGTGGCCGCTGTTTGTCAAGTTGCTCGGAAAGGTAAGTAGCAAAGCATCAAGTTCTACAGTCATGGATCTTTAGAAAAAGGGTTTTTAAGAGCATTAAAATACCTCCATTCTGTCCTTGTTCCTCCTCAGACCCTGCACCGCAGTGGCAGTTTCATCAACTCTCTGCTGCAGCTGGAGGAGCTTGGCTTTCGAAGTGGCTCCCCAGTGGTGAAGAAAATTGCCTTCATTGCATGGAAGAGCCTCATAGACAACTTTGCTCTAAATCCAGGTGGGTGTAAAACAAAAACTAACCTGAGTTGCTGCTCTGCCTGTTAGAATCATAGAATCATAGAATCGATTGGGTTGGAAAAGACCTCCAAGATCATCGAGTCCAACCCTTTCCAGAACTGAAGAGATACTCTAAGAGTGGTCAATGCTGTGGTAGATCCCCCTGGATATCCACATATCTACATAGTGGGATTTACAGAAATTGAATTCAACTTGTTGGGTTTCTTTGTTGGTTTTTTTCCTTGTTTTATTTTTAAGGCAAAGGGACAGTTTGATAATTTTTTCCATCTTAATTTTTTTCTGCTAGAAATAGGATAGTATATTTGTCTGGTAATGCTGTAACTGATCCAAGCAGCAATGAAACAGAGAATAAAATGTCATGTGGGTTTTATTTTGGACTGTGGATTAACTGGAGAGGATCAATGTTTCAGTTTTCTAGGGATGTTAAAAAAGATGGTTTAAAGTTTAACTGAGACCTGAACAGGTTTTAAGTCCAGCCTGAGTCAAAACACACAGTATTGTGGTTTTTACCTTGATTGTGCTTCTCTGTGTGCTTGGAGAAAACTAAATGTGGATGTCTCTTAGTTTACCCGAATTTAACTTTAATTATAATTTTATCATGTTTTTATCTCATCATTTGTTCTGATCCTTATTTCACATAAATGAATGCAGAAGTTTGATTCTGTTGGAGGATAAAATGCCTGGCCCAGGGATGGCTGAGCAGCATTTCCTGCTGCAGGAGCAGCTCCCTGTGGGTTGCAGAGGGGCAGGTTCTGGTGCTGCTGAGCTGCCCAGGAGTTTTCTCTTCCTTAAACACTTGCACAGGGCAGGGCAAAGGTGTGTGCAGACCTGCTGTGCCATTTCTCCTGCAGTGGCAACTAGTCCTTGGCAGCCCCAGGTCCTTCCTTCTCACCCAGGGCACTGCACATACAGGGCAAGTGCTTGGTTTTCCTCTTCCTGGGGCACACAGGACCTGGCACAGGAGCAGGAGTGAATTCTCTTGTGTTTATGTTGGAATTCCCTCCATTTCATTTCAATATTGGTACAAAATACTTGTATTTCCAGAGTTGATTTAGACAACAGTTAAAAGAGTACCATAGTCTGAAAGGTTGGTGTATTAATATTTTTATATACATTTATACGTATATTTTAGCTTTGCAGATTATCATTAATTGAATGTTAAGCTAAAATATATTAGGAAAAATGTAATGGTTCAGTTAAATTTTTCCCTTCCTTGCTGTGGTTTCATTATTTGTATTACTTAAAATACACTTTTTTGATCTTCCAGATATATTGTGCAGTGCCAAAAGGCTGAAGCTGCTAATGCAGCCCCTGAGCTCCATCCATGTGAGAACAGAGGCTCTGGCACTGACCAAACTGGAGGTCTGGTGGTATTTACTCGTGAGGTTGGGGTCTCATCTGCCTTCCAACTTTGAGCAGGTAACACAGCTGAGAACAGTCCTGGTCCCTCAGCCCGGGGTGGGTGTGAGCAGCACAGTCCAGTCCCCCCTTAGTCACTGTCACACTCCTACCTGCCTCATCCTCCTCTACTTCATCTGATTTATTTGTGCCTTATCTAGTTTTATTTGATGAAATAGAACTGTCTCAAGGAACCAAATTTGCCTTCATATTTCTCTGCTCTCTGTGTGTCTTACATACAGCATAGCAGGAATACTTGGGGTTAAATGTGCCCTTGGAACTGCAAGTTCCAGAATATTTGGGAGCCTGTGGGAATGCCCTCTGAGCACCTCTGGGAACTCCAGTGAGTGCACAGCAGGGAGCATAAGCATGTTATGTCAGGGCTGTTTTGTCCTCTCACCAGGAGAGTGTGTGCTTTGGGAATCCTGTCATGGGAAAACTGCTGGAAAGGCCAGCAAATATTTAGGAAGATAAGGGGAATTAAAATCATGTTGTTTCATTACTAGTCATGTTGTAACTGCAATGAGCATTATGTTTCTATTCACCTGAATGTCATTAAATTAAACATCAGAGTAGAATGATCCAACTGCATAATGTCTACCAGGAGCTTTGTTTCATTTAGGCATTTCTAATAACTTGTCCTTTTATGCATCTAAACACTGAAAGTCCCCAGAAGCTCAGAGACCCCAATGGTGTGAACACAGCACTGTGTTGTTTGAAACATGTGGTTTATGGCTTGTGTGTCCTACTGCTCCTCTCACTGAGCTGTGATCTCCTGGCAGGTCTGTGTGCCCTTAATCCAGAGTACCCTGAGTGTGGATCCTGCTGCTGCATTCCCAGGAACGCCCTCCCGCCTGCCAGGCAACCAGAGCTTGGGCTCTGCCACCCCTGGGCAGAAACCAGGTATGGAGGGGCCAGCCTGTTCCCAGCCAAGTTCTGGTGCAGAAGCATCTCAACAGGAGCCACCAGTGTGCCCAGGTGGCCAAGAAGGCCAATGGGATCCTGGCCTGGATCCAAACTAGCGTGGCCAGCAGGCTCAGGGCAGTGACCCTTCCCCTGGACTCTGCCTTGGGGAGGCCACACCTTGAGTGTTGTGTTCAGTTCTGGGCCCCTGAGTTGAGGAAAGAGCTTGAGGGGCTGGAGCGGGGCCAGAGAAGAGCAACGAGGCTGGAGAAGGGACTGGATGTGCCACTGAGTGTCCTCTGAAACACCTCCAGGGGCAGAGAATCCACCATGTCTTGATCCAACCCTACTGTGATCACCAGCCCAGGGCACTCTGTGCCCTGGGCTGATGATCACAGTGGGGTTGGATCAAGGGTTGGACTTGCTGATCTCTGGGGTCTCTTCCATCCCAACTGAGAAGAGAAGAGCAACAAGGCTGGAGAAGGGCCTGGAGCCCCAGCCCTGTGGGAAGAGGCTGAGGGAGCTGGGGGTGTTCAGCCTGGAGAAGAGGAGGCTCAGAGGTGACCTCAGCACTGTCTGGAACTGCCTGAAGGGAAGTTCTGGCCAGGTGGGGGTTGGTCTCTTCTCCCAGGCACTCAGCAATAGGACAAGGGGGCACGATGGGCTCAAGCTCTGCCAGGGGAAATTGAAGTTGGAGAGCAGAAAGAAATTCTTTGCAGAGAGAGTGGTCAGGGATTGGAATGGGCTGCCCAGAGAGGGGGTGGATTCCCCATCCCTGGAGGTTTTTCAGCTGAGCTTGGCCGTGGCACTGAGTGCCATGATCTGGTAAAGGGACTGGAGTTGGCCCAAGGGTTGGACTTGATGATCTCGGGGGTCCTTTTCAACCCAATCCATTCTGTGATTCTGTGATCTCCTCCTCTTTAGCATCTTTATACTTTTTCATTGACAATATATTATTGATAACTGATTTTTTTTTCTGAGCACTGCAGAGCTCAGAGGGGGTGATTTACTTTGGGCTGGTTACAATTAGGCTGTTGTGGTCAGTATTTGAAGTTTAAAAGGTGCCAAACACATTGTGAGTACCAGTTTTAATGGCCTGAATTGTGTTCTCTCTGTCAAAGGAGCTCTGATTTGAAACTTGTTTTTTCATGGATTCGTGTACTGTTTTTCTGTGCCCTTTTATTTCTGTGGCATTTTTAGTTTCTGCTGGAATAGTATGGAAACATGAGGTGGTTTGGGTGGGAAGGAACATTAAAACCCATCCAGTGCCACCCCTGCCATGAGCAGGGACACCTCCCACCAGCCCAGGGTGCTCCAGCCTGGCCTTGGACACTCCCAGGGATCCAGGGGCAGCCACAGCTTCTCTGCCCAACCTGTCCCAGAGAAGGATTTCTTCCTAATGCCCCATCTGAACCTGCCCAGTGATGATGATGCAGCAATAGCTTTGGTTCTTACATAATGTGAATCCACACCTCCTTGAGCTTTACATTGAACTGTCTGAGATCAGGAGCTGCCCCATTTCCTTCTGTCTATGGAGGCCTGGCATTCAGGGCTTGTGTCATTCTGAACTGCTGTATTGGGAGGCTCAGGGATGTTGTGGAGGTGTCCTGGATGTGGGAGGTTTCCTGTGTTCCCTTCCTAAAAACGTTCATCTTAATCCTGTGAGATCACAGCAGGTTGGTGAAAATGGTTTGCACGAGGCCTCTTCAACTTGGTTTCCCTGTGAAAGCTTCCAGTGGAAACTGTTCTGTAGCAGCAGAGTTCCTGTGCAACAGTAGCCACCGCTCCCATGGAGCCTTTGATTCCCAAAATAAACTCTGGTGTCCCAGGGTTTGCAGATTTGGGAAGTTATTCATGCTTGCAGAACACTTGGGTTTGGTGTGATGTTACAGCCCACTTAGCAGGAGGCTCTGGCTGTTGGAGGTCCCTTGCAGCCAACACTATACAATGCTTAGTTCTTTTCCTGTGGGATTGTGGTCTCTTGGGTCTTTCCTTTCTCTTGGAATATGAGCCAGTGTGACTCTCTGCCCTCCCTCAGGTCCTTACCCCTTTGTGAGTCCCACCCCGTCGAGGATGAACCTGAATGCCGGCACAGCAGGAGGGGTGGTGTTCCCTTCCATCCAGCTCCTGGGCATGGAGATGCTGCTGCACTTCCTCATGGGACCAGCAGTGGGAGACTTTGCTAAGGAAAACAAACTAGTACTTAGTTTAGGTATGTGAATATTATATATTTTTTTCCAACTATTTTTGCATAATCTCAAGTTGCCAGTTGTATTGCATTTGAAGGTGTCTGTTGGACTGAAACGCTTTAAACACTTAAAACTGTTAGTTGTCATCATGCTCAATGCTGTAAGTGCACATGTACTTGGTAACTTTTAAGGCTTATCTCACCAGTAACCTGCAAAATAACAGATTTATGGGTCGTGTTTTTTTGTTCTAGAGCCTCTGCAGTCCCCACTGATCAGTAGCCCTTCTTTTTTTTGCAAGCATGCCAGCACACTCATTACTGCAGTCCAGGATGGCTTCATTGCAACTGGAAAAGAAGTTCCTGGTAAGAATTTAAGGGGAAAATGTAATTATTTCCTGAAAAATCAAGTGGGTGAGGGAAACATAAGAAATAACCACTTTGTGTAACATTCTGGTGTTGGATTAAATAGAACTGGCCTAACTTGGAAAACTTTTTGGCTCAACCCAAGGTCTGTCTCTCACCCAATTTGTATTTGAACTGCAGTTTTGTTTCATGTTCTTACTGCAAACTGAATAAACACCTTTTGGTTTCTTGCAGACTGTATGCTGAATGTTATATGGAAGGACATAAATGGATATGTAAAAACAGCAATAGAGTCAGGTAAAAAGTAATTTTTGTTTCAGTTTCATTGCTGACCAGTCAAAGGTGTGTGTTTTTTGTAAGACCACATGTTGTTGTTTCATTGCTGGAGGAGATTGGGTTTAATCTTCATCAGTAATTGTTATTTTTTTAAAGCATTAAAAAAATACAAAATAAGCCCACTTTAAGTCTTTGGTAGAAATGGAGACATTCAGTGTTTTACTCAAATTAGTGTGAAGGATTTAATACATGATTGGCTGCCTTTTTCTTTAATTAAATTGTAAACTCTGCTGTCTTTACAGATGGATAAAAGTTGTTTTCTATTTAACAAGTGTCCCATTATGCTGTAAAGGCTTTAAGAGTTTAGAATATTCTCAATAATAAAATCTTTTACATTGAAAGATCTCAACTGGAAAGGTTAAGAGAAATGAACAGCATTCCTTGGATTAATGCAAAATTCCACAACTTCTTTCAGTGTATCAAACTGAAAGCTGTTAATTACACGAAGGTGTTTTTGTTTACTAATTAAACTTGGGGGTTTTTATTTAAACTTTGAAGTCTCAGTTACCCTGTTCCTCAGAGCAGACACTTGGCATCTGAATCCCTGAAGTACTGGCCATATTTTTACAAATATACACAGATTTTTTTGATCTTGCAGTACTTAAATAGGGAGTTTTAATGATGGTCACTGTCCATTCCTTGGTTCTTTATTCCAGGAAATAAGAAAGAAAAACAAGGGTCAGAAGTCCTGACTATGTTGCTCCAGGCCTTAAAAAACATTGTGAGATCAAATTCCCTTCCTGTGCAGAAAATCCTGGTAAGGATTTCTTTCTTCTCTTCAGGAGTGGTTTCAGATTTATCAGCAGAACCTTCTGATTCAAAAGACACTTCCTTGATAGATTCTTCTTCTTTTTACTAAAGGGAACCAATTTTCTCAATTTTGCCTTTTTTACTTAAAATATCTGAACCCTCAGAAAAATATATTTACATGTATCTTTTTTTTCTTTTCCCCTCCTTTAGTCCCTCATGGAAATTACTGTTAAGGAGTTGCCTCCAAAGGTGTTGGGATCACCAGCTTATCAAGTTGCTGATATGGATCTTTTAAATGTAAGTCTGACTTCACTCCACAACTTCATTTATGCTGAAGGGTATTAGGAAGTCTTTGTTATTCCTTGGTCCAGAATGCAGATTTTGTTTCCAGCCCTCATTTCTGAGGAGTGATTTAACTCTCTGTAGCTGAGGATGGGTTTGCTGGAAGCACTGGAACAATGGGAAAGGATTATTCCCATTAATAATCACTTAATGGGAATGATTATTAATGGGAATGTAAATCATGATTTGCAGTGCAGATTGCAGGTGCTTTGTAAGGGCACTGAACAGGTGAAAGGTTGTTTAGAGACTCTTAAAACTGGATGACCATCAGGTTTTCTACATCCACCACTGCAGAGAAGGCAACTTTTTATTTTGCAGCAGTCAAAGTAAAGGTTTTTAGTCCAACTTTTACATTATTAGCCAGGCATGGAATTCATTTGGAGGCTTTTGAAAGCAGACAAGTGTCTGAGCCCAGTCCTAAGTATAACAAGGGTAAGGAAATGCTTAACTGAGTGGAATAAAGTCCACTAGAAGTGACTTAAGAGCTCAGCTGTCAAAATTCCTCCCAGCTTCTTTACAATATGTGTTTTATTTACATTTGGAAGTTTTTCTGACTCAGAATCAAACTTTATTAGGATGGTTGAAGTTCTAATTGATAGGTGTTAACTGTGTTTAGTTAAGTATAATATCATCAAACCTGAAATACTTGTGGCAGATTTTAGCAGAAGTTGTCCAAAAGATCTCTTGCTGCAACCCTGGACTAAGCAAATCCAGGATCCAGAAGCAGTTTGTTTCCAGTTTTGCCTCTCATTTTTATTAGTTTGGAATTGATTGTTTTTGACAACTTTTAATAATTGTAGAGTTCTGTCTCAGTTAAATTCAGTGTATGGGCACATCTGTGAGTCAGCCATTTCCCTTGATCAATGTATGTTTTAACCTCTTAAATTTCTCTTCAAGGGAACACCAGCTTTGTTCCTAATCCAGCTGCCCTTCCATAATAACCTCCTGGAATGCTGTGTAACAGATGAGAGGTATGTGGTGCTGTTGGTGAGACCCAACTGCCCTTACAAGACTTCACAGAAGGGTTTTTTCCCCTGATTTCAGCTGGACAAAGTGTGTGAGCTGTTGAACTTCCCTCCCCAGATTCTTTGTGATCCTGGAGACCCTTGTGGGCTGTGTCCTGTCTGGGCCCACGTCACCCCTGGCCTTCACTGAGTCTGTGATCTGTGTCATCAATCAGAGCTCCAAGCAAGTGGACAACAAGGAGCACCTGTGGAGAATGTGGAGCATTGTTGTTAACCCTCTAACAGAATGGATTAATCAGGTACAGTGGCTTTGGTTCTCCTCCCCACCCCAAAACCCCACGGGCAGATCTGGTGCTGGTGGTCCAGAGTGGCCTCACAATGGTGCCAGGCAGTGGGAATGGCCCTTCCCAAGGGCAGTGCTCAGGATGGTGTTGGGAATGTTTTCCTCTCTTTTTTAAGTGTATAAACCCATTTATAGCTGTGCTCCAAGCCTTCCCTCTGTGGCACAGTCTGGCTGTTGCACAGCCTGGAAAACCTGCCCTGTGGGAGCTGAGGGGTTATGTTGATGTGAGGGTAGAATAAATCCCAAGCTGGGATGTTGAGGATGTAATTAGACCAGAGTTTCTTACTGATGTTACACTTGGTGAGTGGAGGCCCCAGTGAAAGCCTTACAAACTCTGAGGGGTTTTGCAGGTTATTTTCCAGAAGGATGTTGGCTGTAATGTAGGAGTTGTGGAACTCATTAATCCTCATGTAGTTGTTAGACCTAAAAATTGTAGAACTGATGAAAGAAGTTTTAGGTGCTCTGACTCTTCACAAGTGAGTGTAGTGACAGTACACAGGGAATGGCTTCCCACTGCCAGAGGGCAGGGCTGAGTGGGATATTGGGAAGGAATTGGTGGCTGGGAGGGTGGGCAGGCCCTGGCACAGGTTGGGCAGAGAAGCTGTGGCTGCCCCTGGATCCATCCCTGGGAGTGTCCAAGGCCAGGCTGGAGCACCCTGGGCTGGTGGGAGGTGTCCCTGCCCATGACAGAGGTGGCACTGGATGGGCTCTGGGGTCCTTCCAACCCAAACCATTCTGGGCTTCTTGGTTGCTGTCATCCCTTGTTGCAACTGAAATAAGTAGAAAATGTGTAAGACATTTTCTAATGGGTTATTTTTATTCTTGGAATTAGAAACAGTGCTTTTTATCCCTTTTGTAGTAGCAGCTTGGGCTCTTGAAAGAGCAGAACAGATAATTCCAACCTGCCACTGGCAGTTCAGCCTGCAGAGCTCTCATGTTCAGGGTCAGTGTGCCAGGAACAGCCCTGTTTGCCACCTCACTTTTGTAGCTTCACTAACCAGAGAACTGTTCTCTTGTTGCAGACAAACGAAGTGAATCAGGGGGATGCCCTGGAACACAACTTCAGTGCTGTGTACAGTGCTTTGTTGCTGCCAGTGTCACACATCTTCCCCACCCAGGGGTTCCCCCAGGTAACTCTGAGTGCAGAGTGTGTGGTTTATAAAAGCTGCCCGGTGCCTCAGAGCAGAGTTTGCCACCAGTGTGTGCCCACACTGCCCCTCTGCTCAGGGCTGGCTCTAAAACTCCACAATTCAAACCCCTGAAGAGCTACATAGGTTTGGACAGGAGAAGCAAACTTCAGGCCAGTCTTTATGCTGATGTTTGTGCCCTGTCTGTGTGTTCCAGCCCAGCATGAGGTCCCTGCTGCGCTCGTGGGCAGAGCTGTACCGCGCCTTCGCCCGCTGTGCCGCCCTGGTGGCCACGGCCGAGGACAACCTGTGCTGTGAGGAGCTCTGTGCCAAGGTCATAGCTGGGCTAGAAGGTGAAGCTCCAGTAGTGAGTATAAACTCTGATCCTGAACTCTGGCAGTGCTTCACACCTCGAGTGTTGTGTTCAGTTCTGGGCCCCTCAGTTGAGGCAAGAGCTTGAGGGGCTGGAGCGGGGCCAGAGAAGAGCAACGAGGCTGGAGAAGGGACTGGATGTGCCACTGAGTGTCCTCTGAAACACCTCCAGGGACAGAGAATCCACCATGTCTTGATCCAACCCCACTGTGATCACCAGCCCAGGGCACTGAGTGCCCTGGGCTGGTGATCACAGTGGGGTTGGATCAAGGGTTGATGATCTCAGAGGTCTCTTCCAACCCAACTGAGAAGAGCAACGAGGCTGGAGAAGGGACTGGATGTGGCACTGAGTGTCCTCTGAAACACCTCCAGGGACAGAGAATCCACCATGTCTTGATCCAACCCCACTGTGATCACCAGCCCAGGGCACTTAGTGCCCTGGGCTGGTGATCACAGTGGGGTTGGATCAAGGTTGGATTTGATGATCTCAGAGGTCTCTTCCAACCCAACTGAGGAGAAGGGACTGGAGCACAAGTGCTGTGGGGAGAGGCTGAGGGAGCTGGGGTTGTTTAGCTTGGAGAAGAGGAGGCTCAGAGGTGTCCTCAGCACTGTCTGGAACTGCCTGAAGGGAAGTTCTGGCCAGGTGGGGGTTGGTCTCTTCTCCCAAGGCACTTGTGTAAATGCACTTTGAAATGTAATTTGACCTGAGTCTGACCTGACAATGCAGAGCAATTCCATCCACCTTTCAATTCCAAGCTGCTGCCTTTCTCTCCTGAACAACCAGAGGGGTTTTTTTTCTGTCCCTGTTGGACACTCCTGGTGATTGCTGTGTCTGATGGTTCCTGTTTCCTCCTCAGATGTTCTCCATGATGGATGGGCTCACCCACGTTGTCTCAGTCATGGTTGACTGCATCAACTTTGCACCATATGGGACCAAATATCAGCCAAAAAACAGATGTAAGGGAAGGCCTGAATGTGGGGAGTTCTGTGTGGCTTCAGGAGCTGGGTGGGAATCAGTGTTGGGTACAGAAATGCCACCTGTTGGTGCCAGGGGTGTGGATGTGCTGAATGTGCTGTCTGACCTCTGAGGGGACTGACAAAAAGTCATCAAAAGAATTAAAAATATCCATCAGTGAGATGCTGTTTGGGACTGCTGAAGGACTACAATGCTTTAATTGGGACTGTTGGTGAGGAACACCATTCACTTATAAAGGAATTATTAATATAAATATATATTTGTGTATTTAATTGTATGTATATGAATTAATGAAAAATTTTACTTGCCCTTCCCTCCTCCTCACCTGTGCCAAAATTTATGTGTATCCACTGGGATCTGCAGTGTGGTGTCTGTTGTCAAATAGGCACAAAAATCCTAAAAACACAGTTATCCAATCAACCATAAGTAAGAGGAATAAGGATCAGTAGTGATAGGATAAAATGATGCATTAAAAATACATTTATTCCGTGGTCTGGTTTTAAACTATTTGAGTGTAGATACAGTTTGGGAATCAAAGTTCTGCTTCTGAACTATTTGAGTGTAGATACAGTTTGGGAATCAAAGTTCTGCTTCTGAACTATTTGAGTGTAGATGCAGTTTGGGAATCAAAGTTCTGCTTCTGAACTATTTGAGTGTAGATACAGTTTGGGAATCAAAGTTCTGCTTCTAAATTACTGGAGTGTAAATACAGTTTGGGAATGAAAATTCTGTTTCTCATGGAGATTAAATGTTCAGGTGTTTGTGTTGTAACACATGTTGGTTAAGGAAAACATGAATTTTTTACTTTTATTTTCTCATTTTAGCTCCACAGACACCCACAGATTGGTCAAAGAAGAAAAAGGAGCCCCTGGGGAAACTTTCCTCTCTGTTTAAACTCCTGGTGATGTTGCTGGACTCTTTCCACACGTTCAGCTCCAAAGAAACCTCTTCAGAAACCCTGAACTCTGTGGGTCCTTCAGTCCTTGCTGCTCTTCAGACCATCATCAGCCACATCTCGCTGCCTTCAGTGATTGGCTCTATGTTTGCAGCTTTTTCCAGACCCCTGGCAGTGTTTTATGAGAAAACCACGTGAGTATTTTAGGAATGGTTGGGAGACTGGGCTCATTGTGCTGGGAAAGTGTTGTGTGCCCTTGTAGCAGGTCAGAGTGGAGCTCTCAGGGCTTCAAAAAAGCTTGGGATTTAAAAATTATTGTCTCTTTGGACTGGAAGTGTTGGCAAGAGTGAAGTGTTGGTTTCCACCTCTTGTTTTCACTGCAGTGAAGACATTTATTAATCATAAATCCTTTTCTAGTGGGCAGGAACTGAATAAAATTTTACAGGAATTAAATCACAGTTAGTTGTACTCTCAGATCCTGGAAGTTTTTAAGCAGAAGGAAATACTGGGAAAAACTTACTTGTTTATTTTTCCCTTTATGTGGCTTTGCTGCTTTATTCTTTAGTTGTCATGGGCTTTAATTGTGACTGATTTTAGTGAAGTTGGAGCAGGGCTGCCACCACTCACCTAAAATCCAACAGGAACTCCCATCCCAGAGGCAAAAATCCACTTGTTCCTGTGTAAGGATGAGATGGATTCCACCCCTCTCCATCCTCCATCTCATCAGCCTTTGAGTATTGTCATTTATTCAGGGAAAAGGAGGAATTGGGTATTTATTTTTGAAGGAAGATGTCCAAGCAAATACAAGTTTGGGAACCTCTTCAGCTTGGAGGACAGTGGGTTATAAAATGAGCTACTATATGGCAGTTTGCTCCCATTTTCCTGGATAATGTACCTATGGATTTACTTCCAAGGGATTGGTTGAGTGTAAGGGGGAATTCAGCTTTTTAATGCACAAAATTGTGGGGTCTGGGGGGTGTGTTTGGGGAGAGGGCCAAGAGAAGCACAAAGAAGGCACTTAGAAGTCACTTAATAGGAAAAGCTTGAAGTTTGTACTCATTCCTACTCACTTTTCCATTAATTTCTCTTAAATGCACCATATGAGAGGGGGTTAAAGGATAGTCTGAATTGGAACTGCATCAGGAAGTTGTTTAATCACCCACAGGGTGATTGATCCCAACGTGATTCCCTCAGATTTTATGTACTGTACCAAACTATATACTCTGTGCTAAGACTGCTGTGCAGTGCCTGAATGTTACATTTCTGTGCCTGGGACTAATGAGACAGCAAAGTACAACTTGTGTTTGTTTTCCAGGCTCACTGAGGCCCCCAAAGTCTACAGCAATCTGAGCAACAAGGTAAGTTGGCTGGAGGAGTAGCTGGGGTTGGGCACCAGAGCTCTGTTCTTCTAAAAAAACCTGATTAAAAGTGTAGTAAGGGTGGAGATTTAACGTTTCAGTGGTTTATTTTTTGTTGCAAAGGTTGCTGAGGGGAGGAGCTCTGAGCTATTATTGTGATGCTCAAAGTTGCTCATTCAGGCTGTACTATTGGAGGGATAATAATGTTTTGAGAAGGTTTTAATTCAAATATTGCACGTGTTATTTCAAGGTTCAAACACAAACTGTGTTGCTTCTTGCCTCCCTCAGCTTGAGAAGCTGCTGGCAGAGATTGTGCAGTGCCTGCAGTGCCACTGCACGGGCTGCTATGACAGTGAGCTGCTGGAGCAGCTCTGCCCTCTGCTCTGTACAGCCTTCCAGCACAGGAGCAAACAGATCAGGAACCAGTGTGCCCAGTTCTGGAACTCCACCTTTGCCAAGGCTGCCTCACTCACATACCCTCCAGAGCTAAAGTAAGTTACTTATTTGGTATGTTTTATAACTTTAAATGAAGAGATCTTGGCTTATGGACAAATATCGTTCTGGTTTGTGGGGAATCTGCTGCTCTTGTTTAGTCTTAAAATTCTTCTTTTGTTGAGCAGGTCTGTGTTGAGCCAAGCCAAAAAGAAAGTCCCCCTCCTGCTGCCTGGTTTTGAGAGCATTGAGATTGGGGAAGAATACAGTGGGCCCTTCTCTGACACGGTAAATGTTTGGTGACCCCAGTGGGGCTTCCTGGGAAGTGTTCAGGAGGTCAGTTGTCATTTTTGCTGTGATTGCCCTGCACTGGCTTCATGTTTGGAATGATAAACCATGCTGGGTTAAGCACTGTCAAAAGACTGAGCTTTTAATTTTAAAGCTTGTTTGAATAATTAATTTAAGTTGTCCTCTACGTAATTTAGGGGAGAATGTGAGTGTGGGACAGTTGAGTTGTAGAAATTAACACAGAAATTAATGAGTGTGGGTTTGTGAGCTGGGAGTTTGTTCATGCAGTGTGTCCCATGTGTTTTTTTCTGACTAGATGGAGAATTCCCAGCTGGATGCAAAGGTTGGTGGGATGGAGGTGAAGCTGGGTCAGAAACGAGACTCTCTGTTGGCCCACACGAGTGAACAGAGTGATGTGAAAGACAAGCCCAGCCACGTGCAAGTCACACCTGCAAAGGTGAAGTGTTCCCAGAGGGGCTTGGGGAGACACAGCCCACCCCCTGCAGCACAACACCCTCTGTGTCCTCAGGGCAGGATAAAGAAATGGGCAGTTCTGTGGTGCTGAAATGCTGTGAAACTTTCCCAGATATTATCCAGGAATTGCATAGAATCACAGAATCCCAGACTATTCTGGGTTGGAAGGGACACCCAAGGACCATCGAGTCCAACTCTTCAGTCAGTGGCCCACACAGGGAATTGAACCCATGGCCTTGGCATTGTTACAGCCAAGTTTTAACCAACTGAGCTCATCTCAGGGTAAACTGGAGCTGTCCAGCACACTCTGATTTATTTGTCCTGTTAGAATTGCCTCTGAGCCTGTAGGTGGGTGAGTTCTGAGCAGGGTGTGAGGGTGGAGGGAGGGGCAGCCCCACAAAACTCACCTCCCTCTGCCTGTAGGTTTGGCACATTCAGGTCTGGAGGGGGATCATGTTGGGTTCTGTGCTCAGATGTGCCCCAGGGAGGGAAGGTGGTTGTGTTCCTGAGGAATTCCTCACTTTCCAGTCCTGTTTCTAACCCAGGGTTTGGGTCTTTTCCCTCTGCAGTTGAAACTGGAATTTTCATCTTCAAAGACTCCAAGTGAGACACCCTTGGAAGAGGAGAAATCTGTTGATTTTGTGTTTATTCCTCCAGAAACAAAATCAAGAGTGTTGACAGAACATCAGAAAGAGGTGCTGAGGTCAAAGAGGTGTGTCATTTATTCTGTTTGAAATGTCATTACATTTTGTATCTCAAATTTAATTCATTTCAATTCCTGTATCTCAGACTCCAACAGGTAATTGAGTCTATTCTTCCACACAAGTTACAAAGTTTAAAACTAACAGAGGTCCTTAATTTACGATTTTAAAGCAACCAAATTATTCCTGAAACTGCATTTCCCACAGTGGGATCCCAAGCACGGCTTTTATTCCCCAAAAGTGTGTTTGAAATTAAAAAATATTCAGTGGAACTGAAAATAGGTGGTAATAAATTCAAAAGAAGAGTCTGACTTCCCATTCCTGGTTTTATTGCAGGGTTGATATTCCTGCCATGTACAACAACTTGGATGCATCACAGGACACCATCTTGTTTTCTCAGGATACTCAAAGCCAGGAGGATTCTATGTAAGTAAAAGTGACCCCTGAGGACAATAAAAGTGTCCCCTTTTCTGCAGCAACTCTGATTTCAGTAACTTGTGTTCTAGGGAGATACCACCTCCAACAGAAGATGCCAAAGAAGATACTGAAAACAAACCTCAGGTAATTCCTCGTTGTCTAATAGTGATTAAAATATCAGTTATAACCATAACATGAGAGTTCTTGTGGTTTGTATTCCATTCTCATCACCAGGTGAGAGTTTAACACCACTGCAGTGGTTTGGTGTCTTCTGCTTTGTCTCATTTATTGGGCATTTTGGTTTAAAACTGGGAGGATTCACGAGCAGTTTGTGTGGCTCAATTTAGGCTTTGTTACCCAGCCCTGGGTATTGCAGGGATTTCTGATCAGCCACGTGCATGTGCTGCCAGTGGTATTTTATTGGGGTAAAGGTTGTAAATCCTTAATTGTTTTTGGAGATGACTTGGATGAACTTTGTTTGATAGTGCAGTGCCCATCAGACTGGGTGAAATGCTTTTGTTAAAATCTTACTGGTTTGTCATAAGTTTGTTAATACCTCTGGCAAAACTGAAAACACTTCTTGCAGTTCTTTAGTTTGGGATTAAATGGTTTAAAAGGAAATGTCTTTTGTAACTACCAATGCACAGACAGTTAATAATTTGAAGGAAGAGTGGTTAGAAAAACCTTGTGGGTGTGTTTTTTATTGCACCAGGAGCTTTTTTGAGTATGTTATTATATTGATAGCACAACTACAGTACTTGGCTGCTCATGTTTTTGCTGTTCATGTTTTTGGGACAGGAGGAGAATGCAGGGAGTGCAGGGTGTCCCCCCGAGCAGAGCTCAGCTCCCAGCAGTGAGAGTGACTCCAAAACGGACACAGCTGAGGTGACGCCAGAGGAGCCACCAGCTGGAGAGGGGTTGGACACGAGCTCTGTGGAAGCAGCTTCAGAGGAGGCCTCAGCAGGGAATGGAAACACTTCCAACGTCAGCAACAGCTCAGCCTCCAGCGATGTGATCTCTGGCACGCCACAGCCCACGAGCCGCCGGCAGTCCTTCATCACCCTGGAGAAGTTTGGCAGTGCCGAGGGCAGGCCCTGCAGCCCGTCCCCGCTGGGCACGCTGGCAGAGCTGGCTGGGGGTGCTGCCCTGGCAGGCAAACAGCAGGGCACACCCGTCAGCAAGGCCAGTGCCAAAGCAGAGAAATCCGGGGAGGAAAGCAGAAAGCCTTCGAACGCCGAGCCGGTGCTCTCCACCATCCGCAGGCTGACCCGCCGGCAGAGCAAGATGGAGCTGCAGGGCAGTAAGTCCAAGCTGGCCAACAAATCCGAGCAGGAGTCTCTGGCCTCTGACAGCATGGAGAGCTCTCCCGAGCTGTGCTCCACCGTGCAGGACGTGGAGCGCGCGCTGCTGTCGCAGTCGCAGGTGCTGCAGAGCGCCGAGGACACCATCGCAGAGATCGAGCGGGCGCGGGCGCTGGACGTGGATGCCAAGGAGAACACCCCCCCAGGCGCTGCCCCCGCGCCCAGCCCCGCCCAGGGGGAGGACCCCGCCGTGCCCGCGGCCGCCCCGCAGCAGAAGGTGCTGCGCCGGTCCCTGCGGCGCCGCGCGGAGCCCCCCGAGAGCCCCTCGGGCAGCCAGGACAGGGAGGAGGGAACCCCCCGGAGGGAGCGGCGCAGGGAGGATGACAGGGCTGCCCACAGGAAGGGCACACAGGCCAGAGAGGATGGAGCCCAAAAGCAGAAAGGAGTTTGTGGTGAGAGAGCTGCAGAAAACACGAGTGCGAAGGAGAGCAGCCAGTCCGAGAGAAGTGCGGAGGAGTGGAGCCCCAAGGACTCCCCTGCTGCCAGGGGCCTCGAGGAGGGAGGGAACAGAGGTGGCAGGAGGGCAGAAGAGCCCCTGAAGGCTGAGGGGGAAGGTCAGGTCAGCAGCCCAAAGGTGATGGAGCGCCCACGGTACCACACCAGGAGATCCTCCCAGGGGTTGCTTTCCAGCATAGAGAACTCGGAGGCCGAGGGCTCTGAGGCCAAGGAGGAAAGCACAAGGAGGAAAAAACATGTGAAGATGAAAACCAGAAGTGATTCTCTTGGAGGTAAATCCAAAGATGGGCAGCCAGGAAGCCACAGCCGTGAGGTGTCTTCCCAGGGAGATGAAGGTAAGAATCCACCAGAGACCAATCAAGGGGAAGCTGAAGTCAGCACAGCTGAACCATGTGGCCTGACAAACCAGGGAGTTCCTGCTGCTGGTGAAGCTGTGGGCTCTGCCAGCTCTGGGGATCCACCTGCTGCCCAGAAGACCAGTGAGGAGCAAATCCAGAGTGACACAACAATGGAGTCGCTCCCCAGCCCCTTGGTGTCTGACCAGGAGGGGAAAGCAGCAGAGGCAAACCAGCTGGAGGAGAAGCAGCCAAGCCCAGGGGCCTCTGCACCAGGAGCAGATGCTTCAGGTGGTGAGCAGCCCTGTCTGCAAACACCTCAGTGTCACAACAAAAGAAGCAAGAGGATGAAGAAAATGAAGAGCTGTGAGTGCTGTTTTAAGAAGCCAAAGCAACAAGGAACATCATTTACTGAATCCAGGAAAGTGAAAGGCACTGAGCTGGATGAGCCCCAGGCCACCCCTGCTCAGACACCTGGAAGGGAACCAAGGGACAGTGGGCACTCAGATCTGGAGGAAAGCTTGTCTCTGGCACCTTGTGCCATGAGCACTCCATTGCATCCCCCAAAGGAGCCCAGCACGGGTGTGTTGGAAAGCCAGGGAACATCTGTGGCTAACCTGCAAGGAAGCAGTGTTGGGATGGAGGAGGATCCAGGGATTCCAGAGTGTTCGGAAGGTGAAACTACTGACTCCGTAGAGCAAATGAAAGAACCTGCTGATCAGAAGGAGCCAATGGAACAGGGTCTGCCAGAGGGTGTTCCAGGTGAGCCTGGTGAAAGCTGTGGGGCTGTGGAGAGCCAAAGGGAAGGGGCAGCAGCTCAGGAAAAGGAGGAGGAGGAGGCAGCGGTGGTGACAGTTCCAGAAAAAATGGAGGAGGAGGAGGAGGCAGCAGCTCCAGAAAAGGAGGTGAAGGAGGAACCCCCAGCAGCTCTAGAACAGAAGGAGGAGGAACCCCCAGGAGCTCCAGAACAGGAGGAGGAGGCAGCAGCTTCAGAAAAGGAAGGCCCAGCAGCTCCAGGAAAGGAAGAAATAAGTCAGAGTGGGCAACTGGAAGAGATGCCTGAGGAACTGCCTGTTGACAGCAAACTTGAGGAAAAAGAGACTAACGAGCTGAAGGGCAATGAGGATGGTAAAGGAGAAGCTGCAAATACTGTAGAAGAAACTTCTGCTATTCCAGAGAAAGAGATAAAGGAGGAATTACTGGAACCTGAAGTGATAGCACCTGAAAAGGTGGCCTTGGAAAATCCCAGTGTGGTGTCACCTTTGAAGGCAGAAGGTGACTCTTTGGTGGTGGTGACTGAGAGCCCCACCAGTGTCCAGGCACGCTGCACGTGGTCTCCCTCAGCTTCCCCTTCCACCAGCATTTTGAAGAGAGGGGCAAAAAGAACCCATCCTGATGATGACTCCCTGTCACCTGCTAATAAGGTACTGCTGTGGGAATGGTGTGATCCCTGGTTTGTGGCTGGGATGGGTGACAGTGTCCTGTGTGGCACTGCTGGTGGTCATGGTGAGGCTGAGGTTTCCCTTTGGAATGTGCCAGCACTGACACACTCACCATGGGGTCCTGGGTGAGGGGTTGTGGTTTTGAAGCAGAGCAGAGTCTGATGTGCTGCCAAAGCAGGGACAGCTCCCTCAGGGCCTTGCCCTGCACACAGAGTTTCCATTGCCTGTGCTCTGTCCTTGGGCACATTCCCTGTGGCATTCAGGAACCTCAGTGGCTTCATTTCAAACTGTGAGTTGCTGCCAGGCCAGGGGGATTTGAGCTCTCCCTGAAAGCTGCTCCTCCCTCCCTGTAGCAACAGAAAAATCACAAGTGAGCAATTCAGATCTCTATAAGATCCTGCAAGACTGAAGCCAGGCTGCACAAACCCTGTGAGACTGAGAGCAGCAAGGAGCTCAGCTGCTGCTGGCTGGCAGGGAGGAGGTTCCTCCCCAGGGATTCACACAGTAGGTTCTCACAGGACTCTGCAGGTGTGTGAAAACAGCCAGGATAAAACAATATAAACCCTGGACTTGTGAGATAGGAGTTTTAATCAATTAAAGTTTGTAGCCTGGTGGTGTGAGACTCTTTTTAGCCAATAAGATGTAGCTTTAGCCCTATATAACCTGTGTGCTGTGTGTAATAAAAGGTCTTCACTTTAAACCTCATAGGCTTGTTGGGTGAAGTCCTTTCTCTCTGCTGAAAATGGTTCATTTGCCTCCCCAGATCCGCAGAGTGTCCTTTGCAGACCCCATTTACCAGGAGGGGCTGGCGGACGACATCGACCGCAGGAGCCCCGTGGTCAGAGCCCACTCCTCGCCCTCCTCCCGCAGCCTGAAGGTCCTGTCCAACATCCAGGCCAAGGTGAGCTCTGCTGCTCCCACTCTGTGTGCCACAGCAGTTCCTGTTAGTCATGGGCAGCACGGGCTGGTGAAGGTTGGTGGGCACTTGCAAACAGCTGTGAGAAGTAGCTTTAGACTCTGAACACCCTGAGGTATTGGGACAGTTAACTGAATTCCTACTATTAACTGAATTCCTTCTATTTACTGAGTTCCTACAATCCTGAGAGATATTTTTTCCTCTTTTTCTATCCAGCACATTACCACTCCAACCAAAGGATTTCTGTCCCCAGGATCTCGTGCTCTTAAATTTAAGAGCTCGAAGAAGTGCTTAGTAAGAAGTGCTTTGGTTCATGTTTCTCTTCTATTTATTTTCCTGTATTCAGTTGTGTGATAGTTAAAATTAACCCTTTTTCTGGGTTTTTCCAGATTGCTGAAATGGCCAAGGAGTCTCTTCCATGCCCTGTGGAATATGTGTACCCTGCCTTGGCTGGCTGCAAAGCTCCTGTTGATGTCATTTTACCCCAGATCACATCAAACATCTGGTAAGGGGGTTTTTCCTTTCAAAAAGGATGTTTCAATAGAAACTGATTTTTTTCTGAACCTACAAACTCACATTTTGTGAGAACTTAGACATCTCCAGCCAGATTTTTTTAGAAGGAGGGACATTGCTTTGTTGGGGAGACTTGCCAAGTTTGGAATCCTTCAAGTACTTTTTTTTGAAGACTGAAAAACTTCTACCCAGGGTCAGAGAGTTTTCTCCATGCCATATCCCAGGGCAGACTTTGACATCAGTTGGAGTTTTCTGTGTATTGAAGGCAAAGTGGGATTTTGAAAATATCTACATTTCAAATAGACAAAGATTGGGCACTTCCTAATTTGGTTTTTGGTCTGAATTTTGATAAATGGTCAAGACAAACTATAGAGGTGCAGCAGGAACTGGATACAGGATAAAAGGCACTTCTGTGTGTGCTTCTGCAGAGAGAATATAATTAATCTGCTTCTGTCTGAACTCCTGTGCATGTGAATCACCAGTCCTGTGGGAGTTCTTCTGCCCCACCATGCCAGAAAGAGCCTGAATTCTGGGAGGCAGGGTTAGGTTGGATCTCAGGCAAAGAACCTGCCCCCAGAGGGTGGTGGGCACTGACCAGGCTCCCCAGGGAGGGTCAGGTTGGATTTTAGGAAAAGGCTCTTCTCCCAGAGGGTGGTGGGCACTGCCCAGGCTCCCCAGGGAGGGTTTGGTTGGATCTCAGCAAAAGGTCCTTCTCCCAGAGGGTGGTGGGCACTGCCCAGGCTCCCCAGGGAGGGTTGGGTTGGATCTCAGCAAAAGGTCCTTCCCCCAGAGGGTGGTGGGCACTGACCAGGCTCCCCAGGGAGGGTTGGGTTGGATATCAGCAAAAGGTCCTTCCCCCAGAGGGTGGTGGGCACTGACCAGGCTCCCCAGGGAGGGTTGGGTTGGATATCAGCAAAAGGTCCTTCTCCCAGAGGGTGGTGGGCACTGCCCAGGCTCCCCAGGGAGGGTTGGGTTGGATCTCAGCAAAAGGTCCTTCCCCCAGAGGGTGGTGGGCACTGCCCAGGCTCCCCAGGGCAGTGGGCACAGACCCAAGGCTGCCAGAGCTCCAGGAGGGTTTGGACAATGGGACAGGGACAGGGTGGGATTGTTGGGAGGTCTGTGCAGGGCCAAGGCTTGGACTCTGATCTTTGTTGGTCCCTTCCAGCTGAGGGCATTCCATGATTCTCTGTTAACAATCCCTTCTCCTCCCCTGCTGCAGTGCCAGAGGTTTGGGGCAGCTCATCCGAGCGAAGAACATCAAGACAGTGGGAGACCTGAGCTCCCTGACAGCCCTGGAGATCAAAACCCTTCCCATCCGCTCCCCCAAAGTCTCCAACGTTAAAAGGGCTCTCAAAGGGTACCATGAGCAACAGGTAAGGCTGAATTTTAGCACACAGGCAGCCAGTACTGGCCTAATGGACTGGTACCATCTGTCATGGGAAATGATTTATTGTTTCTGCCATTAAAAAACTGTGCAGCCTCATCCCTACCTGTCAGTGCATGGGAACCCAGGGTGCAGGTGGCTTGGATACACTGAGACTGACAGGAGGGGTGATGGCATTTAGTATGAGGCTAAAGCATTTTATTTCTGTTCTTCTCAAGTTGTTTGTCTTGTTCTCTCCCTCTTGTTCTCTCCCAAAAAACTGCTCAGGTAAAATCTCGAGTGTTGGAGGAGATTGCAGTGCTTGAAGATGCAGGAAAGCCTGTTAGTGATGTGGAGGACAAGCCACTTGGTGGAGATGAAGAGAAACTTGCAACAGGTACCTCTTGGTGGCTTTTGATGTGGATTTGGAGGGTTCTGCTGTCTTAATTCTCTGCTGAGGGGAGCACTTGATCCTTTTGTTTGTATTTTTGGGTGTGCCCATATTAGTACATTGGATGCTGCTTTATGCAGCCCTGAAAGAAATTACTTTAAAACTTATATATTTTGAGGGAAAAACTGGTGTTTCCCTATTGGAGCAAAGAATTAGGTAGGACTTGAGTAGTTCATGTTCTGAAACTCAGCCAGGTGTGTCTCCTGAGCTGTTCCATGTTCAGCACCTGCTGGAAATCCCTAAGAGTGGAGATAATGAAGTGGTGCCACTCCCTGAGGAGGTGGGGCAGGAGTGGGATGATTCCCTGGACAACCAGCTGGGATTTGGGTGTGTAGGTTTTTATTTGGAGTCTCCTGTGCCCTTCTGGAGTTTGGCCTGGGAGCTCAGACAGAGGAATCCATGTTTGTTCTTGCAACAAGAGACTGGAAGCAGAACAAAAAGCTTGGGAGTAACTTCAGCTGTCCAGTTTAAATTTGGGAGTTAAATGTGGGATTTGGGACAGCACAGCTCAGAGGACTCTGGCATTGTCTGACTGGCATCAAACCTTTTCATTTCTGCCCTTGGATCTATTGCACAGTCCTGATCAAACACAGCAAAACTCACCAGAAGGAGTGCGAGGGTGGAGTTCTGAGGGCTGAGTTTTAGGAGTACTCCTTGTGTGGAACAAATATTTGTAGGCTGCTGGAAGATGTTACTTTGTCCAAAAGAAGCTGGAATTGTGCTCAGATCCCCCTGCCCTGTTCCCTTCCTTGCAGTGCTGGCTGAGCCGGCCCTGCCGAACACGACTGACCAGCCCCCAGCAGATCTCCTGGCCCAGATTGATGCTCTTGCAGCCCAGCTCAGCTCCGAGGACCTCCACAGCTATTCTGGGAGCCAACTCTTCCAGATGCAGGAGAAACTTGCTGGCATGTCCACGTGCATCCTGAAGAACCTGCAGTCCCGCTGGAAGTCGTCGCCCCACGACAGCTCCTCGTAGCTCGGGGTTCAGGAAGGAGGATTTTGTTACAACAGGTTTTTCCCCCCCAGCTGGTTTTTCTTACTGATGAATTGCTCCTTAAACTGTGCATTTTTACCTGAAGACTTTTTAACACCTACATGAATTTGTTGTCCCAGGTTTTTTTCCCTTATTTTTTTGTTGTTGGTGGTTTTCCCCCCAACTCACGGGACTGTCTCCTCCCTGTCAGAGGTGTCTGTTTTGTATTGCTATGCATATTTCTTTCAGGCACTGAAAGAAAACTTGATGACAAGAGTTGTGCAATAGCAAAGACTGTGAAACCAAACCAACAGAGTAGTTAAATTATTTTTTTTCCAACCCGAAGTGTTCTTAGTGCTGCAGACTCTTCCTGTGGAGCCAGAGCTGGCTGTCCCAGCTCTGCCACCCACCTGGGAGCTGCTGGGACTCTGCCAGGGCAGCTCTGCCAGCACATGTGAGGTAAGCTGGGCTTAATTCCTTACAGCAGGACCCCGGGATTTGTACTGGATCTATTTTTCCATGTATTTTTGTACGGCTCACACTGGGAAGTGGTACCAGGACGTGTGTACAGGCAAGGACTCCACAAAGCCTCACGGGTTCTGCTCCCTGCCCTGTGGTGGCAGCAGCTCTCCTGGGGGAGAGAGGACTCTTTCCTTGGGGAAAAATGAATGGATTTGGCAAGAGCTTCTTGTATATTGTGTACAGACTGACAGCAGATGTTGGTTAATAATTTATGATGGGGGTTATAATTGTGTGGAATGCATTGCTGCTTCTCAGAGACCTTCAGCGAGAGTTCCCAGGTTTCCCTCTGGAATTCTGATCTGTATATATTGTACTGTAGTTATCTAAGTGGATGTTTATTGGAAGGAACTGCTGCAGGTGGTTTTAGGAGTTACACGTGGTAAAATAAAAGAGAAAATAGTTCCCAAACTTGTACATGTCCTTGTGGCTTGGTGGCTCTGGGCTTTTGTCTGTTCAGCTCCCCCTCGGCATTGCTCTGGATTCCCAAGGCTGGGATGCTCTTGGAAGGTCACCAGTGCTGCTCTGAGGAGGAGCAGGTGCTCAAGGACAGGGTGGGATCTTGTCAGCAGGACTCTGAGTGTTCTTTGTGTGTCTCATGGACAAAAGGAGCAGCACAAAGAGGTGGCCTGGAGTTACAATGTGATGTTGTCTGTAGGTTTTTGTGCTTTCCTGAAAAGGTGATTTTGGTTCTGAATGTGCCTCCTTAGCTGTGTTGAGCTCTTGCATCCTGTGACCTGTACAGGTAAGGGATGTTCCTAACACGTGGAAAGGTGTTACATCCTGCCTCACACCTGCAGTGCTGGTGTCCTGAATCCCACCTGGAGGGTTGTCCCTTCCAGGCTGGCTGTGCACACTGTGCCGTGTGTGAATTCCCTCTGAGCTCCCAGTTCCTCAGGGTTCATCTTGCAGCTCCTGACTTAGATACAGAATACAGTGACTTTTATTTCCTTCTTCCCTGGGGAGTGGCCACACTTGGTGTTTCAGGAATTGAAGCAAATAATGCTGTGCTGAGGTGTGAAAGAGCCTGTGCAGTCCCTTCCCACCCTCCCCTGGATCCCTGCCCTTCCTCAGTGAAGTGCTGTGAACAAATCCTGTTTTCAGCCCAAGGGAACACACCCATCTTACTGCAGAAACATCAGCTTTATTCAGTCACTAATTTACAAGAAAGAACAGCTTTTGACCCCAGAACAGTTGCACCAAGAACACATTCCTGAGCCCTCAGCAAAGCAGGAGAGGACTTTTCTTCCTCCCCAGATAAATTGGTTTGAAATGTTAAGCTTAAATGTTGCTTATATGGGAAAGGAAGTGACTAGATTTAAACACATAGCCCAGAAAATAATTTGTATAGAATGAATAAAGTAATGATTGGGAGTCTTGGCCTTTAGTACCAGTATCAAAGTTTGGAGATACTGCACTTGTCATGTTATGGTGTGTGATGTTGAAATGTTGGAAATTCCAGGCAATGATTTAAAAAATAAGTTGTTTTTTTTTTTTTTTTTGCCATTGCAAGAAACACAAAGTATTTTTTGACAGGTGATTTTTGGAAGATGTTTTGAAATAACATTCCAGGAGTGTTTTGCTCTGCAGTCATTTTTTGCTCACGAGGCAAACAAGGCACGTGGTGTCACCTCCTTCTCCTCCCTCTGTGCCAGGCCCTGGGGAGGGCTGTGCCTACACAGCCTCCACGTAGTTGGCCGGGAGCATGCCAGTCTTGCCCGTCCTCTGCACGGTGCCGTACATCCAGCCCTCGTCGATGGCCTGCACGTTCACGATGGTGTCGCCGTCCTTGAAGGACACCTCGTCCGCGTCCGCCGCCGTGTAGTCGTACATGGCCCGGTACGTCTTCTGTGGGGACGGGGCACAGAGGGTGTGTTAGAGCTGCCACACGGCTGGGCTGGGCACAGAGGGTGTGTTAGAGCTGCCACACAGCTGGGCTGGGCACAGAGGGTGTGTTAGAGCTGCCACACAGCTGGGCTGGGCACTGGGGACACGTGTTAGAGCTGCCAGCACAGCTGGGCTGGGCACAGAGGGCGTGTTAGAGCTGCCACACAGCTGGGCTGGGCACAGAGGGTGTGTTAGAGCTGCCACACAGCTGGGCTGGGCACAGAGGGTGTGTTAGAGCTGCCACACAGCTGGGCTGGGCACAGAGGGTGTGTTAGAGCTGCCAGCACGGCTGGGCTGGGCACTGGGGACACGTGTTAGAGCTGCCAGCACAGCTGGGCTGGGCACAGAGGGCGTGTTAGAGCTGCCACACAGCTGGGCTGGGCACAGAGGGTGTGTTAGAGCTGCCACACAGCTGGGCTGGGCACAGAGGGCGTGTTAGAGCTGCCACACAGCTGGGCTGGGCACAGAGGGTGTGTTAGAGCTGCCACACAGCTGGGCTGGGCACAGAGGGTGTGTTAGAGCTGCCACACAGCTGGGCTGGGCACAGAGGGTGTGTTAGAGCTGCCAGCACGGCTGGGCTGGGCACAGAGGGTGTGTTAGAGCTGCCAGCACAGCTGGGCTGGGCACGGAGGGTGTGTTAGAGCTGCCACACAGCTGGGCTGGGCACAGAGGGTGTGTTAGAGCTGCCACACAGCTGGGCTGGGCACAGAGGGCGTGTGAGTCCTGCCAGCATGGCTGGGCTGGGCACAGAGGGTGTGTTAGAGCTGCCAGCATGGCTGGGCTGGGCACAGAGGGTACATGTTAGCCTATCCCAGGCTCAGCAGCAGTGTCCCCGTCCATCCCAGGCTCAGCAGCAGTGTCCCCGTCCATCCCAGGCTCAGTAATGTCCCTGTCCCATGCTCAGCAATGTCCCCATTCCAGGTTCAGGTACTCACCCCTGCAGTGGAGGGGTGGGAGGGTACCGAGGACACCGTGGTTTGCTGGGTGGCCACGGAGGACGAGCGTTGCTGGGGCAGCTCAATGGTTTTCACCTGCTTGTATCCCACTGCAAAGGAAAGCAGAGTGTGGTGTCACTACAGAGCTGGGGCTGGGGCTGTTGTGGGCACAGCTCAGCGACAGGTCCCTTGGGGGGCTCAGATTGCTGAGGCACAAACGGCCGTGTCGGGTGTGCCCACGACTCGCCCTTTGGAGCTGTGGCTCTCCCTGGCTCTGGGCCCAGCCGGGTGGGCAGGGGTGCCCCAGGGTGCCATACCTGTGGCCGTGGTGGTGAAGAAGCCCCCGTTGCTGTAGTAGGACAGGCGCTGGTCGGTGCCCTCCGACGGCTCCGACTTCTCGTCGCCGGCGCCGCTGATGCTGAGGGCGCTGGCGGAGCGCGATTGCTCCCGGCTGCGCCGCTGTGCCTGCACTGGGGGGACAGGGACGGGGTCACCACACCAGCCCTGCCCCTTCACAGAGATTATGGGCAAAATCCCCCGTGGGAATGAATCCCAGTGTACTCCTGTGGGTCCTCAGTGGTGGTCCCAGCAATTTTTAAGTGTTCTGGACACCACACTGAAGTTCTGCTCTTCAGTTGTCACAGTATGTCATCCTTTCTCCAGCCCCTTAGTCCTGGCTACTTCCAGAATGTTTAGTCTAATTATCCCACACTTCCCTTCCTTCTCTGACAGCTCTGAGCCCACCCTGAGACTCTTTTCTACCATTCAGGTATTTTCCCTCTCAATTAGCAGGAAGCAGGACAGGAGTTATAAAACCCCAAAAGGTAACCAAGAACAGTATTTCTAGTTCTTTCCAAAGGAAGCATATGTTGTGTTGTGGAAACAATCCTCTTCAGGCCTGTGCTGGGTCATTCTATGACAGATTAATAGTGTACTTTTTGAAAATACAGTTCTGCTGGTGAGGAGCAGCTGCAGCCACTCCTCTGTGCTGTGTCACTCCTGAACTCACAGCTCTGTTTGGCCCCAGGCCCACACAGCTGCAGGAGTACAAACCCTGTTGTGCCCTCCTGGAACAGCCCACGGGACACACCTGAGATCATGTGCAGGCTCCGGGACTGGATGTTGTCCTCGGCTGGGTCGTAGTCAAAGACGGAGCCGGGGTTGGTGCGCCAGACACGGAGCCCTGTGGGAGGAACGGGAATGCTGGGGAGCTGCAGCAGCGCAGGCCTGGCCTGGGGAGCAGGAGTGACAGCTGGGGGCTCCCTGGGAGTCTGCAAGGCCAGGCTGGGGCAACCTGGGATAGTGGGAGGTGTTCCTGCCCATGGCAGGGGCAGGAACGAGGGGAGCTTTGAGGTCCCTCCAGCCCAAACCCTTGTGGGATTCCATGAAAAGCATTACCATTTCAGAAATTAGTAGTTCTCAATTCTACAGCACAGATTAGGCTTTTTTGCATTTCATCTACATCAGGGCCTTTAATATGCATAGAGATGAAGTTAAAAATGTAAGTAAATATGAATCTAGTGTTGCAGTGTCAGGCACAGGCACAGGTGAGTCACAGCTGCTGTGAGAGAACACTTTCAAAAAGGACTTGAGAAAATCATCACCCCCAGGTACTGAAGAATTAGAATTGGTGTGGCTGAGTCTGAGATGAAACCACTCCTCCAGGTCTGCTTGTGTTGTGGAAATGGTCAAGTCATTATGCAGTGAGGTGCTGGGTCTTCCCACAGCCTTACCCGTGAGGTTCTCCTGGTCCTGGTCCACGCGCTTGCGCTCCATCTCCACCACCCTCCTCTGGATGCCCCTGTAGCTGATGTCACTGAAGTCCTGCATGTTCTTCTTCACGCGCTCCGTGATGGGGTCGGTGACCACGGGCGTGAAGCTCCCTTTGCTCTTCTCAAAGTCCTCGTGGTATTTCACCTGCGAGTTCAGAGGGACTGTCTGTGCCTCCTTCCCTGGGCTGCACTTCCAGCAGGGACTGAGGGCCCTGGCCTTGGGCTTTCCCAGCCTTGGTCAGCAAAGCTGGCCGTTGTCCCTGAGCTGCCAGCCAGGCTCATGTTTCCCTTTCCCTCCCTTGCAAGGCCAGCCCTGGAGCTGCCCTACCGTCGAGATGTGCTTCTGGCTCTCGCGCACGCGCCGCAGCTCCGGCGTGTCCAGCACGTACGCGGCTTTGCCCTGCACCTGCTTCCGGAAACTGTCCGAGTAAAGCACCTGCCGGGGTGAGGAAGGACAGAACCTGTCAGGATTCACCTCTGGAGCTCCAGGTAGGCAAAGAAGGGCCTGAGGGAGGCCAGGTCTGGGTTTTTACATGATTGTTATGCAGGAATCTCTTACTGAAGAACCAGCATTTTCTATGTCAGAAAGTCCAGGAGCAGGAAAAGCAGAGGAGATTCAAAGGCAACATGTTATTTGAAATATAACTTTGAAAATCCCCCAAACTCCAGCTAATCACAAGGAATATGTTAAAGAATTCCATAGGGTTAGTGCAGCCTTCCAGGCATCACAGCTGAGTGTGGGTTTCAGGGACAGTGAGATGTGGTTTCAGTGTGAGCAGGACCTACCGAGCTGATGTTCTCCTGGTTGCGCTTGGCCCTCTCCATCTCTGGAGTCAGAGGGGTGGGAGTTCCCTTTGCCATGTGCTCCTTGTACAGAACCTGCAGAGCACAGACACAGCTCAGAGCTCCAGAAGAATCCCAGCTCTTGTGGCACTGGGGTGGGTTATTGAAGCAAACCCAGCGCTGCAGGATAGAAAAGATCTTGGGACACAAAGCAGCTGAAAAGTTATTGGCAAAAGGTGAAAAAATCCAAAGGAAAATAGGCAAAAATGAGGAAAACTGGGACAGTGAGGCTGAATTAGAGTGGGTTGGGCTCAGGGTGGTTACTGTGGGCACAGGCTGGGCAGTTCCTGCAGTACCGAGCTGATTTGTTCCTGGTTGCGCTTGACTCGCTCCATCTCCGGAGTGACTGGGCTGGGCGTGGCCTTCCCTAAGCCTTCCCTGTAGGCAACCTACAGACCACAAAGGAACTGTCACCAGGGGACAACCCACCCACACACTGGGGTGTTACTGGGTTTAGAGTCCACACCATCCATTAGGAAAGGAAAAAGAGTCAGGAAGAAGAGGATTAACAAGTTAAGCAACAAAAAAATCTTTGGAAGAGGTGACTTGCTAAAGGGGAAAAATTAGAGGGTTAAGTAAAACCAGGTTATTAAGAAGTTCTCTATCACATCCTTCCATGTTAAGCACTTCACTGGGATCTTTGGGAAGCGTTTCCTGGGGGCAATACCGAGCTAATCTGTTCTTGATTGCGTTTGACTCTCTCCATCTCGGGGGTGACGGGCGTGGGGGTCGCCTGCCCCACGTTCTCCTTGTACAACACCTGTGGGACACACAACACGTACCCAGGGGCTTAAAAACCCACATGGGAAGGGGTTAACACAGATGTTACCCAATGGCCAAAAAGGCAAACAGTGAGGGGTGGGACACGGGGGAGAGCAAAGCTGGGGTTACAGAGCAGGCTCTGCCCAGGGGAGCTGGGCCTGGCCTGGGAATGCTCAGGAGAGGTTTCATCTGGTGCTTTAGCTTATGACATTTTGGGGGAGGGAGGTGGGAGTTTTGTTGCCACACTGTCCCAAATTAAAGTGTCAGGGATGGGTGTTTTTCCCTGAACTCAAATCCCCCTGAAAAGCCATGAAAAGTTGAAATAATAAATATAAACTTGAATATCCCTGAGCAACCTGATCTGGCAGAAAGGGTCCCTGCCCAGAGATGGCCTTTAAAGCCCATTCCCACCCCAGCATTCCATGATTCCTGATCTCCACCAAGAGCTCTTTGAGCTTGTCTGGATAGAACCCACAAACACACAAACTGAGTTGTAGAAAAGACCTAAAATTGATTTTGCTTTAGAAGGAGCAATTAATTTGCAGAAAGAAATACATCTATTTTTTAACTCCAACTCGGCCTCGAGTTAGGCTGTTATGTCTGAAGAGAGAAGCACAAACAAGCACAGCCAAGTTCAGGTACCGAGCTGATGATCTCCTGGTTGCGCTTCACTCGCTCCATCTCGGGGGTCATGGGGGTCGGGGTCACCTTGCCCATGTTTTCCTTGTACAAAACCTACAGGACACAAGGAAGCATCACTGGAGAGGGAAAACACCCCCAGGAGAGCAAAGCAGAACGTTCCAAGTGGTTACACCGAGACAGGGTTAGAGCTTTGCCATCAATCTGGGCTGCAGGGACAGGCTGGTGTGGAACCAGCTGCGTGAAACACACGGGGAGTCAGAGAGGGTTAAAAAAGGCCAACCAGAAAAACAAAATCCATCCAAAAAGGGATTTTTTTTTCTCAGTAAAGTCCTGCTTCGAACTGGGTTAAGGAGAAGCCTTTGGGTTGTGTGGGTGCCTGGGGCAGGCAGGTGCCTGCAGTTAATAAGCAGAGGGTGCTGAGTGTTCAGTGGTGTTAACACCTCACTCCGGGCTCGGGGAGCGTTTCCCTGGGGCAATACCGAGCTAATGATCTCTTGATTGCGTTTGACTCGCTCCATCTCGGGGGTGACCGGGGTGGGGGTGGCTTTCCCTATGTTCTCTTTGTACAACACCTGTGGGGGGACAGAAAGAGCCAAAGAAAGCAACAGTAAGTAAATAACCAGCTCTCCCTGCACAGTTCTGTGCCTTGGATTTAGTTTCTCCCAGCCCAGGTATTTTTAAAGCAGGTCCTTGGCACTGTTTTAGTAGTTTTGCAGCCTGGTTTTAACTCCTGGTAATAAATCATGTAAGTACTGCATCAGTGAGCACTAAATACCATGTGGAGGGCTGGGAATGTTATCAATATTTACATTAATTGCCTCAAGATACATGTCAGCACTGCAGAGAAAACAAGGGCAGCTTAAGTGTTTTTAGGATTAGAACTGAACATAAAAATCACTCTTAAAAACCAGAATAAACCAGAGCAAAAGTCAACGTTTAAACCAGAGTAAGCCACGAGTAAGAAGTGCCCCCCTGCTCTGAGCTGGGGCAGGGTTATTTGGGAATAAATCCCCTTATTCCAAGTGTTAAGAAGTGCTTTTAGAGGGAGTTAAAGGCAGTTTTGCTGCAGGAAATACCGAGCTACAGATCTCCTGGTTGCGTTTGACCCTCTCCATCTCGGGGGTGATGGGCGTGGGGGTGCCCGTGCCCACACTCTCCTTGTACAACACCTGGGCAACAAAGAGCAGCCAAAAAACACCATCAGCACCCAGAAAATGTGGGGGGAATCCACCCCCTCCCGGGACAGGGCAGCTCCAAACCACCCCCTGCATCCAGCTGGGACTGCAGCCCCTCCCTCTGCCGGGGAAAAGCAGCGGGTAGAAACCCAACACAGGTAAAGGAAGGAAGGAAGCAAAAGGGTTCCAAACGTTCAGGGTAAGGGAAGGACTTTGTAAACAACTTCTCAGTAACTCCATCAGTGAAGAAGTGGCAGGTCAGTAACGCTGGAAGGGGGAAGAGAGGGTGGTTACAAATCGGTTACACGGAGGAAGAGTTGGTTACAGAGGCCAAGGGCAGGGAGTGCCCGTTTGCCAGGGAGGCTGAGCAGTGTGGGGGGCACAGTTAGAGGAGACCCCCCAGTACCGAGCTGAGCAGCTCCTGGGCACGTCGGACCCGCTCCAGCTCGGGGGGCACCAGCACGGGCGTCCCTGTGCCCGGCGGGTCCCGGTACAGCACCTGCGGGAGAGGGCGGGTCAGGGGGCACCAGCCTGGCACAGAACCGGGGGGACAGAGGGACACCAGCCTGGAACAGAGCCAGGGGGGAGAGGGACACCAGCCTGGAACAGGGTGGGTCAGGGGGCAGAGGGACACCAGCCTGGCACAGAACCAGGGAGGGAAAGGGGCACAGGGCTGGGCAGAGGGGCACCAACCTGGCACAGAACCAGGGACAGCAGAGGGACACCAGCCTGGCACAGAACCAGGGGGGCAGAGGGACACCAGCCTGGCACAGAACCAGGGACAGCAGAGGGACACCAGCCTGGCACAGAACCAGGGGGACAGAGGGACACCAGCCTGGCACAGAGCCAGGGGAGCAGAGGGACACAGGGCTGGCACAGAACCAGGGGAGGCAGAGGGACACCAGCCTGGCACAGAACCAGGGAGGGAAAGGGCTGGTCAGGGGCACAGAGGGACACCGAGCCTGGCACAGCTCCAGAGCCAGACACGGAACCTGCACCAGCACTGGGGACTGTCAAACACAGCCCAGGAAGGACAAAGAAACCAGTTTAAGTCAGTGCCCACCCAGCAGGTCCCAGTGCCCCCACACCCAGCCAGGAGTTCAGTTCTCATGGGGAAAGGAAGGAAAATCAGGGAAAAACCCACCACACAGAGCAAAACTGGAGGATTGTTGGGGCCCAGAGAAGCAAAACAGGGTGGGGGGTTTTTTAAGAGTTAAAAAAAAGGTAATCACACTTAAAAAGGAGGAATTCAAATATTAAAATGATAGCATGAAAAGAAAGGAACAAGAACAGGGTAAGTAATAATTATGAAGGAAAAAAAATCTCAAAGAGACCAGGATATTATTTTTTTGGGTAAGTTGATTACAGGGAGGTAAGAATATGGTTCTGTGTGTTAAAAAGTATTTTAAAAGAGATTAAGAGGGATTGGGTTTGCTTTTCAAGCTCCAAATACCGAGCTCAGGTGCTCCTGGTTGCGTTTGACCCTCTGCATCTCGGGGGTGACGGGCGTGGGGGTGCCCGTGCCCAGCTCCTCCTTGTACCACACCTGGGGGGACAGGGGAGGGGACAAAGAGAACAAAACCTGCAGCAGAGCCACCAGAGGGATTGTGACACCTCCTACAGAAACAGGAGCAAAACAGCCCTGAGAGGAAACACCCCTTGGGAACTCTGTCCTGCTGATCAGGCTGAAGGAAAGGAGGTGAGTCAGGTGGGTATTGGGAAGGAATTGGTGGCTGGGAGGGTGGGCAGGCCCTGGCACAGGTTGGGCAGAGAAGCTGTGGCTGTCCCTGGAGCCCTGGGAGTGTCCAAGGCCAGGCTGGAGCAACGTGGGACAGTGGAAAGTGCCCTGCCCATGGCAGGGGATGGGATGTGATGGGCTTTGAGGTCCCTTCCCACCCAAACCCATCTGGGCTTCTGTGATTCCCTCAGTTCTCCCAGACAGTTAAACCTGAGGGGATTTTAGACAAATGAAGTCTGATATAAATGACAATTAAGTCCATTCTTGACCTTTCAGCAGCAGCAAAGGAAATGTTTTCCTGAGACCAAGTTTGTGTCACTGGAAGAGCAGATCCTGATGTGCCTTCCCAGCACACACCTCACATAAGATTATAGAGATATAGAATATTTATAATTACTCGAGCCCTCTGTTTCCAAGGGCACCTCCTCACCTTTACCAACACCCCAACCCCAGTGATTTCCCCCTGCAATTGTGCCACCAACACCCCCAGGGCCATTCCCACCTCCCGGGCTTTGGGCCACTCTCCCTGCAACAACACCAACCATTTCCTAAAGGCAAAGGCATCAAATCCAGCCCAGAAGGAAGAAAGGCAGCAATTCCACTCCATGTCCCCATCCCACCCCAGCAGAGCACAGGCAGGAGCACAGTCAGGGCACACTCAGGTGTAAGAAATAAATACTCCAGTTATTGTGTGTGACAAAAACGGGGAAAAAACAATTACTGAGTGATTAATGAAAGGAAAAGCAGATAATAAAAAATACGGCAAGAGAACGATGGGAAGAGGGAAAACCATTAGTGAGCTGGACCTGATCCAAACTATTTTGCAGGAAAAAATGACAAAGGAACAGGATGTTGTTTGGTGAATTGATTACAGGGGAATAGAGCAGGAGAGTTTGGGTGTCAAGAGAAGATTAAGAGGGATTGGGTTTGCTTTTCAAGCTCCAAATACCGAGCTCAGGTGCTCCTGGTTGCGTTTGACCCTCTGCATCTCGGGGGTGACGGGCGTGGGGGTGCCCGTGCCCAGCTCCTCCTTGTACCACACCTGGGGGGACAGGGGAGGGGACAAAGAGAACAAAACCTGCAGCAGAGCCACCAGAGGGATTGTGACACCTCCTACAGAAAGAGGAGCAAAACAGCCCTGAGAGGAAACGCCCCTTTGGAACTCTGTCCTGCTGATCAGGCTGAAGGAAAGGAGGTGAGTCAGGTGGGTATTGGGAAGGAATTGGTGGCTGGGAGGGTGGGCAGGCCCTGGCACAGGTTGGGCAGAGAAGCTGTGGCTGCCCCTGGATCCATCCCTGGGAGAGTCCAAGGCCAGGCTGGAGCAACGTGGGACAGTGGAAAGTGCCCTGCCCATGGCAAGGGATGGGATGGGATGGTCTTTGAGGTCCCTTCACTCCCCAACCACTCTGGGCTTCTGTGATTCCCTCAGTTCTCCCAGACAGTTAAACCTGAGGGGATTTTAGACAATTGGAGTTTGATATAAATGACAATTAAGTCCATTCTTGACCTTTCAGCAGCAGCAAAGGAAACGTTTTCCTGAGACCAAGTTTGTGTCACTGGAGGAGCAGGTCCTGCTGCACCTTCCCAACACACACCTCACATAAGATTATAGAGATATAGAATATTTATAATTACTCGAGCCCTCTGTTTCCAAGGGCACCTCCTCACCTTTACCAACACCCCAACCCCAGTGATTTCCCCCTGCAATTGTGCCACCAACACCCCCAGGGCCATTCCCACCTCCCGGGCTTTGGGCCACTCTCCCTGCAACAACACCAACCATTTCCTAAAGGCAAAGGCATCAAATCCAGCCCAGAAGGAAGAAAGGCAGCAATTCCACTCCATGTCCCCATCCCACCCCAGCAGAGCACAGGCAGGAGCACAGTCAGGGCACACTCAGGTGTAAGAAATAAATACTCCAGTTATTGTGTGTGACAAAAACGGGGAAAAAACAATTACTGAGTGATTAATGAAAGGAAAAGCAGATAATAAAAAATACGACAGGAGAAAGATGGGAAGAGGGAAAACCATTAGTGAGCTGGACCTGATCCAAACTATTTTGCAGGAAAAAATGGTAAAAGATAAAAGGAATAGGATGTTGTTTGGTGAATTGATTACAGGGGAATAGAGCAGGAGAGTTTGGGTGTCAGAGCATTTTAAAAGAGATTAAAAGGGATTTGTTTTGCTTTTTAGACTCCAAATACCGAGCTCAGGTGCTCCTGGTTGCGTTTGACCCTCTGCATCTCGGGGGTGACGGGCGTGGGGGTGCCCGTGCCCAGCTCCTCCTTGTACCACACCTGGGAGGACAGGGGGGACAGGTGGGCACAGGAACTGCCCGGGGGAGGCAGCTCAGGGACAGGTGGGCACAGGAACTGCTCAGGGACAGGTGGGCACAGGAACTGCTCAGGGACAGGTGGGCACAGGAACTGCCCGGGGGGGGCAGCTCAGGGACAGGTGGGCACAGGAACTGCCCGGGGGGGGCAGCTCAGGGAGAGGTGGGCACAGGAACTGCCCAGGGGAGGCAGCTCAGGGACAGGTGGGCACAGGAACTGCCCAGGGGAGGCAGCTCAGGGACAGGTGGGCACAGGAACTGCCCAGGGGAGGCAGCTCAGGGACAGGTGGGCACAGGAACTGCCCAGGGGGGGCAGCTCAGGGACAGGTGGGCACAGGAACTGCCCGGGGGGGGGCAGCTCAGGGACAGGTGGGCACAGGAACTGCCCGGGGAGGCAGTTCAGGGACAGGTGGGCACAGGAACTGCCCGGGGGAGGCAGCTCAGGGACAGGTGGGCACAGGAACTGCCCAGGGGGGGCAGCTCAGCAGGGGTGGCACCAGGAATGCAGGAAAATGAGGAAGGATGAACCAGGTAATAGCAGGGATCAATTAAATACGGGGGAAGAGAGAGCTGGGAATGTGGAGAGGCTCCAGCAGGGCAGGAAGGGCTGAAAGGAGGGAAGTGAAGCCAAGGACAGGAAAAAGTGGGTTTAAAAGTGCAGAATACCTGAAAGTGCCGGGAAAAATTAATGGGTGGGAAGCATCGAATGGGGCACAGGGAGAGGGGACAGAGGGCACAGGGGACAGGGAGAGGGGGGCACAGGGAGAGAGGGGACAGGGGGCACAGGGGACAGGGAGAGGAGGGCACAGGGATGGGGAAAATAAAGGGGAAAGGAGACAGGAAATCAAAGAGAAAGAGAACAGGGAATCACAGGGAAAAGGGGAAATAAAATCAAAGGGGGAAGAAAGAAAAAGGGACAAAAAGGAAAATGGAGAGGAGAAAGGGGAAAAAGGAAAAATGGGGGAAGGAAACAAAGGGAAGGGGGAAAAGGGGGGAAAGGAAAAAGAGGGGGGAAGGAAAATGGGGAAAAAAGGAAAAATGGGAAAAAGGAATAAAGGGGAAAGGGGGAAATGAGGGAAAAGGGGGAAAAGATAAATCTGGGGAAAGTGAAAAATGGGGGGAAAAGGGGAAATGGGAAAAAGGAAATAAAGGGGAGAAAAGGAAATAAAGGGGAGAAAAGGAAATAAGGGAAGAAAAGGAGATAAATGAGAAAAAAAGGGAAAAATGCGAAAAAAGGCAAAATGGGGAAAAGGAAATAAATGGCAAAAAAGGAAATACATGGGAAAAAAGGAAATAAATGGGGGAAAAGGAAATAAATGGCAAAAAAGGAAATAAATGGCGGAAAAGGAAATAAATGGGGGAAAAGGAAATAAATGGGGGAAAAGGAAAGCAATTTGAAAAAACAAATGGAAAAAGGAAATAAATGGGAAAAAAAGGAAAAATGGGGAAAAAGGAAACAGGGAAAGGGAAAAGTGAGGGGGAAATGGGGGGAAAAGAAACGGGGGGGAAACGGGAAATGGAAAAAGGGAAAAGGAGGATAAAGGCAAAAGGGAAAAAAGGAAAATGGTGAAACAGAAAAATGAGGGGAAAAGAAAAAAATAAGGGAAAAATGGGGGGAAAGGGGGAAAAGGGAAAATAGGAAAAGGGGAAAAAGGGGAAAAAGGAGAAAAGGGGGAAATGGAGGGGAAAAGGGAAATGGGAAAAAATTCAACAAAAGAGAAAATGGGAAAAAGGAAGAAATGGGGAAAGGCAAAAATGGGGGAAAGGGGACAACACTCACTGCCCCAGGACAGGACCCATTCCAGGTCTGTCCTGTGGGAACTGAGTCCAAACAAACAGGACAGGATGAGGACACGCGGCCCTTGCCTGGGCTGTGTCAGGAGCACACACCACCCCCATAACTCCTCATTCCTACCACAGTTTTTCCAGCTACAACCCAAGTCCTGCCCTGGGCTTCCCAAAGGACCTGGGGACACGCAGGGACAGACACCCCACACAGCACAACGGCACAGACAGGAGGGGATCTGCTCCCAAACCACTCCAGGATTCCTGAGCCGGGAAGGGCTGGGAGCTCGTTCTCCATGGCAGGGCTGAGGGCACAGTGACACCCTCACAGTGACACCCTCACAGTGACACCAGCTCAGTGACACCCTCACAGTGACACCCTCACAGTGACACCCTCACAGTGACACCAGCACAGTGACACCAGCACAGTGACACCCTCACAGTGACACCAGCACAGTGACACCCTCACAGTGACACCCTCACAGTGACACCCTCACAGTGACACCCTCACAGTGACACCAGCTCAGTGACACCCTCACAGTGACACCCTCACAGTGACACCCTCACAGTGACACCAGCTCAGTGACACCCTCACAGTGACACCAGCTCAGTGACACCCTCACAGTGACACCAGCTCAGTGACGCCCTCACACTGACACCCTCACACTGACGCCCTCACACTGACACCCTCACACTGACACCCTCACACTGACACCCTCACACTGACACCCTCACACTGACACCCTCACCCCAGGGATATTCCCTTGGGAAGGACAAGAAGGCACCGCTCAGCTGAGGTGGGAATGTGGGACAGGGGAAGCTCAGGTTAAACGGAGCCAAAAGGGAATCAGTGGGATCTGGCAGAGGAAGGAAAGGCTGTCACAGTTCCAGCAGGAAGGAGAAGGGCAGTGCCACAGTAAGAGGTGCAGGATTGCCTGGCACAGGGAGGGTGGTGGGCTCAGTACCGAGCTGATGTTCTCCTGGTTACGCCGCACTCGCTCCATCTCCGGCGTCACCGCTGTCGCCGTGCCCGTCCCTACCCCCTCCTTGTACAACACCTGCGAGGGACAGACAGTGCCACATCCCCTCAGCACCCCCTGGCACAGCCACAGGGTGAGCCCCCCCTGGGCACGGGCGGGTTAGAGCACTCCTTAATCCACTGCACACCCGGGCCAGGGGCGAGGGAGAGGCTGGGAGGGATTATTCCGGGGATTATTCTGGTCACGGCAGAGGAGAGGAGAGAAAGGGTCAGAATAACCACGGGGGAAACACCACGTTAGAGCCAGGTTGGGTTCTCAAGGTGTAAATCCCCCCCGGGCACAGACAGGAGGAACATCAGTGAGTTAAGGCAGTGCCAGGCAAAGCCAGGGCTGGGGGCAGTGGAGGAGGGCGCTGGGGGGTCCTGGGAGCTGTGCCAGCCCCTGCCCAGCCCCTGTACCGAGCTGATGTGCTCCTGGGTGCGCCTGACCCGCTCCATCTCGGGGGTGACGGGCGTGGGGGTGCCCGTGCCCAGCTCCTCCTTGTACCACACCTGGGGGCAGAGGCACAGGCACAGTGTCACCTGCTGGCACTGCCCCTGGGGACACCGAGCCCACCCTGTGCCCGATGCCCCTTCATGGGCACTGAGAGACACTCACCATGCCCAGTGACACCCATAAAACACCTCCTGAGCCCTGCAGAGCTCTTGGTGCCCTCACAGAACCACCGAGGCTGGAAAAGCCCTCCAAGCTCACCAAGCCCACCCTGTGCCCGATGCCCACCTTGGGGGTCCTTCCCTGGACACCTCCAGAGCTGGGCACTCCAAACCTCCCTGGGCAGCCCCTGCCAGTGCCTGCCCACCCTTTCCATGCAGCAATTCCTGCTCTGTGCCCCCTGCCCTGGCCCAGCCTGAGGCCGTGCCCTCTCCTCCTGTCCCTGTGCCCAGGACACCCCCCGGTTCCCCCGTCCTGGCAGGGATTGCAGAGATCCCAATTTCCAGAGGAGCTGCACTGGGAGAGGGAACTTCCCTGGGATCACATGGAAGCAGTGCCCAGTGTCTGCCCCTCAGTGCCTGCCCAGTCACAGCCTCCAGCTCAGCACCCTTTGACCTCAGTGAGTTCAACACCTCATCACTCAACACCTCAAGTTTAAACACTCCCCCGACCTGAGGGTTTGCTTTCCATCTTAGTTTAGGAAATATAACAATATAATTTATCAGGCACTCAACAATTCTGAGTCTCTCCCATGGTATTAACCTTTTGCAGGCATTTTTACTCTAGAAATAACAATTCTGGGCTTCACTCATGCTGATCTCTGTGTCTGCCTGTTTGCAACAGCACTGTTTTATCTTCACCATATTTACTGTTAAATCTCCAGCAAGGGGAACAGTTGAATGTTGCCACTCACTGTTAGGTTTGATTTCACCTGTAACTGAATTCCAAGCAATTGTCTTTTTTCATGGAAGGAGCTGTATAGAAGAAACCTGGGTGGGTTTAAACCCCAGCCTGGTAGAAATAACTCACAAATGCACTCGTGGCTCTTCTTGCAGGTAAAAAAATACTTGCACCAAAACAAAACAAGCAAGAAAAGCCCCACCAGCCTTCACTCCTTGGTATCATTGAAAAAATTACAAAAATAAAGCAATCCCAGCAGGGGAAAATAAAACCATGTCAAGTGTTGGGAAAAAAATAAAGAATCACGTGCAAAACCAACTCAGTTATGCAAAAGGGAGCTGTGAAATGTTGCTGTGGTTGCTGAAATCCACATTTAACGAGGGATTTGTTTCCCTTACAGCTGTCACGGATTTTGTGACCACAAGGAGGCTCCAGTTGGGTTTTTCCCACCAAGTTCTGCCTCCTGATGCATCTTTTCCAGATTAACTACAACACACAACGTGGGTAATTCCGTGTGTAGTTGTGTGTTTAGGGAAGGGCAGGGAAGGAGCACGGGAAGCGACTGATGGTGACAAGCACTGCACAATCCAGGGATTTAACCCCCTGCTGCCCACCCCGGGGATTTGGGAGGCTCCAGGCAGGCCCAAAGGCTGAGCTGGGCTGGGCTGGGGGGACACAGACAGGACCATACCGAGCTGATGTGCTTCTGGGTCTCCTTGACTCGCTTCACCTCGGGCAGGTCGGGAATGGGCGTTCCCTTCCCGATGCTCTCCTTGTACTTGATCTGCAGAGGGAAAGGGAAGGATTTACACAGGAGCACTGAAGGGATTCACCAAGGACACACAAAGAGCAGCATCCTGAGCTCGTGGAGGATCTCATGGGCTTCAGCCCGAGCAGGAGCTGCTGGGAAAGGATCCCCATCACCTTCCCGGGAAATGCGGCATGAGGCAATTCAGCTCCTGAGTCCCCGGGGGTGACACTGAAAGGGTGTCCTGAGACCTGCTGGGACCTGATCCCACTGGTCTTTGTGCCAGGGAAAGGAAGGTTTGGGCTGTGCAGGAAGCCCTGAACACACTGCAGTGCTCTCTGTACAAGGACAGGGGGACTGGGACACCCCCAGCACTCCCAACCAGCACAACACGGGGCTCTGGGCTTTGGAAGAGAAGGAGGTGTGGAATTAACCCCATTTCAGAGGGCTACAGCTCTGGAGAGACCACCAAAGCTTGAGCAGACCAGCTTCAGTGGGGCTGGGGGCACTTGGTGGCCCTGCCAGCTCCAGACAAGCACACGGTGACACACACAGAGAACGGGACCAGAGGGGCCTGGGCAGTGGCACCAGGAGCTGATGGACACCAGTGACCACTGGGGGACCTCAGGGCCAGGACTGGGTCACCCTCACGAGGCACCTGGATCTGGGACACAGGATGATGAACTGGGAGGGTTGGCTGGTCCTCCCAAGGGTTGTGCTGCATCCAGAGGGACAGGAATGGCCGGAGAGAGGGGCTCAGGAAGTTCCATGGGGAAAATGCCAAGTCCTGTAACTGGGAGGAATAACCCCATACTGGGAACACACTGGGAGTGACTGGCTGGGAAGCAGCTTTGCAGAGAAGGACCCTGGGGACCCTCATGGCAAAGGCCAAGGTCTTTCCAACCCAAACCATTCCAAGACTCCATGGATCTATGATTAGGGAGGGCATTCCCAGGGGATCCTGCCCCTGCACCCAGCAATGGTGAGGCTGCAGCTGGAGTTGTGTGCCCAGCCCTGGGCTCCCCAGTGCAAGACATGGACTGACTGGAGAAGCCAAAAGGATGAGTAGGATCACCTTGGATATGAGAAGAGGTTTAGAGAGCTGGGACTCATCAGCTGTTTCTGGAGAAACTCAGCAATGTGTATAAATGCCCAGTGAGAAGGAACAGAGCAGAGGGAGCTGCAATTTTTGGGAGTCCTCAGTGACAGGACAGGAGGGAATGGGCACAAATTGAAAAATAAAACAAAACAAACAAACACAAGTCCCCAAAACACCCCCACAAAATTCAGTCTGACCACAGAAAAACACTTTTTTCCTGTGAGGTGTTCAGGTACTGGAACAAATTGCCTGGAGAGGTTGTGGGATCTTCATCCTTTGGGATCCTCAAAACCCAACTCACCACCCCAAGCAACCTCCAGCTGATCCTGTTCAAGCAACAGGGTTGGAAGAGGTGACCTCAACAGGTGCCTTCCAACCTAAATGACTCTTTGATTCCATCCAAACCATACTTGGAATGAGATTAAAATGCTGGCAATGGTTTAGCAATGGGTTGTAAGTAAGAAACTGTTAATCATTAGAAAGATGACTGTTAAAGTAACAAGAAGAGGCAAAAACTCCAAGAAAGTCACCCCTAACTGGGTGTGTTATTGCCAAACCACTGTTAGCAAAATGAGGAGAAAGAAAAAAAAAAGAAAATATTATTTCAAGTGGAATTAGCAGTGGTAGAGGATTAAAACCCAATTCTTCTGTACCGAGCTGATATTATCCTGCGTTCGTTTAACTCTCTGCATCTCAGGGGTCTTTTCAATAGTGGTTCCAGTTCCAATGTCTTCTTTATACAAGATCTTAACATTTAGAATGAAGACAACAAGGTTAAGCATCCAAAACACAACATTCCTGCTCCTGGAGAGGGAATTTGGCCACAGCAGAGCAGCTGAAAGGATCAGCTCCAGTCACTGCCTGTGGCCTCGCTGAAGTCTGAGCACCACTGGGGGGAAAAAGGGGCTGATCATTTACACTTGATGCACTCTGAGTAAAATATCAATAAATCACATATTTTTCAGTAGAATATCTGAGCAACCTGGGCTAGGGGAAGTTGGCCCAGGACAAGATGGGCTTGGAGGTCCCTTCCAACCCAAGCCATTCTGCAATTCTATGATCCCAACATTTGTAGGCTGATTTTGGGATTGGGGAGCATTATTTGCTCTGATTTGTTTTATACAAACATTCTCCACTCTGTTATGTGCTTCAATAATGGTGCTGGAGGCAAAATTCTACAACAGACTTGAGGCATTTGATGGCAACACAGGATGGGAGGCAGGTCAGGCAGACAGAGCACGAGGGGCCACGGGACACACACAGAGGGCAACGGGGCAGGAGAAAATGGGCACTGATTACACTGATTAATTACAGCAGTGATTGCTGAACTGTATCAAACAGTGCAGTCAAAACACAGGAGGTAAAACTGCTCTGACTAAATGCCCTGAATGTGGAAGAGGAGCAGCACAAGCAGCTCTTTAGCCCCAGGTTTGGACACAGAGCGACCCTACCGAGCTGAAGTTCTTCTGGTTCTCCTTCACCCGCAGCATCTCAGGGGTGTCCTGCACAACTGTCACCTTCCCTTTGCTGCTCTGGAGGTCTGCCTGGTACTGGAGCTGGTGACAAGAGGCAGATGAAGTGTCAGGTGTTGCCTGGCAGAGCTTCCCTCGGGCTGAGCCCACCCCTGGGTGCTGCACCCTGTGCTCACCATGCTGAAGTTCTTCTGGTTCTCCCGCACTCGCTGCATCTCTGGGGTGTCTGCCACAGGCACATAGTGGGGCATGTTCTTCTCTGCTTCCTCCTTGTACTTTTTCTGATGGAGATTCCCAAATATATTAAAACAGAGGCCACAGAGGCAGCAATAAACAAGCTGGCATTATTTATTGCTGCATAATGCCCATCTGAGTGGAGATGAGAGCACTCCTCTGTCTGCTGTAAACTGAGATTATGCCTCTGTAATTAATTCAAATATTAGGTTATTAAGGAGTGGAACATTAAGCTAAATCTACTCAGAAAAGAATTAGCTTTGGTATTGCAAAGTATTACACAGCATTAAAGGAAATTAATTTGATTATTGGGATGGATTTCAGAGTAAGATGCCACATCACAGCTCGAGAGAGATCCTGGAGCGTCCTGAGAGGGGTCAGAGGTGGTTATTGAGGTGCCCAAATTAGTATGTCCTGGCCAAGGGACAGTGATTAAGTTGCTTCACTCAAGATACCTGGCTGGAAAGGTCCTTGACCTGCTGGGCATGAATAATCTCTGGAGTATCAACCACACTGGTGTAGTTGGCTTTGTCCATTTCTGCCAATTGTTTGTATTTGATCTGTTGGGCAAAGCTCACATTGAGGTGCCTCCAGCACCTGGCACATCCCCTTGCCCTGGGCAGCGGCAGCAGCAGCACACGGGGCTCAGTGCTGCTGGCAGGGGCTCAGCAGGGGCGGGCAGTGCCAGCAGCACAAGGGGCTCAGTGCTGCTGGCAGGGGCTCAGCAGGGGTGGGCAGTGCCAGCAGCACAAGGGGCTCAGTGCTGCTGGCAGGGGCTCAGCAGGGGTGGGCAGTGCCAGCAGCACAAGGGGCTCAGTGCTGCTGGCAGGGGCTCAGCAGGGGTGGGCAGTGCCAGCAGCACAAGGGGCTCAGTGCTGCTGGCAGGGGCTCAGCAGGGGTGGGCAGTGCCAGCAGCACAAGGGGCTCAGTGCTGCTGGCAGGGGCTCAGCAGGGGTGGGCAGTGCCAGCAGCACAAGGGGCTCAGTGCTGCTGGCAGGGGCTCAGCAGGGGTGGGCAGTGCCAGCAGCACAAGGGGCTCAGTGCTGCTGGCAGGGGCTCAGCAGGGGTGGGCAGTGCCAGCAGCACAAGGGGCTCAGTGCTGCTGGCAGGGGCTCGGCAGGGGCGGGCAGTGCCACCCACCTGGCTGGCGATGTCCGTGGCGTTCCGCGCCCTCACAAAGTCCGGGGTCTCCAGCGCCAGCTCCGTCAGCCCCTTCCCCCGGATTTCCAGTTCCAAGGCTTTCTTGTACTCTTTCTGCAAGGAGCACAGGGAGTGGGTCAGGGAATGGAACCCCTGCAGCTCCACAGCACACCCCAGAGCAGCCCCAATGCTGCAGGACCAGCTCACAGTCACACCCAGCTAGTTAAGGGGCTCCTCAGCACCCAAACCTGGGTTAGTCCCTGGGCTGACCCAGTCAGAGGACTGACAACCCACCTGGGGCCCTGCCCTGACCTGACCATGGATCCAGCACCTGCTTCCCACCTGAATTCCTGGCAGGGACTGCAAAGCCTGAGAAGAGCTCCCTTGGAAGTCCAGGCTCCCATTTGTCCTTAGTCCCCCATCCATGTTCTTTTCCCCTCCCTACTCAGGAGTTTCTGGGGAATGACAGAGTTCATACCAGTGGCAGGGCAGGGCTGGGTGGGATACTGGGAAGAATTGCTGGCTGTGAGGATGGGCAGGCCCTGGCACAGGTTGGGCAGAGAAGCTGTGGCTGTCCCTGGATCCCTGGGAGTGTCCCAGGCCAGGTTGGACAGAGCTTGGAGCTGATCCAGTGGAAGTTTCCCCTTTTCCAGGGCAGCTGGAGGATGTTACACCCACCCAGGAATTCCCCACAGAGCTCTGACCCACCTCATTGAGGATCTGAGTTGCATTCTTGGCTCTCAGCATGTCTGGAGTCTCCTCCAGGGCTGTCAGTCCTTTGCCCTTGACACCTTCCTCCAGGTCCTTCCTGTACTCTTTCTGCAGGAGGAGGAGAAGGGAAACACCTGCAAGGCCAGGCTACAGGAGCTCTGCACTCCAGCACTTTGTTGCAAAAAATAACAGCAAAAACTGAAAGTAAAAACTATCCCAAAGGCTCCAAAAGAAAAAAGAAATACGGAAAACAAGAAGGAACATTGTAGAGGGTTATGGAGGAAAAGGATACAGGGATTCTTGTTGAAGATGAATTTCCAAAGCACACACACATGGACCATTAGGAGGAGGGAAGTCAGAAAGGGGCAGGAATGTGGTTAAAGGACAAGGAATCAAAGTCCATGACAAATGAGCTCAACACAAGATACATGGAAACATGCTCAGTGAGGGTGGCTGGGAAAGAGAGTGAGGAACAGAAGAGGTGCTGGGAATCCCAGTGGGATCACTGGAGTGGCACAGGGAAGGGGCACAGAGTTGCTGGGAATCCCAGTGGGATCACTGGAGTGGCACAGGGAAGGGGCACAGAGTTGCTGGGAATCCCAGTGGGATCACTGGAGTGGCACAGGGAAGGGGCAGAAGAGGTGCTGGGAATCCCAGTGGGATCACTGGAGTGGCACAGGGAAGGGGAACAGAGTTGCTGGGAATCCCAGTGGGATCACTGGAGTGGCACAGGGAAGGGGCACAGAGTTGCTGGGAATCCCAGTGGGATCACTGGAGTGGCACAGGGAAGGGGCACAGAGTTGCTGGTACCTCACTGGCTATTTTGGTTGCATATTTGACATGTAACAGGGATGGTGTGACCTCCAGGCCAGTCAGGTTCCTGCCCTTCATGGACTCCTCAAAGTCCTTCTTATATTCTTTCTGATGAGAGCAAGAAGAAGAAAAAAAAAACAAAACAAAACAGCAAATATTTATTCCACCATGTTTTTAATGAGGTGAAAAACTACTGGGAGGATGGAGCAGGGATTGGCATCAATGCCACAGTTTAGGGGCACTTAAAGCAACAAATCCTGTTTTCACTACAGGGTATGAAAAGCTCATTGTTTCCAATGGAAATACAACCAGATCCTGCCTTTATTTTTCATTTTTCTACTAATTTGTCCATGCAGAGGAAACATTTAAAGGAATCATTGCACCACAATGACTTGTGCAGCTGGTTTGCAGCATGTCCAAACCTCCACCTGTGCCAGAACAAGGTTGCACTTCAAATAAACACAAAAAAGTGCCAGGAGTGGGACAGCAGAGACACACAGGGAATAAACGTGGAGCTCTGAGGTGAGAAACAACCAGGGCACCCTCTGTGGACCAACACACCCTGCACTGCCCTTGGAAAGGCTGAGGGGCATTTCAGGCCACAATTTCTTACTCAGAGAAATTGTTTAAGCTTCATTTACTGGCAGCTTCCTGCTAAAAAATAACAGCTAAAAAGCAATTTATTGTGACACAGGAAAGCTTCAGGAATTCTCAGTGGGGCATTTCAAAACCAGCATAAAGAAACCTGACACAGCTCTACCTCCTCAGGCTCTCAGCATGCACAGGGTGTCAGCAGAACTGCCTTTTAAATCCCAGTTAACCATAAAAAGTAAATTCTGGGGGGTTTTAGTGGGGGGTTTGACTGTACCTCGCTCTGCATGAGCTGGGACTCCTTTGCTGTGAGGTAAGTTGGAGTTTCAAAGTCCAACATGGGTTTCCCTTTTTCCTTCTCATACTTTTCTCTGTATTTCACCTGAGAAGAAAAGACACAAAGTCACCCTCCCAAATAATCCAAGACCCAATTCACTGACTAATATCTGCTCCCTGTTAATTACTGTTTAACAGTTTCCCTTCCTGAAAACCATCTTATTGCCCATGAAGTGCCAGATTTGGCACCAAGGAAGGAAAATGCCTTAGACTGTATGAATAGATATTTTCCCAAATCAAATTCTATGTAGGGTGTACATTTTTTCATATGTGTTCATATATTATCTTAATTCTCACTAATCTGAAAAATAATTGCTTAGTTTAATAAGAACATAAAGTATGATATTTGTATTTAGAAAAAGGATCTTTATATTTTGAATTGGGGGCAGTAAATAAATGTACTGCAAATTGTGAAAAAAAAAACAAACTGAAAAAAAAATAAAATAAAAATCCTGTAACAGCAGGGGGGGTGTCTGGGCAGACTCAGAATTATTGTGTCAAATTTACTTCTAATAGTCCATTCCAGGTCATAACCACAGCCCTTTGTGTTCTACCAGTAATTTCCTTCTGCTTTACAGCCAGGAAATACTTGGCCTAGAGAGGATGAGAGACCAAAGCAGAGCCTGAAAGTCTCTGGAATGATTCCCACATGTAACAGCAGCAGGGTTGGGTTAAAGCCACTCTGGTTGCAGGAAAGGAATGGCAGAGCTGTCCCTTCACCTGACTAATTAAAGCAGCTGAAATCACCCTGTGAGTAACAACTCATTCCTTCAGTTTCCAGGTTTTCCATGATTTCCAGGTCCTTTTTTCTGTAGAGAAAACCCCCCATATAAATGTATTTTACTGTGTGAAAGCTCCATGTAGAGCAGAGGTGAGGTCTGGGAATGACTCTGGAATGAAGGCACTTGGTCTGTGTGTTTGAGATGTTCCAAACTTGCCAACATGGAAATGTTTCTCCCTGGCTTGTTGGGGCAGTGCTGGGAGAGCAGAGGGGGATTCTGGAGGATGGAGAATTCCCTGGGGGGTTTCATGGAGACTGGAGAACCCCCTGGGGGCTTTCATGGAGACTGGAGAACCCCCTGGGGGGTTTCATGGAGACTGGAGAACCCCCTGGGAGGGTTTCATGGAGACTGAAGAACCCCCTGGGGAGGTTTCATGGAAACTGGAGAATTCCCTGGGGGGTTTCATGGAGACTGGAGAACCCCCTGGGGGGTTTCATGGAGACTGGAGAACCCCCTGGGGAGGTTCTTGGAGACTGGAGAACCCCCTGGGGAGGTTCTTGGAGACTGGAGAACCCCCTGGGAGGGTTTCATGGAGACTGGAGAACCCACTGAGGGGGTTTCATGGAGACTGGAGAACCCCCTGGAGGGTTTCATGGAGACTGGAGAACCCCCTGGGAGGGTTTCATGGAGACTGGAGAACCCCCTGGGGAGGTTCTTGGAGACTGGAGAACCCCCTGGGAGGGTTTCATGGAGACTGGAGAACCCCCTGGGAGGGTTTCATGGAGACTGGAGAACCCACTGGGGGGGGTTTCATGGAGACTGGAGAACTCCCTGGGAGGGTTTCATGGAGACTGGAGAACCCCCTGAGGGGGTTTCAGGGCTGGAGGTGGGACAAGGACAAACACAGGACCAACTTACGTGGCTCTGGAGCTCTGAGGCCTCCCTGAGGTGAACCTGCTCAAGGTTATCTGGCACCACATGGTAGTGACCCTTACTCTTCTCATACTGCTTCTTGTACTGGTACTGAAGGGAATGGGGCAAAAAGCATCTCAACACAAAAAAAAACCCTCAGCAAATTTAGTTCTCAGCTCCAATCAAAGCAACACTTCAGTGGAACGTCAAAGAGAAATTAGGAATACAAGAAGCAAAACAAAAAGTAAGAAGTTTAGAAGTGATTTCTCATCCAGGGAGTTAAAGATGGGGAGTATTTTTGGGTTTAGTTGTAACAAAGATTTTGTCAAAACCATTAAAAGAAAAAAAAAGAGAAAACACAGCAGATACAAGAAAAGGCTGTTTCAGGCAACAATGGGGGTTTGCCTTTTCTTAGTAAAATTCTCAATTATTTTGTTAGGCAAAATTATGTAGGTTTACAACAGGGTGATGTTAAACAAAGGTGAAATGAAAAAAAAACCACCACAAAACCAGAAAGAATTAAAGAATTTAAATACATTAATCAGTGAAGAAAAAAGAAAAAATAAAAAGGTACTTGTTAGTGTAGTGCAATCAGTTAAAATGGGATAAAGAATCAATCCACCAAAAATTATCAGAGGATTTCAAAGAGTTCCCTTCCCAGAGGACAAATGTGGTGAACCTGCTGGTTAACGAGGAGCTGCTAATTAGGAAGTGGAGGAAGAGATCACTACCAGGTGCTGTGCCAGGGGAACCAAGGGGGGCAGTGGCTGTGCCAGGAGGGGTTGGCAGAGGTGACCCCCAGGTGTTGTGCCATGGGAAGAAGGGGAATGGCTGTGCCAGGAGGGGCTGGCAGAGGTCACTACCAGGTGCTGTGCCATGGGAACAAGGGCAGTAGCTGTGCCAGAAGGGCTGGCAGAGCCATAGGACAGGGCAGTGGTTGTGCCAGGAGGGTTGGCAGAGCCATGGGGACAGGGCAGTGGCTGTGCCAGGATGGGCTGGCAGAGGTGACCCCCAGATGCTGTGCCATGGGAACAAGGGGGGCCGTGGCTGTGCCAGGATGGGCTGGCAGAGGTGACCCTCAGGTGGTGTGCCATGGGAACCAAGTGGGGCAGTGGCTGTGCCAGGAGGTGTTGGCAGAGCCATGGCACAGGGCAGTGGCTGTGCCAGGACGGCTGGCAGAGCCATGGCACAGGGCAGTGGCTGTGCCAGGAGGATTGGCAGAGCCATGGCACAGGGCAGTGGCTGTGCCAGGAGGATTGGCAGAGCCCTGGCATAGGGCAGTGGCTGTGCCAGGAGGATTGGCAGAGCCCTGGCACAGGGCAGTGGCTGTGCCAGGAGGATTGGCAGAGCCACAGGACAGGGCAGTGGATGTGCCATGGCACAGGACAGTGGCTGTGCCAGGAGGTGTTGGCAGAGCCATGGCACAGGGCAGTGGCTGTGCCAGGAGGGCTGGCAGAGCCATGGCACAGGGCAGTGGCTGTGCCAGGAGGGCTGGCAGAGCCACAGGACAGGGCAGTGGCTGTGCCAGGAGGATTGGCAGAGCCACAGGACAGGGCAGTGGATGTGCCATGGCACAGGACAGTGGCTGTGCCAGGAGGTGTTGGCAGAGCCATGGCACAGGGCAGTGGCTGTGCCAGGAGGGCTGGCAGAGCCATGGCACAGGGCAGTGGCTGTGCCAGGAGGGCTGGCAGAGCCACAGGACAGGGCAGTGGCTGTGCCAGGAGGGCTGGCAGAGCCATGGCACAGGGCAGTGGCTGTGCCAGGAGGGCTGGCAGAGCCATGGCACAGGGCAGTGGCTGTGCCAGGAGGGCTGGCAGAGCCATGGCACAGGGCAGTGGCTGTGCCAGGAGGGCTGGCAGAGCCACAGGACAGGGCAGTGGCTGTGCCAGGAGGGCTGGCAGAGCCATGGCACAGGGCAGTGGCTGTGCCAGGAGGGCTGGCAGAGCCATGGCACAGGGCAGTGGCTGTGCCAGGAGGGCTGGCAGAGCCACAGGACAGGGCAGTGGCTGTGCCAGGAGGGGTGGCACAGCCATGGCACAGGGCAGTGGCTGTGCCAGGAGGGGTGCCAGGGAAGCAGGGGGGCAGCTGAGGCTCTTACAGCGCTGGCCAACTGGCTGGTGCTCAGCACGTGGTTCATCAGCAGCGACTCCGACATGTCCGTGACGGGTTTGTGCATCTTCTTCAGGTCAGCTTTGTACTTCACCTGCAGCAGGAGGGACACCCTGCTCAGCACCCCGGGCTGGGCAGGGCTTTGGTGACAGGGAGGAGGGTCTGGCACAGAAATGTGCAGCTCCCCCCAGGGAGAGCCCAACCCCTGTACCTCACTGGCCATGTTGTGGGCGTCCTTCATGGTCTTGTAGATTTTGGCCTCCTTTAGGTCGTACTTGGGCTTCTTACCCAACTCTTTGGCAAAGTTCTCCTTGTATTTCACCTAAATAAAAACAACCAGGGGTCACAACTGCCCTTGAGGACTCACCTGGTGGGGCAGGACAAAGAGGCTCTGCTGCAGTGGGGCTGGCTGGGAGAAAATCAGAAATGGAATAACTTGAAGGCACCCACTGGAATAAAGACAATTATTTAAAGATGAGCTGCCATGGGAAGGAAATCCACATCTGCATTCTCAAAATACCACTTAAATGAAAAACTGCATCTCCTCACTGTAAAAATCCAAGAGCCAAGAGAACTGTGGGGCCAAAACACAGTGAAATCCTGACCCTTGGACATGGGAATTTTTCACTTGGTGGGAAATGGCCATTAATGAAAGATATTTCACAAAGAGATGGAAAGAGAGACAGGTATAATAAAGGATAAAATAATTAGATAGATAAAATATGTATTATATTATACATTGTATAATATAATAATAGAAGAGGATAGAATAATATTAAAGAATATAATAATAGAAGAGGATAGAATAATATAAGAAGATATAAAATAACAATACAAGAGGATATACAAGAGGGTTTAAAAGAATTTTTTACATATTTCTTGGAGAAAGAAGAGCTTTAAAGGCAGAAGAACACTGAAGATGTTAATACATCAAAAACTTCTCTATAAGTTGTTATACACACACAGTTCTGACTGAGCAAGAGGTGAGTGACACCAATGACCACAAACAGAACAGGGACACAGTTAATTCCCAGGAATTGGGTTATACAAGAGTTTTAGGGACACTTCCAAGCCAGCAGCAGCAGCCAGGTGATGTGAGCCATAATAACCCAGCAGATCCAGGTGGAAAGCACAGAAATACAGGTTTTTAACCCCCCAAAAATGCCAAATTCAAAGCAAGCAGAGCAGACAGACAAAATGCAGCTAAAAACCCAACTGGATACACAAACTGGACACAATGGATTACAAGGAACAATTTCATGAGCAGAGATGTCCAAGAGAAAACCAAACAGTTAAAGATATTCCAATCATTCTGTGCTCCCTCCCTGCCTCTGCTGCAGCTCATTTTCTCTAAGGACTAAAACCACCTCAGCAAAGAATGTTTCAGAGACCCAGAGCACTGGTGAGCCCTGGGGACAAGGCATGGAAAAGGAGGATTCAGCACTGGGTGGGAGTAAACTGAATTTCTTCCTGTCTTGGAGCTCAGTTTGGGGATCCCTGCAGAGCTCTCTGGGTTTCCTGACACTCACACATGCAACAGGTACATGCAGCAGACAGGGAGGAACCCAAATTCCTCCTTTTTCACGTGGAAATAACATGTGGAACACTGAAGTGGCACAGACCTGGTGCTGCCACTTCCACATCTGCAATCCAGGCTCCTTTTTAAGTTTTCCAAAGGTTTTGAGATGGCAAAAGGCCTAAGAAATGATGGGCCCCCAAAGCCCTGCCAGGCTCTGGGATGATTCAGTCACACAGAGCTTTTCCCATTATGAAATTCCAGCACAATGCACATAGAAGAGTTTCAATAAAGTTTAACTGAAGTTTTAATAGAAGTTTGAGTGGTTGAAATGAAGTTCAAGTGACTGTTCACTGAGCAATTCCAGCACATCCTTCAGGTTTGTCACATACATATATTTCCTTTTTTTGGTGTGCTTTTTTTGTTTGTTTGGTTTGGTTTTTGTTTGTTCGTTTGTTTTTTCACAGTTTCAGAAAATAACACCTCATTTTTAAGGTTTTTTGGGGTGAGAAAAAGTTTTCACATCCATCAGAAACTTCCATTAAAAGCCTGGAGGCTGCAAACCCACTTTGAAGGGCACAGTAACATCTCGAGCTGCTGGAGGTGTTTCAGAACCACAAAGGGATGTGCAGGCAAGAGCCCCGTGCAGAACAATGGCATTAATTGCACTTAATTAGCATGGCCTTACATGGCTGCTCAGAGCATTGGCTTTCTTAAAGGTTCTCATCCAGGGCGTGTCGTAGGACGCAGCTCCGTGGCCCCTCAGGTGGTGTTTGAGATACTCAGCCTACAACCAGCAGCGAGAAACAACATCAGGAGGGCAAAGTTCCAGCATTAAAGCAAGAAAGGGGCAGAAGAACCAAGTAGTGAGGTCCTGGCAAGAGGTTCTTGTAAGGACACAAAGCAAAATGAAGTGGCTGCAAGAAACTGAGTGTCTGCTCGAAGGGTTGGGAGTAAGAGTTGGGCCATGGGCTGATTCTTGGAAAGCCAAGACCCAGAAGAGCTAAAAAAGAACGTGGCAAACACTTCAGCTTTAGCATTTAAAAGAAGATTTTTACTCCTCCATTCATAACATTTAGGAAATCAGTAGAAAACCTTCTTTAACAAAGAAATACCACAATGTGGTACTTAATTTTTACCTGATTTTTCCCCTCATGCAGAAATAATTCCCCTCATAAGAGTGACACTAAGTTAATACTCTGCCTCCCTTCCCTCAGCTGCCCCAAGGTGTGAGTTGCCCCAGGGTCTGGGCTGCCCCAAGGTGTTAGGGCTGCCCCAGTGAGTGAGATGCCCCAGTGTGTGAGATGCTCCAAGGTCTGGGCTGCCCCAGGGTGTGAGTTGCCCCAGTGTGTGAGATGCCCCAAGGTCTGGGCTGCCCCAGGGTGTGAGTTGCCCCAGTGTGTGAGATGCCCCAAGGTCTGAGCTGCCCCAGGGTGTGAGTTGCCCCAGGGTCTGGGCTGCCCCAAGGTCTGGGCTGCCCCAAGGTCTGGGCTGCCCCAAGGTGTGAGTTGCCCCAAGGTGTGAGCTGCCCCAAGGTCTGGGCTGCCCCAGGGTCTGGGCTGCCCCAAGGTCTGGGCTGCCCCAGGGTCTGGGCTGCCCCAGGGTCTGGGCTGCCCCAGGGTGTGAGCTGCCCCAGGGTGTGAGCTGCCCCAGGGTCTGGGCTGCCCCAGGGTCTGGGCTGCCCCAGGGTGTGAGTTGCCCCAAAGTCTGGGCTGCCCCAGGGTCTGGGCTGCCCCAGGGTGTGAGCTGCCCCAGGGTGTGAGCTGCCCCAGGGTGTGAGCTGCCCCAGGGTCTGGGCTGCCCCAGGGTGTGAGCTGCCCCAGGGTGTGAGCTGCCCCAGGGTCTGGGCTGCCCCAGGGTGTGAGCTGCCCCAGGGTGTGAGCTGCCCCAGGGTCTGGGCTGCCCCAGGGTGTGAGCTGCCCCAGGGTCTGGGCTGCCCCAGGGTCTGGGCTGCCCCAGGGTCTGGGCTGCCCCAGGGTGTGAGCTGCCCCAGGGTGTGAGATGCCCCAGGGTGTGAGCTGCCCCAGGGTCTGGGCTGCCCCAGGGTCTGGGCTGCCCCAGGGTGTGAGCTGCCCCAGGGTCTGGGCTGCCCCAGGGTGTGAGCTGCCCCAGGGTGTGAGCTGCCCCAGGGTCTGGGCTGCCCCAGGGTGTGAGCTGCCCCAGGGTCTGGGCTGCCCCAGGGTGTGAGCTGCCCCAGGGTGTGAGATGCCCCAGGGTGTGAGATGCCCCAGGGTCTGGGCTGCCCCAGGGTGTGAGATGCCCCAGGGTCTGGGCTGCCCCAGGGTCTGGGCTGCCCTTACCTGGCTGGTGAGCTTGGACACTTCCTTGGCCAGCTCGATGTCGGGGCGGCCCAACATAGTGACGCCCAGCCCGGCCGCTCCTCGCTTCTTGTACTCGATCTGGCAGGGAGAGCAGGACACAGCTGGGAGTCAGGGCATCCATTCCCTCCTGCTCTTCCCCTGGCACTGGGTTCAGCAGGAATGTCAATGCCAAAGGATTGTCCAGAACACTGGAGCCCCACTTACATTGCTGATCAACTTGGCAGCCTGGGTGGCTTTCTTGATGTCGGGTCGATCTGCTATGGGTGTGTAGTGGAGCTTGGACTTGGCATCCTTCTTGTATTCCACCTAAGCCAGCAAACAGGCAGGAGAAAGGGAATTCCAGAGGTTCATCCAGGAGGAAGACACCAAGGAAGGACACAGCAGCGTTGCTGAGAAAGTGCATGGCTTATTTTTGAAATAATTTCACAAGGAATGGATTTGGGAATTTATTTTTGTAAGTTGTCTATAAGTAAAGAAAAAAAAACATGTGAAATTGTGCCTGTATTCAGAGTGATGAAAAAAGTATTAGATGTGATTTGAACCACTAAATGTGATTTCAGTCCTACCATGTGATTAAGTGCAAATCCTTGATTTCAGTGCAATGTTCTGTTTGTAAATACTGGTACCTTTACCTTTCAGGGTTACACCTGAACCTGGAGGCTGGGAGGAAAACTAGAAATACATAAACTTGTTTATGCAAATTCCATCAAAGAACAATCTACTCAATCAGTGGAAAGAAAAGGCTGGGAGGAAAACTAGAAATACATAAACTTGTTTATGCAAATTCCATCAAGAAACAATCTACTCAATCAGTGGAAAGAAAAGGCAAACTTACTGTACTCTGGTTTTTGGCAACTTCCATGGCATGTTTCACTTCAGGAGGCTCCAGCATGACAGAATAATTAGATTTGCCTTTCTCCTTCACAAACTTCTTTTTGTAGTTTGTCTGTAAAAGAGCAGAAAGGGCCACATGTGACTGTGGAATGTCACAGGGAGGGAAATGTTCCTGAAACTTGGAAATGACCCCCCTGAAGCTGCTGGAGGCAGAGGAAGGGGAGTCTCCTCAGTCTCAGTGTGTACTCCCCAAAGGTGCTCCCCACAGGTGCTCCCCAGGTCCCTTGGCATGGTTGGAAGGTTGGATTCCAAGGGTGGTTCCTGGGAAGGTGGTTCCTGGGACTGACCTCACTGACGTGCCTGGTCACCTCCTTCACATGGGCCGTGTCCCGAGTCTCGGGCAGGGTCGTGAAGGAGCCGTGGGGAAGCTGCTTCTTGCTGTGCTCTTTGTACTTGTTCTGAAAGCACAGCACAAAACCAGGTGAAAAACAACAACTCAAGGGTGAAATGGAGTGAAGAGGAGCAAATACCTGCTGGTGTTTTACCTCAGACACAAGAGAGCTGACATTCTTGGCCAGGAGGATCTGAGGGGTGTCTGGGACCACATGGTACGTCCCTCGGGCTTTGTTGTGCTTCTCTTTGTACTTGATCTACCAGGAAGGAAAGATCTGGTTTTAAACCACATTTATCTTGTCTTCTGGCAGATTAAAGAGTGATTATTATAGTTGTGTTTCATTGTTAGGGCAAAATTTTGCAGAAAATCCCATATTTTATTCCCAAATAAACTCATTTTAGTCTATACACTCCTAGAGCTCTCACTTGGAATTTTATATATAATATTTTTTAATATATATAAAATTTATTTATTTATATGTATTTATATAATAGATTTATATATGTATAATGGTATATATTATATTAATATATTGTTAGTAATTATTAAAGCTACTTTGTGTTATGCTCAATTTATTTTTCATCCCACTGGTACTGGATAAATTGTTGTTTTCCCCTCCCAGATTTATTGGTTATGTGGATAATCCACAGAGTGCCTGAATGACACTCAGGCTACTCATTCTGACAGAACCATATTGGGTTACAGAAGTGTTAATATCCTCTTTTTTTTATGGATATCTAAAGGACAACAATACAAAGACCAGGGAGAAATTGTGCATAACACAATTTACAGCTGCAGCTTTTTTGGTTGTTTTCTCCACATATTTCCTTTTCAGTAACAGGAATGCAGAGATAACCTGGGTGGAAAGTCTGGGCTGTTCAGGCAATGTTAACTTTGGATATTAATTAAATATTGAGTGACATCAACAAGACCAAACCCATTCAGATTTTGTTGATTTGTTAAGAAAAGAAGCAAATCAATTCAAGGAATGGAGTGAGACATATCAGAAAAAAATTCTTTGCAGAGAGAGTGCTCAGGGATTGGAATGGGCTGCCCAGAGAGGGGGTGGATTCCCCATCCCTGGAGGTTTTTCAGCTGAGCTTGGCCGTGGCACTGAGTGCCATGATCTGGTAAAGGGACTGGAGTTGGACCAAGAGTTGGACTTGATGATCTTGGAGGTCTTTTCCAACCCAATCCATTCTATGATTCTGTGATTCTATGGATGTGGCACTGAGTGAGAATCCACCATGTCTTGATCCAACCCTACTGTGATCACCAGCCCAGGGCACGGAGTGCCCTGGGCTGGTGATCACAGTGGGGTTGAATCAAGGTTGGATTTGATGATCTCAGAGGTCTCTTCCAACCCAACTGAGAAGAGAACAACGAGGCTGGAGAAGGGACTGGAGCACAAGTGCTGTGGGGAGAGGCTGAGGGAGCTGGGGGTGTTCAGCCTGGAGAAGAGGAGGCTCAGAGGTGACCTCAGCACTGTCTGGAACTGCCTGAAGGGAAGTTCTGGCCAGCTGGGGGTTGGTCTCTTCTCCCAGGCACTCAGCAATAGGACAAGGGGGCACGATGGGCTCAAGCTCTGCCAGGGGAAATTGAAGTTGGAGATCAGGAAAAAATTCTTTGCAGAGAGAGTGCTCAGGCATTGGAATGGGCTGCCCAGAGAGGGGGTGGATTCCCCATCCCTGGAGGTTTTTCAGCTGAGCTTGGCCGTGGCACTGAGTGCCATGATCTGGTAAAGGGACTGGAGTTGGTCCAAGGGTTGGACTTGCTGATCTTGGAGGTCTTTTCCAACCCAATCCATTCTATGATTCTGTGATTCTAACAAAGCAATTACACACTAAGAGGAGTTCTGATGAAGACCCTCACTCAGAGGGCAGGGAGTCAGCACTTACATCACTGGCCAGAATGGCATTATTCAAGGCCAGCACAGTGTTCTTGTCATCGGTGACCGAGATCTTGCAGCCCTTCAGGAACTCCCGGTCCAGCTTGTACTCGTACTGCAGCACACACAGACAAAGGGCAGAGGAACAGGCTCAGATCTGCTCTGTTTCTCTGCCCCTGTGGCCATGGGAGGAGGGAGGGGACCCCGAGGTGCCCTGAGCCCCCCTTACATCGCTCTGCTGCAGTGAGGACTTGGCTGCCTGCACGAAGTCAGGTCTGTCAGCGATCAGGTGCCAGTGAGCCTTGGCTGCCTCGTACTTCTTCTTGTAGTCCAGCTGTGAGCAGGGAGAGCCAACCAGGAGAGAGTTAGCTGGGGGTTGTGTACTGTGCACACACATGGAGATGCAAATCCTCCTTGGTCTGCACCAAAAACACAGAAGGTGCAATAAAATGCATCTACACCAGACTTGGGCTTTTCTCTGATTCCTGCACGGTCCAGTCAGTCCAGTTTTCCCATTGGTAGGTGGGAAAAGGAATATGAAGGACTGAAATGATATCCTGGCTGTGAGGAAGGTGGGAGCTTTCAGATCCTTCCTATTGAAAGCCAACCAGCAGTAGGACAAGAGGGCAGAGCTTAAGCTCTGGCAGGGGAGATTTAGGTTGTATATCAGAAAGAAATTGTTTCCAGAGAGAGTGCTCAGGCATTGGAATGGACTGTCCAGAGAGGAGGTGGATTCCCCATCCCTGGAGGTGTTAAGGTGAGACTGGACATGGCACTGAGTGCCATGGGCTGGTGATCTCAGTGGGGTTGGACCAAGGGTTGGACTTGATGATCTCAGAGGTCTCTTCCAACCCAACTGATTCTGTGATTCCATGAAATGAGTGTTGGGCCACCAGTAACAGGAGGTTCCCATGAAGTGCTTCCTTTGCCTACAAGAACATCATCCCAGGGAATTCCTGGACAGCTGTGCCTCTCAGGAAAGAGGACAACTAGGACAGCAGGAGACTGTGACATACAAGAACCTCCAGCAGCCTCAAGTACAAGTTGCAGAGCGAGCATTTAGCACAAAATAAATTAAAATCTATTTAATTCAAACTGCCTAAGAATTAAAAGGAAGCCCAAGCTCAGAAAATTCAGTGGAACTGAAGATGGAACTCGACCTGCCCTGGCAGTCTAAAACACTCTCCATAATGAAATGAAAACATGACTTGGAGGGAACTCACGTTGCTGTTGAGCTTGTAAGCGTGTCTGGGAGTCTTGATGTGAACAGAGTCTGCCACGACGGTGCAGCGAGATTTGCTCCTCTCATACATCTCTTTGTACTTCAGCTGCAGAAAGACAAAGAGTCCCAAAGATCACACCAGCAGCAACAAGGAAAGCACCCAAATGTGAGACATGAAAGGGCAAAATTCCTTCTGCCAAGAGAAAACCTCAAGAGAAGAACAGGACTGGACGTGGCACTCAGGACTCTGGGCTGGTGACAAGGTGGGGTTTGGTCACAGGATGGGCTTGGTGACCTTGGAGGGTTTTTCCAACCTGTGCCATTGGTACTGGATTAATGGTTGTTTTCCCCTCCCAGATTTATTGATTATATGGATAATCCACAGAGTACCTGAATGACACTCAGATTATTCATTCTGACAGAACCATACTGGGTTACAGAAGTGATAATATCCTCTTTTTTATGGATATCTAAGGGACAACAATACAAAGGCCAGGGAGAAACCTGAGGCAGGAGGAGGAATTAGGAGCAAGACCCCTAACTCCATCTTCCTTTCTCTCTCCTTTTCAGTCTTCCATTGCCTCAGAATCAAAACACATTTATTTTACATCACAGTATTTACCTTACATACTCACCATAAGAGAAATTAATAAACAGAGTCAAGTATTAACTAACTTATTCAGGGCTCCAAAAAAGCCACTAGAGGAAGAAAACCTGGGAAAAAACTCCCCAAAGTCATGAGTTAGAGAGCAGCTCCAGCTCATGGCTTTTATTCCTAGGGAGGGGTGGTTTACTCCCAAAAATGCTCCAGGAGCTACAGAACAGGACATGAAAAGCTTCTTGGAAAACTGTGTTTTTTGAGGAAGCATTACATGAAAATGGAGTTTAACAGGCAAACAAAACAGGCTCTGACTAGAAGGCCATTTTTTGTAAGTGTGACATGTGAGTTAAAGGCCTTGGCAGGGTAAGGATTAACCCAAGGAGTGCCAGGGCTGGGCACTCACGTCGCTGATCCTGTCCTTGACCCTCCGCACGTGCAGCAGCATCGGCGTGTCCTGGATGGTGGTGTAGCCCTTGGGCTTGGCTTTGTGGTACTCCAGTTTGTAGATAATCTGAGGAGACAGATTGGAGAGCAGATTAACCCCCATGGCAAGGCCTGGTGACCATTCCCCGTGGGAATGAGGAGGAGATGAGATCAAAGCACACTCACATCACTGATCTGTTTGTTGACTTTGGAGGTCCTCAGGTACTCTGGGGTATCCAAAACTGTGGTGTATTTGTCCTTCTTCTTCTCATAGTCCTTTTTATATTGAACCTGGGATGGGGAAAAGCAGTAAATGAACACCCAGGGCAGGACAAAACCTCTTGGAGAGATGATTTTATACCAAAATCACACAACAAAACCCTCCCCAAAGCCCTGGAAAGCTGAACATGCAGCATGAGCTGAGCTCTACAAACCCCTTCTGTGCCCAAGAGGCTGTCTGAGTAATTAACTTGTCTGATTAAGTTTATTAATTTATCTCCAAGACTGAGCTAAGGAATCAATCCTGGCAGATCAGTGGCTTTTAAATGTCCTAACTGGACAATATCTCCCTTTTAAATGTTCAGCCCTGGGTTGGACTTGATGATCTTGGGGGTCCTTTAAAACCTGGTGGATTTTATAATCAGAATAAGCAGAAATGTGAAACATCTCCCACAACCAAAGTCTGAAACATCCACTGAGTACATCATAATGCCAGGATGTCCCAAAGGCTCTGGCAGCAGGATTTGTGTCTTGGTAACACTTTTCTGGACTCCCAACCTGTTTTCCCAGAGTTCAGGGAGAAGAGGCTGTTGGCCAAGAGCTTGAATTCACTGGAGCAGCCTGAGGGCAGCTGGAAGAGGTTTGAAAACATTTTCCAAAGCCATTTTTAGAACAGAACTTTCACTGCATCAGGAAACAAACCCATGCTGTAGGAACAGGACAGTGACAGACAAAATGGAACAGAAACAAATAACCAACAATAACATGAAGTGAACGTGCAGCTCAGACACCTTCTGTTTGAAATTCAAACATACCCAAAGTTACCTGCAAGGAGTTTGGAATGAGGTAACAGAAATTAAATTAAAAAAAAAAGGAATAAAAATGTCTAGTAAAGACCTTCAGTGACTTGTTACTGAAGAATATTATTTGTGCCAAAAGTAAAGAAAATCACTTTTCTTCCTCTCAAGGAATCGTTTTTGACTGTTGCATTTCCAGTTTAAAACTGATATAGTATTTATTATATTATTATTATTATTATTATTATTATTATTATTATTATTAAATAATAGTAATAATAATAATTTCCAGTTTTATAATTTGCATCACGATCAGGAAGGGTTTTTATAATAATAATAATAATAATAATAATAATAATAATAATAATAATAATAATAATAATAAAAATAATAATAACAACAACAAGAATAACAAGAATAACAAGAATAATTTCCAGTTTTATAATTTGCATTATGATCAGGAAGGTTTTTACTCTTGAAGGGTCAGGTCACTGCCAGCAGCTGTGACTTCAGAGCACAAATAACTCTTCTCTGACACCATTCCCAACAGAGGGGGAAATAAATGTCATAACCTACTTTAAATTACTTCAGCATTAATTCCTTAATTAAGGAATTTGTGCCATGAAAGGTGGGCAGTCCAAGAAATAGTTGCAGAGTGAGAATTGGGTTAAGGAAATAGTGGGAACAGACAAAACACAATGCCTGGAATGTCTGGAAATTTGCTTTTTATGTAAATATGTGAAATATATCACAATTATTTATAATGAAGGGAGAAACTGGAGACCAGATGAGCCTGAGCTGAGTGACCAAGTGAGAGCAAATCTGATATTCTGTGCTCAGAATTACTTGATTATTGCCAGCATAAAGCAGATCAGCAAATCCTTGGAGCTGAAATCCATAGGAAAGCAGGAAATACTACAAGGCCAAGCAGCTAATTGGTGCCTAAATGTCTCCTAGAGCAGTTCTTGGCATTACCTGGCTCCACAGGTAAGTGTTGTAGAGAGCTGTCAGCATATCTGGCCTCAGAATTTCATTGCATCCATGTTGCAGGAGCATCTTGGCAAAGGATTTATAACTTTTCTGTTCATGCAAACAGCAACCAAGGACAAGAGAGACTCATGAACAGCAGGAACAACAACACAGCTCTAGATCCCAGACTCTTGGAGAGTGGAGAGATGTAGGCAAGGGACTGTGTGGATCCACTGACATGTGCATACAACTCACTTGTGCAGAGGGTGGGGTGTCAGGAGCAGGCATTAAATATAGAAATATTTACATATAAAATATATATTTATATATGAAAGTGCACATATAAAATTATATGATGATATTTCCTTCCCTATTTGCATAGAGAAGGAAAGGAATTCTGAATTTCTGGGGGGAGATGATGGAGGTGAGGGCACTCAAAAGGCAAATATGCTTATCTGGACAGGAGAAGGTAATCTTGGTAAAGCATTAAAAGAAAGGTGTTTAAAATTTAATGTTTGATAAATAAAGGCATTTTTAAACCTCTCCAATGGCTTGAAGAGGGCTCAGATTCTGCAGTGAGTTGATGCACAATAATGAGAGTACACAGAGCACAGAGCAGCTCACACAAAAAGTGACAGCTCTTTTTGGGTGGCAGAACGAAGGTGGGCGACGAGCTGGACACTCAGCAGAGCCCCAGGGGACAGAGCCCCAGGGGACAGAGCCCCAGGGGACAGAGCCACACACTACCTGACTGCTCAGCCTGGAGCCCCACTTGGCCAGCAGGTTCCTGGGGTCATCCACAACCACGCTGTACCTATCTTTGAGCTTCTCATAGGCAGCTTTATACAATTTCTGCCCCAAGAGCATCAGAGTGTGACAAGGGAGTGAAAACAGAGAGGTCATTGCTTTACCCACTGAAACCTCTGCACAGGCTGGGAGGGAAGGGCATGGCCAAAAGAGAGAAATACAGCACAAACAAAGAGAAGAGAGAGTGTTTCCAAAGGTTCCCACTGGAAGCCCAAACCAGTTTCAGCACATCTGTATATCCCTGCCACTGCAATGAGCCATTTTACCACTGACTCTGCATGAAAAATGACAGCAGAACTCTTCCCTGTGCATTCCTGGTTATAGAAAGAACACAATGAGGTGTGAGGGTAAACCACAATGTTGTTTGTAAGCAAACCCCAGAACCTCTTATTAAACCCCCACCACTTCTAGAGCAGACGACATTCAGGCAAGTTCATTTCAAAGCATTGAGCCCCCAGTGCTACAATTTTATTCATTTATGTTTCTGACATTAAACTTGTCCTTTTTTGCTCTGTTGAACAATAAGAACTGAAGACTAACAATCATCCATAAGAAATTGTGGTTCATTGTGTATCTGAGTATGAAATTCCAGCAATGGGGTGGCAGTTGTGGAACAGTTTCTCTTACCTAGAGCAGCTCATCCTGCAGTGCACTGACTGACAGAGAAACAAGTTAACTTAACAGCTGGGGAAAATAACAAACACCAAAATGTGAATCTAAATCTCTGCCTCTTTCATGAAAACCACCAGAGCTGGGGGTGATATTCCAACTCTGAGCTGATGGGAATCACCCAGAACGTGCTGCTTCTCCATGGGCTTTGTCCTGTGGGTGTGGAGAACTAATCCCACAAATTCCAGAGGTGATTCCAACCCTAAACATTGAGGTGCTCATTAACCCCCTTTACTACAAGGTGTATTTATTGTTTCTTTAGCCCTAGAGGAGAAAAATAAGATAAAAGTAATTGGTAGAATAGAAACATTCAAGGCAAAATATCTGAAATGAAACGAGCTTTGGTAATTTCAGACATAAAATTGTCTCCCTGACATCAGTTATTCCAATGTTTTAGGAAAGCAATTGGAATTCTCTCTATACCTTTCTCTGATGGAAATCAACAACCAGTGTTACCCTACAAGCAGTTATCCTTTATTTCCCAGTCAGCAAAGGAACAGTTCCTTTGCAATGACAAATTCATGGGCCAAGGATGGAGATTTCACCTTTTAGGTGTTACAAACCTGCCCTGCCCTCGTACAAAACAGACAAGAACAACCCTGTCTTTCATGATTTTGGCCTGATCTTAGGGCACCTTTGAGCCTGCAGACAGGGCAGCTGCACCTCCAGCTCTGTATTTCTTACACCCTGCCCTGCCTGGTGAGCCTCAGGGGCTGCACCTCCAGCCCTGTTTCTTATAGACTGGTGAGCCCCAGGGGCTGCACCTCCAGCCCTGTGTTTCCACCTCTCCTGCCCTGCCTGGGGAGCCCCAGGGGCTGCACCTCCAGCCCTGTGTTTCCACCTCTCCTGCCCTGCCTGGGGAGCCCCAGGGGCTGCACCTCCAGCCCTATTTCCACCTCTCCTGCCCTGCCTGAGGAGCCCCAGGGGCTGCACCTCCAGCACTGTTTCCATCCAGCCTGGGGAGCCCCAGGGGCTGCACCTCCAGCCCTGTGTTCCCACCTCTCCTGCCCTGCCTGGGGAGCCCCAGGGGCTGCACCTCCAGCCCTGTGTTTCCACCTCTCCTGCCCTGCCTGGGGAGCCCCAGGGGCTGCACCTCCAGTCCTGTGTTTCCACCTCTCCTGCCCTGCCTGGGGAGCCCCAGGGGCTGCACCTCCAGCTCCGTGTTTCCACCTCTCCTGCCCTGCCTGGGGAGCCCCAGGGGCTGCACCTCCAGCTCTGTGTTTCCACCTCTCCTGCCCTGCCTGAGGAGCCCCAGGGGCTGCACCTCCAGCCCTGTGTTTCCACCCATTGTGCCCTGCCTGGGGAGCCCCAGAGGCTGCACCTCCAGCCCTGTTTCCACCCCTCCTGCCCTGCCTGGGGAGCCCCAGGCCCTCGGCACTCACCCCGTCCATCAGCTGCGTCGCGTATCGGAAATGCTCGTTAATGGGAGAGTCAGCCACGTACTGGAACTGAGACTTGGTCTTCTCAAAGTTCTCCTTGTACTTGCACTGGAGAAAAACACAACCAAACACACAAAAACCAGCCCCATTTTAGTCTAAAGGAGGGCCAGGCAACGAAGATATGATTTTAAAGATAACCTGCAGCAAAACCATGGCAGAATTACTGCAGATGTGAGTTTGTGTTTAACTTTGCTACAAACAACAAATGGTTGCAAATGTACAGCAAATGCCAAAAAAACCACTCAGCAACAACTCAGACTGTTTACTCACCCCACTGTAGAGCACTTTGTTCTTTTCTGCCAGGACAAAGCTTGGAGTGTCCCATACATAACACCCAGTGCCCCTGAGCCATGCCAAGTCTTCCTTGTATTTAACCTTTAGAAAAGAAGGAAAAGGGTTCAGTTTGAAGCAGATCAGCAATGCTGCAATGCCACCCCAGCACAAGGTGTGGCAAACAATCACAGCCATTGTCATCCATCATAAATTAATTAGTTGCTCATGTTTTTTTGGATAGAGTCAGATTGTTCACAAACTTAATCTGTCAGTCACTACTGGAGTCCCTGTGGGAAATAAAAACATCTATTCTTGTACAACTAAGGGGTTATTGTATAAGTACAGATATGTACAATTCCAGGCTATTCCAGGGTTAAACAAATGCAACTGAAATGAATGGAGATTGTTCTGTTAATTTGAAGAAGAGATGGGTTGCAATTTTAACCATATTGTTTGTCTGTTATTTCACAGACCTGGTGAGAATGTAAATCACAAAATTCTTCCTCAAGGAAGAAGATTTGAGTTCCATTTTAGAGCCCCACTCCTGGCTCTCATTTTAGAGCCCCACTGCTGGCTCTCATTTTAGAATCCCTCTGCTGGCTCTCATTTTAGAGCCCCACTCATGGCTCTCATTTTAGAGCCCCACTCCTGGCTCTCATTTTAGAGCCCCACTCCTGGCTCTCATTTTAGAGCCCCACTCCTGGCTCTCATTTTAGAGCCCCACTGCTGGCTCTCATTTTAGAATCCCTCTGCTGGCTCTCATTTTAGAGCCCCACTGCTGGCTCTCATTTTAGAATCCCTCTGCTGGCTCTCATTTTAGAGCCCCACTCCTGGCTCTCATTTTAGAGCCCCACTCCTGGCTCTCATTTTAGAGCCCCACTCCTGGCTCTCATTTTAGAGCCCCACTCCTGGCTCTCATTTTAGAGCCCCACTGCTGGCTCTCATTTTAGAATCCCTCTGCTGGCTCTCATTTTAGAGCCCCACTCATGGCTCCCAGGCTGTGCCCCCCAGGAACCCCCAGGACTCACATCACTGATGGCATCGGTGACCAGGCGGTGATGGAAGTGCTCCGGACGGTCCGGGATGGATCTCCAGATTCCCAGCTGGCTCATGTAATTTTCCTTATATTTGACCTACAAAGAACAGTGAAGAACTGAGTACAACCATTTAAAAGAACACTCCAGACCACACAGTTCCATGTCCTCAACGAAACACCAGAACCAAGAGTGGGAACAAGAGTCACCTTTGAAACATCAAAGGCAATCGAGCGTACCAGCCCAGGGAGGGAAACCTCTCGCACTAACAGTGCTGGTGGGTTCCTCAGGAGGGGGCACACTGGGAGCAGGCACACTGCAGGTGCCTGGGTGGGGCAGAGGCCAGGGTGGCCCTGCTGTACATACACTGCTGATGTCCTGGGTGACCTTGCGGTGGTACACGATGTCCAGGGCGTCCTTCACCGTGTGGTACCGGCCCTTGGTGCTCTCAAAGGTCTCCTTGTAGCGCAGCTGGGCATGAAAACACGGACAAGAGCATGTTCACCTGCCAGCAACTGCTGCACTGGCACTTCTGAGCCCTCAGCAGGGACAGCCAGGGCTGTGTTGCTGCCCAGCACCCTCCTGTATGCCCTGAGGAAGTTTAGGAAGCTGCAATTTCCTACAATCAGGGGTAATTTATGGTGAAAATTTGAGAGAATTTCACCCAATTCACTTTCAGACTGCAAAAAATAAATCCCTGTTTCACAGGACACAAGTGCCACTTTGGCACAGAAAAGTACTTCTCCTTTCTTCCATGTCCTGATCTAGAACAAAGCAGGAAAATCATCCCAGGCCTCAGGGAAAGGCTTTCTCAGAGGAGAAACTGAGATGTGCAGAAGAGCTGGGATGCTCCTTTAAAGTATTTAGAAACCACTGTTAAGAAAGCAAGACTAATTAACCCCTAGAACAAAACACCAGCCCAGGTCCTGTCATACCCTGCTAGCTCTGGAATACATAGGGAAGATCTCCTAAGTGATGCTCTTTCATTGCCTTAAATCACAAATAACTATTCCACACCTGAAGGAACAAATCAATTCCACATTAATAACCTTCTGTGCAGCAGCTCAGCTGATTTTTCCCTCTAATCCACTTCTGGATCAAAAATGAGCCCATTCTCAGTGACAGGGCAGTTCACTTCTAACACAGAAAGAGATGGAAAAGCTGCTCTGTCCTGGCTCAGCACTCCAGTCTGCACTGTTTGGAGACTTGATGTGTAAGCAAATGACCTTAAATCTGTTTTTATTATGTTGTTCAGTGTAGAGGGAAATGAGAATTAATTATAACAACTGAAAAAAAAATCACAGTGCCATCAAGTCAAAACTTAATAATCTCCATGACATCAGATGGAAATGGACATGCAAATGGGGTGGCCTCGTTCCTGACCCACGCTGGGATTTTCTGTGCTTGGAATTCTTGCTCCCTATTGATCTTCTGCTGTTCTTTTGGGCAAGACTCCAAGGAAAGCAGCAGGGGAAGTGCCCCTGGAGTACTCACATCACTGGCATTCAGGTAGGCTCTCTTGGCTCTGATGAGGACTGGGGTGTCAGGGACAGGGGTGTATTTGTCCTTCATCTTCTCATACTGGGTTTTGTACTTTTTCTAGGAGAGAGAAAAGGGAAGAGTCCTAATTTCAATATTGGAAGCATCTTCCAATCTGCAAACAAGCACATGGAAACAGGTAACTTATAAAACACTAAAACTTATTTCTAAAATGTTTTTTTTACCAGAACTTCCAAAGGAAACGTGGAACTTAAGTATAAGAGAGTATAAAAGAGAAATGCAAGAGTATAAGAGAGAAAAAAAAACAAATGAAGGGCAAACAGGTTTGAGCCTTGAAATTATCACTAAAATTAGAAATAAAACCTCTGAGCAGTTCAGGATAGTGCTGCCAAATTGAAAAAGCAGTATTTTACCTCACTGATCATGTCCTTGACATGCCTGGCATGTGCAAAGGCTGGAGTCTGACCATCAGCATGATGATGGGGCCTCTCTTTGGTGGCAAGTTCCACATACAAGTACTGCAGCAACAAGAAAATAATCAAAACAAACATCCATTGCATATAAATCCCTATTTTATGTCTCTAAAGAATGTCTGTAAATGCAAAATGCATCCATAACCACACCATTTCCCAAGGAATTCTACACTGATTTGAAATGGCCTGGAAGGATTTTGCTGCATTTTATCAGTATATTAAGAGGGAACCTTGACTGGGTTTTTATCAGCACAAATTCTTCACCTGGCTCTGTATTTTCTGTCCTTCCTTGGCTCTTATAAAGTCTGGTGTGTCCAGGATTGAAGTATATTTTGTCTTGAGCTCGTTGCCTGCAGCTCTGTACACCAGCTGGGAAGAGACAGGGCCAGGAGTTATTTCCTGTTACACAAGTCCATGGAGCAGCTGCACAACCACAGCTTGGCATTATCAGACAGAAAACACCACTGGGGGTTAATCAGAGCTGTGAAACTGTGCAAAAGGAAAACACAACTCACTTCACTCAGGTGGGTTTTGAGCTCCTGAACTGCTCTGTATCCAGGAGTGTCCAACACCACGTTGTACTTGGGCCACATCTTCTTAGCAGTATTAGTGTAGATGTAATTAGACTGGAAAGGAAAAGCAGCATTACTCAGGAAGCTTTTATTGTCCTGGAGGAAAGGAGGTTTTACAGTGGAAAGGAAACTTTTAGGGTAAGCTGACAGTGCTTTGACACAACTAACTAGCTGCAAGGCAAGGAATTCTGTCATTGGTCTTTGCTTATTTTCACATATTTCACTTCCTGAATGCACAGAAATGAATCAGCTGTTGTTAAATGTGGATCCAGAGGAAATCTCTTACCCAAAGCTTTTTGAGGTCCCGAGCACGGACCATGTCAGGGGTGTCATACAGGAAACAGCCCAAGCCCTTCAGCCACCTCAGGTCCTCTTTGTACTTATTCTGCAAGAGACAGGAGAATTGACAGTCAGTTTGGGGCAGAATTTCACTCAGCACAGAGACAAAACTGAAGGGAAGTTCTGGCCAGGTGGGGGTTGGTCTCTTCTCCCAGGCACTCAGCAATAGGACAAGGGGGCACGATGGGCTCAAGCTCTGCCAGGGGAAATTGAAGTTGGAGATCAGAAAGAAATTCTTTGCAGAGAGAGTGCTCAGGGATTGGAATGGGCTGCCCAGAGAGGGGGTGGATTCCCCATCCCTGGAGGTTTTTCAGCTGAGCTTGGCCGTGGCACTGAGTGCCATGATCTGGTAAAGGGACTGGAGTTGGATCAAGGGTTGGACTTGCTGATCTCAGAGGGCTTTTCCAACCCAATCCATTCCATGATTCTGTGATTCTATGGATGTGGCACTGAGTGAGAATCCACCATGTCTTGATCCAACCCCACTGTGATCGCCAGCCCAGGGCACGGAGTGCTCTGGGCTGGCGATCACAGTAGGGTTGGATCAAGGGTTGGACTTGCTGATCTCAGAGGTCTTTTCCAACCCAATCCATTCTATGATACCCCTTATTTAGCACAGAGCAGAGTGTCAGTGAGGGGAGGCACAGCCCCCAGCAGGGCTGGCAGGAGCCACTCACGTCGCTGGTGATATCCCCGACGTAGCGACAGTGCAGCACCTCGGGCGTGTAGGGCAGTGAGATCAGGTGGCCCTGCAGCTTGAAGAAATCCGACTTGTAGATCAGCTGAAAGACAGAGAGAACCAGCAGCTCAGGTGTTTGCTCAGTGGACCAAGCTCAGCTTTCCCTGTTTGTGCTCTGGGAAAGGCACCTACATCGCTGACGGCCTCCTGCGTGGCTCGGACTTGCCGGATCTCAGGCGTGTCTGGCGTGGTGTGGATCTTGTCCTTGTTCTTGTGGTACGTGGCCCGGTAGAGCCTCTGCAACAACAGACATAGCACTGCATTGAGCACATTCAGAACACTTTAACACTTTTTAAACCACTTGGACACCTTTTGTGCCATCAAAATGGTCAAGCAGTTGGGCACAGTGGAAGTGCTTTGTCCACAACTTTCTAACCAGGCAAAGGTTCTCCACCATTGGTTTCAATAGCAGCACCTTCAATCTTTATAATTAAATAATTCATCAAGAATCTCAGACTCTAATCCTAAAGACATCACAGAATCCCAGACTATTCACAGACATCACAGTATCACAGAATCCCAGACTATTCACAGACTTCACAGTATCCCAGACTATTCTGAGTAGGAAGGACCCACAAGGACCATCGGGTCCAACTCTTCAGTCAATGGCCCACACAGGGGATTGAACCCATGATCTTGGCATTGTTACAGCCAAGTTTTAACCAACTGAGCTCATCTATCCATCCATTCATCTATTTATCTATCACTCTATCCATCTATCTATCACTCTATCCATCTATCTATCACTCTATCCATCTATCACTCTATCCATCTATCACTCTATCCATCTATCACTCTATCCATCTATCCATCCATCCATCTATCCATCCATCCATCTATCCATCCATCCATCTATCCATCCATCCATCTATCCATCCATCCATCCATCCATCTATCCATCTATCCATCTATCCATCCATCCATCCATCCATCCATCCATCCATCCATCCATCTATCCATCTATCCATCCATCCATCTATCCATCCATCCATCTATCCATCCATCCATCTATGCATCCACCCATCTCTCTCTCTATCACAGAATCCCAGACTATTCTGAGTTGGAAGGACCCACAAGGACCATCGGGTCCAACTCTTCAGTCAATGGCCCACACAGGGGATTGAACCCATGGCCTTGGCATTGTTACATGTATGTTCCATTTTTATCCCATTAAAGCCAGTGATCAGAGAAGGGAGTAAATGTATATAAAGCCTAAAACCAGCTAGACCCAATGTCATACAGGTACAGGATTGTCTATTCAACTTAATCACAGAGCAGCATATTGGCCAATAAAATTAGGCTACAATTTTATCTTATGGCAACAGTTTTACCCTGGATTGATGATCCCCTGACATTCTTGATGGATATTTATCAAAACTGCTCTTAAAAGCCTCAAGGAACAGCTTCCCAGTCAATGTATTTTCACCACTCACATTTTGGGTACTACAAATACAACTGAAAGCAAATTTATGTATTAACTGTACCTCGTTAATGACTTGGTTCACTTTCTTCACGTTCTCAAAGCCCACATCTTTAGGCCCCAGGGTATAACCTTTGGCTTTCATGTGTTCATAGGCTTCTTTATATTTCAGCTATAAATGGGAGAAACACAGAGAACCTGAACTTGATTGTGGTTCCACTGACACTGCAGTTCTGACAGCAATTTGTGCTGTGCAGGGAGCCAGACCCTTAGAGCTGAACGAGTGAGAGTTAAAAACCTTCATTAATAATATATCACATTTCTTTTGCACCTATTAAGGAGTTTCATATTCCTGAGAAAATTTCCATTTTGATAGCAATTTCCCAAGCTGACAGTCCCTCCCCTGGGACTGCAGGAGGACCCGGCCCAGCACTTACATCACTGCCAATGTGCTGCACGTGCTTGGCATGCTGGAAGGTGGGAGTGTCGGTGGGAAGGCTGTATCCAGTGGGCAGGGCATTCACACCAGCCCAGCGGTACAAGTTCTGCAAGACAAGGCAGGGAGAGGTGGTGACAGCTCTGGGTGACATCCGAGGGGAAAACCTCAGCCCCAGACACCTCACGATCACAGCTGGCAAAAGATTCCCCCCATGTCTGCACTAAAAGGTATCCCTGGAAATAAATCAGGACATTTCCCACTTTCATGTCAGAGCAGTGACATCTGGAAAGCTAAAAACAGACGTGGACATTGAAAGTGTTCGGGTCTGATAAAGCCTGAGGAGCCCAAATTTCATACTGATCTCACTCTGCATTTGGGGTTTGGGTCTGATAAATGTTGACAAGCCCAAATTTCATACTGACCTCACCTGCATTTGGGTTTGGGTCTGATAAAGTCTGAGGAGCCCAAATTTCATACTGACCTCACTCTGCATTTCGGGTTTGGGATCTGATAAACTCTGAGGAGCCCAAATTTCATACTGACCTCACTCTGCATTTGGATTTGGGTCTGATAAAGTCTGAGGAGCCCAAATTTCACACTGACCTCACTCTGCATTTGGGGTTGGGTCTGATAAAGTCTGAGGAGCCCAAATTTCATACTGACCTCACTCTGCATTTGGGGTTTGGGGTCTGATAAATGTTGAGGAGCCCAAATTTCATACTGACCTCACTCTGCATTTGGGTTTGGGTCTGATAAACTCTGAGGAGCCCAAATTTCACAGTGACCTCACTCTGAATTTGGGGTTTGGGTCTGATAAATGTTGAGGAGCCCAAATTTCATACTGACCTCACTCTGCATTTGGGGTTGGGGTCTGATAAACTCTGAGGAGCCCAAATTTCATACTGACCTCACTCTGAATTTGGGGTTTGGGGTCTGATAAATGTTGAGGAGCCCAAATTTCATACTGACCTCACTCTGAATTTGGGGTTTGGGTCTGACAAAGTCTGAGGAGCCCAAATTTCATACTGACCTCACTCTGCATTTGGGGTTTGGGATCTGATAAATGTTGAGGAGCCCAAATTTCATACTGACCTCACTCTGCATTTGGGGTTTGGGATCTGACAAACTCCGAGGAGCCCAAATTTCATACTGACCTCACTCTGAATTTGGGGTTTGGGTCTGATAAAGTCTGAGGAGCCCAAATTTCATACTGACCTCACTCTGCATTTGGGGTTTGGGATCTGATAAACTCTGAGGAGCCCAAATTTCATACTGACCTCACTCTGCATTTGGGGTTTGGGTCTGACAAACTCTGAGGAGCCCAAATTTCATACTGACCTCACTCTGCATTTGGGTTGGAGTCTGACAAACTGAGGAGCCCAAATTTCATACTGACCTCACTCTGCATTTGGGTTTGGGTCTGATAAAGTCTGAGGAGCCCAGAGTTCATACTGACCTCACTCTGCATTTGGGTTGGAGTCTGACAAATTGAGGAGCCCAAATTTCATACTGACGTCACTCTGCTTTTTTTTTTTTGTTTGACAGAATCTGAGGAGCCCAAATTTCATAGTAATCTCACTCTGCATTTGGGTTTGGTCTGATAAACTCCGAGGAGCCCAAATTTCATGCTGACCTCACTGCATTTTGGTTTTGGTTTGACAAAGTCTGAGGAGCCCAGAGTTCCCACTGACCTCACTCTGTATTTTGTTGGCATTGTATGCCCTCTCCAAGTCGATGGTTTTATCAGTAGAAGTCATTTTGCCTTTAACATTCCTCAGGTAATCACCACGATACACAGCCTGGGAAAGAGCAGAAGTCACAGTTATGATGGTCTCTCATAGTTTGGGTTGTTTGGCTATAAAAATCTGCATGGAAGTTTTTTGGTTTCAGGCAATTCAGGATTTTAGTGGCTGTGTCTACAGTGAGTTGTAGATAACCAGCAGTGATCAAATTATGACAGGAATACATCAAAAGTCACATTTCTAGGCCTGGTGAGGGAGTGGCCCGTGGAATATTGGGGGGAAGGTGACACAAACACTCACTTCACTTAAATTCAAAGCACTGAGGACATTCTGGACATACACAGGGGTGTCTGTGACCACAGTGAAGTCCTTCTTCATTTTTTCTGCCTTAGATTTGTACTTAATCTGCAGAGAGAAATACGAGAGCTCTAATTAGTAGATGTAATTTAATTTATTTTTATGTTTACTACTTATTTTAACACTTTCCTATTAGTGAACCAGCACTGAAACAGGAAGCATATTAAAGTGAAGGTTATTTAATGAATGCTTCAGCAGAGAAGTATTTCAGAGGAAATACAACACTTTCCAGGTAGAGCTGGAGCAGCACAAGCTCCAGGGGAGTTCCAGCCCCTCTGGGAAGCCCCCCCAGGGCAGGCACTCACATCACTGCGGAGATCATAGGCCTGCTTGGCGTGGAGGATCTCAGGGGTGTCCCAGACAAAGCAGCCAATGCCCTTCAGCCAGTTCAGATCATCCTTGTAGATCACCTGAGGTGTCAGAGCAGAGAAACAACCTGTAAGAATTCCACCAGGATCTAGTTCCTTATTTCTAACTCGTGCTGAAACACAAGTATAGTTTCCAGTACTTCAACTTCTTTGTTTGAACAAAAATCAAAATAATTCCTTTTGGAATTTAAATAATTTTTCTTCATTGCTTCAATTTGGCCAGTAAGTTAAAAATCCAATTATTTTTCAGAAAAAACTGCCTGCACATCCTACTGGGCACTGATTTACTGACAGATCCCTGGGCTGGCTACACAAGGCAAGTGTGTGGAAGCTTCACACAACCAGGATTTTCTCAGCCTTCCAAAGTTTCCACATCTTATACAATCAAATAAAGGACAATTTACACACAGGGGTGGTTGAAGTGGTAGAACCAATGCCATGACCCAACACCAACAGTGGTAACACTGAGATGATTGGAATTGTTGCCCAGAGAGGTTGTGGGTTCCCCATAACTGGGACTGTCTAAGGCCAGGCTGGAGCAACCTGGGATAGTGGAAGGTCCCTGCCCATGGCAGGAGGTGGGACAGGATGGGCTTTAAGACCCCTTCCCACCCAAACCAGTGTGGGATTCTATGATGCAATGGAACTGAGCCCCAACTCAGCTACACATTTATTGCCAAGTGCTCCAAAACCAACACAACGGGGTCAAGGACACTTTGGAGTGCTCTGCCCCAATCTGGGCTGAACCATTTCTTCCAAGGGGGCAGAAACACCAATCTCTGGTTGAACTATTTCTTCTAAAGGGGGCAGAAACACAAATCTCTGGTTGAACTATTTCTTCTAAAGGGGGCAGAAACACCAATCTTTGGTTGAACCCTTTCTTCTAAGGAGGCAGAAACACAAGAACCCCCTCAGAAATGACCAGGAGCACACACTGGGGGACTCACATCGCTGACTTGGTCGGTGACCCTGCGCACGTGGGCGTTGACCTGCAGGTCGGGGAGGCAGATCCAGTCGTGCAGGCGCGTGCGATAATCCACCTCGCTGATCTTCTTCTGGGCATCCTTGGCAGACAGGATGTCCACCATGTCTGGAATGATGTGCACCTTGGCCTTAGTCTTCTCATAGGCTTCTTTGTACAGGCGCTGTGGAGGTGGAGCAGAACATCAATAACGATTCTGGACATCAGTAATGATTCTGGACATCAGTAATGATTCCGGACATCAATAATGATTCTGGACATCAATAATGATTCTGGACATCAATAATGATTCCGGACATCAATGATAGTAAGTCACAAACTGTTGGTGCATTGGAAGAAAAACATTGATGTCACTTTGCTCATGGCTAAAATTTACATCTTGTCTGCTCTAAAAATAATTGGCAAGATCTTATCAAAGCTGATAGAATAGGATTTGTTCAATTTTCATTGTGCTGATGAGCTAAATCCTGAGATCAACTCAGTTGGTTAAAACTTGGCTGTAACAATGCCAAGGTCATGGGTTCAATCCCCTGTGTGGGCCATTGACTGAAGAGTTGGACTTGATGATCCTTGTGGGTCCTTCCAACTCAGAATAGTCTGGGATTCTGGGACAGAGACATGGATGGATGGATGGATGGATGGATGGATGGATGGATGGATGGATGGATAGAGTGATAGATAAATAGATGGATGGATAGACAGATTAGCTCAGTAGGTTAAAACTTGGCTGTAACAATGCCAAGGTCATGGGTTCAATCCCCTGTGTGGGCCATTGACTGAAGAGTTGGACTTGATGATCCTTGTGGGTCTTTGTAACTCAGAATAGTCTGTGATTTTGTGAATAAATGAAAGTAGAACATGTAGCTTTAACTTCACAGTAAAGGTTTGGCTGTGCAAGCCAAGGAACACCTGAATCAAAAGCTTAAATTTGGAGGTGTATTCCAGAATTTAGCAATGCATGTGGAGATGGGGAATGTGGTAGTTTTGGCTTTAGTTTTAGTTCAGTTTAGCAGGCTCAGAGAATCTACGTAAATTAGGAAGGACAGGTGTCACCTGACTTAAACAACCAAAGAAATATCTCATACCAGATGAGGCAAACCTGAGATATAACTACAGTAGGGTAGGAGGGGTTTGGCAGTTCCCATCATGGCTACAGCCCAGAGAGGACATGCCGCTGCTGTGTGGCTGTGCTGGGCCCTGCCTGCTGCCACTGCTACTTTGCACTTTGTTTGAGTTCAGAGAAGTAGAAACATTTTATTGTTATTTTCTCTCTTTTTGCCTTGCTGGGCGTCTTTTAGGGGGCTTTATTAGATCTAGAGTGATGGAATCTGTTTTTGGTGGGAGGTAGAAAATTTTTGTTATATCTGGCTTTTGTAAGCATGTTCATAGAATCATAGAATCAGTTGGGTTGGAAGAGACCTCAGAGATCAGCAAGTCCAACCCTTGGGCCAACTCCAGTCCCTTTACCAGATCATGGCACTCAGTGCCACGGCCAAGCTCACCTTAAACACCTCCAGGGATGGGGAATCCACCCCCTCTCTGGGCAGCCCATTCCAATGCCTGAGCACTCTCTCTGCAAAGAATTTCTTCTTGATATCCAACCCAAACCTCCCCTGGCAGAGCTTAAGCCCATGCCCTCTTGTCCTACAGTTAGTTTCCTGGTTGTTATATTGTAGTTTCCTTTTAATTTTCTTCTTTCTGTATAAATATATATAATTAGTTTAAGTTTAAACCTGTTGTTTGAGTTTCCAGTTTTTTCCTTTCTCCCTTTACCCAGAGGAAGGGAGACAGACTCTGTATTGGGCAGTGGCATTTTGCCACTCAACCCAAGAATCTGGATGGAGGTGTGTTCTCTGAGCAGCCTGTTCTGAGGTGAGCATGGACTGATGAGCAGAACCCCCCCGAGGCAGCACTTACGTCGATGTTGAGCTTCCCCACGCGCAGGCAGCGCTCGGTGTTGGGGTCGTCCTCCACCCCCCGGGGCAGCGTGTACAGAGCCTTGAACTTGTCGTACTCCTCCCGGTACTTCACCTGGGCAGGGCAGGGAAAGGCAACAGCTCACTGACTCCAGAGACTCTGAACAGCATTTGGAGCAAAATTGCTCGGTAACAAAATGCTCAGTTGAGTCCAACAAGCAGAGAAAGGCTTTAAAGCAGGATTTGGGTTTCTGGTTTATCTTAAATGGCAGAAGTGCATCAGAATCATCACACTGTGAAAATAACAGCTGACTAGATTTTAAAAGCAAATAAATGCAGAATAAGCTATTTATCATTCCAGTTTTTTCATTTAAACAGATCCATGGAGTGATTTCTCCTAATCCTCAGTTCAGTAAAGCATAAGATGTTCTTCTATACTAAAAAAAAAATATATAAATGTTTTGTAATTTTTCTGATCTGGATGCTCATGAAATTTAGCCTAAAAAATCACAAACCAGACGTTTCCAAGAGACAGTTTTGATCACTATAAAACATGACCATTTTCCTTTAAAGACACAAAGGAATAAATTATCCAAATTATTATCACAGAAAACTGATTATCTGCAGATACATATTAGATCTTAATTGAAAAGAGAAAATAAATCTTAAAACCTTTTTTACCTGTAGACCACGCAAGGCACTAACTATTTGTTATAACTGATGATCTGATAAAAAATAAAGCATTTAATTCACTCACAATACTGGCATTGTGCTTCAGCTCCTTGGCACGTGCCAGGGCTACAGAATCCGAGGGTATGGCATATCCAGTGGCCTTCACTTTATCCCAGGCCTTCCTGTAGAGATTCTGGGGGGAACAGAAAGTCTGTGTGAGTGGAAAAATTCTTTTCCTTGGTAATAACCAACAGTCAATAGAAATCAGCAGAAATTTCAGCAGGAATCCAAAGCCCTTTTGGTTTTATTCAGATCCCGTAACTATTCCTTGACATCAAGTTTAATCTTGGGAGTGCACATAAAAGATGCTAAAAATTTGTTCTAGTTATTCATGTTTGTTCTCATAGGAGGTGTTAATTTTCTTCAGGTGCAATTTTATCCATTTATTAATGCCTGTGTTTGGATAAAACTGGAACTACAGTTAGAATAATCCATCTGCCTGAAAAACATCATCTCCTCCACCTCAGAGGGTTCTCACTGGCTTTGAGAGGCTCCTTGTTTGGATATTTATCTTCAGACAGAGGGAAACAACAAAATAAAACAAAATTCCCTCTCAACAGCAGCTTAAAAGAAGAAAAGATGTGAAGAAACACCAGAATATTCTGAGCTGGAAGGGCCCACTTACATTGCTGTAGAGATGTTTCAAATTCTGAACCCTTTCAGAGTCCACTGTTTCGGTCACAGTCGTGTACTTGTCCTTAGTTTTATGGAATTCTTCCTTGTATTTCACCTGGAAATGGCAGCCAGAGTCAGGGAGCTGTGCCAGCTCTCAGAGGGAAGAGGGGCAGAGCTGCAGGGGGGCAGAGGGGCTCTCACCTCGCTGGCATTGGCAGCACTCTGCAGGGCAGTCACGTACACAGGGGTGTCTGTGACCACACTGAAGTTCTGCAAGTTCTCCTTTCCTGCAGAGGTGTATTGTATCTAAGGAAAAGAACAAACAAAAACCTCACTGATGCTGAAAACAACCTGGAAATTCCCTGCCAGCTCTCTTTAAAATCAGTTCTGAAGCTCAGGATTACAGCTCAGTGAAGAGCAGTTCTAAAAGTGACAGGTCATAAAATAGAAATTCTTACTATAAAGCCAATCTGAACTAAGGAATAATGACAATTATGCATCACTGCAGGCTCAGAGGACAACCAGCAAGGCAAGAGACACTATTTCCCCAACAGAAATGTCTCCCTGAGGTACCTGGTCCATACAGAAATCAAAAAGTGGTATGCTCTCACTGACAAAACCCACAGCTTTGCTCTCTCTCCATTCTCCTGTTTTCTGCTCCTTCAATAACACAAGGGATGTCTCTACAGACAAAACTCAAGAGTGTATTATCCCAGATTTAACAACATATTTCTGTTCAACAGGAATTATTTCACTCTGCTCTGGACTAGAAGAGGTGTCAATTCCAAGGAAAACACACTTACTTGGCTCTGGAGGTCATAGGACTTCTTAGCCTGTATGATCTGTGGAGTATCCCAGACATAACAGCCCAGGCCCTTCAGCCAGTTTAAGTCATCTTTATACACTGCCTACATGGGTGGGAAAAGAGCAGAAAGTTAGGAAGAAATTTGCTTCTGCTTGGGAAAAAATGAATATGATTCCTGGGAATATTGTTCAGGAGGAGGGAGCACTGGAATGGATGTGGAGTCTCCTGCTCCAGAGACATTCAAATCCTGCCTGGTCACAATCCCGTGTTTTGGGTGAGCCTGGGTGGGACAAGATCATCTCCAGGGGTCCTTTCCAACTCCAGCAAATCTGAGATTCTCTGACAAAAAGAGAGTATTTGTTTCTTCTCTCTATTCAGTATCTTTGACTCGTGCAGATCCAAAGCAGGAGGTCACTGAATGTGAATCAGACTCCTTTGGAAACTCCAGTCCACCTGGAAGTTCACACGGGAGCACAGAGAGCATCCCATGGGCTGCTGAAGGATTTTCAACCCCAGGATTTGCAAGGGGAGTTAAACCAAAGAATTCTGCATAGTAATAGGCCAGGCAATTAACACCCCCCCAGATTGCCACAGGGAAGCTGATTGGCCCAAGCTGAGATGCTGCTGACCATGGAACATGAGGAAGTGTTTTGGCTCAGAGACCATTCCTCAGCTCACACCCTGGGGCTGATCCAGCCCCAAATGGACCAGGAGAATTCTTTCCCAGACCCAATGGATCCAGAAGGACTGGTACTGTACCCTAAGAAATCTAAAGGCACAGTTACTGATTTCACATTTAAATACCATGGCAGATAATTGAAAGTATTTTATATTTAAAACATTGGAAAAAATTACATGAATGGTACTACTATGATGTCAAATAAGTCCCAATAAGTTCACGTATTTGGACAACACTCTCAGCCACATGCTGGCATTTTTGGACCAGGAGCTGGACCTGCTGATGGGTCCCTTCCAACTGAGCCTATTCCAAATAAATGCTAAACATACATCACTCAGGATTTCCTGGGCTTTTCTGGCGTGAATAACATCATTTTCTTCAGGGGAGCAATTCCACTGGTGGAAGTAAGTTCTGTATTCCAGGTCACTGAGGATGTACTGGCACTTCTTGGCCAGCACGTGGTTCATCATGTCGGTTGGGATGTGCACGTTCTTCTTGGTGTCCTCGTAATTCTTTCTGTAGGCCAGCTGAGGAGGAAAGGTGGGCAAAGGGGGGGAAAGAACAGGGATTTTCTGCATAAGTGACTCACAGGCCACAGCATAATCTGAGACATGGTTGCTGGATTTAGCAGCTGAACTCCCATGGCACTCAGCAGGATGAAATCTTGGATATTAATCACTATTTATTCTGATGGGGGTCTAGAAGGACAAGAATGACCTCCTTCACTTGCAGATTTAACAACTAGTTAAGAAGACTTCAAGATTAAAAAAGTCATAAGCTAAAAACATGGTTTTTATCTAATAAAGACAGAACATTTGGGATTACACTCCTTTCATGCCCTGCCTGACTTGCTGCATGTGCAGGGTGGTAACAGCAAAACACTACACATGCATTTACCTTTCCCACTTCTTAAATTCCTGTTTCAACTCCAAATCTATGCTTTTATTTGTAAAGCAAAAAAATCCCAAGTGCTATTTCCTACTCCTCATATTCTTTAACTGAAACAGAAATCTTTTCTCCCTATCCCATGCCCTTCTTTTCTCCCTATCCCATGCCCTTCTTTTCTCCCTATCCCATGCCCTTCTTTTCTCCCTATCCCATGCCCTTCTTTTCTCCCTATCCCATGCCCTTCTTTTCTCCCTATCCCATGCCCTTCTTTTCTCCCTATCCCATGCCCTTCTTTTCTCCCTATCCCATGCCCTTCTTTTCTCCCTATCCCATGCCCTTCTTTTCTCCCTATCCCATGCCCTTCTTTTCTCCCTATCCCATGCCTCTCTTTTCTTCCCATCCCATGCCCTTCTTTTCTCCCTATCCCATGCCCTTCTTTTCTCCCTATCCCATGCCCTTCTTTTCTCCCTATCCCATGCCTCTCTTTTCTCCCTATCCCATGCCTCTCTTTTCTCCCTATCCCATGCCTCTCTTTTCTCCCTATCCCATGCCTCTCTTTTCTCCCTATCCCATGCCTATGTCTCTCTTTTCCTATTCTATTCTACATTTCCTATTCTATTCTGTGTAATAGCCAAACAAATCCCTTCTTAATCTCCCAAATCACTTCAAGTTCAGTTATTGAGCCCATGTATAAAGGGACCATTCAGGAAACACAAACATGTTGAAATCACTTTGAGTGATGTTACTGTGGCTGGATGTTAAGGCTGGACTTGGTGAGTCCAACCTGACCTTGGAGGTCTTTTCCAACCTCTGTGATTCTGTAATTCTATTAACCATTGCATTATACATGTTTAAATATTGAAATAGTGGATTTCATTAGTGAAATTAGTGAGATGAATAGTGAGATAAAGATCCTGGAGGACACCTCAGGGAGAGAATTCTCTCCTTACCGCGCTCCTCATTTTCTGGAACTCCAGTGAGTGAACGACTGCAGGGAAATCCCCAATCTCCTTCCCAGCCAGGTAATGGCCTTTCAGCTTCTCATAGATTGCCTTGTATTTCAGCTGCAAGACATCAATGTGGAATTTTGGCATTCATTCTAACAACAACCATGGGATAAAGAGGGAGGACTGGAGTGCTGCCTCTGACCTCGCTGTTGATGTGGTTCGCGTGCTTCGCTCCCACCAGGGGCACGTACTGCTCATCCAGGGTGTAGCCAATGGGCTTGCTCAGCTCCCAGGCCTTCTTGTAATGTTTCTGCACAAAGCACAGACAAGTTTTGGTAAAGAAAAATTAAAAATCATGCTTTCCAAGAGACCTGACTCTGCCATTTAGACACACGAGGAATGTGACTGGGTTTAGGGAGTGGGTCCCAGTAGAGTAAACTCTGTTTATTTTCTGTTATTCAGTGCAAGGCAGGCAGGGTTTGTGTTCCACACCAGGAAGGCACCTGAGCACAAATTTGAGCTCATTTCTGCTTTCTTTGTTAGATTTATATCCGAGTCACAAAATATCCCAAATGTAGATACAAACTCTTGCTTAAAAGAGCAGTGTAGAACTGAGATGGATAATTTTATAGATGTGATCAAAAATCCTCAAGTAATGTTGGTGTTCACTACAGAAACATTAACTGTGTCAGTGGCACTTTTCTAACACATCTAATTTTGTCAAATATTATGTATATTTGCCTTTAGACTAAACTATGAAGTGCCCATTCATATGACTAAGTGGTCATTTATATTTCCAAAGAGTAGAGATTCCCTATTAAAATTAATGAGACTACCCAAAAGTAACAGCTTAATAATGTAAGTAATCTACAGTTTTCCTCTCTTATAAAAAAGTAAATGTAAATGTCATCAGTGGCCAAAGAAGATCTTATTGGATGGAATCATGAATTGGTTTTGTCACCCAATTTCTCCTGTTACAGCTTCCAAACACCACCCAGCTGTGCTTTGAGATCAGTTCAATAAGGAAAGAAATTATCCTGATTCCAGTGATCCAGACCTGGAAATGACACAACTCTGCCAGGGCCACCCAGCAGACCAGTGGCAGAAACAGGGATGGAACAGCTTCCTGGAGTTCAGTCCATGCTCTGGTGCTCTCCAACAAAGAAATCCAGGATTAGGGGGATATTTCTGGGATCTTACCTCGCTGTGGAGTAAGGACATGTCCTTGGCATGGTGCAGTGCAGGAGTGTCATCAGACCCAATATACTGGCCTTTCTCAAGGTTAAAGGTTTCTTTGTATTTCAGCTACAAAAAGAAAATCCACACAGTGTTCATTCCACAGCAGAAACACATTATTCCAATTAGCCCAACTCTTAGAAGTAGACATTCATTTTCTCTTATGTATATTCTGAGAACAAGACTCAATTTTCAACTACTAGAAGCAAAATCTAAATCAGACACATTCTCTAGTCTTCTACAGGAAAATGTTAAATTATTTTGGATAGGATGTTGTGTTGTTCATTCACATCACTTCTTACTAAATTTACTTCCCCCAGGAAAACCTGTTATTAGTGAAGCAGCATTTACACACACACACACACACACACAAGGCTAAACACAGGATAATTTAGCAAATGCAATTAAAAAATTTACTAATTCTTCTATATAAGTTTCCATTATAAGAAAAAGTACATACATCACTCTGATTGACAGAGTTCATCTTTGCCAACACGATGTCAGGAGTGTCAACCACACTGGTGTAGTTGGAAAAGTTATCCAGGGCTTCTTTGGTGTAAGATCTCTGCAGAGGGGTGAAATAACACCTTAAACACCGTGCATGAGAAAGAAGAGCTCATTGTGGCCCTGCTGAAAATCCTCTCTCACCTTATTTATCAGCTCCTGCGCATTCTTCACCTTCTTGTGTTCCACCGAATCCAGAGGGATCCACCCAATGCCGCGGAGCCATTCCAGGTCGGATTTATAAACATTCTAAGTCACAAAGACAAGGGAAAAGGAAGGGGATTGATTGAATTCAGGATGAATTCTGCACTCCCCTCGGGCCAGAGCGTGTGCACCCCACTCACGTCGCTCTGCAGGTCGTAGGCCTGGCGCGCGTGGATCACGTCGTTCTGGTCGGGGTGGCACGTCCACTCGTGCAGGTACTGCTTGTACTCCACATCACTGACCAGGTTCTGCCCTTCCTTGGCTGCCACAACCGCCACGGCATCCACAGGCATGTGGATTTTGGACTTGGTCTTGTTGTAGTCGGCCTTGTACAGGCGGTCGTTCTGGATCTCGCCCGCGTGCTCGTACCACACCAGCTTGGGGTCATCCCTCATCTTGGCAACCCCAACGTAGTGCCCTCTCTGCTTGATGTACTCAGCCTTGTATTTCAGCTGATGGAGGAGGGAAATAGGGATAAATCAGCACTGATGATCCCCACCCTGGTTCTAACCAGGGAACAGCCAAGGGTTTGTCAACACAGAGAGCAGAGGAGACACAACTGTCCAGTGCAGCTTCAGGTTTTCAATAACAAACAGCAAATGTTACTGTGTACAGGCCTTACAGTTCAAAATATAGCATATATTTATATATGCTATATGTACATATATATATATATATACACACTATAGTCTATAGAGAGATGGACACTGAAATGCTACCAATTTTTAGTGAACAGTATTGTTAACACAAAGGGAAATGTTTGCTAAGTGCATTCAGTCTCAATCTTGCAACAGATTACTTGAGACAGGCTGAAAAGTGGCCGTTTATTTAAGCCATTTACATCACTCTGTTTGGACAAAATGTATATTCCAAATAAGAGTCACAGAATAATTTCAATATCCATTATGCACATGTTTAAAATATAAAGTGGTTACTGCCTCTACAGGTTTCCAAGGAGGAAACCTCCATGATATGCCAAAAAGTGGAATCAGAGCCATATATTAGAATCATAATATCACTTCAATTATTCAACACCTATAAAATATGAAAGTCCACCTCAGTTATTTTGGAAGGGCTGTTTCTGGAGAGAGTGAATGTGGAAGGATCAGTTTGACTTTTCAGCACTGAAATCTCCAAAATGAAAACTCTGGATGTTACCCCAAAAGGAAACTCTTTTAGGTCTTGTAGTGAATTTTCAAGGACTTGTTTTCCCTCTGAGAAAATCCTCACCTCACTCTGGACATCACTTGAGTGCTTGGCATGAGAGATCTGCACCGTGTCAGGAGGTAACAGGTACCCAGTGGCCTTTTCTTTCTCCCAACTTTCCTTGTATAAATTCTGTGGAAATAAGAGTGAGGAGGAAGTCAACACTACTCTAATGATAACTATCACAGTGTAGATACATTTCAAGGCCTGGCTGGATGGGGTTTGGAGCAATCTGGGCTAATGGAAGGTGTCCCTGCCCATGGCAGGGAGTGGAGTGAGATGAGCTTTAAGGTCCCTTCCAACCAAACCATTCTACATATGTGACCTAACTTAAAGTATAATGATAACAAATCCTTCTTTTGGGTTGTTCTTAATAAGGCAGGTTTTCTAAATACCTTGACAGAGTTACTAAAGTGAGTAGAAACTGTCAAGGAGAGCTCATGTACCTGATTTAGAATCCTGGCTGCCTCCCGGGCCATGTCCAGCTGTGGAGTGTCTGTCAGAGTGTAATTGGACTTGGCCTCATTCCAGGCTTTGTGGTATTTAACCTGGAAGAGAGAAAGGAAAGCACTGCAGCACCATCACAGGGTTGGGAAACACTCTGATTTATACATGAAATACTGCACAAAGCCCTGAGCCTGCAAGGCTGTTGGACAAACACACTGAACACAGAGTCCCAGAGGTCAGGGCAGCCCAGACCCCTGGGAGCAAACTCACATCACTGAGGATGTCCCCACAGTTCTTCGCGGTGACAAAATCCACCCTGTCTGCCACGGGGGTGAAGGGCAGAGTGTCGGCCTTGGTGCGGTACTTCCTCTGTGGGAGGGGTGCAACAGTCAGACAGACCACCCTGGGACAGCTCTGACTGACACAGCAGCTCCACCCACAGTCACAAGGCAAGGAAAGAACACTCAGACCACCCTGGGACAGCTCTGGCTGACACAGCAGCTCCACACACAGTCACAAGGCAAGGAAAGAACACTCAGACCACCCTGGGACAGCTCTAGCTGATACAGCAGCTCCACACACAGTCACAAGGCAAGGAAAGAACACTCAGACCACCCTGGGACAGCTCTGGCTGACACAGCAGCTCCACCCACAGTCACAAGGCAAGGAAAGAACACTCAGACCACCCTGGGACAGCTCCTGTCTCACAGCAGCTCCACCCACAGTCACAAGGCAAGGAAAGAACACTCAGACCACCCTGGGACAGCTCTGGCTGACACAGCAGCTCCACACACACTCACAAGGCAAGGAAAGAACACTCAGACCACCCTGGGACAGCTCTGGCTGACACAGCAGCTCCACACACACTCACAAGGCAAGGAAAGAACACTCAGACCACCCTGGGACAGCTCTGGCTGACACAGCAGCTCCACACACACTCACAAGGCAAGGAAAGAACACTCAGACCACTCTGGGACAGCTCTGGCTGACACAGCAGCTCCACACACAGTCACAAGGCAAGGAAAGAACACTCAGACCACCCTGGGACAGCTCCTGCCTCACAGCAGCTCCACACACAGTCACAAGGCAGGGAAAGAACACTCAGACCACCCTGGGACAGCTCTGACTGAGACAGCAGCTCCACACACAGTCACAAGGCAAGGAAAGAACACTCAGACCACCCTGGGACAGCTCTGGCTGACACAGCAGCTCCACACACAGTCACAAGGCAAAGGGTTTCCAAGGAAAGAACACCCTTCCATACAGGATGAATGGTGTGAAAATACTACATTTTGCATTAGAAACAAACCAACATCTTTAACCATTTAAAACACTTTGGGTGACAAACATCCTGAAGGAGATTTCAGCATGGACAAACATCCTGTTACCTCACTCAGGAGATCTCCAGCGTATTTGACGTGCTTGACTCCGAGGGAATCATTTGGCAACCACCCGATGCCCCTCAGCCACTCCAGATCAGTCTTGTAGACAGCCTGGGAAACGAAACAGGGCCCATGCTCTTAGCTGCAGTTCCAGCAGCATCCAGGACCACTGGCATGCACTTCCAGTGGCTAAAAGGAGAGCAGTAACTCCAACATGAGCACTGTATCTGAATTTATCACCATTCAGCTTGGTGATATGTAAGTGATAATTATCATGTACTCCTGACACAGAGCAAACCCAGTTCCCCGAGTTCAGCAGGTTCCCGCTGCTTGGAGCAGAAGCAGAGTAAGAAGGGACAATGCAGCAATAAGCTAAGGGATGTTTTCATGTTCTCTTACATCACTCTGCAGGTCGTAGGCCTGCCTGGCGTGGATCACGTCGTTCTGGTCGGGCAGGCAGATCCACTGGTGCAGGTAGTGCCGGTAATCGGCATCACTGACAAGGGTCTGCCCGTGCTTGGCTGCCACGATGGCCATCATGTCCACTGGGAGGTGGCACTGGGTCTTCCACTTGGCAAAGTGCTTCTTGTACTCTCGTTCACTCTGAACTTTGGCCACGTCGAGGGCAAACTGGATTTTCGAGTCTCCCTTTGCATTGGGGACCCCAACGTAGTGTCCCTTCTGCTTCTCATGCTCCAGCTTGTATTTGTACTGGGGGAGAGCACAGGTCACCATTACAACAGTTACCCTGAACAGCTTCTAGAGCATGTGAACATCCAGATGTCTCTCTTGGCACTTACATCACTGGCAATCTCTCTGGAAGCCTTGGCTGTCTTGATAGGGATGGCGTCTGCTCTCAAATCGTAGCTCACCTTCAGCTCATCCCAAGCTCCTTTATACATTTTCTGAAATGACAGGAAAATGCCACACGTGGTAAATGTTCTGGCATTTACCATTAAAGAAACTCAGAGTTTTCTGCCCTTTCTGTGCTGAAACACCATGAATTATTGAGTGCACAACTCCTGCTCCCAGACGTAAATTGTGCTGCAAATCTTACTGCCTTTAGAACATGCACAGGGCCTGCTACACCAGTTTTGCAACCTATAAAGCACAAAAAGGTGTCTGTAAAAGTTTAGAAAATATTTATATGCCTTGGGCCCTCATCAACAAAATATTACCTGAATGGTGCATGATATTCATAATTTTTAAAGAGCTCTATGAAAGCATTTATTTTTAAATGGTTAAATAATTTAAGGATGCTCAGTAGAGGGAAGGGAATGCTGCAAGTCCTGTATGAGGACAGACTTCCATGAGATTTGTGTGACAATCTTCAGCTTTGGAACAACATTTAGAATGACATAATTCACAGGACACACATCCCATTTTAGAGACATGTAGAAAAGAGTAGGAAATTATAAAAAACAGAAAGTAGAAAGTATAGAAAACAATAAGCATACCTGGCTATAATTAACAGCATTAGCCTTGGCTAGGTTGATTTCAGGTGTATCTGGCATAATATGGATCATGGTCTTGTCCTTCTCCCAGGCTTCTTTGTATTTTGGCTGTTAAAACAGTTTGGTTTATATTATAATTACAGAATCCCACTCATCAATAACACAAAATCCCACAAATCTTTGCTGAATTATTGTCTCTAAAAATAAAATGCTTGGAAAAGCATTGAACTTAAAATGCCACTGATCAATTTTACATTCCAGCAGTGAGATTTCTGTCCCTGAGAGCCCCAGGAGGTTGTCACTTACAATGCTGAGCTGCTCAGCGTTGGTTTTGGCCAGGACAACGTCTGGAGAGTCCACCACACTGGTGAACTTGAGGCTGTCGATGCGGGTCCGGTACACGTTGTCACTCAGGAGCTCCTGGGCATTCTTCACCCTCTTAATTTCTGGAGACTCATTGGGCAACCAGCCAATGCCACGGAGCCACTCCAGGTCTGACTTATACACAGCCTGCAGCAGACAAGGTCAGAAAAGGAGAACTTTGGTTTAAAGTGATTGGGAATTGTTTTTACATGCAGGAGATGTGTCTTGTCAGAAGTAAAATGAAATCTGGGAACCAGGTTTTAAGTAGTTCCTTTCTTAAACAACATATTCTAAACCTGGTGAAGTTGAATAGAGGGGAAACAACTGAAAGGAATTGCTGCTAATGATGATGAATATTAAGATCTTAAAAGAGTCTTCCTGTCCTTACTTCTCCAGTCATTCCAACAATTTACAAGTCCAAAAAAACCCACCAAGATGCCCACCAGGAAATTTGACAAAAAGCAAGGATCATGAATCTCACCTTCAAAGCTCAGAATTGGAGGAGTAGAAGAGTGACTACTGTTGGCTGATTTGCAGCAAAGCCAAGCCAGGAAAGGGGTGCACTGACTCCTGCTGCTCAATCAGCCACTAAAACATCTCACCTGTCCCTCACATTGGTTTTTTCCCATTAAATAGATTTCCAAGCTGACTCAAATGAACAGGAGTGTCAAAAGCCACCTGATTCCAGGGCAGCAAACAGCTGTTATTCATTAGTCCCAACAAAGCAAGAGAGACAAATCCTTCCTCCCCTCCAAATCACAGCAGACACCAACTGAACTTTTATAAAATGTACGGAAAAGAGCAGATTATAGCAGCAACATAAAAATGGAAGGGAACAGTCTAGAGATGAATCTGTTGGGACTGTAAGGTATCAAACCACGAGGACAAGCAGCATTAAGCAGCAGGAGCTGCATTAAACAGCAGGAGCAGCAGCTCCCAGGTGTGCAGGCACTCACATCACTCTGCAGGTCGTAGGCTTGCCGTGCGTGGATCACGTCGTTCTGGTCGGGCAGGCACGTCCACTGGTGCAGGTACTGCCGGTACTCGGTGTCACTGACCAGGGTCTGGCACTCCTTGGCTGCCTGCACTGACAGGGCATCCACAGGGATGTGGATCTGGGTCTTGGAGTCGTGGTAGGCCTTCCTGTAGAGCCGGTCGTTCTGCAGGGCCATGGCACGCGCGGCCCACGCCAGCTTGGGGTCCTCCTTGGCACTGGGGCACCCGATGTAGTGCCCCTTCTCCTTCTCGTGGGTCTGCTTGTACTTGTACTGCAAGTGCAGGGATGACACCACAAGTCACACCCTGCTCAGTGGACACCACCCCCAGACACAGGGCGTGCAGCTGCCCAAGCTCTCACTCCCTGAGCTGAGCGTGGCTCGGTCCTGCTGAGCTGGACAGACACACCAGCGTGGCAGGACAGGCTGTACCTCACTGCAGATGTCCCTGGAAGCCTTGGCTTGTTTGATGGGAATGGCATCAGCTCTTAGGTCATAGCTCTTCGCCTTGGCCTCATCCCAGGCCTTCTGATAATGTTTCTGCAAAGGAAATTAATCACCTTTGTTAAACACAGCAAATCCTCTCAGATAAAAATTCCTTTCCTTAAGACCTACTTCCCTTGGAATTACCATCTTGGGAGCCCTGTTTGCCCACTGTAACTGGCAGGGTCACAGCAATGATCCTGGCAAGTGTCTTAACAGAAGATCCATGACTTAAAGCAGCAGAAATATTGCTGCAAACATCTCCCTGTGCCCCCTCTGAATGCGACCTGTGCAAACCCAGAGGCTCTGCTCACACACACCTGAGTGCAGGGTCACAGCTATGGGGACCAAACATCTGTGCCACTGACAAAATAAATACCTTCAGGTATTAATGCCAGGGACTTCTTTCTTTACCAGCCTTTTTATCCCTGTCAGAAAGGTGAGTGTAGGCAGAGAGGATCAATCCATTTTTGAAACTGAGCAGAAACCAAAGTGCCTTCACATGTCCAGAGACACCCAACCTGTTCAGGACACCAAGAACATGAGGGTTCCTGCTTTGTGGCATCTCAGCCCACAGAAGGTTGGTCAGCCCAGCTGCCAACTCTGTCATTAGCACAGGTGGGTAAATGAAGGACTTTTTAATTTGTTTGTAATGTCTGTAAAAATTCAGAAAGCAAATGGTATTGCAGGTCAGACTAGAAGGAACTCAGAGAAAACAGTAATCAAAGCACAGGCAAGACAAAAATAGGGGAAGTGAAATGTTTTTTCAATAGCACCTGAAATATTTCATGCCTAATCCAATCACATCAGGTACTTTTGAAAAATATTTAATAATAATAACAGCAAGAAAGGCTGGGAGCAAATGCATTTTCCAGGCAAAGCTCCAGTCAAGTCCTGCTGAAATTCAAACTGGGAAATGTTTCCATCTGTACAGAATCCCCAGTGTTTTGGTGCTATAAAAGTAATGAATGAAACAACACAAGTCTGCAAAGCCTCTCAGGGCTGCTGAGTCTGCAGGTTCCAACAACTCCTCCAGGGAAAGTGTTTGGCAGGGTTTGCCAGAGGGAGCAGGAATTGCACCCTGAATTTTGGAGTTTGCTCATGAACACAAAACCGCTCAACCTAAAGAGCCCCTGGATGTCCTTTCCTGTTTACAAACACATTGGAAGATGCTGTTTGGGCACCACCATTTACAGCACAACCAAAAAGGCACAGGTCAAAAAAACAAAAAGCAATTGTCATTCATCATTTTCTAATACTCCACAAGCATTTAACTTCCTTCTCTTACATTACTGATGTTGAGAGCGTTGACTTTGGACTGCAGCATGACAGGAGTGTCAGAAGGTACAGAAATCTGTGTCTTGTCTTTATCCCAGGCCTCGCGATACAGACGCTGAGGAGGAAGGAAGAAAAGGGCATCTCACTAGGGGGAAAAAACTCCAAGGGGAATTCTTTGGTAATTGCAGTGACTGATTTGCAGCCAGTCATTCCCATAGTGGAAATTCAGCTGCAGTGCTTACATCACTGAGCTGCATGGCGTTGGTCTTGGCCAGGACGACGTCGGGGGAGTCGGCGATGCTGGTGAACTTCTGCTGCTCGGGCCGCGTGCGGTACAGCCGGTCACTGAGCAGCTCCTGCGCCCTCTTGGCCTTCACCACCTCCACAGAGCCCTCTGTGAGCCACCCAATGCCTCGCAGCCACTCCAGGTCAGACTTGTACACGTTCTGCAAACACACCAAGGGTTACTGACATTGAAGAGACAACCCTTTGCCCAGAGAGGTTGTGGACTCTCCATCCTGGAGGTGTTCAAGACCAGTCTGGATGAGGCTCTGTGAAAGGTGTCCCTGCCCATGGCAGTGCTTGGAATGAGGTGATCTTTAAGGTCCCTTCCAACTCAAACCACTCTGGGACTCTGTGGTTCTGACTCTGTGCAGGGAGATTTCCCACAAGGCTTTCCCCAAACTCCTTCTCACACAGATACCCAACAAGCAGCCAAAAACACTGTGATGTTTCATGTGCTTTCCACACACAGATAAACCCTGGGTTTTTACAGCCACAGAGATATTTTTAAGACATTTGCTATATTCAAACCAGGGGCACAGTCTGCAAGCAAACATTCTATGGCAGACCAAGAAAACTCGGCTGCCTTATGAACCACCCAAGGTATTTCTGGCCCCCAGGCTGAGAGCAGGACTGATTTGGAAAGGATAAGATAATCAGAGCAGGACTCCTGAATGTGCAGTGGGAAGGACATTTACATGGTCACTATCAGAGCCTCAGCCACGCAGCTCTCCTGCAGAGCCTCCCACTCACATCACTCTGCAGGTCGTAGGCTTGCCGTGCGTGGATCACGTCGTTCTGGTCGGGCAGGCACGTCCACTGGTGCAGGTACTGCCGGTACTCGGTGTCACTGACCAGGGTCTGGCACTCCTTGGCTGCCTGCACCGACAGGGCATCCACAGGGATGTGGATCTGGGTCTTGGAGTCGTGGTAGGCCTTCCTGTAGAGCCGGTCGTTCTGCAGGGCCATGGCACGCGCGGCCCACGCCAGCTTGGGGTCCTCCTTGGCACTGGGGCACCCAATGTAGTGCCCCTTCTCCTTCTCGTGGGTCTGCTTGTACTTGTACTGGAAACACAAAGGGGAGGATTAACAGGGGTGAATGGCCCACCATGTCACACTGCTGCTGGTCACAGACACATGGGAGGGAAGAACGTACATCACTCGCAATGTCTCTTGATGCCTTGGCACTTTGGATTGGGATTGCATCAGCTCTCATGTCATAACCCTTCTTCTTGGCCTCTTCCCAGGCTTGTACATAAAGTTTCTACACAAAACAGAAAATGGCTTATCAATATTTAAGATGGGTCTCCACATTTCGTAAGTTTGTCTCAAGATTTTCATGAATGCCTGTTTTAGAATCCCTTTATGGTTCCTTCATTGTGAATTTCCCTTAGCTCAGTGAGTGTGTAATGTCCTCACCTTGCTGACATTGGCTGCATTGGCCTTGGCCAGCAGAATATCTGGTGTGTCAGGCATGACATGGATGGACTTCTTGTCTGCATCCCAGGCCTCCGTGTAGAGACGCTGCAAGAGAGAAACAGCCCTTTAGAAACACCTCTCTGGGAGGGCCAAGATGGAACCACTGCAAATGGGAAAGCATTTATATATACCCATGGTATAAAAGTAACCTGGAAGCAGGACAAGGTATAAATATAACCAAATGAATACATAGGTCCAAAGAAATTATTGTACACACTGCTGTGGGTAGTTCAAACAATGAAATATCCTCCCTCAGCAAAGCTTCTCGTTGAACAGCTCAAGAAGGAAACTTTGCCCTTTATTTCTCAAGCTAAGCTGGTGCAGCAATTGGTTGATTTTGGATTGCTGAGAAACTGCTGTAGGAGGAAAAATATATTTATTATTCTGCTGTAGCTGTAGAGGTTGTTTCATTATGTTCCTTGTAAAGGAGAAGGAGGAGGTACTGAAGGACTTTCATCCTCCAGCTCAGAGATAAACTGCAGAGGCTTCATTTCCAGAGAACTTCAGCTATTTCCTCACAACTTGCTCATCATTCAGTGTTACTCCTCAAAAATATCTGATTTAGGTGACTTCTTTCTGCATATTTTTACCAAGTGCTCACTTCAGACAGAGAGCCCTGAAATAAGAGCTTTGCTGTGCAATGGCTGAATTTGGACATTCATTTTAAGTCCACAACAAAAGTCTTTTGTCTTACTTTGTATTTTGCTTTTTTCACTTCATGAACAAATTCTGTCAACTGGTAATACTGGTGATTTTGAGAAGGAAAAAAGGAGCCTCACCTTGTTCATTATCTCAGCATTTTGCTTGGCTAAGACCATGGGCAAGGAATCTGTCACGCTGGTGAATTTGATTTTGTCTGCAGGCTGACGGTACTTCCTGTCACTCAGGATCTCTCCAGCTCTCTTGGCCTTCTCCACTTCCAAGGAACCAATAGGAACCCATCCAATACCTCGTAGCCATTCCAGGTCTGATTTGTAAACAGCCTGAAAAGATTTGGAAGTCCATGACATATGTTCCAATGTATTCAAATAATTATAAATAAGCACATCTTAGTCTATAGGAACAACTGATGCGTTTCTGATTGGTAGCAGGATATGGTTTTGAAAATAACTGGGTTTTTTGAAGATTAAATAAAGTAATTAATAAATAACAAAAAGAATGGGGTTATTGGAGCACACCACAAGTATCAGTTACACACAAATTACACTTCAGGTTAAGGACAGAGGAAATAGGATTAAACATAAATCTGATGAAAGAAAACTACACCTGAGGTCGAGGACAGAGGGAAAAACAATTAAAGACAAATTTGATTTAATAAGACAAATATTTCCCCTCTGTGGACAAATCCAGTGCAAGTGATGAAGGCATACAAAAAACTGGAGTGTGTAAATTATGCATTACAAAGCAAGGGGCTTGCTCACATCACTCTGCAGGTCGTAGGCCTGCCTGGCGTGGATCACGTCGTTCTGGTCGGGCAGGCAGATCCACTGGTGCAGGTAGTGCCGGTAGTCGATGTCACTGACCAACACCTGGCACTTCTTGGCCAGCACCACTCCCAGCATGTCCACGGGGCTACTGAAGCGTGTCTTGGTCTTCTCAAAGTCCTTCTTGTACTCCCTGTCACTCTGGATCTTGGCCACGTGCATCGACCACATCATCTTGGGGTCGTCCTCGATGTTGCGAGCCCCGATGTGGTGGCCCAGCTGCTTCCGGTACCCTTCCTTGTACTTGTACTGCAGGGAAAAATACATATATACACTTGGATTTTTTAAAATACCAATCTTGATAGTAAAACAAAGAGCATAAAAATTCTCTGACTCTTAAGGATGTTGCCTTATCCTCAATGCAAATCCTGTCCTTGTCATTGCAGATTATTTTCCCGGTTTTGTACTCAGATATTTTGAATTTCAAAGAGACACTTTGACAGAATATTTTTTCCTTCTGGAAAAGACAAGCATTTAAGCTTTTATAATTGATTTACTAATATGTCTCTTTTGAAGAGAGATTTTAAAGTATTTTTTTAATTCTGAATCAGAAATTAACTTGACTAACTCTAATATAGACAGCTGTTTTTATCATCCTACTTGGATATCCATGGACATCAATGGAACTATGACAGGGGGCATATAAATGATCCTGACATTATTCTATTTATTCATTGCAGTGATATAAACCTCATGCATAAAAATACTGGCTATTCATTCCTTCCATGCACTAAAGGCATGTGGTAGAATTCCTCTGAAAACAGATTTCAGTGTTAGCTAGAAGTGTGACATTAGCAAACAATGGAACAAACATTCTGATCCTTTTCCATTACCAAATCCATCCAGGAATAACAAACCCCTGCTTACATCACTGGCAATCTCTCTGGAGGCTTTGGCAGACTGAATGGGAATGGCATCAAAACGTAAATCATGGCCCTTCTTCTTGGATTCCTCCAAGGCCAGTTTGTACATTTTCTGAGAGAGAAAAAATATATTATTTTAGTTCCTAAAGCAAAATTATGCCTTAGTTAAGCACAAGTGTGTAATAAAACACAATGAGTCCCTAAACAATACTGGTAATCTTCAGGCATCTTCAATGTTGGTCTCCAGGAAATAAAAACCCCAGGTTTTGAAGACTTTGTAACTATATTGTAAATACTTGGCAAATGGAAATCATGTAAGGAAGGCAAAGAAAGGAACATTTTAAAAGATAAATTATTTATTTCCACACCTCGATGTAGAAATGATTTCTCATTTATGGTGGATAACTTCTTTTGAAAGCCTAATGAGGTACCCAGGAGTCAATTCCAGTGAAAGAACAAGTCCGATCTCACCACTGGAACTGGGGATTTGTGCAACTGAACAACCTGACAATATTCTACTATTGACTGAAAGTCAGAGATGACCAAACTGCACTTGTCAGAAAGCCTTTAACTGTCTCAGCTCTCCAGTTCCACTCACCTCACTGTAGTTAACTCTGTTCTGTTTGGCCAGCAGGATTTCTGGGGTGTCAGGCATGACATGAATCGAGGTCTTGTCTTTATTCCAAGCCTCAGTGTACAAACGCTACGGAAGAAAACAGGAGGAGGACAATGTGACATTCCATACCTCAGTAATCAGGGAAAACACAGAGCATATTAATTAAAATGGCAAGAACCTCTCCAGTGAAGGTGTCCCCGCCCATGGCAGGGGGCTGGAACAAAGTGATCTTTAAGGTCCCTTCCAACCCAACACATTCTGTGATGCTCTGAAATATGGCAGGGATAGACAGTTCTGTGTTTAGTCAGGTAGAGATAACACACAAGGAGAATTTATCTGAGGGAATTTAACACCACTTGGGAAACTGCCACGTTACTTCAGAACACTGGCTAAACCAAAGCATTATTAGTGCCCACTGCACACACAGGCCAAGGAAAAGGTTAAAATGCAATTTGCAGAATGTCATGGAAAGTTGAGTCTTCCACCACTTGGCCCGAGAGTTTTGAGTGAAGTAACCAGAGCAAAGTGTTGGCAAACACATCACCCTGAACTGCAGCACTGCCTGGGCTCAGCACAGCTCTAGTCCTGGCTCAGGGCTTAGGCCAGGTTTACTGACAGGGTGCCCAGTGGGGTCAGGACTCACCTTGTTCATGGTGTCTGCGTTCTGCTTGGCCAGCACCATCTCCAGAGAGTCCGGCACGCTGGTGAACCGGATGGTGTCCGGGTGCTGCCGGTAGATCTTGTCACTCAGGATCTCTCCCGCCCTCTTGGCCTTCTCCACTTCCAAGGAACCAATTGGGACCCACCCAACGCCCCTCAGCCACTCCAGGTCAGACTTGTACACGTTCTGTTACAAGAAAAATTACACAAGTTATTTTGATAAAATAATAAATATTGCAAGTTACACAGTGCATCTTTTCACAGTGAAACAACCTATCAATTCCTAACTCAAAGGAATTCAAAGCCTGAAGGAAAATCTTAGACACAAAACTCATGAAGTTATTCACACAAAACTCACAGTTACACAAATAATTTGGTAACCCTTTGGCCATGATCACTTCATAAGGTTTCCATGCTCCTAATACTTCAGGAAACAGAGAGCTGATAAAAAAACAATCATATTTTATACAGGACAAATGTAGTTCAAGTTGGTGGAACCCTCTCAGAATATAGTTTCTCATTCCATTTAACCATTACTTAGTAACAGTGGATAAAAGGATTAAAATCTACAAGTGGGATAGTTACTAGTTAATCCAGTGGCTCACATATCAGCATGTAGAATTCAGCATGTCATTTTATTCCTCAGGTTATTAATATAATGTCAACTGAAAAATAACTGAATTTCTTCTACATGAGGAGTGAAAGAAACAATTATGCAGGTTTCACAGAATGGTAAATGATAAACACTGCAAATTCTGGAATTATAGGATGTCATTTAAGTATCAGTTAGATAATATATCCTGTAAGAGATCTGACTGTCAATTAACCAGGAAACTTAAAAATAGACCTTGAAAATAAGTCTTGATTCTTTTCAGTGTTAAGTAACCTTTGATAAACCAACTTTATCAACTAATTCAAAGAAATTCAAAGCCTGAGAGAAAATATTAGAAAAATAACTGAATTTCTTCTACATAAAGAGTGAAACCATTATGCAAGTTTCACAGAATGGTAAATGATAAACAGTGAACATTCTGGAGCTACAGGATTTCATTTAAGTATTGATTAGTTAATGTGTTCTGTAGGAGATCTGAGTTTTAATTAACCAGGAAACTTAAAAATAAGTCTTGAAAATTTGGTTGTGCCACATCAGGGTATGATGGCCCAGTCCACCTGCACAGACCATCAAAGACATTCCTCACCCAAAGTGAAACCCCAGAGAGCTCACATCACTCTGCAGGTCGTAGGCCTGCCTGGCGTGGATCACGTCGTTCTGGTCGGGCAGGCAGATCCACTGGTGCAGGTAGTGCCGGTAGTCGATGTCGCTCACCAGCCCTTGGCACTTCTTGGCCAACACAATCCCCAGCATGTCCACAGGGCTACTGAAGTGTGTCTTGGTCTTCTCAAAGGCTTTCTTGTACTCCCTGTCACTCTGGATCTTGGCCACGTGCATCGACCACATCATCTTGGGGTCGTCCTCGATGTTGCGAGCCCCGATGTGGTGGCCCAGCTGCTTCCGGTACCCTTCCTTGTACTTGTACTGCAGGGAAAGGATATTCAGAGTCATTTGGTGTATTGATAAGTAAATAAAGAATTCAAACTGTTTAACATATTCACCAGTGTTTTGTTAAGTTAAAAGTATGATCTAGGTCTTTTCACTACTGGATTAGATTTCACATAAACACCCTTTTTTATTAGATATAATTATCTCAGATTTGTACTTGCATCACAGCTTAAATTCACTAAACTTTTAACATCGCATTCTAATAAGTTTGATATTCCACATCCTTTTACTCTTAAGACTAAATATTAACTTATTTTAAAACTTTGTACAAAACACCATTGATGGAGTTGGTCTTAATACAAACAGTTTAAACACCAACCTTGACAGAAAGAGCACAACAATCTGTTATCCTCCCTCTCTTGGTGATGTTGCCTCACCCAGGAAGCAAAACCTCTCAGAGTCATTACACAGATTTATTCCTCATTATGTGTTCAGACACTTTGAAACTCAATATGACACTTCAGCAAGAATTCTTTTTGAATGAGAAATTAACTTCACAAACTCTGGCACTGACTTGAATGTCTTTTATCATCCTATTTGAACATCCAAGTACACCATGGAACTGATGCAGGGGGTGTATAAATGTTCCTGCCATTATTCTGTTTATTTATTTCAGTGGTACACACCTCATGCATTAAAACAGTTGTTACCCATTCCTTTAATGCACCAAATCTGCTCCTGCAGCAAAGGCAGGTGGTGGGATCACTGGATTTGATATTATCTATTCCATAGTTTAAGGGATGACATGAACAAACAACAGAACAAACATTCTGACTCTTTTTTGGTATTCCACACCCAAACCCCTGCTTACATCACTGGCAATCTCTCTGGAGGCTTTGGCAGACTGAATGGGAATGGCATCAAAACGTAAATCATGGCCCTTCTTCTTGGATTCCTCCAAGGCCAGTTTGTACATTTTCTGAGAGAGAAAAAGCCACATTTTAGTGTCTAAAACAAAGCAGCATTTCAGTTAAAAAGACCTGAGTAATAAAACTCTTCAAGTCCCTCAACAGTATATTCAATCTTCAGGCAACTTAAACATCTTGAACTCAGCTCTATCTTCACTAGAAAATTAAAAACTGAGGATTTCAAAGACCCTGTAATTTTATTATAGATGTTTGGGAAATGGAAACCATTTATGGAAGGCAAAGGAAAATTATTTATTTCCATTCCTTGCTCTATAAAGGATTTCTCATTTATGGTGGATAACTTCTTTTGAAAGCCTAATGAGGTACCCAGGAGGTCAATTCCAGTGAAAGAACAACTCTGATCTCACCACTGAAACTGGGCATTTGTGCAACTGAACAACCTGACAATATTCTACTATTGACTGAAAGTCAGAGATGACCAAACTGCACTTGTCAGAAAGCCTTTAACTGTCTCAGCTCTCCAGTTCCACTCACCTCACTGTAGTTCACTCTGTTCTGTTTGGCCAGCAGGATTTCTGGGGTGTCAGGCATGACATGAATCGAGGTCTTGTCTTTATTCCAAGCCTCAGTGTACAAACGCTAGGGAAGAAAACAGGAGGAGATCAATGTGGCATTCCAGGACAGGCTCATGTCACAGTAATCAGGGAACACACAAAGCCTAGCAGGGAAAATACAGCAAATATAACAGGGATGAATGGGTGGGGAATCAGGCAGAGATAACATTAACAAAAGGAGAATTTACCTGAGGGAATTCAACCAAACTCAGGAAACAGCCCCAGTGATGAAGGAGAATGAATAAACCACTGCAGCACTGCCTGGGCTCAGCACAGCTCTAGTCCTGGCTCAGGGCTTAGGCCAGGTTTACTGACAGGGTGCCCAGTGGGGTTAGGACTCACCTTGTTCATGGTGTCTGCGTTCTGCTTGGCCAGCACCATCTCCAGAGAGTCCGGCACGCTGGTGAACCGGATGGTGTCCGGGTGCTGCCGGTAGATCTTGTCACTCAGGATCTCCCCCGCCCTCTTGGCCTTCTCCACTTCCAAGGAACCAATTGGGACCCACCCAACGCCCCTCAGCCACTCCAGGTCAGACTTGTAGACATTCTGTTACAAGAAAAACCCACCAAGAAACACAGAAAGGTTAGTCCTATAATAATAACAATGCAATTTACATGGTGATTCTTTTCAGTGTTAAATAACCTTTGATAAATCAACTTTATCAACTAATTCAAAGAAATTCAAAGCCTGAGAGAAAATATTAGGAAACAACCTGCATTGAATGAACATAAAGAGTGAAACCATTATGCAAGTGTCACAGAATGGTAAATGATAAACAGTGAACATTCTGGAGCTACAGGATTTCATTTAAGTATTGATGAGTTAATGTGTCCTGTAGGAGATCTGAGTTTCAATCAGCCACGAAACTTAAAAAGTTAAAGTTGGTTGTGCCACATCAGGGTGTGATGGCCCAGTCCACCTGCACAGACCATCAAAGACATTCCTCACCCAAAGTGAAACCCCAGAGAGCTCACATCACTCTGCAGGTCGTAGGCCTGCCTGGCGTGGATCACGTCGTTCTGGTCGGGCAGGCAGATCCACTGGTGCAGGTAGTGCCGGTAGTCGATGTCGCTCACCAGCCCTTGGCACTTCTTGGCCAACACAATCCCCAGCATGTCCACAGGGCTACTGAAGTGTGTCTTGGTCTTCTCAAAGGCCTTCTTGTACTCCCTGTCACTCTGGATCTTGGCCACGTGCATCGACCACATCATCTTGGGGTCGTCCTCGATGTTGCGAGCCCCGATGTGGTGGCCCAGCTGCTTCCGGTACCCTTCCTTGTACTTGTACTGAAACACAAACCAGGATTTTGTATTTCTAGATCACCTCTGACCATTCTCAAGTTGCAGAGGTGAGATGGCAACATACAAAGAGACAACAAAGTGGATTCTTACATCACTGGCAATTTGCCTGGATGCTTTGGCCGCTTGGATGGGGATGGCATCAATTCTCAAATCGTAGCCTTTCTTCTTGGAATCTTCCATGGCCTGTCGATATTGTTTCTGGGGGAAGAATTAAACAATGGGATTCATAGAAGTCCCATATATTATATTCTATGGAAAACAAACTGCTTGTAAGGAGATCTTAAACTGTGTAAAGATTTATTCCAACCCAGCTTTGTTTTACTTCAACCCAAAGCTGTAATTCAGTAGCTGATACAAGCTCATGGCAAGGCAAGATCTCTGCTAAATATATTCAATAATGAATCTATCTTTTACAACTTTAAATAACACAATATTGACTACAATTTTGGAGGTAACCTCCTCTTCTATACAAAGGGACTAAAATACAGTTTTTAAAGCCACCTTTTACTGATGTGAATTACCTTTGCCTAAACTAACCTTGGACTCTGGGATCACAGCTGTCCAGAACTGAAATCCTCTTTCTGGTATTGCCAGGGTTGGAATTAATTTTGTGCCTCTCCAATGATACGACCACTGGCAGAAATGACTCCCAAAAATTCAAACTAATTTCCCATGGAATTTATTCTCAGTAGTGCTCCCTGGTCTATATATGCACTACTACAAATATAAACAATGTTTTTAAAGCCACAATTTTGAGGATGACTTAGAGATTTTCTTCTGGAACCTGAGGGTGTCATGTGCAGAAGGTTCCCCAGAACCCTCCTTGTGCAGCTCCTCTGCAGAGCTCCACACTCACCGTGCTGTAGTTTTTCTTGTTCTCCCTGGCCAGGGTGATCTCAGGAGTGTCAGGCATTATGTGGATCTGTGTCTTGTCTTTGTCCCAGGCCTCAGTGTACAAACGCTGCAGGGGACACAACGTGTGTTAAAGGGGAAAACAACCAGTGGCTACTTGGAGATCTCCTAAAACACAGGAAGAATTCTAGATCTGTACTCAGTCTCAAAAATCCTTAGTCCTTATGCACCCCTGAGATTTTATAGTCACCCCTCTAGATACAGAAATTCCAAGTTAAGGGTTAACAACCTAGAAAGGATTCTGTTAAAAAATGTTTAGAAAAAAGTACAGAATGTTAATCAGATGCACAGGGATCTAAACTCTAAGAACAAGGCCTATTTGAAAGAGAAAGTGGGTTTATTCACATAAATAGGACTGAAATCAGTACCAAAGGTTCAGAAAAACTCTTATATTTTAAGTACTATGTTGAATTGTTCAAAAATAGGGTTTTTCAAAGACTGCCCTAACATGAGTCATTTCTTAACTACCAGATTATGAGATAAACTGGATAAATTATTAGATTTATTAGACAAATGGCTATATTCAAAGTTAGATGAAAGTTAGGTAACACACTGTTAGAAACTCAGCAGAGGATTTGGAAAGATTCCCAACTTACAATTGTGACAAATTAACTCAGTAACTTGGACAATATTATTAAATTAGCACTTGCTGGAAACATGTTGATTACCAATAACAGAACTCACACTTGTAAAGCCTCACAGTGCTGGAATCCACAAATCTCAGTCCTAGTCCTGTCTCTGGGGTTTGGGCACAGGCTGCTGATGGGGTACCTGACCAAGGCAGGGCTCACCTTGTTCATGGTGTCTGCGTTCTGCTTGGCCAGCACCATGGGGAGGGAGTCTGGGATGCTGGTGAACCGGATGGTGTCCGGGTGCTGCCGGTAGATCTTGTCACTCAGGATCTCCCCTGCCTTCTTGGCCTTTTCAACTTCCAAGGAACCAATTGGGACCCAACCAATGCCCCGTAGCCACTGCAGGTCAGACTTGTAGCAGTTCTGTTACAACAAAGTCAGCAGTCAGCAATTTCCACTTTACAGATTCATCACAGAATCATAGAATCAGCTGGGTTGGAACAGACCTCTGAGATCATCAAGTCCAACCCTTGATCCAATCCCACTATGATAACTAGATTATGGCACTGAGTGCCACATCCAGTCTCATCTTAAACACCTCCAGGGATGGAGAATCCACCCCCTCTCTGAGCAGGCCATTCATGTGCCCTTAATCAGCATATAAATGCATTGAGATTGCCCATTGTGAAGGATTCTATGTACCTAATTCTGCTGTTGGACTCTACATAAACCTTTAAAATACTTCTTGACACACAGACTGATTCCCTCCTCAAACTCTGATGAACTTGCTGGGAACAGGGGAAGAAAAACACTATGGGAAAAAGCAGTACATGAGAGCAGCTTCTGTAGCTTATATTCCAAGGAAATTACAAGCATTTCAGTAACACAGAGCTCACTAGTGAGTACTCACATCACTCTGCAGGTCATAGGCTTCCTTGGCATGGATCACATCATTCTGGTCGGGCAGGCAGGTCCATTCATGCAGGTAGTGCCGGTAATCGGCATCGCTGACCAGCCCCTGGCATTTCTTGGCCAACACAATCCCCAGCATGTCCACGGGGCTACTGAAGCGTGTCTTGGTCTTCTCAAAGTCCTTCTTGTACTCCCTGTCACTCTGGATCTTGGCCACGTGCATCGACCACATCATCTTGGGGTCGTCCTCGATGTTGCGAGCCCCGATGTGGTGGCCCAGCTGCTTCCGGTACCCTTCCTTGTACTTGTACTGCAGGGAAAAATATGTATTCAGTGAGCTCCAGTTTGGTTTCCTTTATGCCAACAGTAGCTCCTGTGGCACCACCTCCAGAAAACACAGCAGCTTAACTCACAGAGACACTGAGAGAAGAAATTGAGCCTTGGCACATGCCAGGAGGGCTCCAGTGCACTCACATCGCTGGCGATGTCCCGCGAGGCTTTGGCAGACTTGATGGGAATGGCATCTGCCCGCATGTCGTAGCCCTTCTTCTTCTCCTCCTCCATGGCCAGCCTGTACAGTTTCTGCAACACACACCCCCAGTGCCCTCAGCCCACACTGCTGCCTGCACACAGCAGCACCAGCCAGGGGCTCTGCACCCTCCCCACACACCCACCTCGCTGAAGTTCACTTTGTTCTGCTGGGCCAGCAGGATGCCAGGCGTGTCCGGCATGATGTGGATGCTGGTCTTGTCCTTCTCCCAGGCTGACGTGTACGAGCGCTGCAAAGGGAGCACAGGGGGAGGTGACACAAAACACACACAGGCCAACACCCCCAAACTGCAAAGCAGCTCCAGGAGACACACCAAGGGGCCTCTGCTTTGCTCTGACTCAGCAATGGCTGCCTATTCTACACCCAAACCTTTCCAATGCTTCCCCCTTTTCTCTTCCACACTGCACCCCATCCCTGCTCCAACCACACCAAAGAGAACCTGATCTTCTCACACAGGGAACTCAAATCCCTGAGGCAAAAGGATGGAACATCCCCCATGTAGAAGGAATGTTCTCTTTTCTTTTAGGATGCAAAGGCAAAGCAGTCTCACATGGTCCATGATTTGAGAGTTGTGCTTGGCCAGAACCATGGGCATGGAGTCGGGAAGGCTCGTGAATTTGATGGTGTCTGGGTGCTGCCGGTACTTCTTGTCACTCAGGATCTGACTCGCCCTCTTGTTCTTCTCTGCGTCCAGAGAACCAATTGGGGACCAGCCAATGCCCCTCAGCCACTGCAGGTCAGACTTGTACACGTTCTGCAAGGACAGGCAAGGACACAGAGCAGCTCAGCACCCTCCTCACTCCATTCAACCTCTTCTCCTGCCAAGGGAAGCTCTACCCAATGGAACCCATTTCACTGGGCCAACCCACCCACCAGTCCACAAAAGAGACTCCCATTATGCTCAGCTCCTGACAACCTGTCTCCCCACTGCTGCAACAGCACAAAGAGCTCTCAAGCAATCCACAAACATTCCCTCTTCATCTTCTCAGTCTCCCCAGCAATGACCTGTCCCATTTGGCAACCTGCAGCTGGTGGGGCCTTTTATCCCACCTCTGAAGGCTCCTCATTCCACTCACTCTTGCACACAGTGTGTGCCTTTGCCAACTCTTTGTCCTCCAAAACCAAATACTTGATTCCATTTCCCTTCCCCTGCCACAGAGCCCTCCTCCAGCAGTGGAACAGAACACAGAAGGCACTTGTGGGTGTCCCACAGCCAGCAAAGACCAACTCACATCACTCTGCAGGTCATACACTGTCTTGGCATGGACCACGTCGTTCTGGTCGGGCAGGCAGGTCCAGCGGTGCAGAGGGTGCCGGTAATCGGCATCACTGACCAGCTCCTGGCATTTCTTGGCCAACACAATCCCCAGCATGTCCACAGGGCTACTGAAGTGTGTCTTTGTCTTCTCAAAGGCCTTCTTGTACTCCCTGTCACTCTGGATCTTGGCCACGTGCATCGACCACATCATCTTGGGGTCGTCCTCGATGTTGCGAGCCCCGATGTGGCGGCCCAGCTGCTTCCGGTACCCTTCCTTGTACTTGTACTGCAAGGAAAGGGGCTCAGTGAGTGCCAGGGCAGTTGTTCTCCCCTCTGACATTACCCTTTAGCAGGTCCTGTGAGCAACTGCTTTGCTAGTGGAGCCTGGCAATTTCACCACGTGAACAGGATATCCCCACTGTGTCCTGCCATCCTACCCCACACCTCTGCTGGCCCACAGCAGGCACATGCAGGCCCTCCACAGTGCTCTGGAGTCCTGTACCCTCATCCTGGTGTGTGTCCTAATCTCCAGGCTCACAGCCACTCAGCTTGGGAAGGGACAAGGGGCAACACAAGACTTTTTCAGCAAAGCACACGTTGAGATCTTAAGGATGAGAATAAGAGACCAAATGAACAAAGGGAACTTTGGGACTGCTGTAGAACAGAACACTGGCAAGGAGAGTACTGAGGATGAATTCTTCTCTCAGCTGCAGGAAACATCACACTCACAGGGCCAGATCCTAAAAGGAGACCACAGGCACCCAGATACCTGCTGGAGTGTGTTGGGGACACGTTCCTAGTAGCAGTCATGGAGTCCTGAGCAGAGCAGAGGCCCTGTGGACCTTTTGTCACTAATGGGGAAGAACTTTTTTAATAGCTGAACCATGGAGGTAGCCCGGGCTACAGCAACTGTACTCTGGATTTCTCAGTCTTGAGGAGCACAGGACAGGGAAAAGTAGAGCCAGTAGCCTAAACCTCAGAAAGGCAAATGCTCAGCTGTTTATGGCACCTGGGATCTCTTGGGAAACTGCCCTCATAGGTGATGGGACTTAAAAATGTTTGTCTCAGGAGACAAGATCTCCCAATCCTAACAGGCTGGAATTCAGGCAGGGGAGGCAGGAGACCATCTTGGCTAAATCAAGACCTTTTAGGCAAACTAAAACACAAACCCAAAATGCATTGACAATAGAGGCAGGGATACATAAGCTGGGGAGATGGTAGGAATAAGGCCTGAGATTGCATGGAGGGGGTTAGGAGACCCAAAGCACAGTGAGAGCCTGCAAGGGCTCCAGTGCACTCACATCGCTGGCGATGTCCCGCGAGGCTTTGGCAGACTTGATGGGAATGGCATCTGCCCGCATGTCGTAGCCCTTCTTCTTCTCCTCCTCCATGGCCAGCCTGTACAGTTTCTGCAACACACACCCCCAGTGCCCTCAGCCCACACTGCTGCCCACACACAGCAGCACCAGCCAGGGGCTCTGCACCCTCCCCACACACCCACCTCGCTGAAGTTCACTTTGTTCTGTTGGGCCAGCAGGATGCCAGGCGTGTCCGGCATGATGTGGATGCTGGTCTTGTCCTTCTCCCAGGCTGACGTGTACGAGCGCTGCAAAGGGAGCACAGGGGGAGGTGACACAAAACACACACAGGCCAACACCCCCAAACTGCAAACAAAGCAGCTCCAGGAGACACACCAAGGGGCCTCTGCTTTCCTCTGACTCAGCAATGATGGTCTATTCTAGACCCAAAGCTTCCTAATGCTTCCCCCTTTTCTCTTCCACACTGCACCCCATTCCTGCTCCAACCACACCAAAGAGAACCTGATCTTCTCACACAGGGAACTCAAATCCCTGAGGCAAGAGGATGGAACATCCCCCATGCAGAAGGAATGTTCTCTTTTCTTTTAGGATGCAAAGGCAAAGCAGTCTCACATGGTCCATGATTTGAGAGTTGTGCTTGGCCAGAACCATGGGCATGGAGTCGGGAAGGCTCGTGAATTTGATGGTGTCTGGGTGCTGCCGGTACTTCTTGTCACTCAGGATCTGGCTCGCCCTCTTGTTCTTCTCATCATCCAGGGATCCAATTGGGGACCAGCCAATGCCCCTCAGCCATTGCAGGTCAGACTTGTACACGTTCTGCAAGGACAGGCAAGGACACAGAGCAGCTCAGAACCCACCTCACTCCATTCAACCTCTTCTCCTACCAAGGGAAGCTCTGCCCAATGCAACACCTTCCACTGGGCCAACCCACCAACCAGTCACCAGGAAAGGGATTCCGATCAAACTCAGCTCTTCACAACCTGTCTCCTCGTCGTTCCAACATCACAAGTACCTGTGTCAAGCAATCCACAAACATTCCCTCTCCATCTTCTCAGTCTCCCCCACAAAGTCCTGCACCATTTGGCAACCTGCAGCTGGGAGGATTCTCATACCTCCCCTCCTAAGACCCTTCATACCTTTCACCACTGCACATGTTGTTTGTATTTTCCCCCTGTTGGTCCTTCAAAAGCAAATATTTGGCCTCCAAAGTGTTGCCCATGCCCTGCCATACTGAATTGCAGCCTGTGGCTACAACTCTCCCCACAAAATGTTCAAGGCAAGACCATAAATTTTGACTCCACACAAACATTATCCATGGCTATTCACGACAAGAACTCCTGTCACAACAGAACTGCCACAACACAACTTCAGTCCCTCAGAGAAGGTATAGAGTTATGATCCCCACCTGGACCCGTCTTTCCCGCAGTGGAACAGAACACAGGAGACTCCTGTGGGTGTCCCACAGCCAGCAAAGACCAACTCACATCACTCTGCAGGTCATACACTGTCTTGGCATGGACCACGTCGTTCTGGTCGGGCAGGCAGGTCCAGCGGTGCAGAGGGTGCCGGTAATCAGCGTCACTGACCAGCTCCTGGCATTTCTTGGCCAACACAATCCCCAGCATGTCCACAGGGCTACTGAAGTGTGTCTTGGACTTCTCAAAGGCTTTCTTGTACTCCCTGTCACTCTGGATCTTGGCCACGTGCATCGACCACATCATCTTGGGGTCGTCCTCGATGTTGCGAGCCCCGATGTGGTGGCCCAGCTGCTTCCGGTACCCTTCCTTGTACTTGTACTGCAGGGAAAGGGGCTCAGTGAGTGCCAGGGCAGTTGTTCTCCCTTCTGACATTACCCTTTAGAAGCTCCTGTGAGAAACTGCTTTACTAGTGGAGCCTGAAAACTACCACACTTCATCACTAGACCACCTGGGCCTCATCCTGTACAGCCCTCCCTGCCCTCAGCCACATGGCCCACAGCAGCTGACACACTCCCCTGCACCAGGACCTCCTGCACAGTACTCAGGAGTCTCATTCTGCCAGCCCTTTGTGTGTGTCCTCAGCTGCAGACCCACAGCGGCGGAGGTAATTATGGGGCAACAGGACATGTATTCCCCCATCTCTCCCCTAAAGGTCAGGACTGAGGACAGATGCAATTCATCTCCTTCCAGTAAGGGAACAAACCTGAAACACAGAACCTCATATGAGAGATTAAATTCAGCTCCTGCAGAGCTGAGACATGAAATGATACCCTGGGGCACAGCAATGAATGGTATACAGTGACTTGCCCACAGTCCAAATAGAGAAGGTAAATGCCCTGGACATAAAGCAAAACATGGTTTAGATTTTCTTCTCTCATGTCCAGATCTGCTGTGCATGTGCAGCATCAGAGCTGTGCAGAACAGCAGTACTGATGCAGCACAACATGTCAACACCTCAGGCTGTTGCAGAGGGAGGTGTTGACCAAGCCTAGGAGGGGCACTGCTTTGGTTTATGGCAATCACTCAGCCCCCATAATCATTCTCTCCCCACAGTCCACACTCTCCCTCAAAACCCTGCACACCCAGAACACGCAGGGGCAGCTACAGGCAAACCTTCCAGAACCAGTACATTTAAGAGCCAAAGGACAACTGGGCTCAGCTTTCAAGCCCTGGGCTCCACCTGCCAGCCCCTACCACTGTCCCACAGCACATGCCACGAGGGCTCCAGTGCACTCACATCGCTGGCGATGTCCCGCGAGGCTTTGGCAGACTTGATGGGAATGGCATCTGCCCGCATGTCGTAGCCCTTCTTCTTCTCCTCCTCCATGGCCAGCCTGTACAGTTTCTGCAACACACACCCCCAGTGCCCTCAGCCCACACTGCTGCCTGCACACAGCAGCACCAGCCAGGGGCTCTGCACCCTCCCCACACACCCACCTCGCTGAAGTTCACTTTGTTCTGCTGGGCCAGCAGGATGCCAGGCGTGTCCGGCATGATGTGGATGCTGGTCTTGTCCTTCTCCCAGGCTGACGTGTACGAGCGCTGCAAAGGGAGCACAGGGGGAGGTGACACAAAACACACACAGGCCAACACCCCCAAACTGCAAAGCAGCTCAAGGAGACACACCATGGGGCCTCTGCTTTCCTCTGACTCAGCAATGATGATCTATTCTAGACCCAAAGCTTCCTAATGCTTCCCCCTTTTCTCTTCCACACTGCACCCCATTCCTGCTCCAACCACACCAAAGAGAACCTGATCTTCTCACACAGGGAACTCAAATCCCTGAGGCAAAAGGATGCAACATCCCCCATGCAGAAGGAAGGGTCTCTTTTCCTTTAGGATGCAAAGGCAAAGCAGTCTCACATGGTCCATGATTTGAGAGTTGTGCTTGGCCAGAACCATGGGCATGGAGTCGGGAAGGCTCGTGAATTTGATGGTGTCTGGGTGCTGCCGGTACTTCTTGTCACTCAGGATCTGACTCGCCCTCTTGTTCTTCTCTGCGTCCAGGGAACCAATGGGGGACCAGCCAATGCCCCTCAGCCACTGCAGGTCAGACTTGTACACATTCTGCAAGGACAGGCAAGGACACAGAGCAGCTCAGCACCCTCCTCACTCCACTCAATCTCTTCTCCTACCAAGGGAAGCTCTACCCAATGGAACCCATTCCACTGGGTCAACCCACCGACCTGTCACCAGAAAAGGGACTCATTTTAAACTCAGCTCCTACTAATGCAACAGCACAAAGAGCTCTCAAGCAATCCACATACATTCCCTCTCCATCTTCTCATTCTCCCCAGCAATGACCTGCCCCATTTGGCAACCTGCAGCTGGTGGAGCCATGGGAGGAGCCTTTTATCCCACATCTGAAGGCTTCTCATTCCACTCGCCCCTGCACACAGCACTTGACTTTGCTCTCTGTTGATCCTCAAAAAGTAAACACTTGACTCTATTCCCCTTCCCCTGCCACACAAACCCTCCTCCAATAGTGGAAGAGAACACAGGAGACACCTGTGGGTGTCCCACAGCCAGCAAAGACCAACTCACATCACTCTGCAGGTCATACACTGTCTTGGCATGGACCACGTCATTCTGGTCGGGCAGGCAGGTCCAGCGGTGCAGAGGGTGCCGGTAATCGGCGTCACTGACCAGCTCCTGGCATTTCTTGGCCAACACAATCCCCAGCATGTCCACAGGGCTACTGAAGTGTGTCTTGGACTTCTCAAAGGCTTTCTTGTACTCCCTGTCACTCTGGATCTTGGCCACGTGCATCGACCACATCATCTTGGGGTCGTCCTCGATGTTGCGAGCCCCGATGTGGTGGCCCAGCTGCTTCCGGTACCCTTCCTTGTACTTGTACTGCAGGGAAAAGGATATTCTGTGAGTTTTACTTTTCCCAGCAGTTCCTGTGGCACCACCTTCAGAAATTTATCAGCTGCAATCATAGAGACTTTACAGTAAGTACCCAGCTGATGGTATGCAGGGAATTGCTATGCAAGGACCTGTACAACATTACCTTTCTGTGAGGACACATTTTCAAAGACACTCTCTGATCCACATATTAAGAGCTAAAGGTCAGTAGCAGAATAGAAAGGGTCTCCAAATCATGGAACTGATACAAATGGCCTGAGACTCAATAAATAACCCCTACAAAATGAATCAGTTATTGATCTTCAATCACAACAGCCAGATCAACTCCTATTCAAGTTATTGATGCAATGAAGTACAGAACACAGAGACTGACGTGGCAGATTACATAGAGCTAACACATATAGGGATGCAATTTTGTATTAACCCTAACAGGAACAAAAACTAATGTACTTTTATATGGCCTTAATTTCTAAACATACTCTTTCTCGGTGTTCTTTACTGATGTCAAGTCAACTGTGTAGCTGCAGCATGAGGGCCCTGCAGGCTGGCACAACTGAAAACAGAAGAACACCTCAAACTCCAGGCTGCTGCACAAGGACACTCTGCCACAAGGCCAGGACAGTCACTGTGTTGGACTGTGGCCATCACCCAGGCCCCACAGTTCTCATTGCCACCAGTGAGACCTTCCCACAAAATCCTGCACACACAGAACACGCTGGGTCAGCTCCAGGTGGGCAGTTCACAACCAAAACATTTATGTGCCAATGGCAACAGATGGCAACGTCAGGTAAGGGCTGTGTTGCCTCCATGGGGCTCAGCTTTCAAACCCTGGGCTCCACCTGCCAGCCCCTACCACTGTCCCACAGCACATGCCACGAGGGCTCCAGTGCACTCACATCACTGGCGATGTCCCGCGAGGCTTTGGCAGACTTGATGGGAATGGCATCTGCCCGCATGTCGTAGCCCTTCTTCTTCTCCTCCTCCATGGCCAGCCTGTACAGTTTCTGCAACACACACCCCCAGTGCCCTCAGCCCACACTGCTGCCCACACACAGCAGGCCCAGCCAGGGGCTCTGCACCCTCCCCACACACCCACCTCGCTGAAGTTCACTTTGTTCTGCTGGGCCAGCAGGATGCCAGGCGTGTCCGGCATGATGTGGATGCTGGTCTTGTCCTTCTCCCAGGCTGACGTGTACGAGCGCTGCAAAGGGAGCACAGGGGGAGGTGACACAAAACACACACAGGCCAACACCCCCAAACTGCAAAGCACCTCGAGGAGACACACCAAGGGGCCTCTGCTTTCCTCTGACTCAGCAATGGCTGCCTATTCTAGACCCAAAGCTTTCCAATGCTCCCCCTTTTCTCTTCCACACTGCAACCCATTCCTGCTCCAACCACACCAAAGAGAACCTGATCTTCTCACACAAGCAACTCAAATCCCTGAGGAAAGAGGATGCAACATCCCCCATGCAGAAGGAAGGCAATATTTCCTTTAGGATGCAAAGACCAAGCAGTCTCACATGGTCCATGATTTGAGAGTTGTGCTTGGCCAGAACCATGGGCATGGAGTCGGGAAGGCTCGTGAATTTGATGGTGTCTGGGTGCTGCCGGTACTTCTTGTCACTCAGGATCTGGCTCGCCCTCTTGTTCTTCTCTGCATCCAGAGAACCAATGGGGGACCAGCCAATGCCCCTCAGCCACTGCAGGTCAGACTTGTACACGTTCTGCAAGGACAGGCAAGGACACAGAGCAGCTCAGCACCCTCCTCACTCCATTCAACCTCTTCTCCTACCAAGGGAGGCTCTACCCAATGGAACCCATTCCACTGGTCCAACCCACCAACCAGTCACCAGGAAAGGGACTCCTGTTACACTCAGCTCCCACTGCTGCAACAGCACAAAGAGCTCTCAAGCAATCCACAAACATTCCCTCTCCATCTTCTCATTCTCCCCAGGAAAGACTTTTCTCATTTGGCAACTTGCAGCTGGTGGAGCCATGGGAGGAGCCTTTTATCCCACCTCCACCCACTCATTCCATTCACTCCTGCAAACAGTGTGTGCCTTTGTGAACTCTTGGTGCTTCAAAACCAAATACTTGATTCCATTTCCCTTCCCCTGCCACACAAACCCCTCCTCCAGCAGTGGAAGAGAACACAGGAGACACCTGTGGGTGTCCCACAGCCAGCAAAGACCAACTCACATCACTCTGCAGGTCATACACTGTCTTGGCATGGACCACGTCGTTCTGGTCGGGCAGGCAGGTCCAGCGGTGCAGAGGGTGCCGGTAATCGGCGTCACTGACCAGCTCCTGGCACTTCTTGGCCAGCACCACTCCCAGCATGTCCACAGGGCTACTGAAGTGTGTCTTGGACTTCTCAAAGGCTTTCTTGTACTCCCTGTCACTCTGGATCTTGGCCACGTGCATCGACCACATCATCTTGGGGTCGTCCTCGATGTTGCGAGCCCCGATGTGGTGGCCCAGCTGCTTTCTGTAGGCAGTTTTGTATTTGTACTGATGGAATACACAAACAAACAACAATTACCACCTCTTGTCAAGCTGCAAGTTCAATTTCCCTGTTGTTAATATAGTGGTTAATCATTTTACATCTAATAGATTTTAATTTGTTTGTTTATTTTCCCAACACTGTTAACATTTTATAAGGTCAAGGGGATATTAATAGACATTTGTATTTATACACTATCTCATTTTAAATTATTGTGTTTAATCTAATTAACTTTACAGCATTAGGAATTACACCACCTTGGAGGAAGGCAGCAACGTAACAGAGTTACAGTTTTAGACCTTTCCTCCTTTTAAAAACAAACCATTTTCAATCAAAGACATGTGCCCTGTCTATGCCCCACTGTCAGTCTCACCTCACTGGCAATGTCCCTGGATGCCTTTGCTGCCTGCAGGGGGATGGCATCAGGAGGCAGGTCATAGCCCTTCTTCTTCAGCTCTTCATATCCTTCCTTGTAACGTTTCTGTCACAGAAGGATTCAAAGCAATTATTCCCAATAAATCTCTCCACAGAGTTTTTCAATGGTACAACTTTCCAGTATTGAAAATAAAGTGTGGCTTTCCAAACACAGTTAAATCAATTGAGTTCCATATCTTGCTTTTAATTACATGTATTTTGTAATTGATGACATAAAATATAATTGATGATATAAAGTATTTTAAAATTGCTATTTGAATGTTTTCTGATTATCTCACTCAAGATGAAAATTTTCTTCTCCTAAATGCATTAACCTGAATGATTCACAGGGCCTTCTCCAGAGGTGAGTAATACACCCCCATGACTCTTCACACCCAATTTCACATGCAGTTATTTGTGTCTTCTTGAGTTCTCATGACAGAGCTGCTGACATTTCTTTACTTTTGCATATAGCCTGTATTTGTTCCTTTATAACCAAGATTTTTATGTGAATTACAAAATCTTACATAATTCTAAAGAGGCAGTTTAATATAATCAGACATTTCCACAAGAATATCAGGATTACTAAAAAGTACTGAATATCTACAATGGTAACATGACCAGTAGGGATGAGAGAGAAAACTGGTGACATGTTGGGTATTTTCCTAGTATTTCTTATTCTAGCAACTCCTCTTACACTTTATAGTCCAGCAATTCCCCTCAGGGTGCCCAGTGCATAATAATTTTCTCAGGAGAGATCCCAGGAGTATTTACAGCTGTTAGATCTGGAGAATGACACTACTGCTTTTTAAACTAATTCCATCAAGGACACACTGTAGGGACACACTTACATCACTTGTGTTAATCAGGTTTGATTTAGCCAGCAAAATTTCAGGAGTATCAGGCATGATGTGAACCTGAGTCTTGTCCTTGTTCCAAGCTTCTCTGTAGAGGACCTGAAAGAGCAAAGAAAAACCTTGGAATCTCAGTTCACCTTGCTCTGCATCAGCAAAGCAAAGCTGCACTATGCAAGAATTAAAGATGTAAACAACACAAGACATTAAAATCAAATAATACAGTGAGTTTTTAGTGAAATACAACCTACCTTTAATTCTTTACATCCATACCAAGGAAACAGCATTAAGGTAATATATTTGCATACTACTTAGCAAAGGTCTTATTTGCAGCTGTTACTGGGTAAGTTATACAGGACTCAAGACCTTGATCTTCTCATCAAGGCACAGTGAGGGTGAGCAGTGAGGCACTGACTGCAAACAGCTGCTGTTTGTATATTTTAAGCACATGTTTTGATATGGAGACCATTTAAAAATGTGCATTAACGTAATTATTTATTGAATCCCACATTCTGTCTCTAGAGGCAACTTACATCACTCCTGTTTTTGGCATTAGCCTTTGCCAAGACGACATCCATGGCATCTGGGATGCTGGTGAACTTGATGGTGTCTGGGTGCTGCCTGTACTTCTTCTCACTCAGTATTTCAGAGGCTTTCTTGTTCTTTTCAGACTCCAGAGACCCCAGAGGGCTCCACCCAATGCCTCTGAGCCACTGTAGATCTGACTTGTACAAATTCTGTTCAGGATGAAAATCAAACCCATATTTGATCATTTCACTGTTCATTTACTAAACTCAGTGAAAAGACCAACTGGTATTTCAGCTTCAGTCTGATTTGTACTACAGCAAAAGAGTTATTAAAGATGCTTTCCAATAAGCAGTAATTATTTCACAAGGAAATAAATGAACTAAACCCAGAGGAAGCTTACATCACTCTGCAGCTCATTGACCCTCTTTGCCTCGGTGACATCGACCTGGTCTGGCAGGCAAGTCCAGCGGTGCAGTATCCGTTTGTAGTCTATGTCACTGACCAGCTCCTGACATTTCTTGGCCAGGAGAAAGCCCAGCATATCCACAGGCATGTTAAACTTGGTCTTCCACTTCTCAAAGTCCTTCTTGTACTCCCTGTCACTCTGCATTTTAGCCACTTGCATAGACCACAGCATCTTGGGGTCGTCCTGCAGGCTGCGGAAGCCGATGTGGTGGCCCTGCTGCTTGCGGTACCCCTCCTTGTACTTGAACTGCAAGAGAGAGCTGACCATCAAAGGAAGGGGCAAACAGCAACACATTCTCCAGTTCAATTATCACTGCCAAGGAATCACCCTGGAAGTGGCCCAGGACAGGCTGGATGGGGCTTGGAGCAACCTGGCCCATGGAAGGTGTCCCTGCCATGGCAGGGGTGGGACTGGATGGGCTTTAAGATCCCTTCCAACCCATTCTGGGACTGTGATTTTATAAAACTCAACTTGTTATGGCATTGCATGTAAAGTTTTAGTAGCCCCTTGATTAAAGTGCATCACTTGGTGGCAGTGAATGCTCCCTCTGGGAAGGAACAGAGACCCTGGAGAGGAAGAGGGCATGGCTAGAAGGGTCTCCTGTGCCACCTGATCCACACTCACACTGCTCAGAACTCCCTAAGGCTGACACACTGAAATGTTTCAATGTGTAACATAATCAACAAAGAAAAATGCAGGTCCTTAAGGACTGGAAACATTTCCTAATGATTAATACAATCTCACAAATGCAGGAGTTGTATTTATACCAAGATGTGATGACAGCAGCACGTCTGTCACCACATGTATTTCAGAGTTGTGAGGAGGGTTTCTCTGGGCTAACTGGACCAAATTTGCTGCTGCTCTGGACAGGAAACATTGAAAAGAGCAGACAACTCCTCCCTTTGCATCACTAATGACTTCCTGGATAGCCCCCAAACTTTGGACTTGTTAAGATGCCAGAGAAACCCTTGTCAGATCGTTTTCTGCACTGACAGGAACACACCGGGAAGGGGTTTGTCAGCAGTGCTGGGTTTGCCTCCAAGCCACACCCCAGCAGGGAGGTGTGTCTAGTCTGGTGTGACTGCCGGGTATGGCGCCTGCCCCAGTGCGTGTCCCAGAGCCAGAAACGCTGCTTACATCACTTGCAATGTCCCTCGAGGCTTTGGCAGCTTTCACTGAAATGGCTTCAGGTGTGAGGTCATAGCCTTTCTTGATCATTTCCTGCCAGCCAAGCTTGTAGAGTTTCTAAATTGGAAAACAACATTAATTAAACAGTAACATGTATGTCCCCTTCTATTTAGATACACTGATGACCATATTACCAAATTCTGGGCACCCCACAGGCTTCAGTGATGACAGAAGGGCTGTTAGACTGGGAACTGAGAAATGGGGAGCTGATAAACAAGGAATGGTGGCATTCCAGGGCTTAGGACAGGGACTAAATAGTTTTCACCATTGCAGCAGCTTCCTACTAGATCTTATCCTGGGGATTTGAAACTTATCTGGGGACTTTGAAATAGATACACCTGAGATAACTGTTCACTTGGCTTAACAAAATTTTAATTAGTAAGGGTTTCATGCAGCCACTCCATAGCCAAGCCAGTTTGTGCACAGTGGATTTTAAGGAGAGGCACTTGCCAGTCAAAGCTTTGCCTCTGAGCAAGGAGGCAAAGCAGCACCTGAGGAGTTTTTACTGGCACAATTGTCACTTTATCCTATTTAAAAGCTCACAGAAAAGTGAGCCTGTATTTCTTTTCCCACAGGTTAAAAATATATACAATTAACTTGTAATTTTGTAATAAGGAATTTTTAACTGCTTTCCATGTTAAGCATAAAGTGTGGCTGATGCAATTCCAGATTTCCAAAACAGGACTTATATTTTCCATACATTACACTGTAATTTAGTCTATTAGCCTGAAGCTGGTAGTTACTGTTACTCTGAAAATGTTACTCACATGAAAATTCTTCCCTCTGTTCTTGTAGTGGTTTTAAATCCCCAACAGATATTAATTTAAAATGTTAACAGGAAGAATTAAAAAGCTCTACCTGACTGTAGTTTGTCTTGTTCTGTTTTGCCTGGAGAATATCTGGTGTATCTGGCATCACATGGACCTGAGTTTTATCCTTCTCCCAGGCCTGAGTATAAGCATGCTGTGGGTAAAAGGTACATCAGAAATATTAATATCAATGACAAAAAATGGTTCTTTTGGGTTTTCACCTTTCCATTTGTGCACTTTGGGTATTGATGGGTAAAAAGGCACAGATTTATTTTACTATGTAAGAATCTAATCCAGAATTAGCTGAATTATTAACCACTCTTGCTCCTAATGAAATCCAACTCTCAAGACTTTCAGGACCAGTAACTTCTACATAAGATTGGGAAGAAGAGAGATTGGAGAAAAATAAGAAAAGATTTTTTTAACCAATGCTATTTATCAATAATTGTTTAATTAAGAAACAAAATGAAGGAAGAGGAGCCTGTGGCAGGTGTTTTTCCCAGGGAAGTGCTGCTCCATAAAGGAGGAGACAGAGACTCAGAGACTGTTTATTGGAATGGATTCTGGGTGAATGTTTGCCTGATTCTCCCTGTAAATACTCACCTTGTTCATGATGTTTGCATTCTGCTTGGCAAGGACCAGGTCCATGGCATCGTTCTGCTTGGTGAAGGGGAACTGGCTGGGGTGCTGCCGGTACTTCCGGTCACTCGCAATCTCTGTGGCCTTCTTGGACTTCTCCACATCCAGGGAACCAACAGGACTCCACCCAATGCCCTTGAACCACTCTTTGTAATCCTGCTTGTACTCATTCTGCCAACCAGAACACAAAAGGAAAGCCCCAGTTTACCCCCATGCCCACGGTGTGACTCCTGTGCAGGGCCAGGAGTTGGTCTTGATGATCCCTGTGGGTCCTTCCAGCTCAGCTCCTTCTGTGAAACAGCTCATACAAAATAACCCCCTTGTTTCCAACACACAGCTGTGATGTAAGAACAGGAAAACAGCCCCCCTAGAAAGCAGAAACTCACATCACTCTGTATCTGGTTCATGTTCCTGTACAGCTCCAGGCTCATGGCGTCTGGCAGGAGCATGTACTGGTGGATCAGGCGCTTGTAGTTGGTGTTGGTCACACGGCCTTGTGCCTCCTTGGCTGCCACCACACTGAGGGCATCAGAGGGGGTCTGGTAGTGGGTCTTGCCCATCTCATAGGCCTTCTTGTACTCCCTGTCCGACTGCATCTTGGCCACGTTCATGTAGTGCACGAGCTTGGGGTCGTCCTGCAGGCTGCGGTACCCGACCTGCTTGCCCTTGTCCTTCTCGTAGGACTCCTTGTACTTGTACTGTGGGGGACAGAAACAGGCTTTGATTGGTTTGCACTGGACATCAGGAGGGAATTCCTGCTGGGAGGGAGGGCAGGCCCTGGCACAGGCTGGGCAGAGAAGCTGTGGCTGTCCCTGGATCCCTGGGAGTGTCCAAGGCCAGGCTGGAGCCACATGGGACAGTGGGAGGTGTCCCTGCCCATGGCAGGAGGTGGCATTGAATGATCCTTCATTTCTCTTCCAACCCAGGCCATTCTATGGTTCATTTGTTTAATAAGGAATATCTGTCTTATAAAAAAATAACCCCCCAAACTCAGATTAAAATCAGATCTTTACATTGTCAAGAAAACATCACGAAGCATACAGAGGTGGTGGCTTTGCCCACCTTCCCTGAGGGTGCTCTCTAAAGCAAACCAGATGTCCAGGGTCCCTCCAGAAACAGGGTATTTAAACCCCTGTCTTAATAAATGAATTTGCTTTACAACAGTTAGTTGTGCTCCTGCACAAGGTTCAGTGTAGCCTGAGGTTCACCTGCTTTCTAACCCCCTTATAAATGAGACATAAAAATATGAAATACACTGACAGAAGGCAAAGGAACCCCTCAGGTGTGCTTTGCTGAAGGGACATCCTTGGTAAAAGTGCACTTTTTATTCTTCTCATATTCTAGTTGAGAGTTCCCCAGATCAGCACTAAGACAAAGCCCCACAAGCCCCAGAGCCCAGGCATGGAAACTGCCCCTTCTCTGCCCTGTCACTGTCCTGCCTCCAGCTGTGGCTCAGGGGCTGTTTCCATGTAACTCTGCACCAGACTCACAGCACTTGACTTCTGAAAAATAACCTGAAATCAAAGATTTAATCATGAAAAAATTCAAAATACCTTCCAAGATATTTTGCCATTTTTGGGGCAAAGTTTGCATTCTCTGCACCAAGAAATTTAATGAGACTTCAAGATAATTGCAGCACAGCAGTAAAAAAGGATTTAAGTCCATATCTGTTCTTTTCAAATATTTCTAATAATGATCTCTGAACTCTCTGTTTAAACTATGAATATAGAACATACATTTAAAATGTATCCAAGCACCATCACTGAGCAATTAACTGCCTTTTCTTCCCTTTCCTAAGAGTCCCTCCTGTATCTCCTTATCTTTCTTGCCAAGAAATTGTTCTTTAACCCTAGAAAATGGATTATAACACCTATTGCAATGTACTACAATATATCAAATATGTCACAACTATTTATAAGACAGAGAAAAAAGAAACTTCGTATATTTGGCACAGAAAAATGACTTGTGTCCAAACTGAGCTCTTTAGCACATCCAAAATGGATCATTTTTGATGTTAAGAACTCACATCACTGGCAATATCCCTGGAAGCTTTGGCAGCTTTAATGGGAATGGCATCAGCCTTGAGGTCATAGCCCTTCTTCCTGGACTCTTCAAAGGAAGATCTGTACATTTTCTGTCAGAACAAAAACAACCATATTTAAAAGAACCCCCCAAAATGGCATGTTTTCCACATGGACAATTATTATGGAAGAGTTAAGGATGTCAGATTTTTTAAAAAAAGACACAAATATGTCTATTTCTGCCCACATTAAGTGCACAATTACAAGCAATACTTTATTTAGCACATGCAGATTTAACAACTGGCTACCAAAACCTTTCTATAATTTCATCTGTTCCCAAAAGAACAGGTGAAATCTGTGAGAATCTTCTGCCCAGTACAAACCTCGTGCTTGGGGAAGCAAAATAACAAATAAAAATGCATGAACAAACATGAACAGTAGTTAAACTGCTCTACTTTGTTAGCAACTATTTTATTTTAATGACCTACATGAACATTTCATAATCTGGCCATAAATAATAGGGGTTTTTTTCTTGGCAACTTTTGGTATTTAATTTTGGGGAAGGAAGCAGAGAAAAGGAAAATTAGTAACTTTTTGTGAAATTACTACAAGTTAGCAAGGTGAGAACTGGGGGGATTTTTTTTTTCTGCTGTCATCTCACTTATTCCTAATACAAAAACAAGAACAGGGCCACAGCCTTACAAACAATACTCACCTCACTTATGTTCAATGCATTTGCTTTGGCCAGAACAATCTGGGGAATATCTGGGGTGATGTGAACTTTCTTTTTGTCTTCTTCCCAGGCTTGTTTGTACTTGTGCTGGAAGGGTAAAAAAGATGTCAGCATTTCTTCTAATTAAAACAAAACAATTTAAAAGACTATTTTCTATTTGAAATATAAAGTGCCTTGACAACGATATGATACTTTTCTTTTTATCTTTTTATGTTTGTCTCTTGTATTTTGTATTTAATTATTAACATTTCTCCCAGCAGTTTATCTCTTCAGTTTAGCACTTAAGGCATATTGATTAACTGATGGTTTCCAAAGCTCTGCCTACAACGAGATGGACTCTCACACCAGGCACAGTTTGTCTCTTCCTTCTGCAAACCAGGATGGCTTTTGCTGGCCCTTCCTCACCTCATCCATGATTTTGGCATTATTCAGAGCCAGGACCATGTTCATGGAGTCCATGGGCACGGAGTACTTCAGCTTGTCTGGGTGCTGCCGGTACTTCTTCTCACTGACTATTTCCATGGCTTTCTTGTTCTTCTCAGCTTCCAGGGAGCCCAGGGGCAGCCACCCAACCCCCTTCATGCTTTCATCATACTCTGCTTTGTATTGGTTCTGCAGACAGAAAGAAAAAAAAATCAGAGGCATTAAAAAGTTTGTAAATCAGGACACTTCTCTCTGTTTATAAATTTGGAAGCACAAGCTAAAAACTATTACTGAGAAATTTTGCTTTTCCTGTGTTGGGCTGCACAAACTGTTGCTCCTGAGGAGTCTGGTGGGACATGTAAGGAGTAAATATCCATTTTACATTCATAAAGGTATGTAATTCTGAGCTCAAATTGTTTAGCAATAGCTGTAAGTTAATATTTCAGAGTCTGAAAAAACTGAAGTGAGTGTAATTGCTGAAGAACTCAATTTACTATATTTTAGCATATAGCTGAACTACTTCACTAAGAAAATAGTATTATTTATCTACTTCACTAAGAAAATAGTATTATTTATCTACTTCACTAAGAAAATAGTATTATTTATCTACTTTACTAAGAAAATGGTATTATTTATCTTAATATTGACCTTAGTTGTTTCCTGCTAGTGCTAGTCAGGTTCCCTAGACCTCACCAGCAACACATAATCCTGGTAATCTTTGGCAAATCAACATTTCCAGACCAGCCACTTCCCTCCCAATCTAGTTGGTCCAATATCTCCCATATTGGATTATATCCACATTATCTCTCAGTGTGTTCTCAGGAGACAACACAGCTGTTTGAGCAATGCAGGGCTGAAGGACCTCCCACTCACATCACTCTGCAGCTGCATCATGTTCTTGGCCAACTCGATGCTCATGGCATCGGGCAGGACGTTGTAGGTGTGGATCAGGTTTTTGTAGTTGGCGTTGGTCGCCACCTCCTGGGCTTTCTTGGCTGCCACCACACTGACCATGTCCACTGGGGTTTGGAAATTGGTCTTGGCTTTCTCATAGTCCTTTTTGTACTCCCGGTCTGACTGCATTTTGGCCACCTGCATGAAGTGCACCAGCTTGGGGTCGTCCTCGAGGCTGCGGAACCCGATGTGCTTGCCCTTGGCTTTCTCGTAGGCCAGTTTGTATTTGTACTGCCAGCAGGGAAGAGAAACAACAGCAAAAAAATTCGATTAAAGAAGGCCCCAAAGCTCAGTTTTATCACTGCAAGCATCACAAGAGCCAGCTTAGTCACTTAGGCACAGTTCCAGTGAAGGCACCACACAACTCACGTCGCTGGCGATGTCTCGGGAGGCTTTGGCTGCTTGGATTGGAATGGCATCTGGCTGCAGGTCATAGCCCTTCTTCTTGTCCTCCTCCCAGCCAGCCTTGTACAGTTTCTGGTTTCAGATGGAGGAGAGAGCAGGTATCATGAAGGCAGAACTACTGAGGTGCCCTACACCTGAATTTAAGTGTTTTTAAAAGGACACTGGATGACACCAATGTCTGGTCTGTGCCCCACGAGCACAGGCACTCACATCACTCATGGTGATCTGGTTCACTTTGCACTGCAGGATTTCTGGGGTATCTGGCATGACGTGGATGCTGGTCTTCTCTTTGTTCCATTTATCTGTGTAGAGTCTCTGCAACACAAAGTCAGTTTTAGCACTGAAAGGTATTGAACTCTATAAAATAAGAGATTGCTTTTGTTTAGCTCATTTGCAATAATTAATATTTTACAGAAATCCCCCCCAAGCATAACAAACAACCTTCACAAATACAAGTGCTGAGGGGCAACATTATCTCCCTCCTTTCTTTACTACTTTGAGAAATTTGAAAAGTATGTTTTGATAGCTAATAAATACTGAAAATGTCAATTTTCAATCTGCATTCTTCCCTGCTTTAATGGAAATAATGATTTTTTTTTTCTTCACAGACACTCTTTCCATGGCAAACATGGAATTAGGACCAGTGGTGTCTCAGCTAAGGATAAATGTAAAGAACTCCACTTTTCAAGGAAAATTGTACAAAACTGACAGAATTCCAGGGGTTTTCAGCTCACTGATTATGAAAACTTTCTACAGAAAAAGAGCCAAGGTTACCAAAGCACTTTAAAATGGGAGAAGAAATCTTTCATCCCCCACACAGACAAGAAATCTTTACAAACAGATAAGGAAACTCCCTTAATTATGAACAGTCTGAGGCTTCCATGACCTCTTAGTGTCCAGTGCCAACCAAGACACCACCACACCCACTGGGAACTTCAATAACTCCACTGGGAATGCACCTGCCCCTTTTTTGGGAGACAAAGCCCCAACCTTCTCACCTTGTTCATGGTCTTGGCATTCTGCTTGGCCAGCACCTGCTCCATGGCATCCATGGGGATGGAGAACCTCAGCTGGTCTGGGTGCTGCCTGTACTTCTTCTCACTCAGGATCTCTGTGGCTTTCTTGGCCTTTTCTACCTCCAGGGAGTCGATGGGCACCCAACCAACTCCTCTCAACCAGTTATTGAAGTCGGATTTGTACAAGTTCTTTTAAAAAACAAACAAGGAAAACACAGTGAGGCCAAAGAATTATCATGTCTATATACAGAAACACAGGTAAGGCCTTAAAGCTTCTCCTGGTCCTTCAGTTTGGAGGGGAAATTTAGACTTAAATAAAATTTAAATATGACAGAGTCAGTATTTGGACTCTCTATGTAACTGATGATCTCTGACAGGACAAATAATAATCACAGTAATAACAGATTGTACTGATAAAACTACATGAGTTAGTAAAACATGCTCCTTTAGCCAAATGTGTAGAGATAAAAAGAAAGTTGTTACTATGAGGTAAGTTCCCCAGAATTTATGAGCTACACATAATTCTGGTGATCTTTGGAAAGCACGTGATTGTAGACCAGTTATTTACCTCCCAATTTACTGTTAATCCCATATAATATACATTGGTTTATAGAAGTGAATTTTTTTAGCCTTAAAAGGTTAATTGTGCAACACAGCCATTATGAGAGGAGAATAATGAGCTGATGAAGGATGACATACATCACTCTGAAGCTGCATCACGTTTCTGGAGAGCTCCAGGTTGACAGAGTCAGGCAGGAGGGTGTAGTTGTGGATGGGCTGTTTGTAGCCCGTGTTTGTCACCACCTCCTGGGCCTTCTTGGCAGCTGTCACGCTGAACATGTCCAGGGGAGTGTGGTACTTGGTCTTGGTGACCTCGTAGTCCTTCTTGTACTCCCTGTCCGACTGCAGCTTGGCCACGTTCATGTAGTGCACGAGCTTGGGATCGTCCTGCAGGCTGCGGTACCCGACCTGCTTGCCCTTGTCCTTCTCGTAGGACTCCTTGTACTTGTACTGCAGGCACAGCAAAACAGAGGGTTGTCCACTTGGGGAACAGCAAACGTGTCATGGATGACTTTAAAACACTGAGTTTCAGAGTGTTAATGGCTTCAGTGCATTCTATAACCTCATAAATTGTAGCCACGTGCCCTCCCTCACCATTGCCACTGGCATGTTACATTCCACTGCCAGAGACTTCTAACCCCAGGGACACTCAGCTTTTAATTAAGACTATAATAATAAATTATTGAAAAGCCCCACCAAACAATCAGACACCCCAATACTCAACTGGGATGTGTAAGAGGGGGATGGAAGAGTCACTTGTCACCTTTTGCTAAAGCAAAAGGACCTCAGGTCTCCAGCAATTAAGAACAGAGCACAAGTCCATAGTAATAATTAATAAACTCTCCAATAAGTTGGTGAATCCTTGAAATTGTAGCCAAGTGCCCTCCCTCACCATTGCCACTGGCATGTTACATTCCACTGCCAGAGACTTCTAACCCCAGGGACACTCAGCTTTTAATTAAGACTATAATGATAAATTATTGAGAAGAGCCACCAAACAGTCAGACCCCTCCATACTCAGCTGGAATATTTAAGAGGGGGATGGAAGAGTCATTTGTCACCTTTTGCTAAAGCCCCACCAAACAATGAGGCCCCACAATACTCAACTGGGATGTTTAAGAGAAGGATGGAGGAGTCACTTGTCACCTTTGGCTAAAGCCCCACCAAACAATCAGACACCCCAATACTCAGCTGGGATATTTAAGAGGGGGGTGGAAGAGTCACTTGTCACCTTTTGCTAAAGCAGAAGGACCTCAGGTCTCCAGCAATTAAGAACAGAGCACAGGTCCATAATAATAATAATAATAAACTCTCAATAATAATAATAAACTCTCCAATAAGCTGGTGAATCCTTGAAGCACAGCCCAAGAGCCCCAGCTCACCAGCCCCCACACAGGGCATAAGGCACCTTTAAAGGAACAGTTTTTCCAGAGGTTCACCCAAACTCCTGAATTCACCCATTATTTCCCAGTATCCCGAGTTTCAGCCCTCAGGGTGAGGTGTCTCCACCATCCTGCCTCTGGATCCCCTGCTCCAGGAGGCTGCAGAGCAGCAGGTGTGTGTTCCACCCCATGGAATGGTACTCACATCACTTGCAATATTCCGGGAAGATTTAGCAGCAATAATGGGAATGGCATCTGGTTTCAGGTCATAACCTTTGGCAAGGGTCTTCTTCCAGTCTGCCTTGTAGTTAGCCTGGGGTGAAGAAGAAAGGAATTAGTCATGTTGGGAGCAGCAATTTTAACAGAGTGTTAAGGCCAGTATGTTTATTACAGTTATGGAATCAAAGGATTCGGTGTAGTCTGAGAAATTTCAAGGAAAAATGTCCACCTGTACACAACCTACAGTTCTACTGTGATAAAAGATCTGCTACAAAGCCAATCTTTAACTCCATAAGCATTTTTTGCAGTTTTTATTTAGAACAACTCCATTTTTGCCATTGATTAAGCAAAGACCTTTTTCACTTGACTGAAACTTCCAAAATTCTTCCCTGCTGGCATCAAACTCAGGCTTTGTGGCCTGATGTGACTGGAGAAAGCAGCCTGGCTGATGTTTTATTATCAGTTTGGACAGACTGTTTGCATTTTAAGGGTGTTAAAGGGGATATCAGCTTTTACATAATTCCTGAAGGGCTGATAATGCCACCAAAAACTAAATATCATAAAGGCAACACAACTGATACCATCAGTGGAGATCTTCCTGGTGCTGGATGGGTGTGAGTAGGGATGGAAAGCAGCCAGACCAGCAGCTGAATGGCAGCAAAAAGCATCCCTGTTTTCCACTGGATAATTTCCTTTGAAAGCCCAGCAGCAGGGAGCAGCACACAGGGAACTTGTACTGCTTGCACATGCAATGGGTTTAATGTAAAATAGATGACTCAAGTCTCCAAACCTACAGGAATCTCAGTAATATCATGCTGGTTTTCTCACCCAGCCTATCCAAGTAGCTTGGCAATAAACCACAGAAATGTGTTTATGCTCATAAATGCTCAGACAGCTTAAAATGTGCTTAACAAGCACAAAATTAAAAGTTTAGCTGAGTTCAGAGCTTGGGCATTGGGGTGGGATAGGGACAGCAGCACTTTTTACATCATATCCCCTTGCTCTTAATTCTTCCAGTCTCACTTTGTGACAGTTCCAGGAGAAAAGGGGAGTTTAAACAGAAACTTCTTGTAAGAAGGTGGGTCAATAGCTCTGAACTCCAAATGCACTCACATCACTGATGTTGTAGGCATTGACTCTGGCCTGTATGAACTGGGGCACGTCAGGAGGGAGATGGTACTTGTGAATGATTTCTTCACCTTTGGATTTGTACAATATCTGCCAAGAAAAAGAAAGAGAGAAGTTCAGCAGCCCAAATTTAATTGTGAATTTAAAAGGTCTTAATAAAATGGGATTTCCAGGTGATTTTCCACTGGAATTGTGAATATACACACAGAGTCACCTACACGTTTGTTTCAGTTCTCTTAAAATTAATAATAAATCGATAATAAATTGATTATAGGGTGGCACAGGGCAGGAAGTGGCAGTGTCAGAGTGTTCTCTAAGTTACTTACATCACTCAGCTGTTTGCTGTTGATCTCTGCTTGCTTCTGCACTGGAGAGTCAGTCACTGCAGTGAACTTGGTCTGGTCAGGATGCTTTTTGTAGGTGTGCTGAAGGAAGATAAAATAGATTGGCAGAAAAGGCATATGAAGTAATTGTTAAGTATTGATAACATAAATAAAATTATGTAGGTGTGCTGAAGGAAGACAAAAATACATTGTCAGAAAAGGCATATAAAATATCTTTTTAGTATTGATAAAGTAAATAAAATTATTAATAAAGTAACTTCAGTACTTCCAAAGTATTAATTTAAAAATATGTCAAGCAAGTGAATGCTTGAGGTTCATTCTTCTTTTGGAACTATTCCTCTAATTTTATGGTTTTGCTTGCTAAAAAAAGGATTGTGCTATATCTGTCTTGACCAGTAGATGTCACAAAAGGCTCTAAAACAGAGATGAAGGTTTTTAAAAGCCTATATTGCTATTCAGGCAGATTGAAAAGCACTGAAGTTAACAGGAATCACTCAGGTAATTTCTGCTCCCGTCCTCTACTTACATCTTTGCACTGCTCCAGCTTCTTAATCGCTTCATACTCCTGAGTTATGGTCTGGGGGAAGTAGCATTTTGTCTTTTCCTCTTCATAATCTGCCTTGTAATTTTTCTAGGGGTAAAATCAGCACTCAGTAAGAAACCCCAGGTGAGCTTTCCCCGAAATGCAGGTGTGGTGGGGCAAACAGGACACTCACATCACTCTTCATAGCTTCAACTTGCATGCAGTGGGTGTGATGGGGGTCCTCAAAGCTGCCCAAATAGTGCCCCAGAATGTTCTTTTGATAGGCCTCTTTGTATTTCACCTGGGAAAACAACCCTGAGCTGATGAACACAAGCAGCCCAGAGGGTCAGCACTGGAGGACACATCACAAAGCAAATACATACATCACTAAAGTTCTTCAGAGCAGCATCAGTCTGGAACTTGGGAGTGTCACAGTAATTCATCCTGTTGCCTTTGGACTGCTCATAGGCCTCCTTGTACAATTTCTGCAAAGGAAAATAGTGTCAGATAAGGCAGGAGATCTCACTGCAACTCACCCACAGCTTGTCAAAGTCACAAGAGGAAAACTGTGAAATGCTTGCAAAGGAAAGATTTCCCACAGGACTGAAAAACAGATGGCACTGTTTTCCCAGGGATTTGTTAAAGTAGCATTTTTAGGTTTGTAAGGGAAGGCAGAAAGGTCTGACTAATGGTTTTTGAACTTCTGGCACTGGGAAATATGTAATCTCTTCCCATGCAGAGGAAAACAACAAGAGAGACATTGAGAAGACCATTACAGTGAGTGACCAGAACACAGTGTGTGTGTAAAAGTAACACAGATTTTCTAATTATTGCATCAGGTGAAACTCCTTCAAACAGTAAGGGAAGAATTGTCCTCCTGGGATCCATTATCCACAGGGATCTAAATGAACTATTAAATAATTAGCTATCCACAAGCCACTGCTATTGCCTCACTCATCTGTGGAGAAATGACTCTTTACCTGAAACATTCTAATTGGTGGCATCTCATGACAAATACAGGTCTACAAAACCAAAAGTATTAAGAGATCCCAAAGGGAGGCCTTGTGAAGAAATGATGAGTTTGGGTTCTTGGCCAAGACTGAAAATCCCAATACTTACATCACTCAGGATATTTCCTGCAGCTTTTAGTTGCTTCAGCAGTGGGTTCTCTGTAGCAGGAAGCACATTATAATCTGCAATAGCTTTCTTCTTTTCATAGTCTGCTCTGTATTTCACCTTGAAAAAATAAAAATAAAAAGGGTGAGGTTTCAAAAATCAGCATTAAAAGCCAAATGCTCACTAACCTGGATCCCTGGAACTGTCCAAGGCCAGGCTGGACAGGGCTTGGAGCAACCTGGGATAGTGGAAGGTGTCCCTGCCCATGGCAGGGCTGGCACTGGAGGAATTTTAAGGTCTCTTCCAGCCCAAACCAGTCTGTGATATGATTCCATTCCATGACATAACCTTGAATTTTTCAGGAAAAATGCTCCTCTTACTTAACCACCAATTCATGGTGGCAAAGGACCACGAAAGGTCTCAACAAAACACTTTCAGCACCAACTTGTCTGACTTTGGAACTGTTCTCAAGCTGAGCAAGTGGGACACCAGAACTCACCTTACTGACATTATCTGAAGCTCTCTTATTGGCTTCATATTCTGGAGTTTCAGTCTGCATGAAGTAGATTTGGTCTTTTATGTTTTCAAAGTCCTCCTGATATTTTCTCTGCCAGGAACAGACAGAAAACAAGGTATCAAATACACCTTCATTGCAAATCAGACATCCACGAAGTGGCTTATTGAGGAAAGCAGCAATACCACAACTGGAGCAGGCAAGTTGTGGGAGCATTTTCTATGTTAAATGAGGAGAGGCTAAAGCTGGGCAGGAGTTCTGAAGAACCCACTCACCATACTCAGGTTTTCTGCATTCATCTTGGCAATGGCCACGTCGTAGCAGGGGGTCTGAGTCCACTTGCCCTTGATTTTGTTTTTATAGTCATTGTGGTAAATGACCTATGAGGAAAGAAAACAATCACATTCAACCCCCAAGGCACAGCTCCATTTTCACTTGACAGCTTGTTTCTCAGAGTTTTACCTTTAAAGTTGCCCCACAGTTTAGATCTGCCTTATAAACACTTTGTTAGTTATTGGCAAAAATGCTTTAAATACAATTTGGCCAAACCACTTCAGTGTTCAGTTACTTCCCTTAGTTCCCCCTCTGACCTAAAAAAGATAAATAACCTCTTTTTGAAGAAAGTTATTAATAAGGAAAGTCCCTCTGTGATGCATCACCAAAATATTGCTTTAATTCTGTTTTCTCACTGCTCACACAATATTGGGACATGGAATTGCCCATTGGCTAAGTCAGAATGTACTATTATTGCTGCTGGAACTTGTTATAAGAGAACCCTTTTAATAGATGCATTATCTGGTATTTGTGATTTCTATTGGGCTTCATTCAAGCTCACAGAAATCAAGTACCAACTGTTTAAACAGCTTGTCTGACAACAAACCCCTTCCTGAGTTTTAACTCAGTGTCCCAGGTGCATTTTCAGCCACAGCTGCACAAAAAATACTTCTCCAACATCTTTTTAATTGTTACCACATTGACAAAGAACTTATATATCAAAAATAGCCCTAAAAACCTTACATTTTATTGGTTTGGAGACACCTATACAGCTAATTATTTTATTAATTTCAAAGAATTATGATTTGTTACATGTTATAAAATCTTGATGACAATTTAACTTTTAAACTGTGGAATGATAAGATTGAAGCAGTTTTCCCTCAATGAAATTATTTCACCTTCCAGATGGGTCCAGTACAATATTTTATGAGGATTTTGCAACCAGGGGTTAACAGTGTAACTTCCAGATGGGTCCAGTACAATATTTTATGATGATTTTGCAAGCCCAAGTTAATAATGTAACTCTTTAACATTAAAAACAATTTTCAATACACAACCCAATGAATAAAATAAACTCATGCACATCCTAAATCCTGAACTGAGTCAAAATCCTTCTTCTGCCTTCCAAGGTGGTGCCACTTGGTTCCAGCTTGTGCAGGAACACCTGGGCTTGCCCTGCTTGTATTTCTTAGCCCCTTGTGTGCCCCTGTTTGCCCCAGGGAGGTGCCCAGGCAGGAGCCCTGGTGGTACTCACGTCACTGAGCTGCTTTGTCACCCTCTTGGCCTGTTCCACGTCCGGGGGGTCTGGCAGGGATGTGAACTGTGCCTTGCGCTCCTCGTGCCCCTTCTTGTAGACAATCTGTGGGATTGGGCAGTGCCCAGTTATAGAGGCTGACCAGTTACTGGGGCTGGCCAGTCCCAGGGGCTGCCCACAGCAATGCTCACCCCACACCAGCTGTGCTGCTATGGGGTGGGCATTGCTGTGGGCAGCCCCTGAATTCCTGGGGAGCATCCACAAACTCCCAAACCATCACCCCAGTGCTCTGTGCATCCAAACAGCACCAAAACCCAGCTCTGGGCAGCTCCTTCACTCCTGGGGAGCACCCACAAACTCCCTGAGACCCCAGACCATCACCCCACTCCTCTGTGCATCCAAACAGCACCAAAACCCAGCTCTGGGCACCTCCTGCACTCCTGGGGAGCACCCACAAACTCCCTGAGACCCCAAACCCTCACCCCACTCCTCTGTGCATCCAAACAGCACCAAAACCCAGCTCTGGGCACCTCCTGCACTCCTGGGGAGCACCCACAAACTCCCTGATTCCCAAACCCTCACCCCACTCCTCTGTGCATCCAAACAGCACCAAAACCCAGCTCTGGGCACCTCCTGCATTCCTGGGGAGCACCCACAAACTCCCTGGTTCCCAGACTCTCCATTCCCTGATCCCTGATTCCCAAACCATCACCCCAGTGCTCTGTGCATCCAAACAACACCAAATCTCAGCCCAAATCTCCTCACTCTCCTCATCACCCTTTTAAAAAAGGTGCATTTGCAGACCCACCACAATGGTTTATATCCAGCCCTGGGAGTTTCTCCACTTGGAGAGATACTCAGGGTCTTCTTACTGATTATGGAAGATCAGAAGATCTTTAAATGACTTTATTTAAATGTTTATATTGAAAATATTATAAAAATAGTGCATAATATAAACAATAAATTCATAAAATAACAGTATTCATTTTTAAATTATTTAAATTTTATCGCACTAGTTTAATATATTAGAATATTAAGTAAACTTACAATGACAATTGTATAACTATTACATTTATAATAATCACAGAATCACAGACTATTCTGAGTTGGAAGGGACCCACAAGGGTCATCGAGTCCAACTCTTTACTTATTTTTTTTAAATTATGTGTTATTGAATTAAAGTTAATAAATTATTTGAATAATAATATTAAATAGTTAATTTATTAAAGATCAGAAGCTTTTTAATAAATGATCTCATTCATTCACAATCCAGATTGCCAACAGATTTATGCTCTGATACTGAGAATATATTTTCCTATGAAATATCCCTGCTATCAGGGCTATCAGTGCCCACTCCCACACATTTATTTTCTGTTCCATGATGAAGCTTTTATACCTGAGCAATGCCCAGCCCAGCATCTCCCCAGTCCTGCTGGACCCCAACTGTCCCTGGTACTCACATCACTCAGAGCCTTCTGAGCCTGTGCCACCCTCCTGAGTTCGGGGCTGTCATTGTAGGGGTAAAACAGGGTTTTGTCTCCTTCCCAGTCCTCAGTGTAGAGTTTCTAAAACCCAGAAAAACACCAAAATGCTCATTATGAATTTGGAAAGCTTTTTTCCCTTCAGGTGTTTGGGGCTGGGGTTGGTTTTTTCCTACCTTGCTGAACATTGCTGTGTTTTTTATGGCATTCACGAGCTCTGGAGCATCAGGGGGAAGCAGGTACTTGTCCTTATTCTCCTCCCAGTTCTGTTTATATAATACCTGGAAGGAAAGATCAGCAAGTTGGTCACTGTCACTACAAAAATATTTATTTCCATGAATAAACTAAAATAAAGTTCCAGACAGCAACATTTGAAGGAAACATTTAAGATGATATTTACACCTGCCTTACCAACTTCACTGCTGTCCCTCCCTGTGCTTCTAATCTGTTGTATAAACACTGATTTAGCTCCAAACTGTTATAAACAACTCTAAAGGCATTAGGTGAAGGAACTCTGAGGAACTGGGATAAGCACTTAGCCAAGGCCACCTGGTTGGTTAACACCAGAGGCTCTATCAATCGAGCTGGTCCTGCCCAAACAGAATCCCTCCACACGGTGGATGGAGACAAAGTTCCTGCAATTCACCTGAGAGGCATACTAGGGAAATCTGTTTGGGTTACTTCTCCCTCGGGCCAAAGCAAACCCATTCGTGGGATTGTTTTTGCCCAAGGGCCTGGGAATACCTGGTGGGTGATGAGACAAGATGCTGAGATCCAGTGCGTGCCCCAAGGCAACCTAGCCTTGGGGAAAACCTAATGATGTGCCTTGAGTTGTGTTTTGCAGGAAACCAGACACCGGATGAGAAAGACCCAAACAAAGCTGGTACTGGTATCCCATGACGTCCAACGATAAGGCAGCCCTAACCTGTGAACCAGTCCTGAACTTGGAACTGTGACTGTAACCAAAAGGCAAAGGACTCAAGCTGAACTGATGCTGGTGCTGATCCTTGATGAAAGGACACCTGCCTCGAAAGACTGCATATGGACTATACATATATGCATATAAGCACGGGAAAAAAAAATGATTACTGTGAGATATGGGCCGTTGATGTCATATGATATGAAATAAGGGGTGGACGTTGTAGTAGTTTTGGCTTTAGTCAGCATAGGTCCCCATTTAGGCCTCAGTTTTTAGCAGGCCTCAAAGGTTGTGACACAGATTAGAGGGGACAGGTATCATCTGACTTAAGCAGCCAAAGAGGTATTTCATATCATCTGACATCATCAGGAAGTGTCGGGGAGTATAACAAGCAAGGTGGGAGGAGTCTGGTTCTCTTTTCGGTCCGTGCTTCTGACCAGGACGGTTCCCGCTCCCTGACTGCTGATATCAGGCCCTGCTGCCGGTCCCACGTCTGTCTAGCCAGGGACGTGAGCACATTCCTGTTAATTCCTCTTTCCCTCTTGCTGGGAGGTTTCCTTTGGGGAGGGGGTTTGGTTGGTTTGGAGTTTCACCTGTTAGCTGGGGCGACCTCGGTGAGCCTGTTGTTGTTTCCTGTCACTATGTGCTATTTCATATTCTGTGTTGAGCTCTCCTCTTCTCTGTATAAATATAAAAACCTCACTGTGTCTAAAGCCTCGTTTCTGCTGTTTTCCCTCACTCTCCTGCTCTGGGAGTGGACTTTTTGACTGGGTACCAGGCAGTTGGCATTTTGCCAGCTCAAACTATAACACAAACTTTATTCACATCATCCACTGATGTCCACCAAGGCAGACCCCACTCACCTTGCTCACTTGCTGGGACACTTTCTTGGCATGTTCTATGTCCTGGGCCTTCTCATCCACGTGGCAAATAGTCCTGGCAATTTGCCCAGCCATGCGGTATTTAACCTGGAGTGCACAAAAACCAGTCACTCTGCAGCAAAACTGGCTTATTTTTATTTTAAAAAAATCAGGATATTGACATTTTGACACTTAATACTGTAACCACCCAAAACCTGAATGGCCCTGGAAATGCAGCCTATGGAAACCAATGGATTGTGTGAGTTAACTGAGGAAGAAAGGCAGTTTGAGAGGGTCTCAGGAGATGTGGATCCAGGTTAGGGTGGTGCCTGTCTGTAATCACAGAGCTCTTCTAAGAGCACTTCCACCTGTACAAGGAGAGCTCCAACCCCAGGGTGTGCAGTGTAGCTCCATTTCCCAGCCCACTGCCAGGGCTGTGGTGCCTGTCTGTAATCACAGAGCTCTTCTAAGAGCACTTCCACCTGTACAAGGAGAGCTCCAACCCCAGGGTGTGCAGTGTAGCTCCATTTCCCAGCCCACTGCCAGGGCTGTGGTGCCTGTCTGTAATCACAGAGCTCTTCTAAGAGCACTTCCACCTGTACAAGGAGAGCTCCAACCCCAGGGTGTGCAGTGTAGCTCCATTTCCCAGCCCACTGCCAGGGCTGTGGTGCCAAACCAATACAGTCACATTCCCAGGGCAAACCAGCAGCTTGGTTGGAATTACAACTTTTTCCCCAACATTTCAAATTGAGACCTCCTTTGCTCCCTCCCTGCTCACTAATCACTGCTCTGTGATTCACCCACCTCACTGAGCTGGTCCTGCACCTTCTTGATCCTCCGGATTTCTGGGGTATCAATTGTGGAAGCGTAGGGCTTGCCTTTCTCTTTCCTGAATTTTTCTTTGTACTTGTTCTGGAAGAAAACAATGATAAAGTAATTCAGCCTGACAGAAATCTGTGGGCAATTATTGGCATATTGATCTGGTCAGGAAGGGAATTTGGGGTGATTATTCAATAACACAAACAAGTATTCCATGACATTTGCAGTTATGCTTCTTTTAGCCAACTGCCTTTATTCCATCTGACACAATGGAAAAAAATCCATCTCCAAATTTAGCCTGGTTTGGATCACCTTTAATTGGTTATATTCTCCTTAGTAGCTTAATATTGATATTAAGTTACTAATAATTAATAATATTGAGATATAATATGTAAAAACAATACATATAATTGAAAATTATAGATGTAAATATATATATGTAAAATATATATAAATATATATATGTAAAATATGCAATTGATATGGCTATATAGCCATTATTATTGATATATAATAATTAAGAATTAATTCTTGATACTATTATGATACTAAATATAATATAACTATATATATATTTGAAAATTATATATGTAAATATATATGTGTTATATATACAAATATATATGTAAAATATATAATTGATATGGCTATATAGCCATTACTGATATATAATAATTAAGAATTAATTCTTGATACTATTATGATACTAAGTATAACATAAAAATAGATATAATTGAAAATTATATATGTAAATATATATATATATGATGAATATGTAATTGATATGGCTATATAGCCATTATTATTTAGATATAATAATTAAGAATTAGTTCTTGATACTATTATGATATCAAGTATAACATAAAAAATAGATATAATTGAAAATTATATATGTAAATATATATATGTAAAACATATATATGTAAGTATATATGTGTAAAAATATATATAAATATATATGTAAAACATATATAAATATATATATGTAAAATATGTAATTGATATGGCTATATAGCCATTATTATTGATATATAATAATTACAAATTAATTCTTGATACCATTATGATACTAAATATAATATAAAATATATATAATTGAAAATTATATATGTATATATATGTAATATATATGTATGTAGATATATATATGATGAATATGTAATTGATATGGCTATATAGCCATTATTATTGATATATAATAATCAAGAATTAATTCTTCATACTATTATGATACTAAGTATAACATAAAAAATAGATATAATTGAAAAATATATATGGAAATATATATATATGATGAATATGTAATTGATATGGCTATATAGCCATTATTATTTAGATATAATAATTAAGAATTAGTTCTTGATATTATTATGATACCAAGTATAACATAAAAAATGGATATAATTGAAAATTACATATGTAAATATATATATGTAAAACATATATATGTAAGTAGATATGTTTAAAAATATATATGACTATATATGTAAAACATATATAAATATATATATGCAAAATATGAAATTGATGTGGCTATATACCCATTATTATTGATATACAATAATTACGAATTAATTCTTGATACTATTATGATACTAAATATAATATAAAATATATATAATTGAAAATTATATATGTAAATATATATATGTAATACATATGTATATAAATATATTTATGATGACTATGTAATTGATGTGGCTATATAGCCATTATTATTTATATAATAATTAAGAATTAATTCTTGATACTATTATACTAAGTATAACATAAAAAATAGATATAATTAAAAGTTATATATGTAAATATATATATGTAAAACATATATTTTACCCATATATATACTTGAATATATATATATAAATATATATACACAAAATATGTAATGTATATGGCTATGCAGCCATTATTATTGATATATAATAATTAAGAATTAATTCCTAATACCGTAACATTACTAAGTATAACTTTTAGGATGAATGCCATTATTTGCAATACAATAACCAGCCAATCCCTGTGAGCCCTTTGGAAGGTGTTCCCCAAGGAGCAGCAGCTGTGGCCCATCCCACCTCACTGAACAGGTCCTTCATCTTGTTGCTGTGCTCCAGGTAGGGGGTGAGGAACTTGGACGGGTCCACCTTTGTCCGAATTGTCTTTTTCCTGAGTGGAGGCGCCGCATCCCCCCCCAAGGGCTTGTCCTGCTCCACAGTGTAGGTGGTCGTGGTGGTTTCAGGGCCTGTGAACTCTGTGCTGATGGTCTCGGTGATCTCAGTGACCACCTGGGAATAAAGGGGGAAAATACAATTATTTGTGACTCTAAAAGTTTGTTATTATAAGTATTTTTTGGCTCCCTGAGAGAGGAAAAGGATGCTCAGCTTCCATCCAGATCCACCTGGAGGCAAAACACCAGTGACACTTTTCCTACTGGGATTATCCATTATTTCTAACCTAAAAAAGCCACAAGGAATTAAATGTGTGGTTGGTTTCTGTATCAGCCTCACCTAATTATTCTCCAGAGACTCTGGAAGCTGCCTCTGTTTTATATGTATTGAACTTATATAGTTTATATTCTTGTTTATCCACATAGTGCAAGCAATAATCTTAGCAGTAAGACTCTAATGAAAAGCATTTAAAAATAATTATTACAACTTTCAAATGTGCTCCAAATTCACCTGAATAAGAGTCAAATTTTATGTCATGTCAATTAGCTTTATAAAAATTTGCCTTTGAGGTCAGATTTCTGATAGCTGTTTGCAGCAGTATGAGATAGAACTGAAAATACATCAAGAATTAAACATTTAATAGCTTTTCTTTCTGCATAAGCCTATGCCATAAAGGATAACTTGTGGTAACCATAGAGGAAAGTTGAGACATATCTATTTTATAATCAGAATTTCAAATTATGGCAATAAATCCTTGGAGACTCAAATATTTGCTACCAGTGACATGAAGGAAAATCTGCAAACCACAAGTTTTTGGTGAAATTACACAAGGGGAAGGAACAGAACTGATCTATATAAAGTGGTCCTTTAGGCTTGCAGAGGAAATAAAGAATTAAACAGCAACTGTTTGTTGATAGTTGAGTGTTTAATGTGAGAAATTACGCCCCAGAATGCAAAGGCTGCTAATTGAGCATCCCACATTAATTACATGCATATGGACACCACATGAAGAAGGGCAGGGCCCGTTACCTCTTCTGGCTCGCCCTCCTCAATCACTGTCTCCTCAATGTAGTACTGTTTAAATAAGAGAAAAAAAGACATTATAAGGTCACATCAGCTGTTCTAAACCCACCCTTTGGATAAACACCCCACAGGGTCTGATGGAGTCATTGGGAAATCCTGGACTTGATGAGCTCGGAGGCCTTTACAACCCAATCGATTCTATGATCCTGAATATCTGTTCATCTTTTGCCTTAATAACTGTATTTTTTCCATGCATTCCTCAAGTAATGACCATTCAAGAAGTTAATGAAGGAGCATTATCTAATTTTACCCACAGCAGGGAAGACCACGATGCCCACACTGGAAGGATCCGCACCCAAACCGTGGGGTTGTCCACGAGTTTGGTGACACCCCGAGGGGTCAGGGCTGTCCCTCAGGGCTGGATGACACACGGACCATGGGAGGTGTGAGCTCATTAGAGACATTAATGGTGGGTCATCCAGCTGTGAGCTCATTAGAGATATTAATGACGTGGCTCACTTGTGGAACGGCAGCGCTGAGCCCGCCATGTCCTGTCCTGTCCTGCCCACAGCAAATGGCGGCGGCTGAGGGGCCGCAATGAGGGGAAGGGGCTGAGGGGCCGCAATGAGGGGAAGGGGCTGAGGGGCCGCAATGAGGGGCTGCAATGAGGGGCCGCAATGAGGGGCCGCAATGAGGGGAAGGGGCTGAGGGGCCGCAATGAGGGGCTGCAATGAGGGGCCGCAATGAGGGGTTGCAATGAGGGGAAGGGGCTGAGGGGCTGCAATGAGGGGCCGCAATGAGGGGAAGGGGCTGAGGGGAAGGGGTTGAGGGGCCGCAATGAGGGGAAGGGGCTGAGGGGCTGCAATGAGGGGCCGCAATGAGGGGAAGGGGCTGAGGGGCTGCAATGAGGGGCCGCAATGAGGGGAAGGGGCTGAGGGGAAGGGGTTGAGGGGCCGCAATGAGGGGAAGGGGCTGAGGGGCTGCAATGAGGGGCCGCAATGAGGGGAAGGGGCTGAGGGGCCACAATGAGGGGAAGGGGCCGAGGGGAAGGGGCCGAGGTGCTGCAATGAAGGGCGACAATGAGGGGCGACAATGAGGGGAAGGGGCTGAGGGGAAGGGGCCGAGGGGAAGGGGCCGAGGTGCCGCAATGAAGGGCGACAATGAGGGGCGACAATGAGGGGCGACAATGAGGGGAAGGGGCTGAGGGGCCACAATGAGAGGCCACAATTGGGGGCCTGAAGTGCAGCTGCAAAACCCCTTTGAACTGAGACCTAAAATATTCTCATTGAAATGTAAGCCCTTTCCTTTCCCCAGAGCTGTCCCTCAAAGGGAGTTGATGTGACCAGACCGCACTTCTTAAGCTGCTGCACATCAGGTTGTTTTGAGGGGATTGCTGCTCCATCGCCCAGATGTGCTGGACCCACCTTGTACAAGCCTTACATCGAGCCTTCCTCAACCCCTTCCTCAACACCTTCCACCAAATCTTCCACCAAACTTTCTACAAAACCCTCCACCAAATCTTCCACCAAACTTTCTACAAAACCCTCCACCAAACCCTCCACCAAACCTTCCTCAACACCTTCCTCAACACCTTCCACCAAACTTTCTACCAAAGCTTCCACAACACTGTCCACAAACTTTCTACAAAACCTTCCCTCAATCCTTCCACAAAACTTTCCACGAAACCTTCCACAAAATATTCTACAAAACCTTCCACCAACTTTCTACAAACATCTCCCACAACACCTTCCACAACACCTCAAGTAACTCAGCAGCAGAATTTTGTGTCATTCCTGTAGGGGTTTGGACATCCCACAGTGGCTCCTGTGTCAAGTGCAGGTCAGTAATTCCACAGAAAGTAAGACAAAGATTATCTTAAACCCCTCGGTGTTGTCTCAGCCACTCAATATTCAACAACCATCTTCTACTCTTTCAGAAGATCAATTTCTGTCAGAACTCACAGAGGTTTAGAATAGTGGATTCATACAGAAGTGGGACTTGAATTAAGAAAACTCTGAAAAGGTTTAATCTGCCTTAAAATTGCACCAAATACTGTTGTTCCTCTTCTATTTAACATCTCCCAGGAGAATCCCAAGGGAAGCCACCTCGGTTTGCCCCAGGAATGTGGTCACAGCAAGGTGGTCACTGGAAACCAAACACAAAGGATGACATGGGGCATGTGGACAAAACCCCAACACATCCCACAATGCCAGCTGGAATAAATAAACTTTGTCAGCAAATAAACACCCATTGCTGAGAGCACAGGACACTCAGGAAGCAAAAAGGCAATTACAGGTGGTAACAGGGAACTGAAGGAAGGCTGGTGTGTTGTAACTAGGTGGGATATGACTTTAAAATGGACTTCATGAGTGGGAACTGTTGTTTTCTAAAACACATATGGCTGATCCCTTTGACCTCACTTCAGTCCCTGTTTGATATAAAGTCCACAGGCAGTGTCCTCACACCACCCAAAACCAACAGTCCCCCAAACTGTGCTGACAATGAGCTGTGAGATGCCTACATTTATATTTTATTTCTTTTCCTCAAACACTAGCAATTTTTTATAACAATTTAAGTATTTAGTAACACATAAGTTGATCTCAGAGTAGTACCAATGGAACAGGTAAGAGCCCTCTGTGAACCTCGTGGGCTGTTTCAGTACCACAGTCATCACTCCAGTGACAGGCCCTCAGAGTGTTGACCTGTGTGTTCCCCAGTTCCTGGGGATTTTTTAAATTGAATTCTGAGTTTAAATGACCTCTTGGCAAATTAATCCCTGATGTGACTCCACAGACAAAGAACCATGGAATCACAGGGTGGTTTGGGTTGGAAGGACTTTAAAGCCCATCTTGTTCCAACCCCAGCTCAGGTTGCTCCAAGCCCCATCCAACCTGGCCTTGGACACTCCCAGGGATCCAAGGGCAGCCACAGCTTCTCTGCCCAACCTGTGCCAGGGCCTGCCCACCTTCCCAGCCACCAATTCCTTCCCAATATCCCACCTCTCCCTGTCCTCTGGCAGTGGGAAGCCACTCCCTGTGTCCTGCCACTTAAACATGAGTTCCATGTCTGCAACATGTAAGGCTCAGCCTGTTGATAGTCCCTTGGCATTGCAGTGGGCATGGAGGCAAGGCTAGGAAGGGGCTTCCAAAGTCATGTTCTCCAGCATGGATTGGGTGTCAGAGGGCAAGCCAGGAGGGAAAAGAGATGGCCCAGTGCATCTATAATTACCAGCAGAGTAATGGGAAAGCCTCGCGCTGTGGGTGGGAGGGTCACAGCCCTTATTTAAACTCAGACACTACGGCAGGAACCAGGAGACTTTGCTCCACTGAGAGCAGCTGTTGTTGTTGTTGTTCTACTGATTAAACCATTTAATAGATATCTAATCACCCCCTAATCTTCAGAGAGCAAACAGCAAACAGCCACCTATGCTCCTGAGCAGAGTCTCATTAAAGTGATTAATATATTCACTCACAAGGCAGGGAGCAAATATTGCTACTGTAGGATTTGCTTCTTACCTCCACAACTTCCTCATACTCTTCTTCCTCCATTCTGAGGGTTTTCTTCTGTCTCTCCCCCACTCACTGCTCACACAGCAAATAAAAATGTGAATAAACAGTATTAGCCCAAGAAAAGTGACACAAAGTGACATAAAAAATGACAATTCCAGCTCATAAAGCACTTGGGGTCATGGTTAGTGACTGGTCAGATCCTAAATAGAGCTGGGATCTGGCATTACTTTGACTGTTATGGAAAAACACTGGATTAAGTTTCAAATGTACTGATATAAATTAAAACTTTGGACAAATACTCCATTCTAAAAGTTGTGACACCAATAATGGAATTCAGTGAAAATATGAAAGAAGAGATTTCTTGAAATGGTGATGTCATATTTGCATTACAACAGAATTATCTGCAGCATTTTTCTTTTCTCTGTGACTATTCTCTGCTCTTTCACTATATTATTCAAGCTCCTGTTTGAGTGGGAGCTTTATCTGTATATTCTATGTATTCATTCAGAAGTAAAAGCCTAATCTAGAAAAATATCATAAATATTTTTAAGTGACTTTTGGTTAATGAGGCAATTTCTGTCTTCCCAACATCAGCCTATATTGATGCTCTGGGGTATTTTTAAGGCTTTTTTCTCCCTGTTTCTTCAGACCTGGAAAAGATGAAAACCCACAGAGTCAAAAATGAATGATGACACTGATTTTGCTGCAGGGCAAGACTCCAGTTTTCCCCCAGAGCCTGGAGCCTGTTCCCAGTGTTGGGATGGATGAGGCTTTGGAACAGCTGCTCCTGAGTCCAGGGATATTTGCCGTGTAAGCCGATCCCGCCGAGTGCCCAGAGTTTAGCTGGGTCCACTGCAATTCCTTCTGAGGCAAGGGAAGTAACCAGGTTAAATATAGGCACAGCCAATACTGCCCCTTTTTAGTTCCAAAGAGGTGAGAAAAACTGCCCAAAATTCATTTGTTAAACCGCTTCGTTAACTGTTCAAATAAATGAAGAATAACTGGGTGAATGGGCAGCAAGTCACGTGAAAAATCAGGCCAAAGTGAATGATTAAACCCAAGAGTGGGGACTGCATAGAAGCATATAAATTATAAATACTGACACTGTTACACCCTTCAGTTACACAGGCAATTGCAGCTCCAAACACAACTCCAGGTCCTTTCCTCCTCCTACAATCTGCAACTGGTTCCCCAGACAGAAAACCTCACTCCCTTGGGCAAGGTGAGACAACTGCTCCCAAAAACCCACCGAGAGGGGAAGCATCTCATGGTCCTGCTCTAAGGAGAGAAGTCAAAGGGGATTAAAATGTCCTTACCAGCACCATGCAGCAAATACCCCGTGGAGCAGAGCCCCTGCAGCCTTCCCTGCCGAGCGGCACGGGGCGAGAGCGAGGGGCTCAGCGGCCCCGGGGACACGTGGCCAGCACAGCCAATCTGGCCCAGCCCGCTCCAGTTTCAGCCTAAATATACCCAGTGACCCCCAGAGCAGCCACCTGTTCTCAGCAGCATGGAGGGAAGGGAGCTGGGCACCTCCTGGGAAACCCAGAGTGCCCCAGAGCCTGGCCAGGCTGCTCAGGGCTCTGCTGAAACGGGCCCAGGCAAACCAAGGGGATGCTCCAGGGAAAACACACACATTTCCTTCCTTCAGAGTGGGGAATAACAATGAAAATCAGTGGGTTTCACTCCTAAGTCATACCTGAATCAAAACTGGCCAAAGTGAAGAACCCCTGAACTTCAGAGCAAGCAGTCTGGACTCAAAGTAAGTTTTCAGCATAAATATGCCTTTACTTTCACCCAGTAAATTCACCTTTATCAGCTGGATGCAAATCACATGGCCATGTTTGTACCACTTATGTAGCTGGAGACACAGGCCCAGGAACACGGGAAAAGTGCTACTTGCACACTAAACACTTGCAAGGAACTTGATGAACAGCCAAACTCCCAGAATCCCAGAGCAAGCTGAGGTGGAAGGGACCCACATGGAGCCCCAGCCCTCAGCCCTGCACAGGGCACTGCTGACTCATGGCCAACCCCCCGAGATCAAACACCTGGGGAAGGAGGACTAAGAATACTCAATAAACAGATTAAGTGACAGGGGAGCAGCCCTGGTGCACAGAGTGCTTTGGAAGGTCAGGAATGACGTGATGGAGGGAGCAGAATCAGGGTGTGGAGAAGAGAAGTGACCTCTTGGGTCACCCAGGGGACTGACAACACAGGATGGCTTTGGTTCTTCAGGGAGGTGCATTTCAAAGCCAGGATCACCAACGTTCCCTTTTCAGGTACTAGATCAAGTAATTCAATAAATAACTGCATGGGGCCCCTGGGAGACACCTTCTTCTTCATTAACTCTTTCTAGAAGTTCATATTTATATCCAGATGAAATGTTATATCTCATTCACTACTGCCAAGTATTTAATACTCTGCACAGAGCTGCAGACCCTCCCCTTCCCCTCTGGGCAAGCCACAGGCTTTCAAACACTCCATGCTTTGCTTGACTAGGCAATCCTTCCCCTCTTTATCTGATTTCTGTTTATTTAAAGGTTTCTTACCTCTTCTGAAGATGTCCTGAAATTCTTACATGTTGGTGGAGTCTCTGGAGAGCAGTGCCAGCTTGACCTGCTGCTCTCCAACCCAGACCCTCTGGGGTGCATCCCAGAAATAACTCACAGGCTCATTTTCCTCCAAATTGCTGCTCCTCAGCTGATTGGAATCAAAATGTGACACCTTCATTAGCAACAACAAACCTTCATGGAGGGAAGGGCCAATGTTTCTTGCTGACCATGGAATTCATTATTGCCATTTCCAGCTCAAATTTTGGAAGCTCCTGCAAACAATAACTGGGTATTTCACACTGCTGGTTGATGTTATTTAGAAAGACACTAAACGAGGCCAAAATGCCACTACCACCTTTTCTGCCACTGAAATGCAGCTGGTTTTGTGTCAAAGCTGATCTTTAGCAGAACAGTCCAGGGCTGGAAAAGGACACAGAATAACCCACCAAAATTCCAGATGGGGTTTAAGAACCAACAGAATTATCAGTGAAATGAAAAGTTGGGCCGAATATAAGATTTTAGTTCTGATATCAGAACACAAAGAGGGGAGGAAGGTGCTCTTGGGTCACCTGAGGCTGTCAACAAATCTTTCCATTCTTGCCATTTCAGTTCTCTTTGAAACTGGAAAAACCCCCAACCAAACCCAACCCAACCCAACCCCAAACCCCACTACATTTTCTGTGATTTCTACTCAAGTCCACAACTGGCTTTTATGGGTGAAAAATTCAGTGTTCCCTTGGTTTGTGTACATGTAACACACATGATAAATGGAGCTTAACACCCCTGCCAACAGATGGGTTGTTACTGTGTATTTATATATAATATAATTAATATAATATAATATAATAAATATAATATAATATAATATAATATAATATAATATAATATAATATAATACATGCTCATGTATCTTCACATACGTCTATACATGGCATGGGGGAGGAGAACCCCAGAATTCCAAAATCCCTGAGGCTGGAAAAGCCCTGCCAGCCCCTGGAGCCCACCCTGTGCCCAATGCCCACCTTGGCAAAGCCCTCCCAGCCCCTGGAGCCCACCCTGTGCCCCATGCCCACCTTGGCAAAGCCCTCCCAGCCCATGGAGCCCACCCTGTGCCCAATGCCCACCTTGTCCCCCAGCCCAGAGCACTGAGTGCCACAGCCAGGACTGGGGACCCCAACTCTCCCTGGGCAGCCCCTTCCAACATCTGAAGCAAAGGGAACACTAAAATTGTTAATATCCCTTTCATTATTTTTAATTGCTTTGTTGTGAAAAATGTGTGTCTGTCTCAGATTTCATGTCACTCTTTGATGGACCGTTCACAGAACCATAAAATCATTAAGGCTGGAAGAGACATCCAAGATCACCAAGTCCAACCTTTGTCTTTGTTTTGAGAATACAAACTTGGCTTTGTGTGGGACAAGTATTTGAAGGGCCCCAGGGAAGCTCTGCTGGAGGAGAGAAGGTGACACACCAGCCCAGACCTATCCATGATCCAGAAACATCCCTGTGCTCAGCTGGAGCCCCTGAAAGCTGCAGGATGACTCAGGCAGAGGGAGATGCTGCTTTGCATTGCACCTGCCCACAATTTCAAGGCAGAAAACATTTTCCTGCCCTTCAGTTATTTCAATATTGAGCTCAGTCAGTCAGTCAGTCAGTCAGTCAGTCAGTCAGTCAGTCCTACTAATCCAAGGGCAGGACTGACACACATCCTGCCATGCCAGGGGCAGGATTTCACCTCCCAAGGTACCCAGGACACCACCTGGGCTTGGCAAGCACTGTAGCATTGAAAGGGACCTTTAAATACCTTTCTGTGTCTCTGTGGCTGGTTCTGACCCACCATCAGTGAGTTCCTCCTCATTCCTTTGGCCTCTCCCAACTGCCCTTTTGGTCTCATGTACAGAAAGACTGTGGAGAGAATTTTTACCAAAAAAGGCATATTTGCCAAAATAAGTGAAGGGTTGGTTAGACAAATGCAAGGGATTGCCTTGGAGTTAAATACACACACACATGTACCAGTTTCTCTGAACTCTCCCTTTGCAGATGGCAGCACATGAAGCCAAACTTTCCCCTTCTGGACCAGACAGGCCTTGCCAGGGATTGGGCCTTGGCTGATGAAGGAAAGGGTTTTTCAGGAGAGGATACACATTCTAACAAGAGGAATTCCACTTTTTCCTTTGGTGCTGCTTTCCCAAAGTATTAATAGAAAGCATTAGATCATAACAAATAATAATCTTGGAGGCAATGCCATCAAAATGCTGTGAGCAAATCACTCCCAGGTCTTACTTTCAGGTCTATTTTTGCCCCTGACAGGCTGACACAGGGTGAGCAGCACAAGGGAGGTGCTTGTGGGTGTGAAACAACCACTCACTCCACTGGCAGGAGTCAAAAAGGCTGTGCTGGAAGAGGAGGATCAAAGGAATATTGGTGTGAAACCAAAATTCATGTCATGCTTCCTGGTGTTTCTGGGCAGAGCAGGAACTGTCACCTCACTGATCACATTATTGGGGTTATGTAGATCACAGGACTGAAGGTTTTGGTACAGAAAGTGTTCAACCAGCATATTACAAAGATTGACTCAAGAGGATTCAAAGGAGTGAAAAAAAAAAACAACCAAACAAACCCCAACTGAAAGGAACAGGAACAAGACACCAAATATTTATTTTTTTTTCCCATGGTGGGATGTGATGAAGCAAAGAGAAATCACAAGAACAAATGCACCTCAAGAACCTGACTCCAGCTAGTTGTAGAAACTTAAAATGAGGTTAATACTTAAAGCCCCCAACACTGAAGGAGGAGAACCCCAGTTAAAGGTCCCATATATTGGCACAGATGGCCATTGGCACCAAGGGCAGCTCTCCTCACATGGCAGGGTCTGCCACAGCCTCCCTGGTCTTTACTTGGGGCCTTGGAGAAGCCCAAAAAACTCACTTATCAACAAGATGATGTCAAACAGTCTCATCTATCCCCCCTACTCATGTTCCCAAGACAGCAGCAGGGGCTGACACAGGCACTGAGCAGAAGGAAGATGCACCAAGGGAAGATTCCTTGAGAACCCAGAGCCAGCCCTGACTGTGTTGCCCCCATTTCCTGGTGATGTGGGAGCTGAGACAGCACCAGCTCTCACCTCCAACCAAAAATCTTTGTTTGGGAATAATTGGTCAAGTTATTAAAAACTGGGAAAGGAACATGAGGTCCTTCTCAACTCTTTTCTCCTTCCTGCTGTTTATAAGATAAATAAACCTTTATGTTTTTAGAACACACCTCAACTTTCCAAACCTACCAGTGTCCCCAGAGCTGCCTCCCCCTCACACCTTGCAGTGATAACACACCTGTGGCATTCCATGGGACTGAGCTGGAACAGCTGAGGAGGAAACCAGGAGCCCCTCCAGGTTCATTTCTGCCCCAGGTCACACTCAGGACACCCCACAAGTGTCCCCATCTCTAACAAGGCTTGGCAGCAGGGCAGTTTCACGTGGCATGGGCTGGCACTGCCAACTTTCCACAGCCCCCAGCCAAGGGATGGACTGGCATGGCTGGGACAGGGGGGCACTCCCTGGTGAGACCTCTCTGGGCTGGGGGGACATTGCCCTGGACACAAGAATTCTGCCCTGGAAATGTGAATTCTGCCATCCCCTCTGCTGCCTTTTGCAGTTCCAAACCTGCCCTGATGTTGCTGGGAGAGGGTCATGCCCCAGGTGAGGACAGAGGGAAGGAATCAAACATTTACTGCATAGCCCTCCACATAATTCTTCCCCACAGATGTGCTTTGATCCCAAAAGGGAAGAGAATCCCAGAGTCACTCCATAGCTGGGGGTGGAAGGGCCCTCTGGAGATCACCCAGGCCAAGCCCTGCCCAGGCAGGGTCACCTGGGGCAGGTGACACAGGAGCACATCCAGGTGGGTCTGGAATGTCTCCAACAGGGACACTCCACACCCTCCCTGGGCAGCTGTTCCAGACTCTGCCACCCCCATGGACAGAAGTTCTGCCTCATGTAGAGGTGGAACTTCTGCTTTAGTTCATGGCCACTGCTCCTTGTCCTGGACCCCCCCTGAAAAGTCTGGAATCCCCCTCCTGGCACCCACCTTGGAGACATTTGTGTGACATTTGTGTGACGGGATCCCCTCTCAGTCTCCTCTCCAGACTAACCAGGCCCAGCTCCCAGTCTCTGCTCACCAGGGAGGTGCTCCAGACCCCAAACCATCTCTGTGGCCTCCACTGGCCCCTCTCCTGTAGCTGCTGGTCTTCCTTGCACTGAGGAGCCCAGAACAAGCCCTGGACAGGAGGTGTGATGGAGGCAACAGACCCTTTCACTTCCTTTCCTTGGACAAAAGAAGTGCTACTCTCAGTCTCCCTCATTCCCAGAGTTTTCCAAGGGCATGTGCAGAGCCCCCAGGAGAATCTCCAGGCCTCACCTCTGCCTCCTGGTCCCTCTCCTTCCAACCCCTCTGACTTTCCCACATTGCAGAGCAGTTCCCACAGCCAGTGCAGAAGCAAACAGGCAGTTCAGAAGAGATATGGGCTTCCAAAAGAATGGGTCAAGACAAGATCACAAAAGCTGCTGTAAAAGAAGGCCAAGTTTTAGATCCAAACTCAAAGATCCACTAAAGAAATGCCCAAATAACTAAACCTTCCCAGCAATGCACAGCTCATGCACCATTATCTTCCCACCCTGAAGGATGCTGGCCATGGACTGCAGCTCACATGTCCCAGTTTCAGTGCCACAACCTTCAGCAAACTGAAACCTCTGCCTGAGAATTTGGATTTTAAATTCCTTTTACTCTGCTCCTTCCAAAGGAATGTATTTCTATGAAAGGTTCAAACACCTCTGGCTGTAAAAGGAGGGGGACACTGCAACGTGCTCCACATTCCAGACCTGCATTGCTGGGCTGGTGTCTCATGTCCTGAAATACAACCTGCACTAGCCCAGGAAACATTGAGGCTCCCCAGAGCCATGGCCAGGAATATTCTGCAGCAGTTCCTGGGGCAGGACACTCTGGGAAAGGTCACAGACACAACCCCAGGGCCACCAGCACAACAGCCCCTGAGCAGGTGTGCCCTGCACTGTCCCCACAGCTCTGAGCAGCCTCAGGGACCTGCTGCTGCTGCTGCTCCCTCTGCTCTGCAGGGCATGGACAACGAGGGAACCTGCCCTGGAGGCAAGGAGGGGACACTTCATTGCAATAAGGAATGACATTGTCCCAAATAACATCCCTTGGTGCTGTGCCATCCTTACCCAGGGGCAATGACCTTGGGGGACCTGCAGGAGCTCAGGAGCCAACATGAAGTGACCCCACTGAAGGGATCCCACTGACCCAGGGACAGGAACAGGGACCTTACCTGAAAATCTCACCCCAAGGACAGCTGGAGCCCCCCCTGCTCTGGAGCCAGGCTGGGAGAGCTGGGAATGTTTCTCTGGAGAAGGGAGGGCTCCAGGGACACCTGAGAGCCCCTGGCAGGGCCTGAAGGGGCTCCAGGAGAGCTGGAGAGGGACTGGGGACAAGGGATGGAGGGACAGGACACAGGGAATGGGATACTGGGAATAGATGGGATATTGGGAAGGAATTGGTGGCTGGGAGGGTGGGCAGGCCCTGGCACAGGTTGGGCAGAGAAGCTGTGGCTGCCCCTGGATCCCTGGGAGTGTCCAAGGCCAGGCTGGAGCAACCTGGGACAGTGGGAGGTGTCCCTGCCCATGGCAGGGGTGGCACTGGATGGGCTTTAAGGCCCCTCCAACCCACAGCACCCTGTGATTCCATGATCCTGTGATTAACTGCAGCCCTTGGCTGAGGTCCTGCCCCTCAGCCCACGCCCCCAGGGCTGCCCCTGAGCCCCCCAGTGCCCCCCAGACCCACAGTGATCTCTGCACATCCCTCATTGCTCTGTCAAAAATGACTCAGGCTTTGAATGCCCTTTTTCTCTGCAATGAGGGATCAAGAGGGAAGAAAACTTTATTCAGTTCATTAAATGGCTTTAATTTCAAAGAGTCTGGCAGACTGTCAGCTCATTCCCTTGCAAACAATTCCATGGGAGGCTGAACTCCTGGTGACTTCATGGGGCTTTTTATAAAGTGAGTGTGGAGGGACAGAAACAGCTGCAGAGCACCCTGAGCCCTCAGCACCCCCAAGTCCCCAGGGCTGGGATGCTCCTGGGACAGGTTTGCAGGCAAGAAAACAACTCACCTTGAGTTTGGGAATGTTTTGGGGCAGACCTGGAGCCCACCCTCAGTGTGTGCTCACTGGGGCTGCTGAGGGGGGTTTAATGCAGCAAAATTCCCTTCCCAGCCTGAACATCCAGTGTTGGTCTCACACAGGGAAACCCTTCCTGAGCTGCCAGTTCCCCATCCTTGCTGCAGAGTCCAGGGGAGATGAGACCCAGTCCAGCTCCTGCACAAGTGCTGCCAGTCCACACATTTCTCAGCAACCAACACAGAACAAGCATTTTTGTTTGTTGAGATGCTTTGGCTTTGTTTTGCAAAGCAAGTAAATAATTTTCAGGTTTGAAGGGAGTTGTTCCTACAGTGAAACTGCAGTGACAGGCACCAAAACCTCTCTGGGGCAAAACAAGCCATGGGAAGGTCCCAGCAATGGCAGATTTACTGAAGGAGGACTTTTGGTAAAGAGCAGAAACAACTTAGACTAAGGCAAGACTAAAGACAGACTGTCCCAGGCAGGGCAGGCCATTAAAAAACCTCTAAAATTGCTGTGTGACTGTGATAAAAGCTCATCCTGAGAGAAAAAAGCAGCTTGGGGGGAACTGCTCTGCCAAAGGGGACACTAAAGGAGCCCCCCAGGTTTGTCTGGGCTCAGAGGGGCTCGGGCAGCTCACCCAGCCCTGGGGCAGAGGAGGAGGATGGGCTACAACAACAGAGCAGCACAGCAGAGCCTGGGCAGGGAAAAGCCCCTTCCCACTGCAGGGTGAGCTGCTCTGTAAGGTCCTTCCAACCCCAAACCCCTCTGGGATTGTGTGACCTGTGCTTTAGTAACACAGAGCCACGGGACGCCACTCAGCCCCAGCTCCTAAACCACCTGCAAAGCTCCAGCACGAGCAGGAGCTCCCCTCAAATACTGCACAGAAAAGCCAAAAACCCGCCCCCAGCCCTGCCCTTTATCCAGCATCCTCCTCCCACCACCAACCTCTGCTGGTCCCAGTTTGCCCCTGCTGGTTCAGCCGGGAATGCCACCTGTGCAGGCTGGCACACAGGATGCTGCCATGGAAAGGTCCAGGGTTTCCATCCCAGGCAGGTCCAAGAGCTCCTCTTGCCTCCCTGTGCCTGGAACAAAAGTGTTCTCCTGGGATTAGACACTGAAACATCAGGACAGCAGGGCAGGGCAGGGGGCACAGAGCAGGAATTGCTGCATGGAAAGGGTGGGCAGGCACTGGCAGGGGCTGCCCAGGGAGGGTTGGAGTGACCAGCCCTGGAGGTGCCCAAGGCAGGACTGGCCGTGGCACTCAGAGCTCTGGGCTGGGGGACAAGGTGGGCATCGGGCACAGGGTTGGCTCCAGGGGCTGGGAGGGCTTTGCCAAGGTGGGCATTGGGCACAGGGTGGGCTCCATGGGCTGGGAGGGCTTTTCCAAGGTGGGCATTGGGCACAGGGTGGGCTCTAGGGGCTGGGAGGGCTTTGCCAAGGTGGGCATTGGGCACAGGGTGGGCTCCAGGGGCTGGGAGGGCTTTGCCAAGGTGGGCATTGGGCACAGGGTGGGCTCCAGGGGCTGGCAGGGCTTTGCCAAGGTGGGCATCAGGCACAGGGTGGCTCCAGGGGCTAGAAGGGCTTTCCCAGCCTCAGGGATCCTGGGATTCCTTGCTCCACATGTTTCCCTGGTGGCCCCAGAGGAGATGCTGGTGCGGGGCTGCCCCAGGGAGAGGCTGCCCAGTCCCTGCCTCAGTGTGGCAGCACAGCCACGGTGTGGGCACAGGCATTGCCTAATCAGCCCAAATTAACGACTGCAAGCTCAGGCATTGCCTAATCAGCCCAAATTAACGACTGCAAACTCCATTGCCTAATCAGCCCAAATTAAGGACTGCAGGCTCGGGGCTGCACCACCACCACTGCCCCGAGGCAACACTGACCCTCCCCAGAGAATTTCCAGCCCTTGCAGTGCCCCAGAGAGCAGAGTGAAATCTCTGGGGCTCAGCCCGAGTCCCTCAGGTCACAAACAGAAGGTATTTTGTGCCTCTGGGTCCCCCAGGGCCCACACAGGGGGTACAGCAGAGGGACAGGGGAAGGGTTCCTTCTGCTGGCAGCACAGGCTCACAGGGATGGATCCCCCTGGATGCAGCAAAATTCCCTGCAATAAAAAGCTTTGAGTTTGAAGTATTTGCTAAGAGAAAGGAGGATCCTGCCCCCTCTGGCCTCCCTGGAGCAGCAGCAAAATACCCCAGAGCTCCATGTCCTGGGTGGGGGGGACTCCCAAGGGTCAGTCCAAGGGGTTCCAGACTCCCCTCCATGCCCAGCTCAGCCTCTTCCCTGCAGCACCTTTGGCATCCAGAAGAAATTCCCTGGCCAGCTTCATACAAACACTCTGGTTTATTTGGGTTCAGTTGTTGCTCTGATTACCCAGCCATTAATTCAGGTTTCAAAGCCATAACACAGGCAAGAATGTGAGGGTTCAGCAGGACAAGGCCCTCTTCAACATTTACACTAAATCTTTTAATTTTTTTTTAAAAATCAAGACAGTTTTCATTGTTCCCAAAGAGATCTGCACCTCTGCATGACCCCAAGAGTTGCCCTCATGTATATACACACATATATATATATTTGTAGAAGAGCTTTCCAGTTCTGAAGAATGAAGGCAAAAAGGCAAATCAGAACTGAAAAATAACAAGAATTAACTCTTGACTACTGCCAATATTGCTGACCATTCTGCAGTTTTGCATCTAATTCAACCTCATATTAAAATAAAACCATATTCAGAGAGAATAAATCAATGCAGAGAGGGCAGCAAGGGAGAGACAGCAGAGCCTGCCATTTCAAAGGTGATAATTAGGTCAGGAAGTCTCTGTTAGAGAGAAACCAGCAGTGGAGGAGAACACCCCAGGGCAGCCTCACACAGGACAGAACAAAAGCCAGACAGCAACACTTTCTGCTCAAAAGCCTCTTTGCAGTTCCTACACCACAGGGCAGTGCCTGAGGAAGGCAGAGGTCAGAGGAACCCTGTGCTGCACCAGACAAAAATCAGGTCTGATGGTGGTGGCTCCTTTTTAACCACCTTGTATTCAACTGGAGCCAAAGGGAAACCCAGAGCAGCTCCCAGAAAAGTTGTAGGAAAGTCAAGGAATAACTGAGTTACAGAGGGATACAGGGACCCCACCAGGAAATGGGTTTTAAATCATAATGGTCTTTTCTAATTTTTAATCAGACCTGTACTAACTTTGTGTTTTATATTAATTTTTATTTTAGCTTGTAGCCCAGTTCATCAGTTCCCTTAACCTTGCAGAGCTTTAGACAAGGTGGAATTTAACCCTGGAGCTGTAAGATGAACTTTAAGAAATAAACCCAAACCCTGTTTAGATCAGAGGCTGAGCTGAAAGAAATAAACCCAAACCCTGTTTAGATCAGAGGCTGAGCTGAAAGAAATAAACCAAAACCTTGGTTAGATCAGAGGCTGAGCTGAAAGAAATAAACCCAAACCCTGTTTAGATCAGAGGCTGAGCTGAAAGAAATAACCAGAAAACCTGTTTAGATCAGAGGCTGAGCTGTAAGAAATAAACCAAAACCTTGGTTAGATCCGAGGCTGAACTTTAAGAAATAAACCCAAACCCTGTTTAGATCAGAGGCTGAGCTGTAGGAAATAAACCCAAACCCTGTCTAGGTTGAAGCTGTACCATTGTTTAGCTGAAAGGAAATGCAGAGCTGCAGAGATCAGGGCAGCCCATCAGAGTGTTCAGAGTCCCCCAAATATCCTGCCTGACTCTGGGGAGGGGTTTGCAGTTGTAGCTCAGGATATAAACCTGGAAACACAAAAGTCTTGTGGAACATCTTTGGTGGAATTATCCCCCATGTTCCCAGCCCTGGATAAAAGGAAGGGTTTGTTCTATTTTATTGGATTTGATTGTTTCTTAATTCAAGAGAAAAAGAACATTCCTTCAACCCCAGCAAAAGTGTCCCAGGAAAACCAGGGAATTCCAGGATGGGTTGGGTTGGGAGGGCCCCAAAGCCCATCCAGTTCCAACCCCAACACTTCCCACCATCCCAGGCTGTTCCAAGCCCTGTCCAGCCTGGCCTGGGACATTCCAGGGATGCAGGGGCAGCCCCAGCTTCCCTGGGCAGCAGGGCAGGGTGGGCACAGCCACAGCTCCAGTGCCAGGAGCAGCCAGAGCCCATCCCGAGGGGAAAAGGGAGTCCCAGAGGAACAGACACGGCTCGGAGGAGGAGGAGGGTGGGCATTTCTCCATCCCCACAGCCTCATCCAGGGGGTGCTGCAGCCCCTCAGTCCCCAGAGCCCAGGGAGCACCATCACCCTGTCCCTGAACTGGGCAGTGACTCCACAGGACCCCTGGATCCAGCACAGCACGGCTGGGAGGGATGGGAGGACCCCCTGGGATCACCACCCCCCAACCACTGCTGGGCAGGAACACACGGAATCCAGGCTGGAAAACCCCTGCAGGATCTTGGATCCAACCTGTGACCTGTTCCCACCTTGTCACCCAGGCCATTGGATCAGAGATTTCACCTTTAAGCCCAGCTTTGGCTCCATCTCTTTCCCTTTCCAGGAAGTTCCCTCTAATCCCCCCCAAATCCCAAGTCCCGCATGTGCTCCCTCCACATTCCCACATCACATCCCCGGGATTCAGCATTCCCAACAGGAAAACAGCGTTTCACACTCACTTTAATTCCCATCGACACACACTTATCCCCACACAAACCCCCTCACAGGTTGGGCAGAGAAATCCCCCAGAGAGCCCCAAAATCCAGGCAGGAATCCCGGGATTGCTGGAGGAGTTTCCCTGCAGCTCCCACAAACACAGATGGATGCAAAGAGGCACATTGTGACAGGTGATTTCCCCTTCAAACCACAAACACTGGTGGGTTTTAAAGACCCAGCAGCTCCTCCATCATCTCTAAATGCACACACAGGATGGGGCAGAGCTGCCCACCCCAAACCCACCCCAAACCCACCCCAAACCCAGCCCAAACCCACCCTAAACTCACCCCAAACCCAGCCCAAACCCAGTGCAAACTCACCCCAAATCCACCCCAAACCCAGCCCAAACTCACCCCAAATCCACCCTAAACTCACCCCAAACCCACCCCAAACTCACCCCAAACCCACCCCAAACTCACCCCAAACCCACCCTAAACTCACCCCAAACCCAGCCCAAACCCAGCCCAAACCCACCCCAAACCCACCCCAAACTCACCCCAAATCCACCCCAAACTCACCCCAAACCCAGCCCAAACCCAGTGCAAACTCACCCCAAACCCAGCCCAAACTCACCCCAAACCCAGCCCAACTCACCCCAAACCCACCCCAAACTCACCCCAAACCCACCCCACTCTGGGTTGGTTCCACTGCAACAAGAGTCAGACCCAGGGGATGAGTTCCCTGCAGCTGCACAAAACCAGACTTTAAAAGACAGAAAGAGGCAAAGGGGCAGCAAATCAAGGAATGTTCTGATAAAACTACAGGGAAAGAAGTTGCTTAATAGAATCATGGTTTTAATTTCTTATAATAAATAGCTCTATCAAATGTTTCAGCTGAATTACTTTCATATCCAAGCTGAGTTCAGACTCCAGAGCTCTCCCTGGGAACTTCCAGCCCTCCCAAGCCTCGGGATGGATTGGAAACAATCATTTCACACATTGTGGGGTGAGATTTGATTGCAGGCTCAGCATTACCCACAGATTTTATGCATTTCCCTCAGAAAGAAGACAGAGCCTTCAGACAGAGAAGGACAAAGTTCAGGCCACCCAAGGGAGCCTGCCCTGCCCAGGAGCCCCAGGTGGATCCACAGGGATGGGACTTGGCACTGCACTCCCAGCCAGGCCAGGGAACAGCCCTGAGGGTTGGACTGAAGGAATTGCAGGTTCAGGGGAGGAGGTGGAACAGTTTCCAGCCCTTGGCCAGGTCTGAGGTTCCCTCCCAATCAAGCCCCAAGCAGCACAGGCAGGCTGAGCCCTGGGCTGCAGGACTTGGAGAAGAGAGCAGGAGGGAATGTCCAAAAACATTTGTGGAAACATAAGAGAGTTAAACTGGACCCTCCAGCAGCCCCACCAGTGTTATTTGTTGCCCACAGACACACTCAGCTCCAGCCCCAGGTGTTCTGTTTGGTTATTTTTAGCCTCTCCAAGACAACCCATCTTTTCCTGGCCCTTTTTCCCCCCTCCTCAGTGTCTGAAGCTGGAAGGACCAGACAAGGTAACACTGACCTGGAGATGCACAAAGTACCACTCCCAGCCCTCCAGGTAAAGCTTCACTCACTCTCAGCCAAGTTCTCTACATTTCCAAAGAGAAAAAGCTTAAAAACCCCTCCCAGCTGGGTCCTTCTCACCCAAAACCCACCTCAAGGGGCTGAGGGTGGTGCAGGAGTGGCTGCTCTGTGGATAAAGCCACAACCCAGTGTAAGATCAACCCCCTGTAAGGCAAGAGCACAATTTCTGCTTCCAGTGCACTGTTTAAGAAGTTACAGTGACAGCCCCTTGTAATTTTTGACCCTTTGAGGTGTTCACTGCAACAATACACTCGAGCCACAGCTGGACTCCTCATCAGGCCACATCTGCACTCACAGCACAGATGCAAAGACATTTCCCTTTCCCAACCCCAGATGTGCCCCTGGGATGTCCCTGATGTGACCCTGGGATGTCCTGGCCCTGCCCCTGGAATGTCCCAGACGTGCCCCTGGAATGTCCCGGCCCCAGGGATGTGCCCCTGGAATGTCCCAGACGTGTCCCTGGGATGTCCCAGCCCCAGATGTGCCCCGGGGATGTCCCAGATGTGCCCCGGGGATGTCCCAGCCCCAGATGTGCCCCTGAGATGTCCCGGCCCTGCCCCTGGGATGTCCCAGATGTGCCCCTGGGATGTCCTGGCCCTGCCCCTGGGATGTCCCAGACGCGCCCCTGGGATGTCCCGGCCCCAGACGCGCCCCTGGGACGTCCCGGCCCCAGATGTGCCCCTGGGACGTCCCGGCCCTGCCCCTGGGATGTCCCGGCCCTGCCCCTGGGATGTCCCGGCCCTGCCCCTGGGATGTCCCGGCCCTGCCCCTGGGATGTCCCGGCCCTGCCCAGGAAGCAGCACTTTAAGGCTTCACTTCACACTCATCTGAATGACGAGCTGAGAATGGTTTTTCAGCCCTAATTGCCCTGCCAGTGCCAAAGTTACAGATCCCCCGGCCAGGGAGGAAGAAGCCACTTCCACCAGGGGGTTACAGGCCAAGGATTCCTGGACTGAGTTATTTAAACAGAGCTCCTTGACAGGAATCCCTGACAGCCAGGAGCACAAAGCCAGCATTGCCATCCCGAGGCAGGCGGGGGGATGCCTGAGAAATGGGGAACACTGGGAATGAGGGGGAGAGCAGAGCTGGAACAGATCCATCCTAACTCCTGGCCAGGCTGGGTGTGGGGAGGGACACCCCACTCACTCCCTTCCACACTCCCAGATGCTTTTATAGATGTGTCCCTACTCCGAGGAAATGGGAATTGCAGCATGGGAAGAAAAGAGGGATTCTGGCACAGACTGGCAGTGCCTGCAGGTCCATTCCCTGCACCCACAGAAAGCTCAGAAGCAGCTCAGCCTCCCTGGGGGCAGAAGGATCAACACAGGAAGCCTGGGAGATCCCTGCTCACACCTGCCAGCTTTGTATCCCACTTTTCCTCACAATTAAAGGCCTGGATCACGTTCCAGAGGCAGCACATTTCAGAGATGATTGACCAGATTTATTACCTGCTAAACCTAAAGAAACATTTTAAGTATTACTGAAATGACTTGCTCTTTTTTTCTGCCAGTAAAATGCCATAAACTGCAGCATAAACTTCAACCACCACTTTTTAAGGCTCCTCCCTCCTCTGTAGAGCATCCCAAGGAAGAATTCCACATCCTAAGAAGGAGTTTCATGGAGAACAAAGGCAAAGCTGGAAGCCAAGGCAGCACAACACCGAGGGTGAAACACAACCAAGGTCATGACTCAGGGCATTGATGCAAAGTTCCCCTGGTTTTCTACAGACAGAGCTGGGAGGAAAATGGGAATTGTCCTACAAGGAAAGGAAAAAAGCTGTAAACAAGAAGCACAGACACAAAGGGTTTGAGAGATCAAAAGTTTGGCTGCTCCTTTGGGGACTGAAACATTTTTAACTTCCCACACAGGCACTTCAAAGCACCCTCACAGCAACTATTCCAGAGGGTTGGGATTGATCACAGCAGCCATTCCAGAGGGTTGGGATTGATCACAGAAACAATTCCAGGGGTTGGGATGGATCACAGAAACAATTCCGAGGGTTGGGATTGATCACAGCAACCATTCCAGGGAAGAGTTTGGGATTGATCACAGAAACCATTCCAGAGGGTTGGGATTGATCACAGAAACCATTCCAGAGGCTTGGGATGGATCACAGAAACCATTCCAGAGGGTTGGGATTGATCACAGCAACCATTTCAGGGGGTTGGGATGGATCACAGCAACCATTCCAGGGGGTTGGGATTGATCACAGCAACCATTTCAGGGGGTTGGGATGGATCACAGCAACCATTCCAGGGGGTTGGGATTGATCACAGCAACCATTCCAGGGGGCTGGGATGGATCACAGCAACCATTCCAGAGGGTTGGGACTGATCACAGCAACCATTCCAGAGGGTTGGGACTGATCACAGCAACCATTCCAGAGGGTTGGGATTGATCACAGAAACAATTCCAGGGGGCTGGGATGGATCACAGAAACAATTCCAGAGGGTTGGGATTGATCACAGCAGCCATTCCAGAGGGCTGGGATGGATCACAGCAACCATTCCAGAGGGTTGGGACTGATCACAGCAACCATTCCAGAGGGTTGGGATTGAGCACAGCAACCATTCCAGAGGGTTGGGACTGATCACAGCAACCATTCCAGAGGGTTGGGATTGATCACAGCAACCATTCCAGAGGGTTGGGATTGATCACAGCAACCATTCCAGAGGGTTGGGATTGATCACAGCAACCATTCCAGAGGGTTGGGATTGATCACAGCAACCATTCCAGGGGGCTGGAATTGATCACAGCAGCCATTCCAGGGGTTGGGATTGATCACAGCAGCAATTGCAGGGGAGAGTTTGGAAACACTGACAATGGGGGGACAGACCCCACCAGCCCAGGCTGACAATCAGCATCTCAAGCCCAGGTGTGAAATCCCAAGCCCTGGCCAAGGTGCAGGCACAGGATGTGCCAGGGAACATCAGGCACTGCTGAATTCTGGCCACAGCTGCCCCCAAAACCGAGGGCAGGCAGGAAATTCAGGCTGCACAAGACATGGCACACTTTGTTTGTGGCTGGGGTAAGGCTGGGCTGTTTCTGCTGCCCCACACACAGAAAACAATTCAATTCTGGGATTATAAACTCCTCAGGGCACAACAGAGAGCTCTGAGCAGCCAGGCTGGGTGTGCAGCTCCACCAGCTCCTCAGTGGGCTCTGGGGCTGCTCCTGAGACCAAGGGCGGGTGGCCACAGACCAAGGGCAGGTGGCCACAGACCAAGGGCAGGTGGCCACAGGGACCTCAGAGCCACAGAAAGTGGAAGTGGCCAAGGGAGGGCAGAGGGAGCCCCAGAGAACTCCTGTAAACACACAGAGTGTGGCTGCAACACAACCCACACCTGAGAAAGCACCACAGCTCCACTGCAGGGACACAGAAATGCTGCAGATGTGCAGCCATCAGCAAACACCCTGAGCAGCTCCACCACTGCCCTGGCACTGCCAGCAACAATCCTCTCCTTCCCAGCCTGTGTGGGGCCAGCCCAGAGCCCTCACACCACACCAAGCCCCCTGCAGGCACCAAACACTCAAAAACCAAACACTGGGGTTGAGAAGCAAGTCTGCTTTTTCTTTTTTTTTTTTAACTAGAAAATGTACAATTCCATTTCATGTGTGCACAGAGCTTGTTGCTTGTAGGTACTGCCCGAGAAACTGAGGGAGTTTCTGCAGGAAACTGTTAATTCTTCAAACATTGATACATTTTGCAATACACCAGTTAAATACCAAGATCTATGTGCATGCACTATGGGGATATGCATGTACACCTTAATGCTTCACAGAGACAGCAGAGCCCGGCCAGGGAGCCTCAGATACCAAAAATATTAAAAAGTTCAGCTCTTTCCCTGCCTTTGTTAAATACAGGCCTTTGAGGCTGGCCCCTCCCTCCCTTTCCCTGTGGATTCTCCTGCTCCCAGGAGGCAGGAGCACCAGCCAGGTTATCCCAGAACCAGAGAGAAGCACCTGGAAAAGTTCACACTAAGCTGTTGCTGCAAAATGCCCTTTCCATCCTTCCCAGAAAGGAAGGACACCTTAAACCCAGGCTGGTTTCCCTCGGCTGTGCTCCCCAAACACCTCCAGCAGCAGAGCCTGTGGCTGGGGCCACCCTCACTGCCCCGGCACTGACAGCTCCAACACCATCCCACTGCCTGGATCTTCCCCGGTGGGAATCCCGGGCACCCGTATCCCAGAGGGAATCTCGGGCACCCATCCCGGTGGGAATCCCGGGCGCCCCATCCCGGCGGGAATCCAGGGCGCCCCATCCCGGCGGGAATCCAGGGCGCCCCATCCCGGCGGGAATCCAGGGCGCCCGTATCCCGGCGGGAATCCAGGGCGCCCCATCCCGGCGGGAATCCCGCACGCCCGTATCCCGGCGGGAATCCCGCACGCCCGTATCCCGGCGGGAATTCCGCACGCCCGTATCCCGGCGGGAATTCCGCACGCCCGTATCCCGGCGGGAATTCCGCACGCCCGTATCCCGGCGGGAATCCCGGGCACCCATCCCGGCGGGAATCCCGGGCACCCCATCCCACCGGGAATCCCGGGCACCCCATCCCACCGGGAATCCCGGGCACCCCATCCCACCGGGAATCCCGGGCACCCCATCCCACCGGGAATCCCGGGCACCCCATCTCGGTGGGAATTCTGCATGCCCGTATCCCACCGGGAATCCCGGGCACCCGTATCCCAGAGGGAATCCTGGGTACCCATCCCACCGGGAATCCCGCACGCCCGTATCCCACCGGGAATCCCGGGCACTCGTATCCCAGAGGGAATCCTGGGTACCCATCCCGGCGGGAATCCCGCATGCCCATCCCAGCAGGGGCTGCAGCAAGGAAAGGTCAGCCCAGTGTTCCACAGCTGCTCTGGGACCATGCCAGGAGTTCTGTTGGCACCTGGAACTCGTGTGGGCCACTGAGAGCTCCCCAAGTAGTGTCGTGTTCTGTCCCCACCTGGTCCCCTCCACTGGGGGTGGACTCAGCTGTACCTCTGATGCAGCAAGGAGAGTTTTCCCTCTGAAAAGCACCTCATCAGAGCGTGACCTGCACAGTTCCAGTGGGACTGTCAAACATACCTTTGTGCCTCTTCTTTGGTTTATAGAAAAAAGGTATTCCTTCCCTTCCTGACAGCTAAAGGTACTTCTAGACCTGACCCAAACTGCACTGCCAAGGACAGCACGGCAGGATGTGCATCTGCAGCATCTCCCACTCCAAGGACTGCAACAGAAAAGGAAAATCCATCTCACTTGAAACTCTCTGGCAAATTTGTACTGTTTGCCAACACTGCTACTTGCAGCTTAATCCTTGTGTGCCCCAATCCACTCCAGCCTCCTCCCCACCCAAAACCTCCCGTGGAACACGAGCCCTGGGCTGGAGGGAGGGTTGGTCTGTCCAACTGAGGGGACCAATGTCTGAGGGACAGCACAGAGGGAGAGGCTGGACACGAGGACAGGGGCTGACACTGTCAGTGCTGCTGCAAAGATGCTGCTTCAGCCTCACACTGCTCTGAACAGATTGCAAGGAACCTAAAACTGAGGTATAAATATACACAAATATGTACAGTTCACATACAGAGAACAGGTTTGCATTTGTAACATTGGGAACCTTAAAAATACTGGAGGGTTGATAGTTAAGCCAGTGATTTGTTGCTGATTTACTGGAATAATGAAGCCAACACCTTCCACTAGAGAGGGCTACAATGGGATCATCAGACTCTAAATTAAAAGCTCCTTCCTCTTGCTTCACATTCTCCATGCCCAAGGCTGGGCTGTCCCGAGGGGCTGAGGCTTGGGAAGGTCAGTCCCAGCTCCGAGATGGATCCTGCAGGGAAAGAAGGGCAGCCTGGAGCCAGGGCTGCACCTTTCCCTCTGGGAATGGCCCAGGGCCTGCAGGGAAAGCAGAGCAGCCTGGAGCCAGGGCTGCACCCTTCCCTCTGGGAATGGCCCAGGGCCTGCAGGGAAAGCAGAGCAGCCTGGAGCCAGGGCTGCACCTTTCCCTCTGGGAATGGCCCAGGGCCTGCACGCTGCCTGGGGCAGCTCTGTAGAAAACACAGTTGCAATCAGTTCAGTATAAATACATCCACCCCACCGGCTCTGCCATGGGTGCCCCTCTGGGGCAATGTCTGTGCACTGAGGGCAGTAAAAATCATCTGATCTTGAGCCTTGACATCATCCACTCCAGTCCTTGGCACAGCCTGGAACAAAAGGGAGAGTGGTCAGGGACACGTGCACTTCTCAGGACAGCTCCAAAGGTGATTCCCTGGCATCAGTTTGAATTCCCCCTCAGAACTCTGAATGACTCCCAGGAACTCTCTGTGCCAAGTGTGGGGTTTTCTGGATCTCACTGTGCAATCCAGGAGTGAGATCCTTCAGATCCCGGCACTGCAGGACACCAAGTTCTCTGACTGGGATTATTCTCAATAAGCCAGAACAGATTTCAGGTTCCCACCCTGCCCTCACTAAGCCCAAACCACATAAAAGTTTTCTCTCTGTGAGGCAGGACTGTGGATTTGATGTAGAACTTGATTTTCTGATTCATATTGACCCTAAGTCTGTGTTCTGAGCTCAAAATAAATGTCAAGATTACCAAGTGGGGGCAGGCCCTGGCACAGGTTGGGCAGAGAAGCTGTGGCTGCCCCTGGATCTCTGGGAGTGTCCAAGGCCAGGCTGGAGCACCCTGGGCTGGTGGGAGGTGTCCCTGCCCAAGGCAGGGGTGGGACTGGGTGGGCTTTGAGGTCCCTTCCAACCCAAACCATTTGGGACTGTTACTGACAGGGGAGGAATGTGAATTCAAACCACACACTGCAACAACCCCCCAGGTAAGTGCAGCCTCCCCTCCCAGGGACAGGAACCCCCTTACCCCTCTCCAGTCAGAGCACAGCAGGCCTGGATGTGCCACTGGTGATCCTTGATGGAAGTGAGCTTGAGGAACTGGGAGATCTCAGCCACTGTCATGCACTCCTTCACGTCCTGCTTGTTGGCAAAGATCAGCAAACCTGCTTTTTTCAAGTCCTAGGGAGGAGAAGGGAAGAGAAAATGATTCCAAAGCAGCCCTTGGAGGTGGTACCAGAGAGAACCCCGAGCCCCAGCCACCAATCCCACAGGAGAAGGTGCCAAGCAGTGCAGGAATCCTGGAATCCAGCAGCCCAAACATCCAGGTTTTGCCATGGATGATGCCAAAACTCAGCACAATGTCCTGCTGGGCCCCAGGGGGATCAGAGCACCCTGTCCCTGAGCAGCACTAAATCTGGGAACAGGGACAAGCTGTTGGACCACACAGTGCCTGGAATTACAGCAGCACAGGGAGTGTGGAAAACCTTTCCCTCAGAGAGCAAAAGGTGTTCCAGGAAGCCAAGCCAAGCCTGGCATTAACTGCCTGTCGGGCACACTGATGTTTACAGGCAGCAAAATTAATTCCCAAACCATCAGCTGCTCCAGAAAATAGTTGGAACTGAGCTGGGAAACTCAACTTTGCCTCAACAGGAGCTCAATGGAACCGCTGGGCAGGAAGCAAAGACTTCAAGGAGCAAAGAAAAGCTGTTTTAGACAAATATTTGAGTTTCATTCCAGCTTGCAGGTATTGCTGTTCTCTCCAAACACGTGTGGGGGGTGAGTGGGCACAGCCTGGGAACATCCTGCTGGACAACAATGGGGCAGGAATCACCTCCCAGCACGGAGCAAGGGCTCCTGCTCCTGGAATTCCCCCCTTCTCCTCATGGCAAGGTTTAATTAACAACTTCCACATCTTCCTTTAGGGATTAGGAAACACAAGAGGCAGGTTTTGTTCCCAAGCAAAACATCCTGAAGAGTCCAGCTCTGCAATCCTGACCCTGACAGCAGCAGCTCTGACTGCAGCAGAATTTGCTTTATTAACTACAATTTAAACACCAGAAAATTTTAAAATAATTAAATGAAACACCAAAAAATTAGAAATTCAAGAGACTATGGTTTTTTTTCTCCAAGGAAATCCATAGGCAGGGTTTGTCCTTCCTGCAGTCTCTGAACTGTGGCTGTGGCTTAAACATACATGTCATACTTTGGGATATAATGCCATCATTTTTATGCAGATTTTCTTATTCTGATCCTTAAATTTGCAAGCTCAGCATCCTCTCACAGACACTGAGCCAGGTCCTGCCACAGGTACTGCCTGGCCTATCCATCACTTTGGTATTTATGAGTCAGACCCAGAGCTCAGGGTCAGACCTGACCCAGGGCTCAGGTTTCAAGAGGGGCTTTACAATTTAGCAGTTCACACCCTCCAAAACCAGAACAATGTCTGGCCATGGGCTGCCTGTTCCTTCAGTTTTATACCTGGTTGCCATAAAGCACCTGATTATTTCCCTGAAAACAGAACATCAGGCACCCATGAAGTTGCCAAAAGAGTGACTGAGTTCCTGCAGGAAACAGGGGTTTTTTTAAGGATCTAATTCAGGTGTTAACATGGACTGAAGCAAAAAACCCACAGAATCATTTACAATCCCAAGTGCTGCTTCCCTGAAGCACTGACAAATTTAGGATTAATGCACAGCTTTACTGGGAGTCCACAAAAGAGTCTCTGGCAGGAACAGCTCAGGGTGCAAATCTGCTTGATGTGCACACAGATAAAGAGAGAAATAAATAAGTATTACAGTAAATAAGTATTAAAACTAAGACACAGGGTTTACTCACCTCGTGTGCCAGCATTTTATACAGTTCCTCCTTGGTCACAGAGATCCTCTCCCTGTCTGTGCTGTCCACCACCACGATCACAAACTGCAAGAAGGGCAGACTTAGCAGAGAACAAACCCCTCTGAGTGGCCAAATCCTCCTGGCTCCTGCCCAGGGACCTGTTCCCATCCCAGTGCCCCGCTGGATCCCCAGGGATCAGCCCTCCCAGCCCCTGCTCCCATCCCAGTGCCCAGCCGGATCCCCAGGGATCAGCTCCCCAGCCCCTGTTCCCATCCCAGTGCCCAGCTGGATCCAGCAGCCCCCCCAGCCCCTGTTCCCAGCTGGATCCCCAGGGATCAGCTCCCCAGTCCCAGGGAGGGTCCCACAGCCCAGCTGGATCCAGCAGCCCCCCCAGCCCCTGTTCCCACCCCACTGACCAGCTGGATCCCCAGGGATCAGCTCCCTAGCCCCAGGGAGGGCCCCTGTTCCCAGCTGGATCCCCAGGGATCAGCCCCCCAGCCCCTGTTCCCAGCTGGATCCCCAGGGATCAGCTCCCCCAATCCCTGTTCCCACTCCCCTGTTCCCAGCTGGATCCCCAGGGATCAGCCCCCCAGCCCCAGGGGTGGTCCCACAACCCTGGGGTGCTTCACACCCTGTGGTTTGGGGGCAAGGGCAGCTGAGACAACTTGGCACTTTCTGTTCTCCATTTGTGAGTGGAAAATTCAAACTGAAAGCAAGTGAATTGTCTGCAATCCCAGGTCTGGGGTTGTTTTCTCTTGGCACAACTGGGGCACCACAGACACCCCTCAAATCACTTCCTGCAGCCTTGAAAACCAACTGGATCAGTCTGATCTCTCTAGTTCTAAAACTAACAAGCAAATAGGTATTTGCAAAGGATTTAACAAGCCCTGAAGCTCCAAACTCCAAGAGCCACACACAGATAAATGTCACAGACTCATTTAGGCTGGAAAGCACCTCTGAGAGGTCACAGCACCTCACAGGGAAGCAGAGGAGAACAAAGGAAATTGTTATTAAAAAAATCCTTTCCTAAAACCATTTTGATCACACAGGAAACCTTGATTTAAAACATTATTTTTATCATGTGCTTGATAGAAGTTATATTTATATATACATATGATTAAATGTATATATTATACATATGATAAATTTTTTATATATGATAAGATTTATATATATGTGTGTAAATATAGATATGTATGTGCTGCAACTTCTCTGCTAAAGAGTTCTGAAAACTCTTGGGATGTTTAAGTAAATTTATGGAGCTCCCACAGTCTCAGAGGAAAACTTTTGGGGACTCCTCCTTACTCCTGAGCACTGGGCAGGTTTGGGAGAGAGTGGTCATGGATGATGAGGGAGAAGGAACTGTGGGAAGAAACTTTTGGGGTCTCCTCCTTATTCCTGAGCACTGGGCAGGTTTGGGAGAGAGTGGTCATGGATGATGAGGGAGGAGGAACTGTGGGAAGAAACTTTTGGGGTCTCCTCCTTACTCCTGAGCACTGGGCAGGTTTGGGAGAGTGACCATGGATGATGAGGGAAGATCTGTGGGAGGAAAGCTTTTGGTTTCCTCTCCTTATTCCTGAGGACTAGGCAGGTTTGGGAGAGAGACCATGGACAACAAGGGAGGAAAACTTCTGGGGACTTCTCCTTATTCCTGAGCACTGGGCAGGTTTGGGAGAGACCATGGACAACAAGGGAGGAAAACTTCTGGGGACTACTCCTTATTCCTGAGCACTGGGCAGGTTTGGGAGAGACCATGGATATGGATGATGAAGGATGAACTGTGGGAGGAAACTTTTGGGGTGTCCTCCTTATTCCTGAGCACTGGGCAGGTTTGGGAGAGTGACCATGGATGATGAGGGAAGATCTGTGGGAGGAAAGCTTTTGGTTTCCTCTCCTTATTCCTGAGGACTGGGCAGGTTTGGGAGAGAGACCATGGACAACAAGGGAGGAAAACTTCTGGGGACTACTCCTTATTCCTGAGCACTGGGCAGGTTTGGGAGAGAGTGACCATGGATATGGATGATGAAGGATGAACTGTGGGAGGAAACTTTTGGGGTGTCCTCCTTATTCCTGAGCACTGGGCAGGTTTGGGAGAGAGTGGCCATGGATGATGAGGGAGGATCTGTGAACAACTCCAAGCAACCCCAGGCTGAGCTGGGCAGATCCCAGCCCCAGAGCCCTCCTGGGGGGCCATTCCCAGCCCTGCCATTCCCACCTCGGTGTTGGTGTAGTAGGTGTTCCAGGAGGAGCGCAGGGACTCCTGGCCGCCGATGTCCCACATGAGGAACCGCGTGTTGTTCACCACGATCTCCTCCACGTTGCTGCCGATGGTGGGCGACGTGTGCACCACCTCGTTCATGGAGCTGGGGGGCACAGGGGGCACGGGGGTCACCTCCAGCACCCCCACCAGGGCATGGGGGTCACCTCCAGCACCCCACACCAGGCACAGAGCACTGGGTCACCTCCAGCACCCCCACCAGGCACAGGGGTCACCTCCAGCACCCCACACCAGGGCACGGGGGTCACCTCCAGCACCCCACACCAGGGCATGGGGGTCACCTCCAGCACCCCACACCAGGCACAGAGCACTGGGTCACCTCCAGCACCCCACACCAGGGCACGGGGGTCACCTCCAGCACCCCACACCAGGGCACGGGGGTCACCTCCAGCACCCCACACCAAGCACAGAGCACTGGGTCACCTCCAGCACCCCCACCAGGCACGGGGGTCACCTCCAGCACCCCACACCAGGGCACGGGGGTCACCTCCAGCACCCCACACCAGGGCACGGGGGTCACCTCCAGCACCCCACACCAGGGCACGGGGGTCACCTCCAGCACCCCCACCAGGGCATGGGGGTCACCTCCAGCACCCCACACCAGGGCACGGGGGTCACCTCCAGCACCCCACACCAAGCACAGAGCACTGGGTCACCTCCAGCACCCCACACCAGGGCACAGGGGTCACCTCCAGCACCCCACACCAGGCACAGAGCACGGGGGTAACCACCAGCACCCCACACCCCCAACAGGCACAGGGCACTGGGGTCACCTCCAGCATCTCCACCAGACACAGGGCACTGGGGTCACCTCCAGCATCTCCACCAGACACAGGGCACTGGGGTCACCTCCAGCATCTCCACCAGACACAGGGCACTGGGGTCACCTCCAGCATCTCCACCAGACACAGGGCACTGGGGTCACCTCCAGCATCTCCACCAGACACAGGGCACTGGGGTCACCTCCAGCACCCTATACCAGGCATAGGGCACGGGGGTAACCACCAGCACCCCACACCCCCAACAGGCACAGGGCATGGGGGTCACCACCAGCATCTCCACCAGACACAGGGCACTGGGGTCACCTCCAGAACCCCACACCAGACACAGGGCACTGGGGTCACCTCCAGAACCCCACACCAGACACAGAGCACTGGGGTCACCTCCAGAACCCCACACCAGACACAGGGCACTGGGGTCACCTCCAGCAGCCCACACCAGGCACAGGGCACGGGGGTCACCTCCAGCACCCCACACCAGGCACAGGGCATGGGGGTCACCTCCAGCACCTCCCCCAGACCCAAACCTGAAGGGTTTTCTGAGCTTGGATGGAGTTACAACAACACTCAGACAAAGGGTGATGGGGGAGGAGCACAAACCCACATAAAAACAGCAATAAAAATAACCCTCTGAACTGGCTAATCATCAAATTACAGAGCTGAGAGCACACTCATGAACAAAACTGTGTTGTAATTAATTAAATCATCAAGCTGAGGGGCTTTTCCCTGCAGAAGCTGTTTGGGGCTCTCAGCTTTTCCTTCCCCAGGCCTGTTTTGGCACATGTGGGACAGGACAGTTGGTTTGTCCAGGAATGTGGTTCAGCCACAGGATTGCCAAGGCTGCAGGAAAACAGCAGCTCATCCTCCAGCCCCAGCAGAGCCACCACAGCCCACCCTCCTTCCAGGGCAGGCCACTAAAAACATCTCCCCAGCTCAGCTGCTTCATGTCCAAACCTCCTGCTCTTCCCCCTTCAGCACAGCCAAACACACACGACTTTTTGGAGACAAATGCAGTCATTAAATACCCCAAATATTTTGTTTAGAGACACTGAGTGTAACTCTGTCACTGACACCACCAAAGAGCCAAAAGTGTGCTCTGGATACTCCTGAAGTTCTAAATATTTAAACTCTACTGCAAAAAAAATTAACAGGAGTTTCAAAGCAAACCAATTTTCAAGGAATTTTTTTTTCCTCTGACACTCTTGATGTCCTTTTTCATTATATATGAACTTTTAAAAGTTTCAGCAGAGGTTCTGGTTACAGTGAGAGCAATTTGAGACTTGTAACGTGCTGGAATATTTCCTGAAGGGGACACAGAGTGACAGGGAGATAAAGGGATGGCCCAGTGTCCTGGAAAGGAATCCCAGTTATCCAGTGCCTCAGCATTTAACAAGGAACCTGCTCCCCACACACACTTGAAGGCAAATATATGAGAGAAAGAGGACTGGAAGGACCCTAAAATCAAATTAAGGGTAACAACAATACAAGATGCCTGTGGCTGATTTCAGATTTAAAAATCAGGTCTCAGCAGAATTCTGTCAATGCTTGGAAGAGACTTATGATCCCTTTTCCTTCACTGAACCCACAGCTTTTCCCATTCCACCTGTTGGAAACTCCTAGTTTGCAACAGGATAGGTGGGGAACACCATTCCTGCCACCTGGTCACAAACTCCCAGGGAGGGGAGGGAGAGCTGAGCACAGAACAGAAGGAAGGAAGTGTCTGTAAGGGGGATTTGGGACATGCAGAGATGGGGAGGGTTAAGGAGGGGTCAGGCAGCAGAATGGAGCAAACAGGCAAGGGAGACACAAGCAGAGAGATGGGAAAATCCCGTGGAGCTGAACTGGGTGTAAAGAAAAAGGAGACACAGAGATCCATTGTATGAAAGGGAAAATCAAACACTGAAACTGCAGAAATAAGGGGAAGAAGAACTGTGAGACGTTTGTGAGGAAATGGAAAGGCACAGACAGCAGTAAATGCACAAGGAGCTGCATTAAAAAATACCCTGCATTGTATTTGTGCTTTCTAAAGCCTGCAGAAATCCCCAGCCCATCCCTGCCCTCTCAGAAACCCCCAGCCCCTCCCTGCCCTCTCTCTCCCTGCACAAACCCCCAGCCCCTCCCTGCCCTCTCTCTCCCTGCACAAACCCCCAGCCCATCCCTCCCCTCTCCCTGCACAAACCCCAGCCCATCCCTGCCCTCTCCCTGCCTGCACAAACCCCCAGCCCAGCCCTGCCCATCCCTGCCTGCACAAACCCCCAGCCCAGCCCTGCCCAGCCCTGCCTGCACAAACCCCCAGCCCAGCCCTGCCCATCCCTGCCTGCACAAACCCCCAGCCCATCCCTGCCCTCTCTCCCTGCCAGCACAAACCCCCAGCCCATCCCTCCCCTCTCTCCCTGCACAAACCCCCAGCCCAGCCCTGCCCAGCCCTGCCTGCACAAACCCCCAGCCCATCCCTCCCCTCTCCCTGCACAAACCCCCAGCCCATCCCTGCCCTCTCTCCCTGCCAGCACAAACCCCCAGCCCATCCCTCCCCTCTCTCCCTGCCAGCACAAACCCCAGCCCATCCCTCCCCTCTCTCTCCCTGCACAAACCCCCAGCCCATCCCTGCCCTCTCCCTGCACAAACCCCAGCCCATCCCTGCCCTCTCCCTGCCTGCACAAACCCCAGCCCATCCCTGCCCTCTCCCTGCACAAACCCCAGCCCATCCCTGCCCTCTCCCTGCCTGCACAAACCCCCAGCCCATCCCTGCCCTCTCCCTGCCTGCACAGACCCCCAGCCCATCCCTGCCCTCTCCCTGCCTGCACAAACCCTCAGCCCATCCCTGCCCTCTCCCTGCACAAACCCCAGCCCATCCCTGCCCTTTCCCTGCCTGCACAAACCCCCAGCCCATCCCTGACAGCACAAACCCCCAGTCCATCCCTGACAGCACAAACCCCCAGCCCATCCCTCCCCTCTCAGAAACCCCCAGCCCATCCCTGCCCTCTCTCCCTGCCAGCACAAACCCCCAGCCCATCCCTGCCCTCTCTCCCTGCCTGCACAGACCCCCAGCCCACCCTCCCCTCTCCCTGCAGTGGCAGATGCTGCCCCAGGGCCGGGCTGTGGAAAGGCAGAGGCAGCTCAGGGGGTGACAAATCCCGACCATTCCCAGAGAGCCCATTTCAGGAGCAGGACTGGAGCAGCACAGCCACATCTCTGAGCAGGGATTATTCCTGGTGCTGACTCGGGAGCCCTTCACGTGGGAAAGGGCCAATGTGTGCCCAGCACAGACCTTGAGCTGCCTGTGCCACCCAGCAGCTCCTGAGCCTGAGCACAGACTGGAACCCTCTTATCAAAGGCCCGAGATAGGCAGCCCATGTGAGCTCCATGGAAAGCAGGAGCAAGGCCAGGCAAGGAAACACAAGTCAAAGCCAGCCCTGAAAGCAGGAGGTGCAGGACAGCATGGAGATGTTGTCCTGGGTCCATCCTGGGATCATCCCGTGCCACAGACAGCACCAAAGGACACCCCAGCACTGGGCACAGCAGGGAGAGCTGCTCTGCCACTCACACAGCCCTTTGTCTGGCATTTAAATCTGTGCCATGGAGCAGTTTTGCAACACTGTCCCATGGCCAGCACTCACCTCAACCCTGGCAAAGAGCTGGCACCTTAACACCACAGGGCAGTGTGTGCCAACAGCAGGGGAGCTGGGACACAGCACTGAGCAAAGCAGGGACCTTCCCAAACTCCAACCACCCACGGGAGCAGAGACCTTCCCAAACTCCAACCACCCACATGTGAGCAGAGACCTTCCCAAACTCCAACCACCCATGGGAGCAGGGACCTTCCCAAACTCCAACCACCCCCAGGAGCAGGGACCTTCCCAAACTCCAACCACCCACAGGAGCAGGGACCTTCCCAAACTCCAGTCACCCACAGGAGCAGGGACCTTCCCAAACTCCAACCACCCCCAGGAGCAGGGACCTTCCCAAACTCCAACTACCCACCCATGGGAGCAGGGACCTTCCCAAACTCCAACTACCCACCCATGGGAGCAGGGACCTTCCCAAACTCCAACTACCCACCCATGGGAGCAGAGACCTTCCCAAACTCCAACCACCCACGGGAGCAGAGACCTTCCCAAACTCCAACCACCCACAGGAGCAGGGACCTTCCCAAACTCCAGGCACCCCCAGGAGCAGGGACCTTCCCAAACTCCAACCACCCCCGGGAGCAGAGACCTTCCCAAACTCCAACCACCCCCGGGAGCAGAGACCTTCCCAAACTCCAGGCACCCCCAGGAGCAGGGACCTTCCCAAACTCCAGTCACCCACGGGAGCAGGGACCTTCCCAAACTCCAGTCACCCACGGGAGCAGGGACCTTCCCAAACACCAGCCACCCACAGGAGCAGGGACCTTCCCAAACTCCAACCACCCCCAGGAGCAGAGACCTTCCCAAACTCCAGGCACCCCCAGGAGCAGAGACCTTCCCAAACTCCAGGCACCCCCAGGAGCAGAGACCTTCCCAAACTCCAGGCACCCATGGGAGCAGAGACCTTCCCAAACTCCAACCACCCACCCATGGGAGCAGAGACCTTCCCAAACTCCAACCACCCATGGGAGCAGTGACCTTCCCAAACTCCAGCCACCCATGGGAGCAGAGACCTTCCCAAACTCCAACCACCCATGGGAGCAGAGACCTTCCCAAACTCCAACCACCCACGGGAGCAGAGACCTTCCCAAACTCCAACCACCCATGGGAGCAGGGACCTTCCCAAACTCCAGCCACCCACGGGAGCAGAGACCTTCCCAAACTCCAGGCACCCACAGGAGCAGAGACCTTCCCAAACTCCAACCACCCATGGGAGCAGAGACCTTCCCAAACTCCAACCACCCATGGGAGCAGGGACCTTCCCAAACTCCAACCACCCATGGGAGCAGGGACCTTCCCAAACTCCAACCACCCATGGGAGCAGGGACCTTCCCAAACTCCAGCCACCCATGGGAGCAGAGACCTTCCCAAACTCCAGGCACCCCCAGGAGCAGAGACCTTCCCAAACTCCAGGCACCCATGGGAGCAGGGACCTTCCCAAACTCCAACCATCCCCAGGAGCAGGGATCTTCCCAAACTCCAGCCACCCACAGGAGCAGAGACCTTCCCAAACTCCAACCACCCACGGGAGCAAACCCAGCCAGCAAGGCAGCAACACACCCCCCCACGTGGAAGTCCCCAAACTGCCCACAGGTCATACTCACAATTGGTACAGAATGGTGGTTTTCCCTGCATTGTCCAGGCCCACAATGATCACTTTGTGCTCTGAAATGACAACAGGGCCAGTAAGTCGCTTGGTTCACTATCGTGACACCAGCTGGGTCTTCCTCTGGTTTTCCAAGCCAGGCCTGCCCAGCTCCAGGAGATCTGGCCCAGCCTGTGGGGAGGTTCTGCCCTGAGGGGAAGGGACTGGCAGCTGGTCCCTGTCTGCAGGAACAGCTCCAGAGAGGTTACACGTGGATCTTTTCCTGCTCTGAACTGCCAGGGCAATGCCACACTGGGATCCTGCCCCGGGCCCCTGCAGCAATCCCACTGTCCCTTTGCAAGGCCTTTATCTGGGAATACCCTGATCTCTCGGGAAGTGAAACCCCAGGGTTTGCAGCTGGAAACCAAACCCAGCCCAAGCTGCAGCTCTGAGTGCCCCCCAGTGCCCCCCTTCCCCTCTGGACCCCCCAGAACAGCTTTGCCCACAGACATCTCACAGGGCACACTCGCCCAGCCCAGCTCGGGATGAGCCCAAACAAACCTCCCCTGACATCCTGGAGCTCCGTGCCCAAATCCCACTGTGTGTGCTCATCCCAAACCCCACTGGGAACTGCACAGCTGTGGATTCCAGGACAGGGAGCACACACAGCCTGAGCTCTGCTGCACAACTTTCCTGCACCAACACCCAACTCAGAGCTCTGTGAGAAGGGACTTTCTTCCCCCACTGGTCCCAAGGGCAACAAAAAGCCACTACAGAATCACAGAATCAGTTGGGTTGGAAGGGACCTCTGAGATCATCAAGCCCAACCCTTGATCCAACCCCCCTTTCATTGCTATGAACATCCCAAGCCTCAGACACTGAGATAATGTACACTCACATCAAATCCAATTAAAGCATTTATTACCCCAGAGCAGAGGGAGGGGACAGGGCTCAGGTACGTGGGTTTTTCTGATTGATTTTATCAACATCATGTGGGTTTGCAGAGTTGTCTCTACCGACATAAACTCAGTTTCAGTAACTCTGCATAACTGCACAATAACACTGCAAAAGGAGCTGCTTACTCGACCCCACACAACTTTTAGGGGAACTTTGGTTCGGGTGAGATGCTGCCAGGATGGCAAATGTTGGGGACCAGCTGGATCGGCAGCTCTGGATGCCCCAACACAAAGGATTTTGTTGGATTTGCACCGAGAGTGAAAGGGGAGGCAACAGGGACACCCCCAGTGCAGGCGTGAGTGAGCTGGAGCTCCTCAAAACCCAATTCCAGGGGCTTCCAGACACGGGAAGAAGTGTTTTATAGCGCAAGTGACACCTCGCTCCGAGGGGGTGGGTGTTACAAACCACGGCACGGTTTGGGAAGGGAAATTCATCAGGAATTTGGGGCTCATCCCGTCCCACCCTGCCCTGGGCAGGGGCACCTTCCACAGGCCAGGAGGCTCCAAACCCCGTCCGGCCTGGCCTGGGACACTCCGGGGATCCAGGGGCGGCCACAGCTAAAGGTACAAACAGCATTTACTGCAGGAATGAGGCAGATTTATCCCTCAAACCCATCCGGCCTGTCGGAGGGGGCCCCACGCGGCCCCTCGGCAGCCCCAGCCCGAGGGGCTCAGAGCGGCTCCCCCACCCCGGCCCCGCTCACCCTGGTGGTTGAAGAGCCTCCATATCCTGGTGAAGAGGATCCCCATGGCGGGCAGGGCCGAGCCGGGCCGGGCCGGGCGGGCTGAGGGCGCTCAGGGCCCCGGGAGCCGGCGGGGGCCGCGGCTGGGAGCGGGGCTGGGGCCGCGCCGGGGCCGCATCGCCGCCGGGAGGTGTCCTGGGGGATACACCGGGATGAGCGGCGGGATGAGCGCCGGGAAAGGCTCCGGGAGCGGCGCAGGGAGCGGCGGAGGGAGCGGCGCGGCTCGGGCACCGCACGGCCCAGCACGGCCCGGCCCGGGCGCGTCGCACGGACTGACGCGCGGGGGCGGCACCGCGGCCGCCATCACAGAGCGGGGCGCGGGGGAACGGGACGGGAGAGGGGCAGGGATCACCCCCTGGGCCGGGGGGACGGGACGGGAGAGGGGCAGGGATCACCCCCTGGCACCGCCGGGGGGACGGGACGGGAAGGGAAGGGAGAGGGGCAGGGATCACCCCCTGGCACCGCCGGGGGGACGGGAAGGGAGAGGGGCAGGGATCACCCCTGGCACCGCCGGGGGGACGGGAGAGGGGCAGGGATCACCCCTGGGCCGGGGGGACGGGACGGGAGAGGGGCAGGGATCACCCCCTGGGCCGGGGGGACGGGACGGGAGAGGGGCAGGGATCACCCCCTGGCACCGCCTGGGCCGGGGGGACGGGACGGGAGAGGGGCAGGGATCACCCCCTGGCACCGCCGGGACGGGGGGACGGGAAGGGAGAGGGGCAGGGATCACCCCCTGGCACCGCCGGGACGGGACGGGAAGGGAGAGGGGCAGGGATCACCCCTGGGCCGGGGGGACGGGACGGGAAGGGAGAGGGGCAGGGATCACCCCTGGGCCGGGGGACGGGACGGGAGAGGGGCGGGGATCACCCCCTGGCACCGCCGGGACGGGGGGACGGGACGGGAGAGGGGATCACCCCCTGGGCCGGGGGGACAGGAGAGGGGAGCGGGACAGGGGCAGGATCGGCCGGGAGAGGGGCAGGGATCATCCCCCTGGCACCGCCGGGACCGGACGGGAGAGGGGCCGGGATCACCCCCTGGCACCGCCGGGACGGGACGGGAGAGGGGCAGGGATCACCCCCTGGCACCGCCTGGGCCGGGGGGACGGGACGGGAGAGGGGCGGGGATCACCCCCTGGCACCGCCGGGACGGGGGGACGGGACGGGAGAGGGGATCACCCCCTGGGCCGGGGGGACAGGAGAGGGGAGCGGGACAGGGGCAGGATCGGCCGGGAGAGGGGCAGGGATCATCCCCCGGGCACTCTCGGGAGGGACGGGATGGGGAGCGGGGCCGGGATCATCCCCGGGAGGGACGGGACGGGGAGCTGAGGGCTGGGAGCGGGGCAGGGATCACCCCTTGGCACCCCGGGAGGGACGGGACGGGAGCGGGGCAGGATCGGCCGGGAGCAGGGCTGGGATTACCCCCTGGCACTCCCGGGAGGGCTCCGAGGGCTGGAACGGGGACCTGAGGGCAGGGAGGGGATCAGGGAACATCTCACATCCCTTTTGAGGGCTCCGAGGGCTCAAACCGGGAGAGTTCTGCTGGAGGGGTGGGGGGGTCAGGGATCATCCCCTCGAACCCCCGGGAGGGCCCAGACTGGGAGGGTTCAGGCCCGGAGCGGGTCAGGGATCGTCCCCCGCGCCCCCCAGGCCGGACCAGCTGCCCTGGGCAGTCCCTGCTGCGGCCTCCAACCCGGAGCTCTCACCCATGTCCTGCACAAACCTCCTGCTGTTCAGACCCTTCCCTGTGTCCTGTCCCTCCAGGCCTTGTCCCCAGTCCCTCTCCAGCTCTCCTAGAGCCCCTTCAGGCCCTGGAAGGGCCCCAGGGTCTCCCTGAGCTCTGTCTCCAGGAGAAATTTCCCTATCCAAACCCACCACTGAGTTTAAATTCCCTAATGATCTGAAAACCCCAGGAAATAAGTAGATTGTACCCAGCTCTGTGTAGCAGCTGAGACAAGAGGTGGGGGATCTGCCCTGCTTGTCCTTCCCCTGATCAAAACACAGCTTTATTTAACACAATGCAGCATTCCCTGCCCTCACCTGTGCCAGCAGCACCTGCACAGACACCTCACCTGGGCCACACACTGAGCCTTCCCACGGCCCTGGGAGGGGATGGGAATGGCAGCACTGGGATTTGGGGCTGCTGAGGCCATTCCCCCAGGCAGACACAGGTGCCTGTGCCTTGCACAGGTGTTGGACATCCCTTGCTGAAACCCCCTGGGAGGGCTGGTGAGGGAAACCCAGCCCTGAGCAAGGAGCTGGGACTGGGAGGCACTGAGGAGTGAGGCTGTGGGAGGGCTGTGGTTTAGTTCAGGGTCAGGTTCAGGGGTTTAGGGTCAGGGTCAGGTTCAGGTTCAGGGGTGAAAGGGATTTAGGCTCAGGTTCAGAGGTGAAAGGCTTTGCTTATCACCACAGAACCTCATGGAGTCCTTTTGGTGGAAGCTTGGCCAGGTGGCAGCTGAGGCAGCTGGAAGTTGAGCCGTGTCCCCTCCTGGGACAGAGACACTCCTCTTGGCATGGCATGGCATGGGATGGCATGGCATGGCATGGGATGCCTTACTTGGGACAGAGAAGTCTCTGCCCTAAAATCCTCAAGTCTTTCCCAGTGCACACAGGAGCTCAGCACTGCCTCTGGTTCTTCCTGCTCCTCTGCAGCCTGGCACAACAACTCAGTTCCACTCCACCTTCCCTCCTTTCTGCCTGGTGTGCTGCTTCCATCTTCCCATGTGCTGCCTGCCCCCTTCCCATAGGGAATCCCAGACTGGTCTGGGTGGGAAAGGACCTGGAAGCCCATCCAGTGCCACCCCTGCCATGGACAGGGACACCTCCCACTGTCCCAGGTTGCTCCAAGCCCTGTCCAACCTGGCCTGGGACACTCCCAGGGATGGGCATGATACTCTCCTTTGCTCTTCCAGAGGTTTTTCCTTGTTTCCTTCCAGCAGCTTTTATTCCCACAGCAGCTCCTTTCTTTTATTTCCCTGCTGCAATACTGGCCTGTAACCAAAGCAGAGGAATCGAGTTTCTGTTCATGTCCACAGGCTTTGTGTTTCCTGCTGCTCTGGAGGGGAATTTATGGCTTAAACAGTTGAAGGAATAAATATCCCAATTAATAAACTGTCCCAATCCATCCCCATGCAGGGCTGTGGGTGCTGGGACAGTCTGTGACTGGCAGGGAAATGGAGCAGCTCCTCCAAGGGTGATGATGATCCACATCCACAAGTCCAGCATCCAGCCTGCAATGGAATTAATTATTCATTAGGCTGCAATTATCCCCCTGCTGTTCCTCAGCTTGGAATTTCAGATGCACGAGGTTCATTTCCACTCTCAGCTCTCCTGGAACACGGGTGGGCTCGTGGCAGGGTCAGGGGCTGAGTGGTGTGAGAGGGACCAAAGCCCAATTAAACATTTAATTATTAAATAGCCAAGCAGTGAGGTTCCCCCCATGGATTGTTCTGGGGGGTTCTGTGTGGCAGGCTGGGTTATCCTGGATCACACTGTGGATCTTTCTGGATAAAGTTGGGATTTCTAGTGCTGCTGGAAGCTTTCTAAGGAAGCACTCCCAGCACAGCCTCAGAATTCCCTCCTGGACACCTGGGAAGGCTTTTCCAGGGTGAGAACATTTTGTGTGCAGCAGCTCCACCACAGACAGGGGGTCATGGGAGCCTTTCCATGCTGGGGAAGTGCTCTGGGAGCCTCTGCAAGGGTTTCACCATGGAGTGGAAACCCTTCTGTCAGGAAAACCCCAAACATGTGGGGAATCATGGAATGGTTTGGGTTGGAAAAGCCCTCTCAGAGTCCAACCACCCCCAGCACTGCCCATGTCCCCAAGTGCCACATCCACAGGGCTTTGAATCCCTCCAGGGGTGGAGGTTGAACACACAGACAGAAAATCCCATTAAACAGAAGTTTAGAAGCATTAGGTGTGTAAATGCCAATGAAGTGCAGCTTACCTGGTCCAGGTCCTCCTGCCCTTCCAGGGTGGGGTTTGGGTGCTCTCTGGGAAGCTGCAGGTTCCTGCTGGTCACTTTTTGGGAACTCTCTGCTAGAGGCAGCATCTCCCAGTGCTCCCAGTTTTCCAAGACACCGTAAACAACTGGGCATCAGGCACAGGGTGGACTCCATGGCCTTGGAGGGCTTTTCCAGCCTGAGTGATCCTGTGATAAACTTAATTATCCTCTAATTATCCTTGTCACCTCCCACCATTTTAACTCCTGCTTCTCTCTAGGACCCCTTGGAGTGGGAGACCACCCGAGGCCCAGCCCCAAACCCGGCCACATTCCCAAGAATCCCCCAGGGAGCAGTTGGCTGCCAGGGTTTTGCTCCCTGCTGAAAGGGGGAGGAATTCTCTCTGTATTTTTGTACTCCTGAGCCACAGCTATTTAAGAGCAGATCGTTACAAAAATAAACATCATTTATTTCCCAGAGCAGATGCAGCTCCTTCCTTGGGATGTCATTAAATCCTACTAAAAATGCAACACTGCCAAAAGCTATTGGCAAACAGCAGAAATACCACAGGACTCCAAGTTCCTCCTGGCTCCTCCAAGCATTTTTCCCATCCTAGAGCAGGACACGAAGAGACTCCAGAGACTCGTGAAGGGTTTGTACTTTTGGTTCATTTATTGTAGAAAAGTTCCTGTAATGCAGTTCAACTTTGTACATCTAAATTCCAGAAAAACCAATCCATAGAAATGAGGATACTATGGGCATGCAAGTCTGCATGATCCTGGTCACAAAAATAACACCACTTGAGTTTTATTGTAGTTATTTTTTGGGGGGGTTTCCTTGAAAGCCACTAAAAGCAGAGGGAGAGCAGAGCATGCACCACTGTACACATTGCATAGTATGTTGGACCCACATGCCTCGTCGGGTGCTACACACACAGATCTATGGGGGAAACAAAGGGCAAACCAGCAGAAAACACCAACTGGGGGAGTTTTGTCCCAGTAAAGGCAGTAGTGTCTTCACCAGACTCTGAACTGGCTCCCAGTGAGGCTGCAGGCAGCGGGGCCAAGCTCCCACTGGGAACCAGTTTGGCTGAGAAACAGAGATTTTCTGGGATCTGAGAAGCCCAAGGTCCAGAGTTTGCAGTTGGAATGACTGTTCCCATCTTTCTCCCCCTCTGCTCACACCAAATTTGCATTTTCCTTGACTTGGGGCCTGGCTGACTCTGCCTGTCTATTCCCAGCCTGGCCCCACACACCTCACGTCCTTCAGGTCTGGAATTGTCAGGAATATCAGTGGAGTTTTTGGGTGCTGTGACTCTCCTCTGCCCCACCTCAAAGCTCGGAGCCCCCACACTGGATTTACTGGGAGTGCTTCATTCCCGACCTCGGGCCACTGGTGTGTCCTGGGATATTCATCAGCCACATCCAAAATCTACACCTGGGCCAAAGTTAAAGTTATTCCTGTGGTTTCAGCAGGAATGAACACACTGGGCTCTGGTTTTAACAGGTCCTGTCACTCAGTAATTAACATGGAAGGAATACAAGGTGTGGAAAAATCAATCCCATGTGCAAAATGCCAAAACCAAGTGCTGGAGGATCAGGATCAAAACTGCAGTAAATCCACTGCTGCTGGATGAGAAAACATCCCCCTGGGTCCCCAAAACACAAATGCAGGGGTGGGATTCTTGGAATTTGTGCTCTTACAGATGTGCTCTTTGTCCTGGCTCTGTTCTCACCCCGTTGGTAACACAGATATTGGTCCTGTCTGTGAGAATCCTCCCCTGGGGACCAACTCCACAGGGGCAGGGGGGGCATTCAGGACATTTGGGGTTCCAGGGGACACTGGAGAGGCAGGTGGTGGCCAGGAGGGGACATTCCTGGCCAGACCTTGCTCTTGGAGAAGACAGGAGTAGGATCTACTCCAGGGAGGAATCTGGGGGGGAAAGGGAGGTCTAAACCATCACTGAGACCAAGCCAAGGCTACTCCCAGTCTGGAAGGAATAAAGGAATGACACACTCAGTAACACTTAAATCCTTCCTACCTTCTCCCCAGATTCCCTACGTGGAGTTAATGACAATATTTCTCTCCACTTCTTAAGTGGATTCCACACACAGGAAAAAAAATCTTGAATTTTAATCCTAAGTAGCATTTTTTGCCTTTTCTGCAAGTTAATTCCTTACATGTATTTTATAACATTATTAAAATTTCCCTTTATTTTCCTATATAAAATAAACTGGGCTTGAATAACAGCCTAACAAAGGTTATCCCAATCACCCCCTCTCTGAAGGAATTAGAGGCAACTGCAACCAACCAGCAGAATCCCAGGGATCCCAACCTGGATCAGCACCAGCTGGGGGAACACACATCAGAGAACTTGATTCTGAAATAGACATTTGGAGGAGCAAACCCAGGTTTGTATAAATGGCATTTTACAAAATATCCATCTGATTTTGGCATCTGTTTACAAAAGATGCACCTGATCCTTTTCATTTGTGGTCTCCAGTTATTTTGCCTTAATAAAACATGGAGAAAAAATGTGGAAATCAAAGACAAGCTTCAGAAGGGCTGAACTTGTGAAAGAAAATACAGCAGAGGACACATTTATAAATTATTAAATTAAAAATGAGTATCAGAACCCCTGACTTACCCAGATCAGTGGGACATGAGCGAGAGGATTAGCAGGATGGGTTTGGAATGGTAAAGTCAGGACAGACAGAAGATCCTGGGATGTTTCAGGGAATTCTGTGGAGCTGAGACCAAGCTGAGTTCAGGAGGTTTGGCATCAAACTGACCTCAAAGTCACAAATGCCAGTTGTGAGCTGCACATCCCATGGGATAAATGTCTGGCATCAGGAAAAGAACCTGAACATGTTAAATACAACCTGCCAAGGAGGAAGGGTTTGGGATTAAAATTAAACAGTTACCTGCCTTAAAGTGGGCTCAAAAGCTTTAAAAGACTTTGTTAATGGAGTCCCAACTTATGAACACACTCAATTTTGTCTTCAGAGACTCTTGTTGTCACCTTTATTGGCTAAATAATTGTTAGTCCCAGAGTGCCCTAAGGAGAAACTCAGATAGCAACAGAACTTTATAAGAACTCCTGTTTGTCCTAAGCCAGAGTTTGGGACAGAGCTCTGATCTTTAACAGGATTTTAATAATAAGGAGAAATGATGCAGGGACTGGAAAATGGGGCTGCATTGGATTCAGTCAGGAATACCTGACCTGCCCAATTCTATTCAATCCCAATCCAGCAGTGCTGGAATTCTGACTGAAACCCTGAGTTACCACGTCCTGGTCCCCAGCACAGCCTTTACCCATCATGGTGTGTCCTGAAAATAAATCCCTTTTTCAAACAAAGACTGTCTGGAATAAATGAAGACTCTACAGTTGCTATGTTGGTACTTACAGGTGAATCTGTTTGCAAAGAATAAAAATCCCCAGCAAGGAAGGAAACTGAGCCACTCCTGACTGGATCCCTGGAGTAAAATGCACTGGGAAGAAGGAGAAACTCATCACACACAGGAGTAAATCCAACTTAACCCAGGTGAGAAAGGACCTCAGGACAAGCCATGACTTCCCTCACAAGCTTGTTTTTATCCAAACAGAGCAGTTTTGGCACTTGGGATGCTTCAGGTGGAGGGTCTGTGCAGGTGTGGATCCTTCCCTTGCCTGGCATGACATGGAAGACTTAAAAACAAGGCTCCAAAAGGCTCTGGAGAATCTGTGTGTGCTTGGCAGCAACCTGCAAATATGCAAATACCTGCAGGCAGGTAATGAGCTGATCCCTAATGATCCCTAATGATACTGCAGGATAAGGAGAAGCAGCTGCTGGGAGGGCTCCTCTGCAATCAGGACTTGGATGCACAAAGAAGGAACTGGGAGGAGCTCAGAGAGAAAGGCCCTGCCTGACCCTCCTTTCTCATGCAGGGACTGGGCATGGAAAAGGGCTGGAGATTCCTGGAGGGAACTGCACTGTGCTGGGCATGGAAAAGGGCTGGAGATTCCTGGAGGGAACTGCACTGTGCTGGGCATGGAAAAGGGTTGGAGATTCCTGGAGGGAACTGCACTGTGCTGGGCATGGAAAAGGCCTGGAGGAGATTCCTGGAGGACACCCCACTGTGCTCAGCATGGAAAAGGGCTGGAGGATTCCTGGAGGACACCCCACAGTGCTGGGCATGGAAAAGGGCTGGAGATTCCTGGAGGACACCCCACTGTGCTGGGCATGGAAAAGGGCTGGAGATTCCTGGAGCAGGGAATATAGCAGGAGGAGCTGCAGCTGCTGCTCCCAGGCTGGAAGGTCCCTCCTTTGGCACCTTCAGCCAGAGGAGAAGGGGCAGGATCAGGTCTGGCAGGTCCATCCTGACCCTGTGACTCCAGTGGATGCAGAGATTCCCATTTTCATCCTGGGAACTGGAACTGGTCCACTGGGATCACCCAGCAGGGCTGGAGCTGCCTGTTGGACAGTGGAGTTATTAGAATAATTAATCATCATCTGCCATCCTTTAATGCAGCTGGAGCTGGGTCAGTTTGGGGTGTCCCACAAGGAGATTTGTGACTGTTCTCATTAACCTCCAGAAGATAATCAGAGCTCAGGATGCTGGAAACACCAGTGGGCTTTGCCAGCTGGCCCAGAAAGAAGGAGAAACCATAATATTCCAGAAATTCCTGCAGTGCTACATGCTGTCAGAGCCTGGGTTCAGCAGGCTCTGGGAGGAAAACAAGCAAAGAGAAGAGTTAATGACACTCATTCTTGAAAAACAGGAGTTGTTTTGACAAGAACCTGCATAAAAATGCACGTTCAGCATCACTGTGTCAATTTTAGGGAATGCACAGGTGGGAATTTCGGGAGGCTCTGCTGGAAGATGTCAGTGGTTGTTCAGAAGGGGCAGGGGGGGGCAGTTCTCAGTCCCTTTGCATCCAAGGCTTTGCTGTAAGACACAAGGTCCAATCCCAGAAATTCATCTCCTGAAAGGAAGTCAAGACTCAGCAGGTGGAATAAATGGTGGTAGGAAGTAAGGCAGCGAGATCTCCAAAGGTTTCTCCTGGAATCCAAGCTGTGGATCAGCTCCCTCCGAGTGGATTTCCATCTGGCACTCCCGACCTGTGTCACCCCATCCCTCCCTTGCACTTCCCAAGGGAAATGGAACTGGATCTTCCAGAGAGTTCTTGTGCAACGCCGGAATTTTCACACGTTCAGAGGTGGATTTGGGAAGATGGAACATGGGGGAGTGGAATGGAGGGACTCCACACACTGGGGGAGAGGAGGGAATTGTGTCCCATTTAAAAGGCAGGAGAAAAACGGGACAAAAATCTGGTATCTCTACACTCCTGTTTCATCTGGGGACCTGGAGCTGAGCTCAGGGAAAAGAGAGGGAAAAAAGGCTATTCCCAACTTCCAACCTCACAAACTGTGGAGTTTGTTCCTCTTCTTGTCCCTATTTCCCTTCTCCTGTCACAGCTCCTCCCTGCTGGTCCCGACAAACCCATCAGGACTGGCTGAAATAAAGAACCATTTGGCTGCAACATTCGTGCCAGGTCTAAAAATAATTCCCAAGTGGAAAGTGTTTTGTCACTGCTGCAGTAATTTGTGATATTTGGCACTCTCGAGAGTTTACATTTGGTTTGTCTGAAAAAGCCATTCTGGAAATAAATCACAGAAATCCTTTTATTCTAACTGGAACTGGAAACTGAGCTCCCAGCAAACAAATACTGGAGTTGACTTTCTGGCTTCCAGTGATTTATAATTTTCAGATTTTTCTTTGTATGTTTGGTTTTTTTCCCAACTGTTTGCAACATGCTCACATCGACTTTCCAGTCAATTCACCCAAATTCCAACAGGAATTGGTTTATAAATTGGTTCCAACTGGAACTGGTCATTTGGAATTTCCAGCAGAGGAAATTATTTTATAAGTGCCTTGATAAGTACCCGAGATTACAAACGGATGTGTCTAACACCTAAGGACAAAAAAAAAATATGGCTATAAATGCAAATGCTGGAGTAAAACCAAAAGTAACCCCAAAACAACCTCTATGGTCGGGCAGGAACGGAAGGGCCGGGCGGGGTTTTGCTGCCCTAATTAATACTGATGAGAGCAGGGTGCAGCTGGAGCAGCAGCTGGAGCAGCAGCTGGAGCAGCAGCTGGAGCAGCAGCTGGAGCAGCAGCTGGAGCAGCAGCTGCCACACTGCCCAGCGAGGATGGTCCAGCTGTGGGATGGCAGGGGAGGGATGGATGGAGGGATGGATGGAGGGATGGATGGAGGGATGGCTCCCGGTGTCTCAAAGCCGGTGCCGCGCGTCGTGGCCGTGCCCGTGCCCGCCAGGGGAGCCCCTGCTCCGGTGGGGCTGGTAGGAGTCCTGCTGGGAGTCTGGGAGCGGCTCCTCGGCGAGGGGACAGTGCGCTCGGCCGTGCTGGGACGGGCGGGGCCGGCTCCTGCGAGCCCTGTGGTCGCAGTTCTGCTCCGGGGGACTGTCCGCGGGGTGGGCACCGCGCCGGCCGCGCTGGCTCTGCGGGGAAACAGCGCCGAGTTAGAAGGGCCCGCGGAGCGCTCCGTCTGCCCGCGCTCACCGGGGCTGCCGGCACACAGACACACACACAGACACACTGACAGACAGGACAGCCACCTGCAGCACCTGGGCCCCCACCTGCAGCACCTGGGCCCCCACCTGCAGCACCTGGGCCCCCACCTGCAGCATCTGGGCCCCCACCTGCAGCACCTGGGCCCTCACCTGCAGCACCTGGGCTCCCACCTGTAGCACCTGGGCCCCCACCTGCAGCACCTGGGCTCCCACCTGTAGCACCTGGGCCCCCACCTGCAGCATCTGGGCCCCCACCTGCAGCACCTGGGCCCTCACCTGCAGCACCTGGGCCCCCACCTGCAGCACCTGGGCTCCCACCTACAGCACACGGGCCCCCACCTGCAGCACCTGGGCCCCCACCTGCAGCACCTGGGCTCCCACCTGTAGCACCTGGGCTCCTCTGCCTCCCACCTGATGTACCTGAGCTCCTCTGGCTCCATCTGCAGCCCCTGAGCCCCTCTGGATCCCACCTGCAGCCTCCGAGCTCCTCTGGTTCTCACCTGATGTACCTGAGCTCCTCTGGCTCCCACCTGCAGCCCCTGAGCTCCCTCCTGCAGCCCCTGAGCCCTTCTGGCTTCCACCTGCAGCCCCTGAGCCCCTCTGGCTCCCATCTGATGTACCTGAGCCCCTCTGGCTCCCACCTGCAGCCCCTTTGGCTCCCACCTGCAACCCCTGAGCCCCTCTGGCTCCCACCTGATATACCTGAGCCCCTCTGGCTCCCTCCTGTAACCCCTGAGCCCCTCTGGCTCCCACCTGCAGCCCCTGAGCCCCTCTGGCTCCCTCCTGCAGCCTCTGAGCTCCCTCCTGCAGCCCCTGAGCTCAGCACTGCCTACAGCGCCCAGTTCCAGAGCAGGGGCAGCAGGATGTGGCCGTGCCCACCCTGTCACAGCACACTGAGCATGGCAAGGGAGCAGGAGTGGCAGCATTTATCACTTTGCTCTGATCAGGGACGGAACAGACACACTTTCAGCCTCCCGAGGAAACCTGGAAGTGTCGCTTTGTGTGGTTTTGGGCAACAGCTGAAGGTGTTTGTTGGGGCTCTTTGGGGTGTCTTTAAAAGGTGTGGCTCTGAGCCCTGTTTAAGCCCTTCACATGACCAAGCCAATGATGGGCTGAAGCAGCCACGGGCAGGGCAGACTATTAGATATTAACAAATACGTTGACAAAAAATCCCTAAGGTAACTTATTAATTAAAAGCCTTTGCTCCCCTCATGTTCCCATAATGACAATGCCCATCATTTGTCACATGAACAAAATGAGTTCGTATTTTTTCCAGTTAATTGTCACAATGAAAAAACAGCCTAAAATAACTATTTTGTTTGCTGTTATCACACATTAAAGCTCTCAGGAGTATCAGCACCCACCAGGACAAACTCAGTGCTGAAACTCCAACCTCTGCTGCCTGGGCTGTGAAATCTTCCTGCTGCTGCTTCACCCTCTGTCTGGAGACATTATCCTGAATAATTTATGCCCAAAGACTCTCAGGACAGGCAGGGATGGAGCAGTGGGATGAGGTTACAGCCCAGCTGGGCCACAGCACAGCCCTGGTGGGGGTCAGTCGGTGCCACCAAGGTGACAGACACGTGGAGAGGGGCCATGAGAAAAGGTGCCCTCCTGAAACCCACACTGAGCTGCCAGGGAGCAACTTGTCCACACCATCCCCAAGTTCTCCTCAGAGCACCATCTTGTAGTAGGGATTATATGGCAAAGTGAATGTATTTTGTTCATAAATTAGAGCCAGGCTGGAAGAGCTGGGGGTGCTCCCCTGGAGAAGAGAAGGCTCCAGGAACACCTGAGAGCCCCTGGCAGGGCCTGAAGGGGCTCCAGGAGAGCTGGAGAGGGACTGGAAACAAGGGATGGAGGGACAGGACACAGGGAAAGGCTTCCTACTGCCAGAGGGCAGGGCTGGGGGGGATATTGGGAAGGAATTGGTGGCTGGGAGGGTGGGCAGGCCCTGGCACAGGTTGGGCAGAGAAGCTGTGGCTGCCCCTGGATCCCTGGGAGTGTCCAAGGCCAGGCTGGAGCACCCTGGGCTGGTGGGAGGTGTCCCTGCCCATGGCAGGGGTGGGACTGGGTGGGCTTTATGTCCCTTCCCACTCAAACCAGAGTGTGATTCCACGATTCTACAATTAATTATCCTCCTATTTATCTGACCTACACTTAATGAGTTGTAGCTTTAACCCTCTGCCTTCCCTGTAGTAATTTATCTCTCTGGCTGCACAACCTGCTCCTTTCCAGACCTCTCCTGCTCCCCTGTCCAGGCCATGCCAGCCCTGCTGTTCACCTCCTGAGGTGTCAGCCTGGCACACACCTGGGCTGGGCACACCTGGGCTGGGCACACCTGGACTTACATCCCAGGGAACTTCTGATCCTCCCCAAACCTGGGCTAAAGGATTTGACTCCAGTTGCTGACATGAGACTAAACTAAGTTTAGAGCTAATGAGTGATTAGTCACAGAGGGGAATGACTGCTCCCTATGAGTTACAGAATCCCAGACTGGTTTGGGTTGGCAGGGACCTCAAAGCCCATCCAGTGCCACCCCTTTCCATGGGCAGGGACACCTCCCACCAGCCCAGGTTGCTCCAAGCCCTGTCCAGCCTGGCCCTGGACACTCCCAGGGACCCAGGGGCAGCCACAGCTTCTCTGGGCAATAAATATTTTCATAGGCCATGTTGGCAGTGATCAAATTCACTCTTCTCCTGAGGACTGGGAACACCCCCAGCTCAGCATGGACACCTCCCTTTAAGGAAGGTGATTCCCAGGGCCCAGGTGTGGCAGCCCCAGCCCTGTGCCCTCTGTGCCACTCAGTGCACCCTCGTGACCTCCCTGAGTCACGGGTTCAGTCAGAGGTTTCAGTTCTCAGCACACTGAAGGGCAAGGCACAGGCAGGGAAGAAAGGGAGACTCCCAAATCCTGGCTGGGTGAAGCAGGGCCAGATTGTCCCAGCACATCTGGATCAGTGTCACTGATGCCTCACAAGAGGCTTTTGGATTTTAGTCCCTGAGATATCAAGGTTGTAACTGGTATCAAATCTTACAGCATCAGAAGCACCTTTGCTACTTTAATTAGCGTGAGTGCTTTCTAATTACCATACACATCATTACAGTGAAAACTGATGCACGTTTGAAGGCCTGAATTAGCACAAAACCTCCACGTGGGTCATGGGGACGGTGGAAGCCCTTCCTGAGGGACAGCCATGGCAAACAGTGGGGCTGACCCCTTGGTGGCACCGACAGGCTGGGCATGGTTGGCTCCAGGAGAAAGTTACCCCTCTGCAGAGCACCAGCAGCAGTCACCCCACTAAACCCTGGAGAAGGTGGGTGCAGGGGGGTCCAGTCATGCATACCTTCAGCCAGCCCACTGCACAGGGGTGATTTTCATCTTCAGTGAGAGTTTGCCCTAAGTAAATGGAGCAACATGGCACAGTTATTGCTGGTGTCCATTGATCAGAGAGAAATAAATGCCTGAAAAAAATCCTGTGGATGCACCCAGTTCTCAGAATGAAACTGAAGAGGTGAAAAGTTCTGCAGATGGTATTTTATTGGCATGGAGGGATGGAAAACTGAAATTTTAAGGCAAAGTGGAAATGGAAACAACAGGTTACATGTGCATGTTCTCAGTAACAGAGCAGTGCTTGTGCATTCAGCCAGTCAGGAGACAGTGACTTGCTGGGCCTGCTAAACCCAAGCATGGCACTAGTGCCAGGACTGTGCACCTGCAGGAAGTACAGCCACTGCCAACAGCATTTCCTGCCCAGCTGTCACCTGCTCCCAGACACTCTACAGGCAGAGCAGACCTTACATTCGGCAGGTGAGTCAGCCATTAAATGTCATTTGTTCAGCTCTACTTCTGACAGACATCAGCAAGTGCCACTCCTGGAGGTCCCCCACCCACACAGAGCTCCCTGCCATCCTGAGCCCCTCCAGCACTCACAACTCTTAGCCAAAAACATTTCTGGTTTCAAACTTAATAAAGCACGTACTTCTCATTAAGGACTATTTACATGCCACGATTGAAGTGTCAAAGTTCAGCCGAGTTTGAGCTATCCCTGTGGGAAAAAAAGGGTCACAATTTTTTTCAATGGGTAAAAAAAGAGAATGTCTTATTCACACTCAAAGAACCCAAAAAAGGGGGAGGCTGATGGGAGAGGCAAGCACGGTTTTTGTGAAGTCTGGAGGGGAGGAACAAAAGGGATCATTAGGAGAGAATTGGTGGGTGTTTTAAATCCCACTAAAGGCAGAGCAGGCAGTTCAATGCCTCCCTGACACCCGATCTCGAAGCTCAGCAGGGTCAGCCCCGGTTGGTACGTGGATGGGAGACCTCCTGGGAATGCCGGGGGCTGTAGGTTTGGTCCTGAGGACTTCACTGTCACCGTCCAAGCTCGCTCGGCCGTGGCAGATGAACCTTAGGAGTTAAAGGGTGGGGCCTCACCTAAAAATTCACTGCGCCGACTGGAAGGGCACACACCCACCTGGGGAGAGCCCTTCCCAAATCCAGGCTCCAAGGACACACCCACCTGGGGAGAGCCCTTCCCAAATCCAGGCTCCAAGGACACACCGACCTGGGGAGAGCCCTTCCCAAATCCAGGCTGGAAGGACACACCCAGGTGGGGAGAGCCCTTCCCAAATCCAGGCTCCAAGGACACCCCCACCTGGGGAGAGCCCTTCCCAAATCCAGGCTCCAAGGACACACCCAGGTGGGGAGAGCCCTTCCCAAATCCAGGCTGGAAGGACACACCCACCTGGGGAGAGCCCTTCCCAAATCCAGGCTCCAAGGATACCCCCATGTGGGGAGAGCCTTTCCCAAATCCAGGCCCTTCCCAAATCCAGGCTGGAAGGACACACCCAGGTGGGGAGAGCCCTTCCCAAATCCAGGCTCCAAGGACACACCCACCTGGGGAGAGCCCTTCCCAAATCCAGGCTCCAAGGACATCCCCACCTGGGGAGAGCCCTTCCCAAATCCAGGCTCCAAGGACACCCCCACCTGGGGAGAGCCCTTCCCAAATCCAGGCTGGAAGGACACCCCCACCTGGGGAGAGCCCTTCCCAAATCCAGGCTCCAAGGACACCCCCACCTGGGGAGAGCCCTTCCCAAATCCAGGCTCCAAGGATACCCCCATGTGGGGAGAGCCTTTCCCAAATCCAGGCTCTTCCCAAATCCAGGCCCTTCCCAAATCCAGGTTGGAAGGACACACCCACGTGGGTAGTGGGGAGAGCCCTTCCCAAATCCAGGCTCCAAGGTCACCCCCAGGTGGGTGCAGCCCTTCCCCAGTCCTCATTCCCGAGCCCTGGCCATACACACAAAGGCAGGGCAGTGCCAGTGCCCGGGCACTGGGCTGGGCGAGGGGTCGCTCGGTGGGTACCCCCGTGCTGGCAGCGGCCACCGGAGCAGGTCACCCCTTGCCGCACAGTGTCCCCTAGGCCGGAGCGCAGCCCCTGCGGGCCGGGTGGGCGGGCAGGTGCCGTCCTACCTGCAGTCCCGAGAGCGCGGCGGGGTACGGGGCGAGCGCGGCGGGCCCGAGCGCCCGGCCCAGCAGCGGCGTGAGCGGCGCGGCCCCCGCGCTGTGCGTGGCGCGCCAATACGCCTCCAGGTACTCGGCCAGGTGCTCGCACGCGTCCTCCAGCTGGTTCTCGTCCAGGATCACGTCGAACATGTCCTGGGCACACAGCACAGCGTCACGGGGGGCACAGAATGGGGTCATGGGGGGCACACAGCACAGGGTCACAGGGGCATAGAACAGGGTTATGGGGGGCACACAGAGCGGGGTCATGGGGGGCACACAGCACAGGGTCACAGGGGCATAGAACAGGGTTATGGGGGGCACACAGCACAGCGTCACGGGGGGCACAGAACGGGGTCATGGGGGGCACAGAGCAGGGTCACGGGGGGCACACAGCACAGGGTCATGGGGGCATAGAACAGGGTTATGGGGGGCACACAGCACAGGGTCATGGGGAGCACAGAGTGGGGTTATGGGGGCACAGAGCAGGGTCATGGGGGGCACAGAGTGGGTTTATGGGGGGCACAGAGCAGGGACAACAGGGGGACACACAGCACAGGGTCATGGGGGGCACAGAGTGGGGTTGGGGGGGCACAGAGCAGGGTCATGGGGGGCACAGAGCGGGGTTATGGGGAGCACAGAGCGGGGTCATGGGGGGCAAAGAGCGGGGTCATGGGGACAACAGGGGGACACACAGCACAGGGTCACAGGGGGCACAGAGCAGGGTTAGGGGGGACACAGAACAGGGTAATGGGGACAATAGGGTGGCACATAGCACAGGGTCACAGGAGGCACAGAGCAGGGTTAGGGGGGACACAGAACAGGGTCATGGGGACAATAGGGTGGCACACAGCACAGCGTCATGAGGGGCACAGAGCGGGGTTATGGGGAGCACAGAGTGGGGTTATGGGGGGCACAGAGCAGGGTTATGGGGAGCACAGAGTGGGGTTATGGGGGGCACAGAGCAGGGACAACAGGGGGACGCACAGAGCGGGGTTAGGGGGGACACAGAGCAGGGTCATGGGGACAACAGGGTGGCACATAGCACAGGGTCACCAGGGGCTTTTTACAAGTGCAGGACAAAGGGATAATGGATTCACACTGAAACAGAGTAGGTTTAGATGGGATATTGGGAAGGAATTGGTGGGTGGGAGGGTGGGCAGGCCCTGGCACAGGTTGGGCAGAGAAGCTGTGGCTGCCCCTGGATCCCTGGGAGTGTCCAAGGCCAGGCTGGAGCCACCTGGGCTGGTGGGAGGTGTCAGGGCTGGAACTGGATGGGATTTAAGGTCCCTCCCAACCTGTCCCATTTCATGATTCTATGATGATTCTGTGACTGTGAAACAAAATGGTCCAGGTGGGTTCAGAAGGTGACCAAGAGCCAAAGCTCTGCAGAGTCACCAAGCCCTGTCCCAAAGGGTCACCAGACATCATGTGAGCCCCTCCGAGCTCAGAGGCACAAAACTCCTTAAGGTATTTCTTTCTTTCCAGTGCTGATGCCCCTAAGACCATTCCCCCAGCAGTGAGGGCAGCAGTCCTGGTATCAGCAGCATTCCTGCTTCAGGGAATTCCTCAGCCACTCTCCATGTGCTGGCTCTGCCTGGCCCCAAACCTGCCTGTCCTCACCCCAGCCTGCCCCCAAACCTGCAGCAGCACCAGCTGGGCCCCTCACACAACTGCCTTTTCAGCAGTTCCATCTCATATCTCCTCTCTAATCGTAGCTGTGAAACACACAGTGAGAACAGCACAAGAAACGCCAAACACGAGCAGGTGCTGCGGGTGCAAAGAGTGACCCAGACCAGCCACAGGCTGTGCTTGTCCTCCTCGTGTTTCTACAGATCTCTCCATGCACACAGAGTAAGACTGAAAATAACAAAGCCATCTCAATTATTCTTTAATTTATTCTCTCTTCTCAGCATGGTAGAGAAATGTTTCTCCTCTGCCAGCAAGGAGGAGTTTCCTTCGAATCAGACTATTCCTAACAGCCTCCCTTGGGTCAGTTCAGAGTTTATTGCTCCTCTATTTATTTATTTTAAGGGCCTTTACAGCCTCTTTGCTATTCAGCCCCCTGTTGAAACACTTCACATCCCAGTCTATCACTCACACCATTGCTGTGGAAGAAGGTATTAATTAAAACACAGTTCAATTAGGAAAGAAAAGACTGTGGTTTGCTCACATGTTCTTTGCTTTGGAAAAGACTGAAATTAAAAGATGGCACTTGGAGTATAATTGTGTTTTCTTGAATGAAGAATGAAGCTGGATTTAGGGAAGAAGAGCCTGACAGCTGCAGAACTGTCACCTGTTTCATATTTCAGTGTAAAATAATTTGGGGCTGGGGAACATCCCAGGCTGTCACTGAAGGGAGAAGCTGCAGGACTGCAGGATCCCAGCTCCAGGAATCCACAGGGAAAGCACTCAGGTTTCCTCCTGCATTTAACAGTTCTGCCTGTACTGGTCTGCTCTATTTCCATGGATTTGGCAGGAGGGAATCTCTTAAGGAGATCCCTGTTTGTAAGGGTCATGGAGAAAAGCAACCCCTCCCCAGTTCTCCTTCCTTTAATCTCTGCAGTATTTTCTTACAGCTTGCATGAAAGTTATCACAGGAGCATCCCAGATCCTGGAATTCTCAAGGGATACACAGTGGCCTTTCCTGAAGAGAAAATGAGTGGCCACTGTCCCATGCTCTTTCTTTTGGTTTGCTGTAGAACCACTGAGAGGAGGAGGAATTTCAACTTGTGGATAGATCTTGGTTACATTTTAATGACACCCCTGCACTTCAGCTCTGCTGGAATATAATTTCAGTTATTTTTCAGGTTGTGTCCAGTAGCCCAGAGGGGTTTGTACCCTCTCTTAACATGGCCCAAAGTTAAAAACAGTGATCCTGATGACCTGTTTATGAGCACTGTGTTTAAAGCTGTGCAGTCAGTGGAGTTCACACTTCCCTGAGCCATAGAATGTTCCTGCAGTGGAGTTCCTGAGTGCTGGGACATTCCTGGAGCCCTGCAGTGGAGTTCCTGAGTGCTGGGATACTCCTGGAGCCCTGCAGTGGAGTTCCTGAGTGCTGGGACATTCCTGGAGCCCTGCAGTGGAGTTCCTGAGTGCTGGGACATTCCTGGAACCCTGCAGTGGAGTTCCTGAGTGCTGGGATATTCCTGGAGCCCTGCAGTGGAGTTCCAGGAATACTGGGACATTCCTGGAGCCCTGCAGTGGAGTTCCTGAGTGCTGGGACATTCCTGGAGCCCTGCAGTGCTTAACACTGGCTCGAGCAGCATCTCTGGGAGATTAGCAAGGAATTAATAATGAAAGCAGTTCCTGAGTGCTGGGAAAATCCTGGAGCCCTGCAGTGGAGTTCCTGAGTGCTGGGACATTCCTGGAGCCCTGCAGTGGAGTTCCTGAGTGCTGGGACATTCCTGGAGCCCTGCAGTGGAGTTCCTGAGTGCTGGGATATTCCTGGAGCCCTGCAGTGGAGTTCCTGAGTGCTGGGACATTCCTGGAGCCCTGCAGTGGAGTTCCTGAGTGCTGGGACATTCCTGGAGCCCTGCAGTGGAGTTCCTGAGTGCTGGGATATTCCTGGAGCCCTGCAGTGGAGTTCCTGAGTGCTGGGATATTCCTGGAGCCCTGCAGTGGAGTTCCTGAGTGCTGGGACATTCCTGGAGCCCTGCAGTGGAGTTCCTGAGTGCTGGGGTATTCCTGGAGCCCTGCAGTGGAGTTCCTGAGTGCTGGGACATTCCTGGAGCCCTGCAGTGGAGTTCCTGAGTGCTGGGACATTCCTGGAGCCCTGCAGTGGAGTTCCTGAGTGCTGGGACATTCCTGGAGCCCTGCAGTGGAGTTCCTGAGTGCTGGGAAAATCCTGGAGCCCTGCAGTGGAGTTCCTGAGTGCTGGGACATTCCTGGAGCCCTGCAGTGGAGTTCCTGAGTGCTGGGATACTCCTGGAGCCCTGCAGTGGAGTTCCTGAGTGCTGGGACATTCCTGGAGCCCTGCAGTGGAGTTCCTGAGTGCTGGGATATTCCTGGAGCCCTGCAGTGGAGTTCCTGAGTGCTGGGATATTCCTGGAGCCCTGCAGTGGAGTTCCTGAGTGCTGGGACATTCCTGGAGCCCTGCAGTGGAGTTCCTGAGTGCTGGGACATTCCTGGAGCCCTGCAGTGGAGTTCCTGAGTGCTGGGAAAATCCTGGAGCCCTGCAGTGGAGTTCCAGGAATACTGGGACATTCCTGGAGCCCTGCAGTGGAGTTCCTGAGTGCTGGGACATTCCTGGAGCCCTGCAGTGGAGTTCCTGAGTGCTGGGATACTCCTGGAGCCCTGCAGTGGAGTTCCTGAGTGCTGGGACATTCCTGGAGCCCTGCAGTGGAGTTCCTGAGTGCTGGGACATTCCTGGAGCCCTGCAGTGCTTAACACTGGCTCGAGCAGCATCTCTGGGAGATTAGCAAGGAATTAATAATGAAAGCAGTTCCTGAACTCAAATATGCCCAAAGAGACAGCTATTTTTAAGAAGTCTAGACATGCAGCACCAGCTGATTCCTTAAGGCTGGCTCCCAGCACAGGATTGGGTGGCTCACTTTAAACAAATACTCCAAATTCTCCTCTTTCAGGGACTGGAGCTGGGGGCAGATGAAGCAGGAGAGGCAGCAGTGCCTCTGCTCTTAGCAGGTACTTAATTAAATCATGGATCCACGTTAATTTCAACCTAACCAGGACTGTCGTGTCCCTTGGAGAGCTCTAAGTCAGCAATCACTTTGTTCCCATCACCCAGTGCAAAGTGCTGAGCTGGTTTCTGAGCAGGTTCCTGTGCACAGCACAGCACAGGCAGCCTCTGAGCAAGGAGGGCTCATGGCTGGAAAGGGTACTCTGATTTTGGAGGGGGTTTCTTATCCAGCTGAGGCCTCACTTTGCTGCCTCAGGCACTGGGGTGGAATTCCAGGACTGGGTGTTAAGGCAGATTTAGTAGGATGGACAATCCAAGTGCCACAAGGCACCAAACGAGCTGCAGCAGCACAAGGAGAATGTCACAGAATCATGGAATTACAGACTGGGTTGGGTTGGGAAAGACCTCCAGACCATCTCATCCCACCCCTGCCGTGGGCAGGGACACCTCCCACCAGCCCAGGTGGCTCCAAGCCCTGTCCAGCCTGGGGGACTTGGACACTTCCAGGGATGGGGCAGCCACAGCTTCTCTGGGACATTTTAAGTGTCAGCAAAGCAAAGCTGAGTAAGAAGAGCAAAAAAGAGGCTGTGGGATGTGCCCAGGGCTGTCTGTGCAGGTGCCAAAGGCAACACACCTTTCCCAGGGACAAATGGAGAGGCTGTTGTGTGTGAGCAGCACAAACTGTGCTCAGACAGGGGCAGGGGCAGCTCAGGCACCTCACTCACCCCTCAGGGGGCAGAAGGGATGTGTTTTACTCACTCCCACCCCTCAGGGGGGAGCAGGGATGTGTTTTACTCACATCCTTTGTTCTACAGAGCAGGGCACAACTGTGGGGTAGAAACACCACAAGCCATTACCAAACAGGGGCAGGGGCAGCTCAGGTACCTCACTCACCTCCCAGGGGGGAGCAGGGATGTGTTTTACTCACTCCCACCCCTCAGGGGGGAGCAGGGATGTGTTTTACACACATCCTTTGTTCTACAGAGCAGGGCACAAATGTGGTTTCCTCAGGGGGACCTGAGTGGCTCACAGGAATTCCCCACCAGCGTTATAAGAGACCACAGCTCGGCCAAGCCTGTGACCTTCTTCCTCTGCTTTCCAATATCTCAGTGTCAATCTACACCAAAACACAACCAGAACCTGCCCAAAGTCAGAGTTTCCACAGGCCCTCAGTAATTATTTTGTATTTTGACTCTGCCTGAAACTGCTGAGCAAACACCACCTGCTCTCCTCCCTCAGGGTCAGCTGGGAGGGTGTTTTTCTGAAAGCAGCCCCAGCAGAGCTCTGGGGCACTGGAGGGGCTCGAGGCCTCCAGGAGATGTGGCTCAGTCTCAATTCCCAGCACCTGCAACAGCTGAAAAATCAACATCTACCCCTACAGTTTAGGGTGAGTGCCCAGAAATACCTGAACTCTCTTTTTATGGCCAGTGGGGACCAGAGGGGAGGTGGCTCTGACGTTTGGGATCTGAGGAAGCATCCAAAGGCAAGTTAAGTTCCATGGAAATCAATCCCTGAGGATCAATACTCCAGGACAAAAGCTGCTTGAACTTTGTTACTTGAATTTTAAGTGGAATAAAGCCATTTGAGATGGAGGGAACTTCTCCAGGGCCTGCAGAACACGAGGCAGAGTGTTCCAGGAGCATTATCTGGCCATTAGGGCTGGGCATTCCCTCTGCTGAGCTCCCAGATTTGCTCCTAGATTGGCCCAACACGTTTCTCCTGTCAGCACTTTGCCTGTTTTAAGTGACATGGAAACCTTCCCAGTGCCTGCTGGGAATTTCTGGGAACTGAGCTGATTTCCCACCAGTTCTCTGGCACAAGAGAGGTGGGGAATGAGCAGCCCCAGGCTGGGCTGTCTGACCCTGCAGGTGAGGAGGCAGGACCTCTGAGCCAGAGGGCAGTGACTGCTCCCAGGAGGGAATGGCCTGGCCTGCAGGATTGGGATCAGGATCCTGTGCCTGCACACACCCTCTGTGGGCTGCACTCCAAACTTCACTCCAAACTTCAGGCAGGGAGGCTCCACTCAGGAGCTCACACTTTGTCCCTGGGCACCTTCAGCTCCCCAGTGGTGCAATCTGAAGATCTGCTGTGCCCTATACGTCACTCCTGACCTGCCAGAGGCCAAAACGAGCCCAGCTCAGGAGATAACCAGGAGGAAAGTCTCCAGCAGTCTGTGCCTCACAGCCTGAGCTGATCAGGGTCCAAGAGCAGGGCTGTGTGAATCACAGAATGGACTGGGTTGGAAAAGACCTCTGAGATCATCAAGTCCAACCCTTGATCCAACCCCACTGTGATCACCAGCCCAGGGCACTCCGTGATCACAGTGGGGTTGGATCAAGACATGGTGGATTCTCACTCAGTGCCACATCCATAGAATCACAGAATCATGGAATGGATTGGGTTGGAAAAGCCCTCTGAGATCATCAAGTCCAACCCTTGGGCCAACTCCAGTCCCTTTACCAGATCATGGCACTCAGTGCCACGGCCAAGCTCAGCTGAAAAACCTCCAGGGATGGGGAATCCACCCCCTCTCTGGGCAGCCCATTCCAATCCCTGAGCACTCTCTCTGCAAAGAATTTCTTTCTGCTCTCCAACTTCAATTTCCCCTGGCAGAGCTTGAGCCCATCGTGCCCCCTTGTCCTATTGCTGAGTGCCTGGGAGAAGAGACCAACCCCCACCTGGCCAGAACTTCCCTTCAGGCAGTTCCAGACAGTGCTGAGGTCACCTCTGAGCCTCCTCTTCTCCAGGCTGAACACCCCCAGCTCCCTCAGCCTCTCCCCACAGCACTTGTGCTCCAGTCCCTTCTCCAGCCTCGTTGCTCTTCTCTTCTCAGTTGGGTTGGAAGAGACCTCTGAGATCATCAACCCTTGATCCAACCCCACTGTGATCACTCTGGCACTCTGTGCCCTGGGCTGGTGATCACAGTGGGTTTGGATCAAGACATGGTGGATTCTCTGTCCCTGGAGGTGTTTCAGAGGACACACATCCAGTCCCTTCTCCAGCCTCGTTGCTCTTCTCAGTTGGGTTGGAAGAGACCTCTGAGATCATCAAATCCAACCTTGATCCAACCCCACTGTGATCACCAGCCCAGGGCACTCTGTGCCCTGGGCTGGTGATCACAGTAGGGTCGGATCAAGACATGGTGGATTCTCTGTCCCTGATCACAGTGGGGTTGGATCAAGACATGGTGGATTCTCTGTCCCTGATCACAGTGGGGTTGGATCAAGACATGGTGGATTCTCTGTCCCTGATCACAGTAGGGTTGGATCAAGACATGGTGGATTCTCTGTCCCTGGAGGTGTTTCAGAGGACACTCAGTGCCACATCCAGTCCCTTCTCCAGCCTCGTTGCTCTTCTCTGGCCCCGCTCCAGCCCCTCAAGCTCTTTCCTGTGAGCCACACAGAGGAGTGATAAGGGATGAACTTGGCTGGGAACAGGGACCCACACAGCAGGAATGAGGAATCACTGCAGCTCCCGAGCTCCTCAGCCCTTCTGTACTTACTGGGGGGCACTGTGCAAGTTTATCAGCTGCCACCAACTGCACATTCAAGTGTTTGCTTTGGGACTTCCCCCTGGATTTGATCAGTCGCTGCAAAACCTGACAGGAGGAAAGGGAAGAAGGTGAGTTTAAGGATCATTCATCTCCCTAAAGCTCAGCCTGACGTCCCACTGGGGGATCACCAAGGTCAGGAGCTCTCCTGGAGCCTCAGCCCAAACCCCTCTGACAACCCCCCTGGGAGCTGGGCACGTTTCCCTTGCAAGAATTTCAGCTGCAGTGCCTTTGCTTTATTCCACTTGAAGTAATAACTTACTTTTGACAAGAGAGGACCATAAAAATGATAATGGTTTGACCCAAGGCCTTCCCCAGTAACCATTGTATCTAAGGAAGTTACAAGTATTCCACACGTGTCTTCCACGTAGCAGTGGGGGAGTGGTTTTTTCTTTTTTCCGGTCCTTGGCTGAGGAGCTGGAGGGAGGTGGTGGAGGTCTGGTCCCTCCGGTCCCTGGTGTTTCTCCTGTCCTGGGTGAGATTGTTTCATTCTTGTTCCCTTCCTTGAAGTTTTTAATTGTGTTTGTTTTGATTCATTCGGTTTCTTTGGGTTGGGTTGGTGTCTTCCCTATTTTCCAGCTAATCAATCCCCTTTTCTCCCTTCCCCTCTCCCCTGGGGGGTGGGATCCTACGTATTGTGTATACAGTGTGGTTTGTAAATGTTAGTAAATATAATTTATTCTTTTTATTCAGTTCAGTTTCTTTAGAGTGCGTTTCTTTTCAGTTTTTTTTTTTTCCCTTTCCTTTGCTGGGAAAGTTCTGGGAGGGGGAAGTGGGGCCAGTCCAGGGTTGGCAACAGCTGGGCCAAACCTGTGACATTCTCTATACAGAGAGTTACTGGATTGCTGGATGGACTGTGGCACAGCAGCTGCACATGTTGTGATGTCACTTTTTCCCTGTTCAGGTGCAGAGTCCACCCAGTCCCAGCTTGCCCTGCAGGTGGATTGCACGGTGGGAGTTACCTTTGGAGAGGACACTTTCACATGGACAATAATTGGTGCTAAAGATGTCTTGATCAGCTGTGCAGGGTGATTTATGGTGTCTGCATCCAGGACAACCAGCTGTAAGGACCTTGCCAGCTCAAAGATCCTCTCAATCTCACTCTGCACTTCAGCTGGGGAAGGAAAACAAAGCAGGTGAAGCCACTCAACCCCACAGCACCCAGCAGAAAATACCATCACCCACTTACTCTCATAGAGTCTGCAGAGCAATTTATGTCATTTCCATAAAATAACATATTAAAAATAACTATTACCTTTGAGACAGTTCTGCTGCCTGAAAACACAGATGTGCCACATTCCTTAAAATATCAGTGTATTAATCACTGGGGACACTTCAATGTCTAGTAATACAAAATAGTATATTTTCCAAATCTGCTAAACAGCTTAAGAGTCACAAGATTTTTTTATTTTAGACAGCAAGTGTTTGGATATTCCTTAAAACATTTTTATTCTTTGATTGTAATTCTGATTTAGCTTTAAGAAGGGTCTCTATGAAAAGCAGAACTGTGAGCTCCTAATTCTGTTCCCACAAAAGAAATCAATGAGTTCAAGTAATTGATGGGGTACTATTTAAAAACACACCATGCACATGCTACACATGAATTTCCAGCTTTGTGCAAGAAATAACCATGGAATATACAACCACAGAGTCATGGAGGTTGGAAAAGACCTCCAAGGTCACCAAGTCCAAGTCAGAACTCATCAGGCCACTGTGACCCAGCAGTCATGGCACTGGTGGGATTGTTGGGGTGTCTGTGCAGGGCCAGGGCTGGCACTGATGATCCCTGGGGTCCCCTCCATGGTGGAATTGTTGGGGTGTGTGTGCAGGGCCAGGGGTCAGACTGATGATCCCTGGGGTCCCCCCCATGACTCCATGGTGGGATTGTTGGGGTGTGTCCAGGGCCAGGGCTGGCACTGATGATCCCTGGGGTTCCCTCCATGACTCCATGGTGGGATTGTTGGGGTGTGTGCAGAGCCAGGGCTCAGAGTGATGGTCCCTGGTGTCCCCTCCATGGTGGGATTGTTGGGGTGTGTGCAGGGATTGGACTGTGATCCCTGGGGTCCCCTCCATGGTGGGATTGTTGGGGTGTGTGCAGAGCCAGGGCTCAGAGTGATGGTCCCTGGTGTCCCCTCCATGGTGGGATTGTTGGGGTGTGTGCAGGGATTGGACTGTGATCCCTGGTGTCCCCTCCATGGTGGGATTGTTGGGGTGTGTGCAGGGATTGGACTGTGATCCCTGGGGTCCCCTCCATGGTGGGATTGTTGGGGTGTGTGCAGAGCCAGGGCTCAGAGTGATGGTCCCTGGTGTCCCCTCCATGGTGGGATTGTTGGGGTGTGTGCAGGGATTGGACTGTGATCCCTGGGGTCCCCTCCATGGTGGGATTGTTGGGGTGTGTGCAGAGCCAGGGCTCAGAGTGATGGTCCCTGGTGTCCCCTCCATGCCCCCACGCCCTGAGGGCTGCCACGCTGCTGCTGCCCCCCGTGTGCCCACCCTTACCCAGGCTGGATCTGGTGTTGGAACGCTCGATGATCGCCCTCTTGCTGGGGTTGTTGAGCACAGACCTCTTGGCCAGGGAGATGTCGGCTGTCACCCTGGTTATGGATATCCTGGCAGGGACAGCAAGGGCAGAGTCAGATGGGCACTGCCACAGCCCACCCCAAAGGGCAAACACAACCCAACCCCACTCAGACACCTCTCCCAGCTGGGTTATGGCACCACTAAAGCACAGCTAAGGGGGAGTGCTGTGTGACTGGGAAGGGTTCCCATCCCCTGAGCCACTGCAGACTCTGGGATGGAGTTCCTACCATTCTCCTTAGAGCATTAACTCATTTTTCTCCTCCCAACTCACTCATCTCCCACATGAATTTACAGTTCCATAAAAATTACAAGTGACACGAGTGTGACATGTGTGAACAGGAGGAAAAGAGGCTGAGCCACAACTCTCTGCACTGCTTTAACTTGAGTCTGACTTTACTGCACCTCTGACTCAAGGAAGGTGATCTTTAGACTCATCTATCAGTGAACTGACAAGACAAAATGTTACAAAACAAAGACCACACAATGTGTTCACATAAAATCCATTTAGGAGGCCTGGGATGAGCCAAAGAGCCATGAATAATGAACAGAAACCAAGCTGGGAATGACCAGCAGCTTTTCCACAGGATTTATGCAGCTCTGAGTGAATTCATCACATGGAGGGTTAAAAAGAAGTGCAAGTATCTTTCTAAATAATGCATAAATAAATGTGCTGCCAGAAAATACAGTAGAAACCAAAAGTATAAATGAATTTAAAATGGAAATGGGAGAAATTAATGGATTGTGGGTCTTTGGTTCACTGGCCAGAAGAGGAGGGTGCATTACAAAGGAAGGAGCTGGCACAGCACAGGGGACTCAGAGGTGGGGAAGGAGCCAAGTCTCACTGAAGCCTTTGGAAAGGCTTTTCCTTGGACAGGCAGCTCCTTTCCTGGTAACACAGACCTGTCACAGAATTGCAGAGGAGATGGAAGGAGAGGAACAGAACAGGGAGGGAGGAGAAAGACCACAGAGCCATGAAAGTTGGCAGGGGGACCAAGAAGCAGCTTTTTTCTGAGTTCCTCAGAGCACAAATCAATGGTATCAGTTTGCTGGTGGCTCTCAACTCTTCAGTGCTGAAATCCCATCTCCACCTGATCCAGCTGCCAACACTGCTAATGGAATTAGGATTCCCAGAAAATCACTTGAGCTGGGCACCTCCAAGCAGGGCAGGAGATCTTTGGCATGGAAATTGATGATCAGATGTTTTGTCTAAGCTGTTTATGCACCAGTTCAGCTCCCCAAACTCCCTAAATGCTGCTCCAGCTCTTCCACACATAATTTTCCCTGTCCCAGTGCCCATGGTTTAGGTATTTCTAACCCTGACTTAGTGCTATATGCTGGCTAGAACAGCCTAAGCTCCTTTTCCCAGTTAGTATATCCTGGATAAACTGGGAGGAAGGAAGGGCAGAACACCCCAAAGATGGAGCAGACACCTACCCAGGGAAAGGGAAGAGATGCCATGGCCAAGCCTGGCAAAGAAATCCAAGTTATCCTCCTCAGAGCTCCCCAGGAAATATTCCCTGTGCTCCAGCTGGCACTGAACCCTCCTTAGAATTTCTGAAGTTCTGACACACTTTTTTCCTGTATTTTATTTCTCAGCATTTGCTTCCTCAACCCCCTTTTCTGGTATTTGTGGCTGCTTAGAGCAGTGCAAGCAAAGCCTTTAATAAGGAATATCAAGGAGCTGATTTTCCTTAGGTGTTGGTAAGACTGAAAGGGAATTGTTGTGTTAACCCAAGAAATCCTTCCCCAGACACAGCAGAAATGAAGACAAATGCACTTGCAGTGACACACGAGTTGTGTCCACACCTCAGTGGGACACAGGGGCAGTTTGGGACATGCACCAACCCCAAAAGAAACCCCCTGAGATGTCAGAGCAGCACGAGAAGGCTGTTCCTCACCTGCCATCAAACCTGTGCTTCAGGAAGTCAAAGAGAGCTTTCTGCATCATGTCTGTCACCTTGGCAGAGGCAGCAAGGTGGGACAGGGGCATGGGCAGCAGGAAAGCAGCAAGAAGGAGGGAAAAGGAAGGCAAGAGGTGAGTAGAAGGTCAGGAAATGGGCACCAACCAAACCCTTGGATGGGCAGCAATGCTTTGGCTGCTCCTGCCCTGAGCTCTCCTCAGCCCCTGGCACAGCCCATTGCAAGGCTGGTCCCAGCCATGGGACACTCAGGCTGAACACACCATTGGGGGGTTCTCCCTACAGTGACAGTGTTAAAATTGGCTTCAAACTCCAGGTGCAAGATTTACAGTGGTGAGTGGTGGTTCTCACAGAGAAAACTCTTCTCAGAGAGGCAAAAAAAAGGGATGTTTCCAGTGCTGGACATGGTGGGACATCCCAGACCTGTCACCTCTGTCACCCCCATTGTTGATCAGGCTCCTTGTCCCTTCCAGGCCTGTCATCTGCCAGCAAAGCCCCCCAGGCCTCTGCCACTTTATTTTCCTCCTTCAAATTGGTTCCTTCAGAATTTAGCCAGAAAAAAATCCCACTCAATTTCCCCATGTAGGTTGCAAGGTAAGATCAGGCATTTCTGTTCTGCAGACCACTGTTTGTGATTTAAATTAATAACCTTAATAAATTTGTGATTTAAATTAATAACCTTAATACATTTGTGATTTAAATTAATAACCTTAATAAATTTGTGATTTAAATTAATAACCTGTGCTAACATTTATACACATTGACATGTTCAAGATGTTGTGTTTATTTTCTTAACAAAAAAAGGCAGAATGAAAATATTTGAATATTTCAAATACATGGAGAGGTTTTTAAGAACAAACTGCCTCTCTCCCCTCCAAACTCCAAATTGATTCTGTGGTGCAGCACAGATGGAATTTACTCCTGTAAAAAAACCCTTCCCCATAAAATTCAGAGGCAGCAAAGAACACCAAGTTCCTGCTTTGCTGAACTGCACCTTGACTGGTTTTTCCAAACCCAAGTGACAACTCTGCATGACCAATAATGGCCCCACGTTGGAACCTTCCAAAAGAGCCACTCCAATATGTTTAACAATACCCTATAAAGAACTCCCAACATTAATTAAGCCTAATGAGGTGTGTGTTTGGTTTTCTGTCCCTTTAGTTCCCAGTTCAGCACAACACTCAGCAGATGAAGTTCCCTGAGCTGGCTCTGCTCACCTGAGATGCTGCCCTGCACCTGCAGCAGCCCCAGACATGGGAAGGGCTACAGTGTCTCTAAAATATATTTGAATATACCAATAAAGTGAAAAAGGAACCACCAGGAAGGCCCCTGAAAAAGTTTTGCTAATTAAGTTCAAAGCCTGTGCTGGTTTGAGTAAAATTTTCCATGTGTACAGGAGTCCAGCTCATCAATGTGACTGCTCCAAGTTTTGGTTGTAAAGGACACAAATTCTCTTTTTTTAACTTGATTTAATCCAGACTAAGTGCCCTGAAAAGAGTGGAGGTTAAAAGTGAATTTCTCAGTTCTTACAGAGCATTCTGGATAATTATTTGAGTTGAGATCACTTCTAATTATCACACAACAGGTGCACTGAACCACACAGTGAATTACTAAGGAAGATTACAGATAATAAAACATTAATTAATTGCAAGTACCTCATAGCCTTTGAGAGATGGACCCACCAAGACAACAGGTCTCATTGATGGCACTACATCATATGGGGGAATATGTTCTGTCTAGAAGAAGAAAACAACCCTTCAGATCATCAGTCAAACAGGAGCCACATAAAAATCCTGGGAATTACAGATTAGAATTAAATAAAATGGAAATAAAAGCACCACTTACCACTTTTTGTTTCTGTTTTGCTGGAAGACCAAAGGAGAACATGGTTAAAACACACCTGGGCCAACAGAAATCCCTCTGTCCATGCACTTGGATTGCTCTCCCTCTGTCCCTGCCTTGGGGCTCCTCTCCCTCTGTCCCTGCCCTGGTGCTCCTCTCCCTCTGTCCCTGCCCTGGGGCTCCTCTCCCTCTGTCCCTGCCCTTGGATTGGTCTCTGGCCATACCCTTGGGATCCTCTCCCTCTCTCCACGCCCTTGGGTTCCAATCCCTGTCCATTCCCTTGGACTCCTCTCCTTCTGTCCATTCCCTTGGGATCCTCTCCTTCTGTCCATTCCCTTGGGATCCTCTCCTTCTGTCCATTCCCTTGGGATCCTCTCCTTCTGTCCATTCCCTTGGGATCCTCTCCTTCTGTCCATTCCCTTGGGATCCTCTCCCTCTGTCCATTCCCTTAGGATCCTCTCCCTCTGTCCATTCCCTTGGGATCCTCTCCCTCTGTCCATTCCCTTGGACTCCTCTCCCTCTGTCCATTCCCTTGGACTCCTCTCCCTCTGTCCGTGCCCTTGGACTCCTCTCCCTCTGTCCATGCCCTTGGACTCCTCTCCCTCTGTCCATGCCCTTGGACTCCTCTCCCTCTGTCCATTCCCTTGGACTCCTCTCCCTCTGTCCATGCCCTTGGGATCCTCTCCCTCTCTCCATGCCCTTGGACTCCTCTCCCTCTCTCCATGCCCTTGGGTTCCAATCCCTGTCCATTCCCTTGGACTCCTCTCCTTCTGTCCATTCCCTTGGGATCCTCTCCCTCTGTCCATTCCCTTAGGATCCTCTCCCTCTGTCCATTCCCTTGGGATCCTCTCCCTCTGTCCATGCCCTTGGACTCCTCTCCCTCTCTCCATGCCCTTGGGATCCTCTCCCCCTCTCCATTCCCTTGGGATCCTCTCCCCCTCTCCATTCCCTTGGGATCCTCTCCCTCTGTCCCTTCCCTTGGATTGCTCCCCCTCTTTCCATTCCCTTGGGATCCTCTCCCTCTGTCCATTCCCTTGGGATCCTCTCCCTCTGTCCATTCCCTTGGGATCCTCTCCCTCTGTCCATGCCCTTGGGATCCTCTCCCCCTCTCCATTCCCTTGGGATCCTCTCCCTCTGTCCATGCCCTTGGGATCCTCTCCCCCTCTCCATGCCCTTGGGATCCTCTCCCTCTGTCCCCCTGTCCACCCTGGTCCTCCTGTCCACCCTGGGCTCCCTGAACACCCTCCTGTCTCACCTGTGGCAGTAGGTGTGGCTCGGAATGTGCCAGAAACCATTTCTCCAAGGCTTGAAGAAGAATTCCCACTGGATTTCCTATGGTAGCAAAAAGAGCCCCAATAAGGCACCCAGAAATGCAAATGTGGGAGGTTTGGGGGAGAAACAGCCCCATGAGGAATCCCAAGGTCACACAGATTTATGTGTCTCTGCCTAACGAAGGTGCTCAAAAATAAACTGTTTATTTTAAATATCTCATCACATACAACTTTTGAGTTTTAGGATGCAAATCCAGGAGTGTCTCACTGAACCAGAAAATCCTTGGAGACCCTCTGAAGTTATTCCAAAAGTTATAAAAGCAGTTTGCAAGGAGCACAGTTGATGCTGCTCAATCATTCTGAAAATATTTCCCCAGGTTCACCTCCCAGACCTGTCACTACGTTTGAGTTTTCCCAGGGATTTGCAGGTTGGGGACACAGAGAGCTCAGGCTGGAAGAGGAAAGATAAAGGAAGTGGAATGACAAAACCCCTCTTATAGAGCTTGAAAAGTCTGGCTTGGAGTGAAAGGGAGAGAATGCAAAACAAAAAAAAGGAAGAAAAAAGCCACAACCTTAAGAAAAGCTGGGAAACAAATCTGTGAGTCTCTGAGCACCAAGTTGAATTAAAGCCATGGGGAGGCAAAACTCTGAGACGTTGGTGTCATTGCCCCTCCTGCTGAACTCCTGCCCTTCCCTGAAGTCAAACACTCCTTTGGTTGTTTCTCCCCACCACCATCCACGGGGTCTGCTCTCCGCAAACACGCGTTCTCAGCGCGGTCTGCTCTCCGCAAACACGCGTTCTCAGCGGGGTCTGCTCTCCGCAAACGCGCGTTCTCAGCGGGGTCTGCTCTCCGCAAACACGCGTTCTCAGCGGGGTCTGCAAACACGCGTTCTCAGCGCGGTCTGCTCTCCGCAAACACGCGTTCTCAGCGGCAATCCCAACTCAGCACTCCAGGGGCACTGCAACAAACCAGCCCCGAGGGACCTCCGCAAATGCAGGACCTGGGGTGGTTTCCCAGCCCGGCCCTCTCACCCTCCATGGAAGCGGCCCCTCTTCTGCTCCTGCTGGATGCGGATGTTCTCCAGGCGCAGCGGGCTGGGGATGAACCCGATCTCGCAGCCCTCCTTCACCAGCCGCCCTATCCACCAGTCGTTGTTGTATTTCTGCAACACAAAGGGCCCTGGCTCAGTCCGGAATGCTCCCCATCCCCAATGCCATTGTTTGGGAGCCACAACCCTCAGCCCCTCGGGGGGCGATGAGAGCAGAGCCACCGACACCGAGTGTGAGGGTGGAGAGTCTGGAGGTGAAGGAGTCAGGAGGTGATTGGGGTCGGTGATTGGGGTCGGTGATTGGCGTCGGTGATTGGGGTCGGTGATTGGGGTTGGTAATTGGGGTCGGTGATTGGCGTCGGTGGTTGGGGTCGGGGTGGCCTTGGCGGCTCACACTGGGAACTGGATTATCCCTGAGCTGCCCCGGCACATCCTGCTGGGACCTCCCTTCTGATGTCACCAACAAGGTGCTGAGTGTGATCCCAGAGTTGTTTCCCAGCCCATGGAGCCCACCCTGTGCCTGATGCCCACCTTGGCAAAGCCCTCCCAGCCCATGGAGCCCACCCTGTGCCCGATGCCCACCTTGAAAAAGCCCTCCCAGCCCCTGGAGCCCACCCTGTGCCCGATGCCCACCTTGGCAAAGCCCTCCCAGCCCATGGAGCCCACCCTGTGCCCGATGCCTACCTTATCAAAGCCCTCCCAGCCCATGGAGCCCACCCTGTGCCCAATGCCCACCTTGGCAAAGCCCTCCCAGCCCATGGAGCCCACCCTGTGCCCAATGCCCACCTTGGCAAAGCCCTCCCAGCCCATGGAGCCCACCCTGTGCCCAATGCCCACCTTGTCCCCCAGTCCAGAGGACTCAGTGCCACAGCCAGTCCTGCCTTGGGCACCTCCAGGGCTGGGCACTCCAAACCTCCCTGGGCAGCCCCTGCCAGGGCCTGCCCACCCTTTCCATGCAGAAATTCCTCCTGATGTCCCACCTGACCCTTCCCTGGCACAGCCTGAGGTTGTTCCCTCTTGTCCTGTCAGTTTTTGACTTCATTTTAAGGTTGATTTAATGAACGAACCAATTTCTGGAGAACTGAGGCCACCCAAGCACCTCCCAGCACGTGTATACAGAAGGCAAACCTAAAAATAACACCTTCAGAACCATCACTGTTGGCTCCTGTCACATTTCATGGTGTACACTGAAGATCCCACCACTGCTGCCACCTTCCCTTCCTCTTTTCCAGCTCTGAGTGCTATTAAAGTGTTATCCCTTTGCAAGAACTGTGACAGCTGAAGAAAAACTCACCTAAAGGAAGAAACTTTTAACAAACACCTGAAAGCATAACATTTAGTTTTATCATTAACCTTTGGTAACTTTTCTGCATTAGGGGAAGTCTGGCCTAACCTTAATGATGGGAAGATTAAAGCAGCATCCCAGCGGATCTGGTGGGGGAAAAGGATTTGTTGGAGCTTTTGAAGAAAAATCTCTGAAAACCTTCCACTGTGTTCTGCTTCATTAGGCACCTCAGTGCTCACAGAAACTGCTTTTCACAGCTGCCTTTGGAGTCGTTGAGAGCAGCACGAGAGGGGGGTTTGTTTGCCTGCCCGGAGGAAGGAGCGATCACAGACATCTCTCCTAACAATGAGCACGCTCCTGGCTCCTGTTTTATGGCAGGAACACACAAATACCCTGTCCCTGTTGTCGAGGTGCCTGGCAATGACTCTGAAACAGGGACCCTCAGCGTCTCTGAGGAAGAAATGAGCTTTTTTATTAACCCATACACACAGATAATAACCTTAACCCCTACTAAATGCAGTCCTCAGACCCTCCCCTTGGAAACCTCTCCTCTTCCTACAGGTGTTCTTTATGCAAGGGGTTCATCATTTTATCCTCCCAGCTCTTTCAGTATCTGCTCTTCACGCTGGAGAACAAGGCCAGCATCAAAGCTCCCTTTTAAATGTGTTAACAGAGCTGTCTGAACTCTGCAAACCAGACACCACCTCAGGATCCAGCATTTCTGCTGCTGGAGGTCACTGAGCTGGAGCTTGTGGGCTCCCCATCCCTGGGAGTGTCCCAGCCCAGGCTGGATGGGACTTGGAGCAGCCTGGGCTGGTGGGAGGTGTCCCTGCCCATGGCAGGGGTGGCACTGGGTGGGCTTTGAGGTCCCTGCAACCCAAACCAGTCTGGGATTGTATGAAATCAATCCATGGGTTTACCCCTGTAAAATCTGAGTCCCACAGGCATTCCCTGCCATATTTTGGTTCTAAATTACAGCCTGACCATGGGAATCATCCATGAGCAGGTCAAGGACCTCTGAGTGATGCCTCAAACATGGATCAGAATCAGTCCCTCTGGAGAAGGACTTGGGACAAGGGATGGAGGGACAGGACACAGGGAATGGCTTCCCACTGCCAGAGGGCAGGGCTGGGGGGGATATTGGGAAGGAATTGGTGGCTGGGAGGGTGGGCAGGGACTGGGAGGGTGGGCAGGCCCTGGCACAGGTTGGGCAGAGAAGCTGTGGCTGTCCCTGGATCCCTGGGAGTGTCCAAGGCCAGGTTGGAGCCACCTGGGACAGTGGGAGGTGTCCCTGCCCATGGCAGGGGTGGCACTGGATGAGCTTTAAGGTCCCTTCCCACCCAAACCAGTCTGGACTCTGTGGCTGTGCTGGGAGTACCTGAGCCATACAAAGCTGAGGATGCAGCAGGAACATGGGACTATCTGCATGAGGTCATTCCCTCCCTCCCTCCCATATGTTACTCAGCGTGTGGGAGGCCCACACTCCCTCCCATTGGCTCCCAGCCCCGTGACTCCTTCTGCTTTGTCAGGAATTGTTGCCACTTCATCTTTTAAGTAAGCACATAATGTATAGTCTTGGAGACAGATGAGACATACAGGACAAGTCCTCAAAATAGCAACTCCTCATCCTGCTGTTCCATCCTGGCACAGGGGGCCCTTCCTTTGTAACCAGTTTAGCATCATTCCAAAATCTGGAACCATTGGTCTAGTCCAAGCAGGCCCTGCCAGATCACTGCAAAACAAATCCTGCAAAGCCTTTTTCCAGCATGGAAACCACTCCTGAAATCCTACTGAGTTACAGCCATGGCTTCAGGCAAGCTGAAGGGCTGAGTGGTGACAAAGGAAATATGTTAAACCCTCAGCAGAGCTGACAAACACCAGTAAGCCACATGGTTTACAGCTTAGTGACAGTGTGATCCTGGGTATTTAGACCTTGGAAGACAACTCGGGGGATGCCAAGACATGGATTTGGGACACTTGTCTGGAAGAATGTACAGGGCAGAGTGGTAATGGCTCAGCACTCTTGTCAGAGCCCTGGCAATAAATGTGACCACAGCCAAGGAAAGCCAGGATTAAACACAGCATTCCAGTGGCTCTGTGTCCTTCCCAGGAGAGGGGCTGTGGAGCCATCCCCTGTCCCAGCCCCTCTCTGTGTCCTTCCTAGCCCCTCTGTGTCCTTCCCAGCCCCTCTCTGTGTCTTTCTGTCCTTCCCAGCCCCTCTGTGTCCTTCCCAGCCCCTCTCTGTGCCTCTGTGTCCTTCCCAGGAGAGGGGCTGTGGAGCCATCCCCTGTCCCAGCCCCTCTCTGTGTCTCTGTGTCCTTCCCAGCCCCTCTCTGTCCTTCTCAGCCCCTCTCTGTGCCTCTGTGTCCTTCCCAGGAGAGGGGCTGTGGAGCCATCCCTGTCCCAGCCCCTCTCTGTCCTTCCCAGCCCCTCTCTGTGTCTCCCTGTCCTTCCCAGCCCCTCTCTGTGTCCCTCTGTCCTTCCCAGCCCCTCTCTGTGTCTCTCTGTCCTTCCCAGCCCCTCTGTGTCCTTCCCAGCCCCTCTCTGTGTCTCTGTGCCCTTCCCAGCCCCTCTCTGTGCCTCTGGAGGGGCAGAGGCAGGTGCTGGCCCCGGGAGGGCTCAGCCTGGGGGAGCTCAGTGCTCTGAGGGGATGACAAGCACACGCTCAAAGGAAGAGGCAGCTGAGCTCTGAACACCCTGAAATATCCCCAGAATGCAGAGAGGAAAAGTGCTGCTGCAAGCTGCAAGCCTGTGCATCCATCTACAGCACAACAGGGGGGTATGCAAATGTGGAGGGCTCAATTCAGATAAAAAATTGCAGAAATATGCTCAGCATGCAATAAAACACAATTTTCTCTACCAAAGCCATACTTAGAGCCCATTTATCCCCATTTTTTCCCTTATTTTTGTATCTGTCCTCCTCAGTGTTTTCTTTTCTAAATGTGTTATTCTAAGGCTTCTTTTCTGCTTTACAAGCCCATCTGGTGCTTTAGGAAGACCTGGTGTGACCTGGTGCTGCTCCACTCTGTGATCCTTGGAATCCCTTTCTGCTTCACGACCTCTGATCCGTCACCAACTTATCTGAGGAAAGGAATCCAAACCCACCACACTGAAGGGCATTATATCCTTCCTGTGCCATGAAAATCCTTCCAGTTGGTACCATGAAGTGTTATAAGAGCACAGAATAACCACCCCAGGGCACTGGAACTCTGCTGAAGTACCACCTTTGGATCTCGTGTTAATCCACTGTGGCTCAGCCTGACTGTTCAATCAAAGATTCCTTTTCCTGGTTCTTGGATTTACCTCTTTAATGTGCAGGAAGTCCTTGGCATCAAAGGAGATGGCAGTGCTTGGGACAGGAACATCTTCATCCAGAGCTCCACAGTAACTCACGTTGGTCTTGACAGCAAATGCGACTGGTTTGGACTGCAGAGAGAAACACGACAACCACTGGAGACTTTTCTCAGTCAACAACTGCACCAAAGTATCAAAATGTACCAGAGGATGTTGCCAAATCCACAGAAATTCAGGCCTAGTAATTCCACACAAGCAGAGTTCAGCTCAGTGGAGAACATCTCCATTTATAGGAGAATATTTACACTCTATTAATAGTCAGCTGGACTCAAGTGCCAAACTATTGTAAAAGAGCATCCCTATAGTGGACCAGGCGTGGATTTTAAGCCCAGGCAGGAGGTGGGTGGGCCAGAGCTGAGCTGTGAGAGCAGAGCACACCCACCTTGGCCCTCTCCAGCTGGATGGCTGCCTGCTGCTCCCTCTCCTGGCGGATTGCTTCCCTGTCTTCTTCCAGAGAGACATCCGAGTCCGACGGTCTGCTCGTGTACGAATCTGCTGAGCCCTGAAAGGAAATCCAGCTCACTAAGCAAGCACGGGCCACAAACACAGACCCCATGCCCAGCCAAATTCAAGGAATACTTCTGAAATATTTGCTTATTTCTTTGGGTGGGTTATACTTGTACAAAACCTGCAGGATTTAGCAGAGGAATAACCTCTGCCCATCAGGTGCACTAAGGCAAAAATCCCAAGAAAAACCTCTGTCCTTCCCTTCCTGGCTGACCCAGTGAAACCCAGCTCAGTCCTCCAGAAGTCTTTATAATACTCAAATCCTGTTTGACAACCTCAGGGTAGCCAAGGGTTAGGTCACATCAGATGTAATTAAGGTTTTGTAAAGCCTGGTTTGAATCCTCCCTCCCCATGAATACACTCCATTGTGTAAGTGCTTTGCTCCCACTCACACTGAGCTTTGTTCTGGGCTTCCAGAGGGAAACAGTGGCAAAAATGACATTATTAAAAGCCACTCAACAGGGCAACATCAAAGCCCTCTATTGGCATGACAAGAAAACTGCAGAGAGCAGAAGGGAAGGAAGGGAGGAAAGAAGGGGCTGCCACAGTTGGATTTTTTGCCTGGGATATTATTCAGGACACCTGGAAACCCCTGGAGTGTGCAGTGGCTCCTCTCTTTGTATGGATTCCAGCATCCTACACACCTGATCTCTGTGTGTGAGTAGAGCCAGCAGAAACACAGGGCTCTATCCTGGTAAAACAGGGAATGTTGGCTCCTGGTGAATCTCAGAGAGCTCCATACATGTTCTCACAGAGCCATCCTGCACCATCATAATGTCCTGCCTTTATTTTGTCCTTACATTGATGTGCATCCTGCAGCACAGGGACACGTTTGTGCCACAGAAATCAATATTCTCACTCTTCATGTCAGCTGAAGGATTTTAAATATTGCTGTGGTCTCATGTCCATTATGAATCCAGACCCACTGATGTGAATCCACACCCACATCCCTGGCAATGCACCCCTGATGAGCTCATGCTCTTCTTCCCTGCTCCCAACCTGGCCTGTCATAGAATCACAGAATGGATTGGGTTGGAAAAGCCCTCCAAGATCAGCAAGTCCAACCCTTGATCCAACCCCACTGTGATCACCAGCCCAGGGCACTCCGTGCCCTGGGCTGGTGATCACAGTAGGGTTGGATCAAGACATGGTGGATTCTCTGCCCCTGGAGGTGTTTCAGAGGACACTCAGTGCCACATCCAGTCCCTTCTCCAGCCCCTCAAGCTCTTTCCTCAACTGAGGGGCCCAGAACTGAACACAACACTCAAGGTGTGGCCTCCCCAAGGCAGAGTCCAGGGGAAGGGTCACTGCCCTGGGCCTGCTGGCCACGCTAGTTTGGATCCAGGCCAGGATCCCATTGGCCTTCATGGCCACCTGGGCACACTGGTGGCTCCTGTTGAGCTTCCTGTCCCTCAGTCTCCCCAGGTCCCTCTGCCTGGCTGCTCTCCAGCCCTGTCCCTGGGAAGGGCAGAGCTCCTCATGCCAGGAACAGGATTTGCCTGACAGGAGCTGTGAGTTTGATCCTGCTCTTCCTTCTGCTTCCTTTGGGATGTAGCAGAGACCAGGGAGCTCGGCAGCCACAGCACCTCTCATGCTGCTCTCAGGGGTTGCCAGTTCTGCCTTCTCCCCATCCTGGGGGGTACCAAATATCACTGACAGGGAAAAAAGACATTTCCTCTTCCATCCTGCAATTCTGTCCAGAAAATGAAGGGGAAGGCTGAATTATAAAGCCAAATATTCTAGTCCTAAATATATGGCCTGTCGACACCAGAACCTGCCAATGGAATGAAAAAACAGAAAACAAAAAAACCCAACCACCCCCCTCAAGCAGAAGCTGGAAAACCAGACCAAGTCTGTGGTAAAGAACAGCTTGGCATTTATCAGTCCACCAAACACTCTGAAGGTACTTTTGTACCTGCTTTAGAGCTCCTGGTCATCACAGTGCTTATTGAGAGACAACAAAGCTTCAACAGCAGCAGAAAGAAGAAAAAGTAACCACATGTTCTAAATAATAAATCAAAAGGCATAATGAGAAATACAAGTAATATACTGCAGGAGGAATGGGCTTCTCTCCAAGTTCTTACCTGGAATAACACACTGCAACAGGAAGGCAGCACAGCCTGGGATGGCTGAGCCTGAAACAGGGCAAAGTGCAGGAGAACAGGGCCCAGAACCTGCTGCCAGGACAGGAATGGCACTGCCCAGCTGGGTGGAGGGCAGGGACCATCCGTGGGGGAATGGGGGACAAAATGCACAGCCCCATATCTATCCCAGGATCAGAGAGGTCGGAAAAGCCCTCCAGGATCACTGAGCCCACCCTGTGCCCAATGCCCACCTTGGCAAAGCCCTCCCAGCCCATGGAGCCCACCCTGTGCCCAATGCCCACCTTGGCAAAGCCCTCCCAGCCCATGGAGCCCACCCTGTGCCTGATGCCCACCTTGGCAAAGCCCTCCCAGCCCCTGGAGCCCACCCTGTGCCTGATGCCCACCTTGGCAAAGCCCTGCCAGCCCATGGAGCCCACCCTGTGCCCAATGCCCACCTTGGCAAAGCCCTCCCAGCCCATGGAGCCCACCCTGTGCCTGATGCCCACCTTGGCAAAGCCCTCCCAGCCCCTGGAGCCCACCCTGTGCCTGATGCCCACCTTGGCAAAGCCCTGCCAGCCCATGGAGCCCACCCTGTGCCAAATGCCCACCTTGCTCCCCAGTTCAGAGCTCTGAGTGCCACGGCCAGTCCTGCCTTGGGCACCTCCAGGGCTGGGCACTCCAAACCTCTCTGGACAGCCCCTGCCAGTGCCTGCCCACCCTTTCCATGCAGCAATTCCTGCTCTGTGCCCCCTGCCCTGCCCTGGGCACTGTGCCAGTGCCTGCCCACCCTTTCCATGCAGCAATTCCTGCTCTGTGCCCCCTGCCCTGCCCTGGCCCAGCCTGAGGCCGTGCCCTCTCCTCCTGTCCCTGTGCCCTGGGGCACAGCCCGACCCCCTGTCCCGGTTCCCCCCTCCTGGCAGGGATTGCAGAGCCAGAAGGTGCCCCCTGAGCCTCCTTTGCTCCAGCTGAGCCCCCCCAGCTCCCTCAGCTGCTGCTCCAGCCCCTTCCCAGCTCCACTCCCTGCCCTGGGCACCTCCAGCCCCTTCGTGTCCCTCCTGGCTGAGGGGCCAGAGCTGCCCCAGCACTGGAGGTGCCCCAGCAGTGCCAGGGCAGGGATGGGCACTGCCCTGGGCTGTGACACACCGGGGCTGGCACAGCCCAGGGGCCACGGCCCTGTGCCCACCTGGGCTGTATATTTATTCCAGTCTCGTGCCATGATTTAGTGTGAGGGAGTTCAGCAGGAGCAGATCCCTGTGCTGGACACCCTGATCCCTCCCTGCCTTTCCCTGCCCAGCACTGACTGATTTAAGGCTGTCAGAGCCCACCAGTCCCCCCCAGGCAGCTGCTCCTGCAGGGCCACCCCCGGCCGCTCTGCCCCGGTGCCAGTGAGCCCCGTTGGTACAGTCAGAGCCTCATGATCCCGCCCTGCCAAGCTGTGCCAAACAGCAAGTGGCTTATCTGGGAGATGCAGCCCCAGGACTGTGACTCACATGATGCTGAGCTGCAGCACCACACTGAAAATGAGGCGCCGTTCTGCAAACAGCAGGAGGGGCAGGGAGGCGGCCGGGCTCCTACCGAGGTTTGGGTTCTGTCTGCAGCATTTCATGTGGGACCAGAATACTGCCAGAAATGTTGTGCAATACTGACAGGATATTGTGCAACAAGCCAGCACAAACACTGCTGTCTGCTCAGCACCAGGTGCTGTGAGTTCTGCTCTGCTTGCTGAAGCTGCAAGAGGGAAGGGAGAGGAAAAGAAAGAGGAAAGAAGCCATTCCCCAACTTATTGTACATCAAAATGTTACTAAAGGAGGAATTTCTTCCTGGAAAGGGTGGGCAGGCCTTGGAAGGGGCTGCTCAGGGAGGTTTGGAGTGCCCAGCCCTGACTGTGGCACTCGGTGCTATGGGCTGGGGAACAAGGTGGGCATTGGGCACAGGGTGGGCTCCATGGGCTGGGAGGGCTTTGCCAAGGTGGGCATTGGGCACAGGGTGGGCTCCATGGGCTGGGAGGGCTTTGCCAAGGTGGGCATTGGGCACAGGGTGGGCTCCATGGGCTGGGAGGGCTTTGCCAAGGTGGGCATCGGGCACAGGGTGGGCTCCATGAGCTGGGAGGGCTTTGCCAAGGTGGGCATCGGGCACAGGGTGGGCTCCATAGACTGGGAGGGCTTTGCCAAGGTGGGCATTGGGCACAGGGTGGGCTCCATGGACTGGGAGGGCTTTTTCAAGGTGGGCATCGGGCACAGGGTGGGCTCCAGGGGCTGGCGGGGCTTTTCCAGCCTCAGGGATTCCGGGTTTCTGCAAAAAGAGCCTTTCATTCTTTGTTTTCCTGTTCACACTTGCTCGCAGCACTCAAGGCTCATTATCCCTCTGTTGCCCGACCTTAATCAGCCCCACGGGAGACAGAGGGACGTTGTCAGGTGGGGGATCAGTGAGTTCAAGTGACACCAGGTTTGACAATTTGAAGGAAACGCTTTGCTGGATAATTATGTTATCCAAGGCAATGAAAGGCTTTATACTTTGGGCTCCCGTGAATTCATCTTCCATGCAATTTATTATTTATTTTCTCCCTCTCTCATCAATTTGTGTAATTCAGCTCTGATAAAAACACGGAGGTTTGAAGCAATCCCAAAACCACCCAGGGAAAAGGGCAAAGCAGAAAAGAACAGTGGGAATTATTCTCTTCCTCACTGCCTGGTCTTACTCTGAGCCTGCTGGAAGATTTGTGGAAAGGGGAACACAACATACACCTGGACAGGGATGTCCCAGCACCTTTGGGAGGAAAAGGTGAATGGGCTGCCCAGAGAGGGGGTGGATTCCCCATCCCTGGAGGTTTTTCAGCTGAGCTTGGCTGTGGCACTGAGTGCCATGATCTGGTAAAGGGACTGGAGTTGGACCAAGGGTTGGACTTGATGATCTCGGAGGGCTTTTCCAACCCAATCCATTCTATAATTCTATGGATGTGGCACTGAGTGAGAATCCACCATGTCTTGATCCAGCCTCACTGTGATCACCAGCCCAGGGCACTCCATGGGACAGTGGGAGGTGTCCCTGCCCATGGCAGGGGTGGCACTGGGTGGGCTTTGAGGTCCCTCCCAACCCAAACCATTCCAGGGTTCTTTGATGATTCCATGATCCCTGAGAGCAGTGCCAGGACAGGGCACAGGCTGGCACAGGCAGCCCAGCTTTCCCAAAGGTGCCGTGGTGGCACAAGGGCACCATGAAGAGGAAACCAAGCTTAGCTGGATGAAACCAAAGGGGAAATTGGGATGAAGTGGGACAGAGGGAAGCGAGAGGAGAAGTGGGAGCTCATCCTCTTCCCCATCCCAAGTGAGATGTGCGTGTTGCTGGAACAAGGAAGGAGATGGAGGTGTGATGTTAAAAAAGGAAAGGTGAGCCACCCCTTTCAGCAGGAACATTTCATCCCAGCCAGCACAGGGAGGTGGTTCCTGGGTGATGGATTGAGGAATGCACCACATTCCTGCAGGACTTCCTGGCTGCAGCCTCCCCGCTGCGTGGCTGAGGGAATGCTGGGGCAGACCACATATGGTGCCACAGATGCTCCTGGAGCTGGCAGAGGATTCAGTTCAGTCTGGGGGCAGGAGTTGTGATTTATTTTCCTTCCTGGAGACTGATGGAACATTCCTGGCTGGGGGAACAGCCCCAGAGCTCCATCCTGAGTTGGGGAATAGCCCCAGAGCTCCATCCTGACTTGGGGAACAGCCACAGAGCTCCATCCTGAGTTGGGGAACAGCCCCAGAGCTCCATCCTGAGTTGGGGAACAGCCCCAGAGCTCCATCTTGACTTGGGGAACAGCCCCAGAGCTCCATCCTGAGTTGGGAACAGCCCCAGAGCTCCATCCTGAGTTGGGGAACAGCCACGGAGCTCCATCCTGAGTTGGGGAACAGCCCCAGAGCTCCATCCTGAGTTGGGGAACAGCCCCAGAGCTCCATCCTGACTTGGGGAACAGCCCCAGAGCTCCATCCTGAGTTGGGTAACAGCCACAGAGCTCCATCCTGAGTTGGGTAACAGCCCCAGAGCTCCATCCTGAGTTGGGGAACAGCCCCAGAGTTCCATCCTGAGTTGGGGAACAGCCACAGAGCTCCATCCTGTCAGGGGAGCTCGTTTAGGATCCCAGGTGCACTTCTATTATCAGGTGTCATCAAACCAAGAGCAGCTTCCCCAGAGCCTTGGGAAGAGCATTCAGTGCTTTCAAGAGCCAGAGTAATTAGGAGAAATACAGCAGTGTCTGTACTGCTGCAGCTTTAGTTTGGTGCCTTTTATCACAGAAAAGTAACACCTTTCTTCTCCCCTGGGACCTCTGAATAGTTCCCTGAAAAAGAGGGACCAGCTGCAGAGGCTGAAGCAAAAGGCAGCCTGAGCTGTTCAGGTGTTGATTCAATCCCAGGCCTTGCTAGGAGCAGTTGGAATAAAGCTCAGCTCAGAACATTCCCAGAGCTTTGCTCTTTTGTGGCAGAGCAAAATGGTGGAGTTTGAAAGGTTTGTGTGTTCATGTTTTGTGCTTCAGACTCATTTTTGGGTAGAAACCCTGTGAGCCTGTGGCCATCTCTCTGGCTGTGATCCCCACCTTCCAGTTTGCTGTGGAAAACAGGGAAGATCTGAACGTTTAACATGTGAAAAGGAAAATTCAGGCCAGTTCATACATTGTTTAAGCACCACCCTGGGCTTCCTGTAATTCCTGCCAGGTAAAATCCTGTGCCTTGCATGTTCATTTGAGCATGACCAAAAAAGATGGAGTATTTTGGCAGGAAACACACACATATTACCAGTATTTTTTTAAACTCTGTTTCTTAAATGTAGAAACACAATCTGTGCTGAACTGAAGGCAGCTGGAGGAAGGAGATAAGACTGCAAGATTTGAAATCCAGGGTGAGAAAGAGATCATGGAATGTTAGAGCAGTTGCCCCAGTTTCTAATAATTAGTATTCACAAAGAAAAAAAAAAACATGTTCTGACTACCCAGTAATTTCCAAATTGCTGAGACACCTAATGGGGTGTCTTAAATAAATTTACCAAACATATAGAAGGAAATAATTGCTGAGCATTTCATTCTGCAATCCCAACCCAGTGCCAAGTGGTTCTGCAGCTGGTTTGTGTGTGTTGGGGATTCAGCAGGAAACTCATTTGCTTGGGAACCAAACCTTGTCCTGATTGCACTTTCAGTGCCACATTCACAGTGTTTCCTACATGGGAATTCTTGGAAAAGCCCTACTGGAACCACTTTGCTCCTGGGCTTTGATATTTAACATTGCAATAGTGGGGTTTGTAATTCAAGGGGGTATTAATAAATCTGGAGAGAATTAAAAGCAAAACAGGGGCTGTCCTGCCAGGGGAATAACCCAACCCAGGCCAGGGTGCTCCAACCTGGCCTTGGGCACTCCCAGGGATCCAGGGGCAGCCACAGCTTCTCTGCCCAACCTGTGCCAGGGCCTGCCCACCCTCCCAGCCACCAATTCCTTCCCAATATCCCATCTATTCCCACTGTCCCATTCCCTGTGTCCTGTCCCTCCAGCCCCTCTCCCTACTTTTATAATCCCTCTTTAGGTCCTGGAAGGCCCCAGTGAGGTGTCCCCAAATCCTCCTCTTCTCCAGGCTAAACAAAGGAAAAATGAGAGAGCTCAGACACAACATTTATTTTCCTGGAGGGTTGGTCTCTTCTCCCAGGCACTCAGCAATAGGACAAGGGGGCACGATGGGCTCAAGCTCTGCCAGGGGAAATTGAAGTTGGAGATCAAGAAATTCTTTGCAGAGAGAGTGCTCAGGGATTGGAATGGGCTGCCCAGAGAGGGGGTGGATTCCCCATCCCTGGAGGTTTTTCAGCTGAGCTTGGCCGTGGCACTGAGTGCCATGATCTGGTAAAGGGACTGGAGTTGGACCAAGGGTTGGACTTGATGATCTGGGAGGGCTTTTCCAACCCAATCCATTCTATCATTCTGTGATTCTATGGATGTGGCACTGAGTGAGAATCCACCATGTCTTGATCCAACCCTACTGTCTTGATCCAACTCCAGTCTTGATCCAACCCTACTGGCAACCAACCAACCAACCAACCAACCAACCAGCCAACCAACCAATCAACCAACCAACCAGCCAGCCAACCAACCAACCAGCCAACCAACCAACCAATCAACCAACCAGCCAGCCAACCAACCAGCCAACCAGCCAACCTGCCAACCAACCAACCAGCCAACCAACCAACCAGCCAGCCAACCAACCAGCCAACCAGCCAACCAACCAACCAGCCAACCAACCAACCAGCCAACCAACCAACCAGCCAGCCAACCAACCAGCCAACCAGCCAACCAGCCAACCAGCCAACCAACCAACCAGCCAGCCAACCAACCAGCCAACCTGCCAACCAACCAACCAGCCAGCCAACCAACCAGCCAACCAGCCAACCAACCAACCAGCCAGCCAACCAACCAGCCAACCAGCCAACCAACCAGCCAACCAACCAGCCAACCAGCCAGTCAACCAACCAGCCAACCAGCCAACCAACCAACCAGCCAGCCAACCAACCAGCCAGCCAACCAACCAGCCAACCAGACAACCTGCCAACCAACCAACCAGCCAGCCAGCCAACCAGCCAACAGCTATTCTGGGAAATGAGAGGCAGAACAAATAAATAGCAAAGATTTTTAAAAGCAACTTGGGATGCCACTGACTAAATGGTGTCTGCAAATATTCCCTGTAGGGATAAATGGGAAGGGACTAAGTTAAGCTGGGTAGGGATGCAAATCCATCAGGAGAGAACAGCAAAGCTCAGGCTGCATCTCAACCCCAGACACTGGAATTATTTGTATGTATCGCACGGTCTGAACTTATTTTCCCAAATTCTAATGAGCACCATGAGCTCATGACAGACCATTTCCATTTCCCAGCACAGCACTATTGGACTAGATTTGAGAATATCAAGGCCAGGCTGGACGGGGCTTGCAGCAACCTGGGATAGTGGGAGGTGTCCCTGTCCATGGGACTGGATGAGCTTTAAGGCCCCTTCAACCCAAACCAGTCTGAGATTCCACGAGTGACAGTAAATTTAGAGAGTTAAATATTAGAAGTTCAAAGACAAAATTCTTCTGTTTTAATAACTGCCTCCAAAACTGATTCTTAATTAAATGTCTTAGGAGAAACAGTAGTTTAATATTGCTTTTTACCAGCATCCAATCAAGAAAAATTCCTTTAGGAGTCACTGTCATACTCAGAACCCCTCGGATTTGGCACAAACAATAACTGAGAAAGACCCCGATGGTCTCACTCTGTGCAAAAAGCTCCTTCTCCATCAAACTGTCACATGCACCAGTAAACACAAACCTACAGCAGCAAACAGGACAACTTTAAGCACCTGGATATTGTTCTTTGCTGAAAGAAGGGGGGAAAAATGCCTTGTCAGGAGTGGAATCTGTCAAAAGCTTGATAAGATTTACAGCCCTTATTTTGGTCTAAAGCTTTGCCATTATTTTGGGATATTGTACAAGAGGTGCATCTGTTCCAAAGAAAACGTCCCTGCTGCCAAAGGTTCTGCTGGTGCCCCATAAATCTGCACTGAAACACAACCAGAAAGGCAGGGAATGGGAGTGATGAATGAAGTCAGAGTCTGCTCAAAGGTACAGGAAAAATAGCCAGCAGGAAAAGGAAAACACTCAAAGAGGAGCAACTACAGAAGTCACAAGGATGGAACTCAAGTCCCAAAACGGAGCTGGTGGTTCCTCCCAATCACCCTGGTTGGTGCTGGTGTTCCCTCTGGGTAGGGAAGTGCCACGCTGAGGTCAGATGTTAAAACCATTCCTTGCACTTCCAAAGAAAGAGAAGGATGTAAGTCAAAAGCTTCAGAAAGTTCCCAAATTCCCTTCGTGCCCTGGGCTGAACAGAGCAAACCCCCAGGGGGCTGAGCAGACAAACCCTCCCCTTGCACTGCAGCTCCTCGGACAGAACATTCCAATGAGGTGATAACGCGATCCAAGCACGCTCAGGAACACCAGCACTACCCACCCCCATGGCAGAGGCGATTTGGGATGAATATATGCAGAGGTTATGTAAGAACCAGTGCGTCCCTGGCACCCCTGCACCCACCGCCAGAGCGATTCCCTTCCTCCCCTCCGGAGGCTGCGCTGCCGGCGGGGAGGAAAGGCTTGGACTGACTCGCACCTTCCCTGGTGTATTTCAGCACCATTAACCGTGTCTTATTTCCTGCTCTCCGTGCGCTGGCAGAGCGTGTTCCATGCCAGGAGCTCTTCCCTGGAGCCACAGTGTGGTGGCCCCTCTGGGATCAGCCGCAGTGGCCGCTGAGCTCGCCCCGCTTCCCACAGCGCGGAACGTGCGGGCAGATCCCATCCCATCCATCCCTCCTCCCGCAGGGCACGGCTCCCTCCTGTGCCTCTCCCAGCCTCGGGAATGCTGCGGGCAGATCCCACCCCATCCATCCCATCCCATCCCATCCCACCCATCCCTCCTCCCGCAGGGCACGGCTCCCTCCTGTGCCTCTCCCAGCCTCGGGAATGCTGCGGGCAGATGCCATCCCATCCATCCCATCCCATCCCACCCATCCCTCCTCCCGCAGGGCACGGCTCCCTCCTGTGCCCAGCGGTCTCTTTCAGCCTCGGGAATGCTGCGAGCAGATCCCTTCCCATCCCATCCCATCCCATCCCATCCCTCCTCCCGCAGGGCACGGCTCCCTCCTGTGCCTCTCCCAGCCCCAGGAATGCTGCGGGCAGATCCCATTCCATCCATCCATCCATCCATCCATCCATCCATCCATCCATCCATCCATCCATCCATCCATCCCTCCTCCCGGAGGGCACGGCTCCCTCCTGAGCCTCTCCCAGCCTCGGGAATGCTGCGGACAGATCCCATCTCATCCCATCCCATCCATCCCTCCCTCCCGGAGGGCACCGCTCCCTCCTGAGCCTCTCCCAGCCTCGGGAATGCTGCGGACACGGCAGGGAGGGAGTCCAGGGGGGCAGGAGGCCCCACGCCACGCTCCGATAACCTCCTGCATCCCGCAGAGCTGATGGTCCCCCGGGAGCGCGGCCAGTCCGAGCCAAGGGACGAGCCAGCACCGACTGTCGGTCACTGTACCTTGGACAGAGCCAAACCTTCCTGACAGCGCCAAACCCTCCTGGGACCTGCTCTGTCCCCAGCACAGCCTGCACTTGTGTGTATGTACAGAGGAGGGGAGGTTTGGGTACCACACACTGTTCCCAGACTCATCTTCCATCCCCAAAGGTGGATTTTCCCCCCAGATCCATCAGCCAATGCACAGCAGCAGGATAAACACAAAATCTCAGTCTCCCTTCCCTCTGCAGGCACAGCTCAGGGATCTCCTCTCCAGGAAGCCTGCCCAGAGAAGCTGTGGCTGTCCCTGGGTCCCTGGGAGTGTCCAGGGCCAGGCTGGACAGGGCTTGGAGCAACCTGGGCTGGTGGGAGGTGTCCCTGCCATGGTAGGGGTGGGACTGGATGGGCTTTAAAGTCCCTTCCAATCCAGGCCATCCTGTGATTCCTGCATTCCTGTTAAGTTCCTGCCCTGCTGTACATCGTTTCCAGCAGGAACTGCAGAGGAGCCCATGGCATCAGAGGCACAGCCAGGATGATCCAGGCTGGCTCTTGCTGCCATTTGGGTCCGTGTTGCTCCTGAGCCACAGCTCCCCTGACACAGCCTCTTCCCTGCACCGATCCTGCAGCCCTTCTGTCCATCCCAAAGTGTGAGAACAGCTGTGCAGGCCACACTGCTCAAACACCAACCACCAAAGCAGGAAGAGAGCCCGAATAAATGAGGGGAGAAGCGTGCTGAGCCTCAAGGAGGAAGGGCTGCTCCTGGGACAGGACCCGTGTGGAGCTGCTGCTGCGGCGCGGCCTCCCTGGGAGTGCCACGAGCACAGGGCAGGCTGTGAGGGACAGGGCAGGGTCTGGCTCCTTCTCCAGGAGCACAGGACAGGCTGTGAGGGACAGGGCAGGGTCTGGCTCCTTCTCCAGGAGCACAGGGCAGGCTGTGAGGGACAGGGCAGGGTCTGGCTCCTTCTCCAGGAGCACAGGACAGGCTGTGAGGGACAGGGAAGGGTCTGGCTCCTTCTCCAGGAGCACAGGACAGGCTGAGGGACAGGGCAGGGTCTGGCTCCTTCTCCAAGAGCACAGGACAGGCTGTGAGGGACAGGGCAGGGTCTGGCTCCTTCTCCAGGAGCACAGGACAGGCTGTGAGGGACAGGGCAGGGTCTGGCTCCTTCTCCAAGGGCACAGGACAGGCTGTGAGGGACAGGGCAGGGTCTGGCTCCTTCTCCAGGAGCACAGGGCAGGCTGTGAGGGACAGGGCAGGGTCTGGCTCCTTCTTGAGATGGGCTGATCCCAATGGGATGAGGTTCAACAAGGCCAAGTGCAGGTCCTGCCCTTTGGCCACCCCAAGCCCTGCAGCGCTCCAGGCTGGGCACAGAGTGGCTGGAGAGCAGCCAGGCAGAGGGACCTGGGGGGACTGAGGGACAGGAAGCTCAACAGGAGCCACCAGAGTGCCCAGGTGGCCAAGAAGGCCAATGGGATCCTGGCCTGGATCCAAACCAGCGTGGCCAGCAGGCCCAGGGCAGTGACCCTTCCCCTGGACTCTGCCTTGGGGAGGCCACACCTTGAGTGTTGTGTTCAGTTCTGGGCCCCTGAGTTGAGGAAAGAGCTTGAGGGGCTGGAGTGGGGCCAGAGAAGAGCAACGAGGCTGGAGAAGGGACTGGAGCACAAGTGCTGTGGGGAGAGGCTGAGGGAGCTGGGGGTGTTCAGCCTGGAGAAGAGGAGGCTCAGAGGTGACCTCAGCACTGTCTGGAACTGCCTGAAGGGAAGTTCTGGCCAGGTGGGGGTTGGTCTCTTCTCCCAGGCACTCAGCAATAGGACAAGGGGGCACGATGGGCTCAAGCTCTGCCAGGGGAAATTGAAGGTGGAGATCAGAAAGAAATTCTTTGCAGAGAGAGTGCTCAGGGATTGGAATGGGCTGCCCAGAGAGGGGGTGGATTCCCCATCCCTGGAGGTTTTTCAGCTGAGCTTGGCCGTGGCACTGAGTGCCATGATCTGGTAAAGGGACTGGAGTTGGCCCAAGGGTTGGACTTGATGATCTCAGAGGGCTTTTCCAACCCAATCCATTCTGTGATTCTATGGATGTGGCACTGAGTGAGAATCCACCATGTCTTGATCCAACCCCACTGTGATCACCAGCCCAGGGCACGGAGTGCCCTGGGCTGGTGATCACAGTGGGGTTGGATCAAGGGTTGGACTTGCTGATCTTGGAGGTCTTTTCCAACCCAATCCATTCTAGGATCCTGTGATTCTCCTGGCAGCAGCCCCACTGCAGGTCAGAGCACAGGCACACAGGGACACAGCAGAGTGAACACAACAAACCCCAAGTGTCCCACATCTCCAGAGCCCATTCCCAGCCAGGCAGCAGCCACTTGGGACACCACTTTGCTGACTTCCTTCCTGAATTGCTGGTTAAGCTTCCAGCTGCTGGGAAGAAGCTTTTTTTCCCTTTTTTTTTTTTTTTTTTGCAAGTAATGCAGCAACTGCAGTTGGGTGAAGAGGGAAAGGAAGGAATTATTTAACAGCTAAAAGAAAAGAGCAGGAATCAGGACTTTTGGGCTGCACTTCACTGAAATACATCAACCCAGCTCCACTGAAAACGAGGCTTGGTTTTATCCCTCCCTTCAGTTCTGGCCCCAAATTGCAGATGTAAGGGCATGTGTGGTTTCTATTTAGGCCAGACAGGTTTGAAAATGTTCAGCAAAAGCAGCCTGAAGAGCTGTGATGCCTTCAGCCAGACCTCTCCACTCATCAGTTTTCAGCCAAACAACACTGCAGTGCTTGTATTTATTTATGTCCTTGTGGCTGTTACTCTGAGGAAACAACTGGGATTGCAAGAGATCAGACCGTGCAGAAGAAAGGCAGACAAGCTTTATGAATATCCAATTCCTGTTGAGGAATGTAAAACATCCAATTCTGATGCCAAATAGAGCTCATACATATTTTATAAATTAAATTCTTGCTTATGAAGGAAGACACAAAATATCTGTGCAAAGTTACAACCCTCTGAATGCCTCTTCCCTCTCAGCAGGTACCACTTGGACATAAAACCTGAATAAGAAATGGCAGGAACTGACACCCCCTCCTGCAGACAACAAGGAAACAGGATGGTCTGTGTGTTATATCCAAGCATTGCCCAGAGGAATTGTGGATGGCCCATCCCTGGAAGTGTCCAAGGCCAGGCTGGATGGGGTTGGGGCAACCTGGGATAGTGGAGATTTATTGTCCCTTCCAACCTATTCTGGGATTCTACAAATTTTGATTCTGATCCAGCAAAAAGAAAACATTCCTGTGTGACATATTCAGAGCAATGAAGCTAAAAAATTAACAAGGCTCTCAGACATTCCAACAGACAAACCATCTGCAGCATCAGCACTGAAATGACATCCCATGGCACGTTTCAAGGCCCAAGTCAGCTTCTCAATTCCATCCACCACCAGGGCATGGATTTTCCATGTGTAGCAGGAAATATTCCAGCCTGTGGCTCCGTTCCTCCCAAACTCCCACTCAGCCTGTGTGTCTACACAGAGCAGACCTGATCTATTAAAGGGAAATATTGTTTAAGGGGGTGACACAGGAGCTGTTCAGCACTGTCATATCCCATTCACCACCACTCTGCTCCTTGGGGCAGCATGGGAAAAAGAACAGCTGGAATTAGCATGGGAAAGTGCAGGGAGGCAAAGCAAAAGTCATTTCTCTGATTTTCCATCTGCCAATATCCCGTTCACTTTCTAACAAGAGCTCAATCACAAGTGCAGAGTTCCAATACTCCTGGTTTGTGGTGCACAAAAACATCTTGAGAACATTTAACTCAAATAGCAGCAGGAGGGGGATGAAGCTGCTCCTCACACCTCGTCAGAAACTTTGAAAAGTGACATATTTTGAATTAATTCTGGCTGCTTTTCTTGTTCAAACAGACATGTCAGGAACACCCTTCAGTGCAAGTGTGGATTAGGGAGGTCATGCAGATTTAAAGAACCAAACCTTGCAGGAATCCAGCAAGGATGGCCTTGGTGGGGCAGCTGAGAACACCAGCTGGGGGCTTTCCCTTGGGATTGTCCCTGGATTGGTCATCACTGAGACATCCCTGCCCAAGACTGATCTTTGTTCTGTCAGAACCTGAGGAGATCACCACTAATTGGTGATGGGATGTTATCAGGGTATGTCATGACCTCTGTATTTTAGCAGAGATTAACTGGTGGTTTGTCACAACACACTGTTTACCCAGGCAAGAGAGATCCACATTCTCCAGGGAATACACCACTCACAGCAGGAATGGGGCTTCAAAACATTGCCAGGAAACCCTGCATGGAAAGGAGAGGTGCACAAAGCACAGGGGGACAAGCATCAGAAATGGAATTTTATTGTAAGAGATTAAGGGATGAAAGGTTGTGATAAAGTTTGAACTAACAGGCCAGGGAATGAGGAGGGAGTCTTGGCCACCCTGGAGCTCATCCCATGAGGGGAGAGGTGCAAAGGGCTCCTTTATTAAAGTCAGATTCACAGAATCCCAGACTGTTCTGAGTTGGAAGGACCCACAAGGACCATCGAGTCCAACTCTTCAGTCAATGGCCCACACAGGGGATTGAACCCATGACCTTGGCATTGTTACAGCCAAGTTTTAACCAACTGAGCTCATCTATCCATCCATCCATCCATCCATCCATCCATCCATCCACCCATCTCTCTATCCCAGAATCCCAGACTATTCTGAGTTGGAAGGACCCACAAGGACCATCGAGTCCAACTCTTCAGTCAATGGCCCACACAGGGGATTGAACCCATGACCTTGGCATTGTTACAACCAAGTTTTAACCAACTGAGCTCATCTATCCATCCATCCATCCATCCACCCCTCCATCCACCCCTCCATCCATCCATCCATCCATCCATCCATCCATCCATCCATCCATCCATCCATCCATCCATCCATCTCTCTCTCTATCCCAGAATCCCAGACTATTCTGAGTTGGGAGGACCCACAAGGACCATCGAGTCCAACTCTTCAGTCAATGGCCCACACAGGGGATTGAACCCATGACCTTGGCATTGTTACAGCCAAGTTTCCACCAACTGAGCTGATCATGAAACTTTCTGGCCATAATGGCCGTGGTTACTCTGAAGAACAAACCCTCCAGCCTCACACACCCCAGGGCACCCAGCACAGCTTCCACAGCAACACATTTCCCAGGGAATCAGGACATTTCTGATAGTGCAGCCACTGTGATGTCTCTGTCCCAAGGACACACAGCCCAGGGGAGGGAGCAGAAAGCACCAAAGAGCTGAGCAGCACCAGAGCTGATCTGCAGGGAAATGTCCCAGCACGGAAAAAAGCCCTGGGAGGACTCACAGAGAAAATATATTTGGTATAAGCACAACTCTCTCAAAATAGAAAGGCTTGTGAAGTTTTGTATGAAGTGTTAGCAGCTCCTTCAGACACTCTTCACCACTTCAGTACTCAGCAAGACGATGGGGAGTATTTTTCCTCCTGATTTCTCCCATGTTGCTGTAATAAATCAAAGCACTGCCATTCCCATGCTGGGGAAGCTGCACAATCAAAGAGCTCCACTGCTGTAACTCACACAGCCTTGGCACTGTGTGACTTTGTAGGAAAACAAAACAAAAGAGGAGAGCAGCCCTTTGTCCCCCTTCTCCTGGGGTTTTCTTTTCCAGGTCCTTGTGAAAATTGAAACCCTCCTCAGGGGCAAAGCAGAGCCTGCAGCCCCACTGCTCCTCCAGAGTCCTTTCCTCAGGGCACTTCAAACCCTTTCTGACAAGGCTTTGGAGAGAAACAGGCAAGGCACATTCACATCCTGCACTGTGTGTGCACAGGGTCAGGCACCCCTGGAAAAGCTGGGCTGGCTCTGGATATCTGGGTAATGCTCCAAATGGGAAGTCCAGTTTCCCTGCTCAGTGGGGCAGACAAAGATAGGTGGGCACAAGGCAGAGTCAGTGGGACAGAACCCCCCCCAGCCTCCCTTTCTGCTCTGAAATCCTCCTGGAGCAAAGGAATGGCTGAGGTGGGAAGGGCCCTCCTGAGCCCAACCCCTTAAATACATATTTGTGTATCTACAGGCACAAACCCAGCAGCTCTTGAGGGAATCTGTGAGGAACCAGCCAAGGCAGAGCCTTGGAGGAAGGAAAGGGAAGGGAAGATGCAGAGAAAGAGGAGGCCCCAGAGTTATCTGGCACACCCTGAACTCCACTGGCTGCCTGTGCTTGGCTCTCTCCTCCAACCCACCCACCTCTCCTTTTCCAAGAGCTGCTCTTGTGCCTTTTTCCCAGAGAAGAAACCCCTCTGGATGCCCAGTCACACAAACCAGTGCTCCATGGATGGACTGGGAAGCTTTAATGGAGCTCCAGACCAGTCTGTCTTTCCTTTGGTTCCCTCTCAATCACCCTCCCAAACAGTTCCCCTCAGACTGGCAGGCAGGAAGTTCACTTGGCATGCATAGACAGCTCCATGACCTGAAAGATGGCACGAGGGAAGAGAAAAGATGCCCAGCAGCAATGGAACCTCCCGTGGAAGAGGGAAAATGCCTGGAAAAGCCACTGCCAGGCTGTTCACCTGCTCACTGTGCCCCCACACCGCCCCTGAAGGGCTGAGACACGGAAAGAAGGGAGGGACGTGGCAACACGAGGCACTCAGGAACTGCAAACAGTTCACTTTTGGCATCAAAATCAGTGACAACACACTGTGGAAAATTACAAGGAGAGTTTGCAAGCAAATCTTGACACCACCTGCGATCCCTACGGAACTCAGCACTCAGCCAGCCAAGTGACATCTTGGAATTAATTACCGGATTCCAAATGACCAGGAACACTTGTCAGCCTTGTCCTGTTTGTAAAGTAATCTGCATTTCTGCTGATTTTTAAAGCCAGGCTCTACTATCTCTATAAATGAACACTCAAAGGGAAAACATCCAACAGCTCAGGAGCTCCCGAGCAGAACATGTTTTAGGGAGATAGGGAGGCAAGCCATGACACCAACAAATCCTGGGTTAAGCTTCTCCCCTTGTTATTTATTATTCCTCTGATGTGTATTCAGCACCCAGAGCCACACTGCTCCCTCCAGTGCCCTTGAGCCCAGGCAGAGCTGCTCTTGCTTTCCCTGAGCCCTGGGCAGTTCTGGGAGCAGGAGCAGCACAGCTGTGGGGAGGCCTTGGGTTCTGGCTGCTCTTGTTCCCACCAGCAGAATTTCCCTGAGCCCTGGGCAGTTCTGGGAGCAGGAGCAGCACAGCTGAGAGGAGGCCTTGGGTTCTGGCTGCTCTTGCTTCCCACCAGCAGCATTTCCCTGAGCCCTGGAGAGTTTGGGGAGCAGGAGCAGCAGAGTTGTGGGGAGGCCTTGGGTTCTGGCTGCTCTTGCTTCCCACCAGCAGCATTTCTGTGAGCCCTGGGCAGTTTGGGGAGCAGGAGCAGCACAGCTGAGAGAAGGCCTTGGGTTCTGGCTGCTCTTGCTTCCCACCAGCAGCATTTCTGTGAGCCCTGGGCAGTTCTGGGAGTAGGAGCAGCACAGCTGAGAGGAGGCCTTGGGTTCTGGCTGCTCTTGCTTCCCACCAGCAGCATTTCTGTGAGTCCTGGGCAGTTCTGGGAGCAGGAGCAGCACAGCTGAGAGGAGGCCTTGGGTTCTGGCTGCTCTTGCTTTGCACCAGCAGCATTTCCCTGAGCCCTGGGCAGTTCTGGGAGCAGGAGCAGCACAGCTGAGAGGAGGCCTTGGGTTCTGGCTGCTCTTGCTTTGCACCAGCAGCATTTCCCTGAGCCCTGGGCAGTTCTGGGAGCAGGAGCAGCACAGCTGAGAGGAGGCCTTGGGTTCTGGCTGCTCTTGCTTCCCACCAGCAGCATTTCCCTGAGCCCTGGGCAGTTCTGGGAGCAGGAGCAGCACAGCTGAGAGGAGGCCTTGGGTTCTGGCTGCACTCCCTGGTCAGCCAGGAGCAACCCAGAAGGGATCCAAAAGCAGGACAAAGCCATAGCTAAGCACACACACCATTACCAACCCCAAACTGTCCCATCAGGTGAGCTCTGACCTGCAGCTGGAACTGCAAACACTCACCTATTCCTCACTTTGTCCTTTAGATGACTTGAAGCTCTTCTCTCTTTTTTTTTTTTGCATTACAATGTATTTTGGTATAAAAAAGTACCTCTATGGAAACAGCAAGAAGCAATTTATAAAAATGATTTATGATTCGTACCCAAAGTTTTATTTGACTACTATACTATAAAATAATGTTACATTTAACAAACAAGATCTGAGTCAGATAGAAAACCATTTTCACATGAGCACAACACATGGCAAGGATAGTTAATGTTGTAGTAGTAGGATTTTAGTAGGAAAATCTAAGCAAAAACACCCAGTCAAACCCCCAAAGAAACCAACTGTCCCACCTGTCAGGCAGCAATTTCTACACAAGACAAATGTCAGGCAGCTGATGATTCATTAGTCAAGGCAGCCTATTAAGGACTAATGGAAATGAAAATAGATTGGAAGCTGTCAGGAACACACACATGCTCTGACCATGCAGAAGTCAAATCTCCATGAGAATTCAGAAGCCAGAACGGGCAGAGAATAATCCCTTTGTATCAGAAAATGTTACTTCCTGAGTTAGGGCAGACTTTAGAGCACAATTCAAACTAAAACTCCCCCATATGCAAACAGCAAGTGGGTGAGTGGGTAGGCCAAGGATCCTGCAGGACCAGGTCCTGACATTCCTCATCCTTTCTGGATTGTTAGAACACTGAACTCATTGGGACAGAGGAACAAAGAACAGTTTTCCTTGAAGACAAGCTGGGTGTCCCCAGCACCCCAACACTGTTCTCCCAGCTCACACATCCCCTGCTCAACCCCTGGCTGTGAGGCCGGGCAGACCCTGGCACAGGTTCCCAGAGAGCTGTGGCTGGAAGTGTCCATGGCCAGGCTGGAGGAGACTCGGAGCAACCTGGGATAGGGGCCTGTAAAATCCACCAAGCCATGAGGGATGAGCCTCAGATCTCAACTATCAACCTTCGGTCCTCAGCCTGAAAACCTCAGCAGGGACCTGTGGATGTGATGGGCCAAATAACCACCAAACCCCTCAAACCTCACGGAAAGTCCCAGTTTTTATCTGCAAACTGGGTGGAGTTTGGTCCTGGTTACAAACCCCAGTCCACAATCCCTCCAGAGGCAGATGGAAAACACTCCTAAATACACATTTGATTATTTGTTACTCACCCTACAACGAGTGAGAAGATACACAGAGCAAGCAAAGCCCACCTTTGCTTCTGCTTCAGCCACCACAGGCACCAGACAGAAATCCAACCAATATTTGTGTATAAACTTCCCTTCCTCACACTGAGGGGCACCATCCTGGCTGGCACAGCACCCCACACTGACTGAGGGGCACCATCCTGGCTGGCACAGCACCCCACACTGACTGAGGGGCACCATCCTGGCTGGCACAGCACCTCACACTGAGGGGCACCATCCTGGCTGGCACAGCACCTCACACTGAGGGGCACCACCCTGGCTGGCACAGCACCTCTGGCTGACTGAGGGGCACCATCCTGGCTGGCACAGCACCTCTGGCTGACTGAGGGGCACCATCCTGGCTGGCACAGCACCTCACACTGAGGGGCACCATCCTGGCTGGCACAGCACCTCTGGCTGACTGAGGGGCACCATCCTGGCTGGCACAGCACCTCACACTGAGGGGCACCATCCTGGCTGGCACAGCACCTCTGGCTGACTGAGGGGCACCATACTGGCTGGCACAGCACCTCACACTGAGGGGCACCACCCTGGCTGGCACAGCAGGACAGCAAAGCCCTCCCTCCCTGCTGAAGGGCTCTGGTCCCGGCAGCAGGAGGGAGGCTGTGGATGCCGGGATGGGAACTGCCTGAGGGAAGCCAGACGGGGTTAGCAGCAGGTCACACAGCTAAGAGGAGCCTAGAAAAGAAAAAGCCTCAGCACAACGAGGCTGTGCTGGATCAAAAGCAAAGAGGTAAAAGCAGTTACTAAAAAAAAATCTACTACAACAGGGATGCACGGGGCAAGCAAAGCCACGTTTCCACCTCCTTTAGGGATCCAAGATGACACGGAAATCCGACCCACACCTAAAGATGAACCTGCCAGCCCCAAGCCCTGGAGGAAGAGGAAGGCCTGAGTGAACTGGCCAGCCCGAGGAGGAGGAAGAGGGAGGAAGAGGGAGGAAGAGGGAGGAAGAGGGAGGAAGAGGGAGGAAGAGGGAGGAAGAGGGAGGAAGAGGGAGGAAGAGGGAGGAAGAGGGAGGAAGAGGGAGGAAGAGGGAGGAAGAGGGAGGAAGAGGGAGGAAGAGGGAGGAAGAGGGAGGAAGAGGGAGGAAGAGGGAGGAAGAGGGAGGAAGAGGGAGGAAGAGGGAGGAAGAGGGAGGAAGAGGGAGGAAGACGGGGCTGGCCTGGCTGGGGAGCACTGGCACTGCTGAGCAGGGAGGCATGGGGTGAGTGTCACAGGCTGTCCCCAGCTCTCCTCAGCGCTGGCACCCTGCCTCCCTGGCACCTTCCCAGGCTCCCCAGGCCTCCCACACCAGCCCCTGCCGGTCCCAGCCCTTGGTGATCCCAGCCCAGCCCCTGCCGGTCCCAGCCCTCCCAGCCCAGCCCCTGGTGATACCAGCCCCGTCCCTGCCGGTCCCAGCCCACTCCCCGCCGATCCCAGCCCCGTCCCCGCCGGTCCCAGCCCTCCCACACCAGCCCCTGCCGGTCTCAGCCCCGTCCCCGCCGGTCCCAGCCCCGTCCCTGCCGGTCCCAGCCCACTCCCCGCCGGTCCCAGCCCACTCCCCGCCGGTCCCAGCCCACTCCCCGCCGGTCCCAGCCCCGTCCCCGCCGGTCCCAGCCCTCCCAGCCCAGCCCCTGGTGATACTAGCCCCGTCCCCGCCGGTCCCAGCCCTCCCACACCAGCCCCCGCCGGTCCCGGCCCACTCCCCGCCGGTCCCGGCCCACTCCCCGCCGGTCCCGGCCCCGCCCCGCCGGTCCCAGCCCTCCCACACCAGTCCCTGCCGGTCCCAGCCCCGTCCCCGCCGGTCCCAGCCCCGTCCCCGCCGGTCCCAGCCCCGTCCCCGCCGGTCCCAGCCCACTCCCCGCCGGTCCAGCCCCGTCCCCGCCGGTCCCAGCCCCGTCCCAGCCCACTCCCCGCCGGTCCCAGCCCCGTCCCCGCTCTGCGCAGAGCCCGCCCGGACCCCCCATCCAGAGGCAGCCACTGCCCCCGCCCCGATAACCCTTCCAAGTGCACAGACAAACCTCTCCCGTGCCGACAGGCCCTGAGCTCGCACCTGGGAGGCGAGGAGGGTGTTCTGCGTGCTCGGGTGTGGCTCTGGAGGGATAAATATAAGCAAACAACCCAAAAGGGATTGTTCTGACAGTTCTGCAGGTGTAAAACACGCTGACCTGAGGCAGGTGTCATTCCCCATCGCTTCCAGGGGCTGGGAAGGACTCTACTTGTTGCTAATTCCTGAAGGTAATTTTTTAATGAAATGCTGCTTTAATAGAAATGTAATTTCACAGAAAAAAAAAGGTGATTTCTTATGGGAAGGTGTCACTGAATTTGTTTCTGAAGGAGATGGAGTCTCTCCTGAAACCAAAGAGCACTGGGACCCCCTGGCCTGGCCTGGAGAGCAGCATTCAGACCCCTGCCCACCTCACACACCTGGGAGATAAAACAGGAATATCTCATTATTTGCTTACCAAATGGACCTCACTGGCTTAAGCCCCTGTGCTGATGGGCCTTTATGTCCTACACTCCCATTATCAAGTATGTGAAATACTTCCTTACACAGCTCTGATTCCCAAAAGGGTGACCCTCAGAACTACCCAAAGCACAAAAAAAGCCACAAAAATCACAGGGCAAGGCAACAAACAGGCAAAAATCTTCCCTGGGAAGGTGTTTTCCTCTACAGTCATGCTCTTTCCATCTGCCTTTCCGTGTTCCTGACAAGGACACTGGTCCCTGCAGAAGTTGTTTGCTTCCATATCCCTGCACCTCTTTTCCTAAATGTGGGAACCACCTTTTGTCTACAACCACTGGCAGTTTTTCTCAGCTTCAACAGTGTGATTTTCCTCCTTCAAAGAGCATCATCTACTTCACATTAATGATCCCAGCTTGTAAGGGATTGTAATGCCGTGCACACACTCATTTCTTCAAGTATAGTCAATACAAACTGTATTTTCCATGTTTCACAGCCATGCACACACACAAACCTGCTATAAAAGCTGCCATTCCAAAAAACCATCCCTAGATCTGTTAACAAATGCCATGTTTGTTGCTGCTTTTAGCAGGAACATTTCACCTGCTTGTTTCTGCTGTTCTCTGAGCAGTTCATCTGTACATTCTCTACCAGGAGAAATGAGCTATGAATTTTACAGCCCTTTTCTAGAGGGATCGTGTTTGCTGATGGCTCCCTCCTCCTTCCTTAGTGCCAGTTAAAGCACACAGGGGCTGGCTGGGCTTTGCCAGGGCAAATGCCCACTCCAGGCAGCCCTTCTGTGCTAATGACTCATGTGCTGTGCTTTATTCCGTGCTGGCAGCACCGCAATTAGCACGAGCTCCCTCCCAGCTCCCGGCGCTCCAGGGGAGGAAGGAGCAGCACAGTCAGTCGGGATGAGCCTTCCAGGTCCGACACCACAACAATAGCGAGGCCCTTCCTTTCATCGCTGCGCGCTCTCAGTTCTCTGCTCTCCCCCGCAGGGAACAGCAATTCTGCCCCGGATTTAGAATCACACAATCATAGAATGGATAGGGTTGGAAAAGACCTTCGAGATCAGCAAGTCCAACCCTTGATCCAACCCCACTGTGATCACCAGCCCAGGGCACGGAGTGCCCTGGGCTGGTGATCACAGTGGGGTTGGATCAAGACATGGTGGCTTCTCGCTCAGTGCCACATCCATAGAATGATGGAATGGATTGGGTTGGAAAAGCCCTCTGAGATCATCAAGTCCAACCCTTGGGCCAACTCCAGTCCCTTTACCAGATCATGGCACTCAGTGCCACGGCCAAGCTCAGTTGAAAAACCTCCAGGGATGGGGAATCCACCCCCTCTCTGGGCAGCCCATTCCAATCCCTGAGCACTCTCTCTGCAAAGAATTTCTTTCTGCTCTCCAACTTCAATTTCCCCTGGCAGAGCTTGAGCCCATCGTGCCCCCTTGTCCTATTGCTGAGTGCCTGGGAGAAGAGACCAACCCCCAGCTGGCCAGAACTTCCCTTCAGGCAGTTCCAGACAGTGCTGAGGTCACCTCTGAGCCTCCTCTTCTCCAGGCTGAACACCCCCAGCTCCCTCAGCCTCTCCCCACAGCACTTGTGCTCCAGTCCCTTCTCCAGCCTTGTTGCTCTTCTCAGTTGAGTTGGAAGAGACCTCTGAGATCATCAAATCCAACCTTGATCCAACCCCACTGTGATCACTCTGGCACAGAGTGCCCTGGGCTGGTGATCACAGTGGGGTTGGATCAAGACATGGTGGATTCTCTGTCCCTGGAGGTGTTTCAGAGGCCACTCAGTGCCACATCCAGTCCCTTCTCCAGCCTCGTTGCTCTTGTCTGGACTCGCTCCAGCCCCTCAATATCCTTTTTGTTGTGCTCTGCATTAATTCCACCTCGGGGCTCTCCCTGGCTGAAGGGAACCCTCCTGTGAGCCATCCTGTCCCTGTTTGCCTGCACATTGTCCCAGCGGGCATTCCCCATCCCTGAGTCAGGAGCTGGAATAATAAGGGACAATGGTTTAAGCAAGTGGTTCAGGAGCACAAAGCAAACAAACACCTGGGGAATTTGAACTGCTTTGTGCCCCCGCCTTTATGGTTTATGGCCTCTGGCTCTTCCATGTGACTGCAAGACCCAAATTGCTTTCAGGGTTTGGGTGGGGTTTTTTTTGTTTATGAGAATGAAATTCTCACATATTCCCGTGATTCTGGAAATGAAGTTTATTCAATAACATTCTCAATTAATGAGAGCCTGTAAAATTACCAAAGCTGTAAACAGCAGAATAATGAACAACTGAAGGGAGTGTTAAGGAACCTGGCAGTGATTCCTTCATCCCCATCCTTTCAAAGCCCTGGCTCCTCTCTTCTCTTGCATGACCCTTCCAGCACAGATCCTAATGCAGATGCTTGTGTACAGGTGGGTCTCTGCCACCATTAAAACTGCTTTTCCCAAATACTGTTCTTGGAAGAGATCGGTGGGGCTTGAAGGAAATTTAAACTAAAACACAAGTTCCACCTCAACCTGGAAAAGAACTTGCCATGAGGGTGGCACAGCCCTGGGAGAGCTGCCAAGGGAGGATGTGGATTCTCCCAAACCCTCCTGGGGTCCTGTGTCACCTGCTCCAGGTGACCCTGCCTTGGTTGGGTTGGACTGGGTGATGTCCAGAGGTCCTTTCCAGTCCCCTGGGATTCTGGGAATACACAGGACTGAGCATCTCAGGAGCATCTTTAAATCCCAGTACACATTTATCAGTGTTCTCATGAACTTTTATAGGTAATACATTTCTTCTGCACCAACCCCTATTAACCAACTCCTTTTTCTTAGCCCTACTACCGTGTTTTTGTCTTCTTAAGAACATATTTAAACTTTGCTGAAAGACATTATACCAGCACAAGACACACTCAGGATCTGAGAACAGCTCCCAGGAATTCACGCTTTGCCTGGTTTACAGAAACATCCAGTTGGATCCCAAAACACTTCTCAGAAGGAACCAACACACTCATATACACTTGGCATGGCAGCCTGGGAGCAGCAGCAGCGAGAGAGAAAACACGAAACACAAATCAACACACACCCACCAAAAGGGCAGGAATTCCTCAACTGACCCAAAGAATTCCCCCATCCCTGGAAGTGTCCAAGGTCAGTCTGGATGGGGCTTGGTGCAATCTGGTCCGATGGAAAGTGTTGTCCCTGCCCAAGGAACGAGACAGCCTTTACAATCCCTTCCAACCCCAGCCACTCTGGAATTCTAAAAAACACAACCCTCAAACACTCCAGACACACAGGTCTGAAAAACACAGGTTTTCTCCCAACATGGTGCACTGCGTTGCTTCCAGTGCTGCTCAGCTGCTGTTCCCGTATCCCTGAAAGAAAGGGATGCCCAAACAAGTTGCTGGTACGGGAGGCAACACGTAGAGGGGCTGCACTTCCAGCCCCGGCAGGAGACCCCCCTGGGCAGGGCCAGGCTCTGCGGGGACACCCCCGCACGGCTGCTCTGCCGAACCCTCCGCTTTCTGTGCTCCCCGGTGTGTCTGACGAGCTGGGCACACCGCCTTATGTAACAGCGGGCTGTGACACACCGAGCAGCGTGGCCGTGTCCCGGAGGGGCCGAACACCCCCCGGGCAGCGCTCCCGGTGCCGCGGGGGGCTCCGAGCTGCCCCAGCCGCGCTGTGCGAGGCTCTCACTGCCCAGGCCCCGCGCCAGCCCTGCCCGCCCGGCGGGGACACCTGGCCCCCGCCGCCACACGCGCCCCGCGGCACTCACCGCCTCCGAGTCTTCAAAGCCGTGCAGGTACAGGTTGTCGTACATGGGGAGCGCGTTGGGCGGCGCGGGGCGCACGGCAGCGGAGCGGCGAGGCGGCGGGGCCGGGCTGCCCTCCCAGCGCTGCGGCGGCACCGGCGCCGCCTCCGCCGCCCGCCCCGCGCCTTCCCGCCCGCCGCGCCGCCGCGCCCCATTGGCTGCGCCGCGCCAACGCCGCCTCCCCATTGGCTGGCACGCGCCGCCGCCGCTTCGCCATTGGCTGAGACGCGCCGCGGCCTCCGGCGGCGCTGCTCGTTGGCGCCGCCCCGCGGCGGGGATGGCGGCGGGCGCTGAGCCCTCCGGCGGCGCCGCGTTAGTTATTTACAACAAAACATACCTGTTTGACCGATAAAATATCTGATTTACGATCATATGATATCTGCTTAGCCGAGACGACTGCGAGGGGCCCTCAGGAATGCATCTGAACAGCTGAAAGGCCAGGAGGACGGTGCCAAGATCTGGCGGTGCCCAGTGACAGTAAGGGGAGCAATGGCTATAAATTAAATTAAATTAAAGAGTTTTCCATCTCGGCGTGAGGATCTCATTGCACGGAGGTGGCAGAGCGCTGGAACAGCTGCCCAGGAGACATCCCAAAGCCACCTGCGCCAGGTGAGACTGGCCTGGTCTCCACAGGCCCTTCCAGCCCTAAATATTCTGTGACAATGTGATTTATTTACATTAAATTCAGCCTCATCTCCTCCAGATCCCAGAGAACAGCCATCCCTTCCTGAGCAGAACAGCCCCCACTCCGAAATGTCCAGAAAGAAGTAAGAATTAAACACCAACACTGAGGTGAAACACCAAGAATTAAAAGAACACTCACAACGTCTGAGAAGGAGCAAACCTGAACACCAACAATGAACAGGAGTTTGAACCTGATTTACACCAAATTAAGGGTCAGAATCTCTCAGCTGGTTCCTCCTGAGCACCAAGACTGAAGGTTCTGGTGTAACACTGCAGGATTAAAGAGTACATAGATAATTAAAAAATAAGGGCACTAATTTACTATTTACTTCTTATCTTTATTTAAACAATTACCTCAAATCTCATTTTCAGTGCCTGTGATCTGACCTTGCTGTGTCACAAACACTTCCCATTTCCCTTTCCCATTTGTTTCATCTCCTTCCAAAGGCTTCCCTTATCCTGCAAAGTTCCCACTAATCCCTTGGGAAGTGTCAAAAAAAACACCTCAAGCAAAGCCAAAGGTTTTATTCTTACCATATTCACAATTTCCTACAAATTTCATCAAAGGTCCCCAAAGTTCTGCCAAGTCTTACTCCCAATTTCCTGCTCCTCCTGAAGGATCTCAGCTCTAAGATGGTCATTAAAATGTTCATTAAACTCCCATTAGAGAATTTTTACAGCCTGTCCAGAGCAGGATCTCTCCCCACCCTGAAGATCTGTGATGGTGCAGATTTAAAGAATCAATTTTCAGAATGATTGTCAGCTCAAAATTTAAAAAAAAAAAAGGCTGTGAAATCACAGGAGAAAAGAGTGCCTGAACTTCACTTGGATTTGTAATTAAATAATTTAATTCAGAAGTCGGGGGGAATCACTATTTGATTTCCAGCCCTTACATTTCACATTGTGCTTTTAAGACACAGAGGTTATTAAAAATACATATTTAATGACTCAACTTGAAAGGCTCCTAAAAGATGTTATAAAAATACACACAGCTCATTAAACTGGGATTGTACTTGGAAAAGATCTAAACATAAGGAGCAGTTGCACAACCTGCTCCAGGGATTTAACCTGAAATGCAGTGATGGGGCAGTTCTGTTGGGGTGGGGGGTCTGAATCCCCCCCAGCAGCCCCAAATCCTGCCCTCAGACCCCCCCCAGCCCCAAATCCTGCCCTCAGACCCCCCAGCAGCCCCAAATCCTGCCCTCAGACCCCCCCCCAGCCCCAAATCCTGCCCTGAGACCTCCCAGCAGCCCCAAATCCTGCCCTCAAAACCCCCACCATCCCCAAATCCTGCCCTCAGACCCCCCAGCACCCCCAGATCCTGCCCTCAGACCCCCCCAAATCGTGCCCTCAGACCCCCAGCACCCCCAAATCCTGCCTTGAGACCCCCCAGCAGCCCCAAATCCTGCCCTCAGACCCCCCAAATCCTGCCCTCAGACCCCCCAAATCCTGCCCTCAGACCCCCCAGCAGCCCCAATCCTGCCCTCAGACCCCCCCAAATCCTGCCCTCAGACCCCCCAGCATCCCCAAATCCTGCCCTCAGACCCCCCCAAATCCTGCCCTCAGACCCCCCCCCAGCCCCAAATCCTGCCCTCAGACCCCCCCCCAGCATCCCCAAATCCTGCCCTCAGACCCCCCAGCAGCCCCAAATCCTGCCCTCAGACCCCCCCCAGCCCCAAATCCTGCCCTCAGACCCCCCACCAGCCCCAAATCCTGCCCTCAGACCCCCCAGCACCCCCAAATCCTGCCCTCAGACCCCTCAGCACCCCCAAATCCTGCCCTTAAAACCCCCCCAGCCCCAAATCCTGCCCTCAGACCCCCCCCAGCCCCAAATCCTGCCCTCAGACCCCCCCAAATCCTGCCCTCAGACCCCCCAGCACCCCGAAATCCTGCCCTCAGACCCCCCAGCACTCCCAAATCCTGCCCTTAAACCCCCCCCAGCCCCAAATCCTGCCCTCAGACCCCCCAGCATCCCCAAATCCTGCCCTCAGACCCCCCAGCACTCCCAAATCCTGCCCTTAAAACCCCCCCAGCCCCAAATCCTGCCCTCAGACCCCCCAGCATCCCCAAATCCTGCCCTCAGACCCCCCAGCACTCCCAAATCCTGCCCTTAAAACCCCCCCAGCCCCAAATCCTGCCCTCAGACCCCCCAGCACTCCCAAATCCTGCCCTCAGACCCCTCAGCACCCCCAAATCCTGCCCTCAGACCCCCCAGCAGCCCCAAATCCTGCCCTCAGACCCCCCAAATCCTGCCCTCAGACCCCCCAAATCCTGCCCTCAGACCCCCCAGCATCCCCAAATCCTGCCCTCAGACACCTCAGCACCCCCAAATCCTGCCCTTAAAACCCTCCCAGCCCCAAATCCTGCCGTCAGGCCACCCAGCACCCCCAAATCCTGCCCTTAGACCCCCCCAACCAGCCCCAAATCCTGCCCTGAGACCCCCCAGCACCCCCAAATCCTGCCCTGCTGGGACACCCCCCTGTTCCCAGCACAAGGGAGAGCACGTGGGATGGACCTGGACTGACAGACAGACCTCAATCAGCCACAACTTCCACACTAAACACACATTTTTGTGGCCTGAGTTGGAGAAAATTATTAACAGAGCCCCCAAAAAACCCTGCAGGAACTCCTGCATTTCCAAGCTTTTCCCAGCCATGTGTCTAAAATCTCAAATACAAATCCCTGTATGTAAAGGAATTCTAAATCAAAGGCTGTTTTGAGGTTGTGGGGTAGTTTATCCAGGAGGAGTTTATCCAAGGTGAGAGAGGAAGACATCCAGCTCTTCTAAATTGTGGGAAAAGTTAATATAAATCTAATAAATGTCCTGAAGGAACAGCAGGCTGGAAAGAGGGAAGCAGGAAGGTTTGCAGAGGGAAGGAGGGATAAGCAGGGCAAGGAAAATAACTCCACATTTATTTGGAATAGCCACCACTATTCCACTGAGATCTGCAAGGACTTTACTCTGGATTTATGGGTGGTCACCTCTGTGGAATTCCAGAGCTCCAACCCTTTTCCTTTTCAACTTTTAGGAGAGCAGAGGCAAAGTGGAAGGAGTTCAATAGGAAGGTACTTGAAAACTCCATCTTTTTGAGGTGAGTAAAAAAATAACCCTACTATGACCAAAAATGAGGGTCATGCTTTAAAGTGAAGGTTTGGAGGGATCAGAATCCCCCCTGGCCTCTTTGCTATTGAGAATCCAGATGGTCTGGGGTTGTGGAGCAGGAATTCCACTGCCTCAGGCCACAGGGAAGGGCTCTGGTCCCTGTCAGGTGCCATCTGCACCTGGAGACATGAAGGGAATGAGCATCCAAAGCCACCAGTCTGTGTGTCCATGGGAGAGGCTGTTTCGTTGGTCTGAGCTGGGGGAAATTATCAACAAAAATACAAAAATTCCTGTATTTCTAAGTTTTTCCCCAGCCATGTGTCTAAAATGCCCCAACACAAATCCCTGCACATGGAGGAGCAATAAATCAAAGGCCTTTTTTAATGAGGTCACTTAGCCAAGGAACAGGGAATGGTAAATGAGCCTCAACTTGAGGCTTTGCAAGGTCTAGCCCCTTAAAAACTGTAATTTTTTGCAAGGTTTCAGTTGCTGCATTACACATTTTTTTCTATATTAACATTTATGATGTTAATGAACAAAGCCTGGTGAACAGACACTTCCAAGCAGTCCAGGCTCTCCTTTTCCTGGGATTTAACCCTGGGGTGTTACAGTCTCTATGGGCATGAGGGACCTTCCTCCCTGAGGATTCCCATCCTCTGCTGGTGTCATCAGGACCCTTCTGGAGGAGCTTTCCATGGATTTACTGCAGTTTTCTCTGTAGGGAGCCTGTGTTGGCCTTTGATTGCAGCTCCACATGTCCCAGGGGCACAGGAGATGTAAATAAACACACAAAATAACCCAATTTCTGTAGGATATCTGTAGTTTTCCATAGGACCTCTGTAGGTTTCTGTAGGAGCTACAGAAAAAAAACAGGCTGTCCCTTTGATCTTGGATGATGGAAAATGTCCCTGCAAGCACAGCCCTACACACAGAACTACCCAGAGCTGCAGTTTCCACCTGCAGAGACTCACCCAGGCCTTTCAGTGACCCCCCAAGTCACTGGGGACAGAACAGACTGACACGTTTGCTTCTGCCCCCCAAGAAAGGCTTTGCTGCACCCTGTTGGGTTGGGGTGAAGGGAAGGGAATGGCTGGGGATTCAGGATGCTTTGAGCATCTCCAGTCCTCCAGGATATTTGGCTTTTCTGATCCCAGAACAGGCCATTCCCTCAGTGGTCCTTGTGGGCCCTTCCAACCCAGAACATTCTATAAAATCACCATAGAGGAGGCTCAGCCACTCCATCCACACCCTGGGTCAACACAACATCTGAGTCCACACAATCCAAACCCTGGGTCAACACAACATCTGAGTCCACACAATCCAAACCCTGCATCAACACAACATCTGAGTCCACAAAATCCAAACCCTGCATCAACACAACATCTGAGTCCACACAATCCACACCCTGCATCAACACAACATCTGAGTCCACACAATCCAAACCCTGGGTCAACACAACATCTGAGTCCACAAAATCCAAACCCTGCATCAACACAACATCTGAGTCCACACAATCCACACCCTGGGTCAACACAACATCTGAGTCCACACAATCCAAACCCTGCATCAACACAACATCTGAGTCCACACAATCCACACCCTGGGTCAACGCAACATCTGAGTCCACAAAATCCACACCCTGGGTCAACACAACATCTGAGTCCACAAAATTCCACCAGAAATTATCACCTCCTCTTTTATTTTTTATCAGAACCCTTTCTCAAGTAGAAAGCAACTCTCCTTGAGACAATGTCTGCATCTATCCCCAAATACCAATTATTTAGTTATTTCTGAGCTCCCCAAGTCTGGGAATTCTGGGGTTTTTTTTCCCCCAGGGCACGAATACAGAACCAGAGGAAATTTTATTTCCAGCCTGATCTGATGATTCCTCAATCAAATGACAGCACTTGTGGGGTTCTTTCAGGACATGTAGCAAGAAGTATTTGCATAAACACAGCAAAGTGCTGTTGGAATCAATGGGCCCAGATTGCCAAGCCAGGGAACGCCCCGGCACCGCACTGCGCCAGCCAGAGTGGCAGTCAGCAATTCCCTCTCCCTGCATCCCACAGATCCCACTCCCACCTGGAGCTGCACCCCCAGCAGCTGCTGGGAGTGAGGGGAGCAGCACTGCAGGTCTCAGCACCTCGATCTGGGGAGAGGAGGGTGACAGGAGTGTCAGCCCTGGGGCAACACAGGTCCCTTCTGGCCTCTCCAGGGTCATGATCCCGGGTTTGGGACATCCCTTGGGAGCAGTGGGACAGAATCCCAGAATTCTGGGACAGGAGGCAAAGGCACAGGAACAAACAGCATTAAGTGGTTATGTTAACAGCACACCTGGGTGTGAATCCACTCCTTGCAGAGGACTCCAAAGCCCACATGCCCAGCAGCAGCATTCAGATCAAACAGCCTTTGGGTTTCAGCCTCCCTTGCCCACATTCTGGGGCCTGTGGAACAAACTGCCGCTCCTGTGGAATCAGCAGAGCAGCCCAAGGATCTGTCACCAACACACAGCAAAAGGACCATCAGCATTCTCCAGCCATCCACCAAAGGCAGGGCTTGCTTCCATCCCTGGGAAGGAGTCCAGTTCCTCACTCTGCTGAGTTACTGGGCACTGCCCAGTTCCTCTGGGGCACAGGGAGGGACTCCTGGGGATGGGCCTGTGCAGGGCTGGGGGTTGGACTCCACGATCCTTGGGGGTCCCTTCCAGCCCAGCAGATGGTGGGACTCTGGAATTCCTTACCCCTTCACCCCCACCAAAGCAATTTCTTCCCTTTCCTCCTGTTTTGTAACACAGATTAGATAAGAATCTGGTTCAGTGGCAGCAGCTCCTGCTGGGGTGGAGGTGGGGACAGGAGAACCTCCTGAGATCCCTCTTTTCCAGCATCTGACCAGCAAAGAGCACGGGGTGGCATTTGTGGCACTTGACAGTCCTCGAGGCCACCAGGTGCCTGAGGATTCCTGGTGTTCCTGGCATTCCTGTTTCCAGAGAAAGGGGCACTGTGAAGGAAGGACCCTGCTCTCTGGGATGTGCCCTGCAGTGGAAGGTTCTGTGGAATTCAAGGCTTTATCCCAGCAGACTGCTTTAATCCTGGGAATTTCAGCAATAAATGAGCCTGGTAGGGCTCATCTGACAGTGTGGGGGATGAGGTGCCACCCTCCCAAGGCACAGCTCTCTGCCCCTGTCACATAAAGCTGCTGTGATTACAGGCAGTGAAGGCTCCAGTGTCCCCTCCCTCTGAGCCCCTCACAGAGGGGACCTGGGCCACCTCTGTGGGCACCTCTGTGTGTAACCAGCTGGGAAGTGCCTCCCCCTGCAGGCACCGTGGGCACGTGGAGGGGTCTGAGCTGCAGGAGCTGGACCCACAGAGCCCCTCCTGGGGCAGGGCAGGAGGGTGTGCCAAGGTTTGGGAACTCCAGCCAGCTCCAGCTGTGGCTCCCACAGCACTGAGCAGAGCAAATCCCAAACTTCCTGCAAAGTGTTCCAAGTCAGAGCCCAGAACTGAACACCAGGATCCCTCTGTGGGATGAAGGACCCACAGGGATCCATGGGCAGCTGCAACCAGGATCCCTCTGAAAGCCCTGGAGCTTGGGATGAAGGACCCACAGGGATCCCTGGGATCCTCCGAAAGCCCTGGAGCTTGGGATGAAGGACCTGCATAGATCCATAGGCAGCTGGAACAAGGATCCTCTGAAAGCCCTGGAGCTTGGGATGAAGGACCCACATGGATCCCTGGGATCCTCTGAAAGCCATGGAGCTTGGGATGAAGGACCCACATGGATCCCTGGGATCCTCTGAAAGCCCTGGAGCTTGGGATGAAGGATCCACAGGGATTCCTGGGCAGCTGCAACCAGGATCCCTCTGAAAGCCCTGGAGCTTGGGATGAAGGACCCACAGGGATCCATGGGCAGCTGCAACCAGGATCCTCTGAAAGCCCTGGAGCTTGGGATGAAGGATCTACATAGATCCATGGGCAGCTGCAGCCAGGATCCTCTGAAAGCCCTGGAGCTTGGGATGAAGGACCCACAGGGATCCATGGGCAGCTGCAACCAGGATCCCTCTGAAAGCCATGGAGCTTGGGATGAAGGACCCACATGGATCCCTGGGCAGCTGCACTCAGGGATGTTCCCACATGGAGATCTCGGTGCCCACCAGGCTGCTGGGAAGCTCCAAACCCCCTCCAGCCCCAGCCCAAGAAGCCAGAGTGGATTTGTGGCTGGCACCCTGTCATGTTTCTTGGCTGGAAGGAAGATGGGCTGGTTCTGTTTTTAGAGAAGACACATTTTTATCTCCCATGCCAAGAACCATCTGGGCCAAAGGATTAAGCACTTGTTTTATTTCTGATTTGAAGCTGCTCTGCTTTCCTTCTGGATGTTAATCAATCTCCTGAGCTGCCATAAGTGCTGAGGCTTCAGTGTTTCTGTACAACACTCGGGGCTGCAGCTGTTGGGATGATGGTTAACAACCCCTGAGAGCCAAGTACAACCTTTATGGGAATTTGGGGCTGCTTTACCAAGGAGTGAAAGTCACCTCTGCACTCTGGAAAGCCCCATCAGGACTGACACACCCCTCAAGGGCCACCACCATCCTCCTGGGGCTGAGAATGGGCAGGGAGCACTGGAAGTGTCCTGGGAATGTCTGGAGCATCCCATCCAACCCCTCCAGAGCAACAGGCAGGGAGATTGTGCAGCCCCACAACAGGCACAGCTCAGAAAGCTCCTGCTCAGTGCAAATTCCCCAAATGCATTCAGAGATCTGGAGTTTTATCAGTAAACAGCCATGAAAAGGTTGCTGGAAATCCAGATTTGATAAATTGTGGCTATCAAAGTGACAGCTCTTTAGAGAAAATAGAGCTTTGAGGGAGCAGTTGGAGCTGGACAAAGACAGCCCTGGAGGTTACAATGACATTCCAGCTGCTGTAAAATGCAGCAACTCATGGAGATGGTTTTTTCTTTAGCTAACCCAGTAAAACCACCACTTTTATTTTGTGTTTAGGGTAACACACTCAGACAAAGGGAGTCTGAATAGGAGTCAGACCAAGAGCACTGTCCCAGGCTGCTCCAAGCCCCAGAAACTTGATTAAATCAGGTAATTTCTGATGTTTTAAACACTTATTATCCACCAATACTTTCCCTCTGACTCTTCCCTGGGTTTCATCTCTTCCCTAATCTCCCAAACCCTGCAGTCATTCATGACAAAGGAACAGAATTATTGGTTTATTCCAGCCCTTAAAACCTCCTTCCAGGGACTACTGAAAAAGCCCAACCCAAAACCAGAGTGTTGAGAGGAAAGTTCTGTCCTGGGTCTGAAACTGCCCACGAGACAGGGAACAAAAAGGAGGAATAAACACAGAAGGATCAATATTTAGGGTCTGATATTTCCTATGCCCCCCCAAAAATGTCCATCACATTCCAAGTGAGGATTGAAATCAAGGATTCAGCTTGACCAGCCCAGTCTGACAGAGTTACAGGCAGAAAACTGAATATTGTAATTGGAAGTGTGGAGGACAATAACTAATGGCAGCTCTGCCATCCCTGGCTATAATCAGGAGGAGCAAGAGAGAGGCAGATCAGAACCTCCTGTTCCCAAAATTTAATTCCATGTCCAGATGAGGGAGAATGGAATTAAAAGGTGATGAAACTCAAAATTTATAATGGGGCAATTTTATCCAAAATGCAGAAAAAATTCCAGACTCTGTTCAAATCACTGATGAACTTGTAATGTTCTCCTTAAAAAAGGATTGGATAATAATTTGAATATTACAGCTCTTGTGGCCCTACACATCCTGCTTAGCAAAACTTGCAGGGATGTGGTTCAGTCTTTGCTGCCAGCCCCAATCCCAGGGCAGGGACAGGCTCAGGAAGAGACTTAAAGTTGACATATTTTCATGTTTTTACATGTTTTTCACTGCATTCTATTCTCCAAAAATGCTGTTATGATGAGCTGGGATGGGCAGAGTAAGAGACTGGACTCATCTTCCCCTCATTTAATTATGGTAGTTGTTATTTTGTACAGCCCTGGCCCCTCTGCAGCCAAAGGAGACCCAACACTCGTGGTCCAGATATGAAACTTTATCAGCTTGATCTTCAGCCACATCGATGGGAAATGGGGTTTGTCCCTGGCAATGAAATGAGTTGAACCCTCATTATTGCCATTAAACCTCCTGTAAAACCCACCAGCTGCCTCAGGAGGGGATGTTGCTGCCACCTCTTGGCTCAGCTGAAGAAAGGGAGGAAGAAACACTCCTAAAAATTCTGTTCAGTGGAATAGAAATAAACCCAGGTGGGGTGGAGGGAGGAGGAGCTGGAAAACAAACCCAGGTCTGCAGGTGGAGTGGAGGGAGGAGGAGCTGGAAAACAAACCAACCCAGGTCTGCAGGTGGAGTGGAGGGAGGAGGAGCTGGAAAACAAACCCAGGTCTGCAGGTGGAGTGGAGGGAGGAGGAGCTGGAAAACAAACCCAGGTCTGCAGGTGGAGTGGAGGGAGGAGGAGCTGGAAAACAAACCCGAGCTCCTCAGCCCTTCTGTACTTACTGGGGGGCACTGTGCAAGTTTATCAGCTGCCACCAACTGCACATTCAAGTGTTTGCTTTGGGACTTCCCCCTGGATCTGATCAGTCACTGCAAAACCTTTGGAGAGGACACTCATGATTCAAGTTCTCCCTGGAAGTGCCAGAGCTGAGCCCCCTGTGGGATCCATCAGGGGAATTTTGTGGTCAGGGTTCACCGTGTCCCTCTGACAGCCAGACCTGCAAACTCCTGAGCACTGCAGAGGCATTTCCATGAAGAGCTGTGTGTCCACAGCTCTCTGGCACACTCTGCCCACCCAGAGAGATGAGAACCCACCCCAAGGCCACCCCAGGTGCCACATGGCCCTGCCAGGGGACTCACAGCACACACAGCCCACTCAAATCCCTCAAATAATGATGGGATGGGCACAGCCTGCCCATCTGGGGCACAGAAATTCCTCATGCACAGGGGCAGCTTCTTATTTCAGCCCAGGCCAACACCTAAGACAGGTGCCAATTAATGGGGGGGGGAATTAATTAGCAGCTCTGGAGACCTGGCTCTGCTTTGCAGCATTTCTGATGGGCCACTGAAGACACACGTGAGCAAGACAGGATTATTGTCTTGACCAAATCCAGGCTGGATTTGCTCCAGTCACCCCAAAAATGAGCCACCAAACGAGGAGCTGTGGGGTTTGTGAGAACACCAAAGTGCTGACCTGCTGCTGCTGTCACAGAGCACTGGAAAACCTCCCAGAAGGAGGGAATGGCATCACAAACACCAGCTCTGGATCCTTCCCTGAGGCAGTGCAAGGGAGGGAAGGATTTCAAGGATCTCTCCAAAGGGGAGCGCCATGATTCAGTTAAATTGGGAAATACAGGCCAAGCAGTTCCACAGCAGTTTGGGCAGAGGGACAACACCCCCTGACCTTGGGTTTCAGCTCCTGGGAGTTCTGCCTGGAACAGCCACTTGTCCTCCCTCACTAATTGCTGTTGGGAAAGTCAAAGTTCTGCACAGCAAAGGGTTGGTTTTCCCAGCAGAGCACTCGGAGCCCGAGCCTGTTCCCAGGAGGATACACAGTGTTAAACCACAGCATTAAAGTGGGAAGCACCTCCATTGCAAGGATTTCTTCCTCCAAATCTCCAGGATGACTCAGTTAATGAGGGCTAAGCCCTGGCTTTCTCCTGCTCAGTGTCCTCACGCTCTGACTGGAGTGGTTTCCATGGCAATCATGACTTGGGTTTGTCACAATTGCAGCTGAATTCTGGGCAAAGGGAATAAAAAAACCCTGGATTGCTGTTCCCACAGCTCAACCCAGGGGCTGCACTTCCGTGGGGCTCCTGAGTTCACCTGAACCTCCCCAAATATGGCCAATCCCAGCAATTAGGATGGTTGAGGAGAACCAAACCCGCAGCGTGGGAGTGTTTGTTGCTGTCTCCGTGACTCAAACCTGCTCCATCTTTAGAGCAGCTCCAAGATTTTCCCCAGCGTGGGGGGAAAGCAGAGATCTGACATCACAGAAGGTTTTTAGGGCTCCAGGAAGGCTCTGAGATCCATCCCAGTTCTCCCAGAGCAGGGTGAGGAACAGGCTGCCCTACCCCACACTCCCAGGGGATGCTGGAAATGCTGCCCTAAAAACAGTCCTAAAAATACACCTGGAAAACAATTCCCAACCAAATAACCCGTTCCTGAGGGATTGGTTGGTGCCCAGAGGGCTGAAACACTGAAGGGGACCCACCCCAGTGCCCTGGGGCTCCAGCTGAGGGGTTACCAGGGCAGCAAGGGCACAGAGGGTCATGTTTGATCACAAATCCATAAATCATTCCATGGAAAACCTCAGCAGACCTTCCCCCTCTGCTGTGTCCATGTGCATTGGCCATGGCCAGGCAAGCTTGGAATGAAAAAAAATTCAATATCTTATTTTTGCATTATTACAACCAGGTTTTAACCAACTGAGCTACCTGGTCCTTCCTGATGTATTTAAATATCTTATTTAAAGGCTTTTTAAAAAATCTTTAAATATCTGAAAATACAGAGTATAAAATATAATATATAAATATAAAATATCATATTTTTAAAAAATCACAACCAAAACACCTGGTCAGGAGCAGAAGCTGAGCATGGGAAGCTTTTTGGGGGTGAAATTGTGGTTCAGACACAACCACGTGCTCCTTAACTTGGATTCCAGGTGAAAAGAAGGCAGAGGACTCTCCCCACAGGAATGCCCAGCACAGGATGGGGGAAATAACCTCCTTTTCCTGTTGAAGAGCTTTCCCTGTGGCACCCACAGGATGGGCTGAATCCTGCTGGGAAAATTACCCTGTTTTATCAGAGCCCTCCCTGCAGTGCCACAGCAGGGACAGGGACAGTGGCACTGCCAGGGCTGGTGGCACTGCCAGGGCCGGTGGCACTGCCAGGGCTGGTGGCACTGCCAGGGCTGGTGGCATTGCCAGGGCCGGTGGCACTGCCAGGGCTGGTGGCATTGCCAGGGCCGGTGGCACTGCCAGGACTGGTGGCATTGCCAGGGCCGGTGGCATTGCCAGGGCCGGTGGCACTGCCAGGGCCGGTGGCATTGCCAGGGCTGGTGGCACTGCCAGGGCCGGTGGCACTCCAGGGCTGGTGGCATTGCCAGGGCCGGTGGCATTGCCAGGGTCGGTGGCACTGCCAGGGCTGGTGGCATTGCCAGGGCCGGTGGCACTGCCAGGGCTGGTGGCATTGCCAGAGCCGGTGGCATTGCCAGGGCCAGTGGCACTGCCAGGGCTGGTGGCACTGCCAGTCTGGCTGCATTCACCAATTCTTTCTGTACAGGTTTTTGTCTCTTTTGTGGCTTTTGCAGCTCAGTTCATGCACCACAAAGTGCTGTGGGTCCTGCCCAGGGATTGGGGTTGACATCCCCCTTTTTGTGGCTTAATGGCATGGGAAATATTTCATTAGGAAGGTAAAACATGCTCTGGAAGTGCTGAAGGTTCACTTTGTGTTGTGCATCCTGAGAGCTCAACACCTACAGGAGAAGAGGCCTGGACATCAGGAGGAGCTGAAGGTGGTGGAGAGAGTCCAGAGGAGACCCTGGAATGCTCCAGGAGTGGATCCCTCTGCTCTGGAGCCAGGCTGGGAGAGCTGGGGGGGTCACCTGGAGAAGAGAAGGCTCCAGGGGCACCTGAGAGCCCCTGGCAGGGCCTGAAGGGGCTCCAGGAGAGCTGGACAGGGACTGGGGACAAGGGATGGAGGGACAGGACACAGGGAATGGGATAGTGGGAATAGATGGGATATTGGGAAGGAATTGGTGAGTGGGAGGGTGGGCAGGCCCTGGCACAGGTTGGGCAGAGAAGCTGTGGCTGCCCCTGGATCCATCCCTGGGAGTGTCCAAGGCCAGGCTGGAGCCACCTGGGCTGGTGGGAGGTGTCCCTGCCCATGGCAGGGGTGGGACAGGATGGGCTTTAAGGTCCCTTCCCACCCAAACCAGTCTGGAATTCTGTAATTCTAAATTCCTGCATTTAAGGCAAGAGTGAGAATTTGTGTCTTTCTTCCCTGGGCTACACAAACCAGAAATTCCTGGGAGCAGCATTCCCTGTGGCTCCAACTCCTCCCTCCTGGGACAACCCAGGGATCCCACACACAGCCCTGCAAGTGACTCCCCAAAGATCAGCAGGAGCAACTCTTTGGAATTAACTGTATTTTGTGGTGTTTGTCCCTGAGCTCAGCTCTTTGCCAAAGGCTTTAGGAATAAAAGACACAATTAAATTCCAAAAAGGAGCCAGGACGGAGCCACGAGGACTCGGCACTCGGTGCCGGAGGGTTCGGTGTGCAGGAGCCTGGACTGGCATCCCACCAGCCCTGAGTGCCATCCCACCAGCCCTGAGTGCCATCCCACCAGCCCCGACTGCCATCCCACCAGCCTTGAGTGCCATCCCACCAGCCCTGAGTGCCATCCCACCAGCCCTGACTGCCATCCCACCAGCCTTGAGTGCCATCCCACCAGCCCCGACTGCCATCCCACCAGCCCTGAGTGCCATCCCACCAGCCTTGAGTGCCATCCCACCAGCCTTGAGTGCCATCCCACCAGCCCCGACTGCCATCCCACCAGCCCTGACTGCCATCCCACCAGCCCCGACTGCCATCCCACCAGCCTTGAGTGCCATCCCACCAGCCCCGACTGCCATCCCACCAGCCTTGAGTGCCATCCCACCAGCCCCGACTGCCATCCCACCAGCCCTGACTGCCATCCCACCAGCCCCGACTGCCATCCCACCAGCCTTGAGTGCCATCCCACCAGCTCCAACTGCCATCCCACCAGCCCCGACTGCCATCCCACCAGCCTTGAGTGCCATCCCACCAGCCCCGACTGCCATCCCACCAGCCTTGAGTGCCATCCCCACCAGCCCTGAGTGCCATCCCACCAGCCTTGAGTGCCATCCCACCAGCCCCGACTGCCATCCCACCAGCCCCGACTGCCATCCCACCGGCCTTGAGTGCCATCCCACCAGCCCTGAGTGCCATCCCACCAGCTCCAACTGCCATCCCACCAGCCCTGAGTGCCATCCCACCAGCCTTGAGTGCCATCCCACCAGCCTTGAGTGCCATCCCACCAGCCCCGACTGCCATCCCAGCAGCCCCGACTGCCATCCCACCAGGCCTGAGTGCCATCCCACCAGCCCTGACTGCCATCCCACCAGCCCTGAGTGCCATCCCACCAGCCCCGACTGCCATCCCACCAGCCTTGAGTGCCATCCCACCAGCCTTGAGTGCCATCCCACCAGCTCCGACTGCCATCCCAGCAGCCCCGACTGCCATCCCACCAGGCCTGAGTGCCATCCCACCAGCCCTGACTGCCATCCCACCAGCCCTGAGTGCCATCCCACCAGCTCCGACTGCCATCCCACCAGCCTTGAGTGCCATCCCCACCCTGTGGCTTTGCCCAGAACTGCAGAATTTCAGCCCAGAAACAGCTCCTGCTGCCACCTCCCTGTGTGCAGACCCCGGGCAGGGAATTCTGCTTTTTAATGCCTGTCCTGCATGGAATTCTCTTGGAATAGTATCTCCCTATGACTCTGCCTGAGATTATAAAGGAATAGGAGTGGTGTGTTTAACAGAAATGAAACACTTGTAGTAAGCCAAGGGGAACACTTGTAGTGATCAAAGAGGATCTCTATGTTCACTTCCATGTCCATCCCCACGTCCATGTCCATCCCCACTTCCACATCCATCCCCACTTCCATCTCCATCCCCACTTCCATCTCCATCCCCACGTCCATGTCCATCCCCACATTCATGTCCATCCCCACATCCATATCCATCCCCACTTCCATCTCCACTTCCATCTCCATCTCCACTCCATCTCCATCCCCACTTCCATCTCCATCTCCACTTCCATTTCCATCTCCATCCCCACTTCCATCTCCATCTCCATGCTCACGATGCTCAGCCCAGGGGAGCTGAGACTCCTCCAGGCTCAACTCGTGGCACAGAGACCTGCAGGAACCTCATCCACAGTCCCCTCTTCAAGCCTGGGCTCCCCAGAGTGGCCTGGATTTGCCAGGGACACGTTGCCTGAGCTGAAAAGCAGGAATTTTGTGGAAAGGGGCTTTTAAAATGTCATTAATGACCTTCTCTGTGGGGGAATGGAGGGCTCAGAGGGTGAATCTCTTACAAACGCTGCTCCTGTTTTTTCTGGGATCAGATTTTTCATTCCCATGAATCCAGTGTTGCCTGTCCCCACCAAACCCCTCAGTGCTGGCAGGGGTGGAGGGCTCAGGGACAAGCAGGACAGTGGCAGTGCCAGGCTGAGCCACCCACAGTGCAGGGACCTGAGCCCAGGGCAGTTCCCAGCCCAGCTCCTGGGGCCACATGGGACAAACCACCACCAAAAGCCTAAACTGGGAGGTTTGGAGCCCAGCCCAGGTGTCTGAGCCCACCCCCTGTGCCAGATCCCAGGAACACGGGGCTGAGGTGGGAACACAGCCCTGGGAACAGCCCATTCCATGACACACCAGCAGCACCCCCAGGACTGGACTCTGACCCCAAGGGGTCCCAGCCCCCACTGCAGGGAAGGCACTGGATTTATTTCTGTTAAAACTTCACATTTTGGAAGGTTATTGTTGCTGCTGCTTGCCAGGAACTCCAGGTCATGTTGGCTCTGCTGGACCTGGAGAAGAGAAGGCTCCAGGGAGACCTGAGAGCCCCTGGCAGGGCCTGAAGGGGCTCCAGGAGAGCTGGAGAGGGACTGGGGACAAGGGATGGAGGGACAGGACACAGGGAATGGCTTCCCACTGCCAGAGGGCAGGGCTGGGGGGGATATTGGGAAGGGATTGCTGACTGGGAGGGTGGGCAGGCCCTGGCACAGGTTGGGCAGAGAAGCTGTGGCTGCCCCTGGATCCATCCCTGGGAGTGTCCAAGGCCAGGTTGGAGCCACCTGGGCTGGTGGGAGGTGTCCCTGCCCATGGCAGGGGTGGCACTGGATGTCCTCAATGTCCCTTCCAATCCCATTCTGGGATTCTACCTTGACCATGGAGATGTGCCAGAGATGCTCAGGGCAGCACCACCCTCTGAGCCCAGTTTAACCTCCCTAAGCTCAAACCAAGTCCCAGCTGCCACGAACACAGACCCTGCAGCAAGTCTGGGAGGCAGATCCAGGAGCATCCCTTGGGATCTGCTGTTCCAGGAGTGGTGGCACCTGCACCTTGCGCAGCCTCCTCCCTCCAGCTGCTCACAGATCCCCAGAAATGCTTTGGAATTTGTTCCCATAGGAATAATGAGAGCTCTTCCAACCCCAAAAAGCTGCTGTTTAGGTGCAAAACAGCAAGTGCTTTGGGGGTACAAAGGGTTTTACCCCCAGCCAAGGAGTTGCAGTGGGTGAACACAAGGAGTGAATGGGCTCCAAAAAGGGGCACTGGAGAGTCAGGAACAGCGAGTTGGGTTTGGGGACTGTATAAAACACACTGTGCCAAGGAAGTGCTCCAAAAGCAGACCAGAATGGGAGCAAAGCATGGCTTGCCACTGCCACCCCAGAGCCAGACTGAGCTGCACCTCCCAGAGCCCCGCAATTAACGCTGCAAACGAACCCAGAGCTCGTTAGGGTTGGCTCAGCAGATGGGCAGGGCCTGGGCCCAAGCTCTTGGCATTTGACTGTGCTGGGGGTGGAAGTGAATCACAGGATCCCACACTGGGTTGAGCTGGAAGGGACCTTAAGGCTCATCCTGTTCCTGTGCCACGGGCAGGGACACCTTCCCCTGGAACAGCAATAAGTGCCTGAACAAGTGACATCAGCCGGGGGAAAGGCAGAGGATCCTCCCCAGCCACACACGAGAGCAGCCAAATATAGCCCTGCAGGGCTGCCACGTGACAGGGACACGTTCCCAGCCTGTCTCTTCAGCATCTTGGAACTCCTTTTTTGCACATCCATGGCCAAACCCACATGGTTTGCCATGAGTGCCACCCCCTCGCTCAGCACGGAGCCTTTCTGCCCATCCTGCCCTGCCTGCTGCTCCCACACTCTTGTTATCCCAGGATCACACACCCTTGTTCTCTCATCCTGGAGCAGCTCAGTCTGGGGCCAAAGCTGTGCCAGCTCCCTCTTCCAAAGCACCACTTGTCACCTTCCACATCCTCCTTCCCAAAGCCCTTCCAAACCTGCTCCTGGCCAGGGGATGTTCTCACCACTGAGGGAGTTCAGATCTCAGCCTGGCTGCTCCTGTTATTCCTCAGGGATAATTCCTAGGGATACACACAGCATTCCTCTAAGCACCCCAAACTCCACCAGTTTACAGCCACATCACTTCATATCTGTATTTTATACCCACAGATCCAGGGTGGGCACAACATCATCCTTGGCTTTCTCCAGGAATTCTTTGCAACTCCTCGTTTCTCACCCAGTTCCAAAGGGTTTGTGTTGCCCCTGCCCTTGGCTGGAAGGCTTCAGCTCCAAGGATTCCATATCCATGGATTTCAGGGAGATGCCTGCACACCAGAGCACACTCTTAATCCCACAGATCCCTGGAAAACAGCCCAGGGATCTCTCCAGAGCACAGGATGGGAAGGCTCTGGGAGAAGCAGGAAATTCAGGAGCCCCTTTTCCACCCAAGGTCTGTTGTAGGGAAAACAAAGAAACCTCCGGAAATGCAAGTTCAGGGAAAGTTTACTGATGCTCCAAAATAAAGGTGGGGCCACAAGGAGACATTTGAGTCAATGTAGGTACTGTGGAAATTCAGGGCATGATTCATTAGCCAAAAAAGCTCCCCACACCCTCTGTAGCTATTTCCAAGGCGGTACATCCATAATTCATGTGGAACAGGAGTGGGCTGAGATTTCCCCCACACTGCTCTGCATAAATTACACTGGCTTGTAATTCATCCCCCTCCTGTGTCTCCTGCCTGTCAGAGGGACCCTCTCATTCCCCACCTCGGGAGTCACAGGATCTGCACAAGGGCAGGGGGAGCATCCTGGGCAGGAGCTGCAGGTTTGGCTCGTGGTGCTGGGTGAGCTCAGAGGGTGGGGAGGGAGGGAGGGACTCTGAGCTGTCCCCTGTGCAGGGAGCACAGCCCACAGCACACCCTCCAAACCACCCCAGAGAGGACCCACAGCACACCCTCCAAACCACCCCAGAGAGGACCCACAGCACACCCTCCAAACCACCCCAGAGAGGACCCACAGCACACCCTCCAAACCCCCTCAGAGAGGACCCACAGCACACCCTCCAAACCACCCCAGAGAGGACCCACAGCACACCCTCCAAACCACCCCAGAGAGGACCCACAGCACACCCTCCAAACCCCCTCAGAGAGGACCCACAGCACACCCTCCAAACCACCCCAGAGAGGACCCACAGCACACCCTCCAAACCCCCCCAGAGAGGACCCACAGCACACCCTCCAAACCACCCCAGAGAGGACCCCCAGCACACCCTCCAAACCCCCTCAGAGAGGACCCACAGCACACCCTCCAAACCACCCCAGAGAGGACCCACAGCACACCCTCCAAACCCCCTCAGAGAGGACCCACAGCACAGGGGCAGGAGGGAGGTTAAAGCATCAGGAGGTGGAGGGCTGGGAGCTGCCCAGTCACATTCTCAGGGTGCCCAGCAGAGAAATCCTGGAGTGCAGGTGATGCCAAAGGGATTTTGTTCTGATTTTCACATTTTGTAGATTTTAGGAACACAGTAGTTGTGGATTTTTAGAGGGTTAATATTTCTAACAGTTTAATGCCTTTCTATCACTCCCCCTGTCCCAGAACAGGGAGCTCAAATTCCTTTAGTTAATTAATCTTAGACTCCTTTCCAAGGTAGAGCTGAGGGATATCAGAGGCCCACAGAATGAAACATAAACACAGGTCAGAGTGACCCAAAAGCCAGAACTGGATGAGCTCCAAGAGACCTTTGTGTGCCTGAGGAAGAGGAGCTGATGAAGACAGAGGGTCTTGACGACCCCAGACCCAATTCCAGGGGTTGGTCCAGGGGTGGGACTGGGGCTGGACTGAGAAATGTGTAAAGCAATGATTGGAGGGGTCTGATTATAAAAGCCATGGAAACAAGAACTGGGACACATGGATGTCATCCTGTATTCCTGTGGGCTGCAGGCCCTGTGATATTAAAGGACCTTTACTTTTATCTTACCCTGCACTAACGTGGCTCAGAGTCCTGGTTTGGGGGGAAGGGTCATTCAGGGCATCACAGGAAATCAATACATAGGACATGTCCCACCCCTGGAGGGGTGGGCAGGGATTGGAGAATCCTGGGATAAGTGGGAGCTGTCCCTGCCCGTGGCAGGGGTGGAACAGGGTGGGCTTTGTGGTCCCTTCCAACCCAAGCCATTCCATTAACCCTTGAAGGAGGAGCCAGGACACACCACGTGCAGCCCATTTGTCAGCAGACAAACCCAACCCACAGAAATTAGTGCAGCATTTAAAACAGAAGCAAATTCCTTATAAAAATCCCAGGAGGAGGGCCCAGCTCTGCAGGCCCACAGATGGGTGGGCTCTGCTCAGCAAGCTTTGGCTTTTTTAATTCTTTTATTTTTAATGTGCTTTTGGGCTCTGCCAACCGTCTGCCAGCAAACATTGTCTCCCTCCTGAGTGCTGAGGGTGGCCAAGAATGAAGGAGCCTTCTCTTCTTGGGCTCCTCTCCCTGGGCTGCTGTCTGGGGGCTCAGCGTTAACTCTGGGGGTTCCTGCTCTGGCTTCAGGGAAACGGGACTTGCAGAGAGGACAACACAAAGAGGAGCAGTTGGATCCCTGTCCTTCATCTCCTGCATTTCCCACCCTGCCATGCAGCTCATCCCTGGGCCTTTCCCTCCAGGACTGCAGGGCTGGAACAGGCCAGGGGGCAGGACCAGGGCAGTGGCTTTGTAGGAGTTATTCCACCTTCATCTTGTCCATGAAATCCCTCCCCATGGTGAATAAGGACCTTATCCTTGGCTGGGCAGTGACCTCCCCTCAGGAGTTCCTGTGGAATGACCTCAAGTCCTTGTGGAATAATTGAAGCAAATCCTCAATGCTGGAGCAGCAGCAGCTCCAAATCCCCAGGGCTGTTTCTGGTTTCTGTTCATTTTCCCTTGGATGGACACAAGTGAGCAGGCAAAGAGCCTGGAGCAAACCCAAAGGGCCACCTGAGAGGAGATTTGTGCTCAACCCAACCCTGGCACAGAGAGCCAGCAGGGAATCCTTGGCTGGCATGGATGGGCTCCAAAGGAATGTGGGCCATGAACTCCCAGGCACTTGGAAGATTTCATGCCTGGCTGGTGTTTAATGATCTCAGGCCATTAAACTCAGCTGGGCATGAAACCCCCAGCAATGCCCAGGGCTGAGGGCATTTCATCACTCTGAGGTGAATAAAACAAAGGAGGAGGATTTTTTCCTCCTCCCACCAGGTTATGGAATGTTTCCTGATGGGAAATCAGTTCCCATTGCTAAGAGATCACCCAGGGAATGAACACCCCAATAATTCCCAACACAAAACTGCCACTTGGGAAGTTTGAAGCACAAAAGTGACTTTGCCTTAAAGGGCTCCAAAAACTTCCCCAGAATTGGAGTAGAACATTCATGTGCCACGTGTTGTCACCAGGGGCTTGTGCAGGAGAAGGTCCCCCTGAATCCACGAGGCAGGAAGGGGAGAACAACCCACAGCACAAGGATTTGGGGAAGAAAAACCCAAATCAATGGGCAGTTTGGCTGGAAAATCATCACCCTCCACCTTTCCCTTGGGAAAGGGAAAAGTAACTCCCACATCCAACAGGAACCACATTACAGAGGGGCCTCTTCTTCCTCCCCCAGAACAAACCACTGGAACCCTTTCTCCAGGTGGGACGTGCCAGATTAATGGGATACCACTGGCTGAGCCACCAGAGTTCCCAATAAAAGGATATTTCTTGACTTTCAAAGGAATCAGAGTCTTCAAAGGCTGTTTGCAAAGCTCTGACCTGTGCAGTGTCTGGCTCGGGATAACAGATTTTTCCAGGGATTTCCAAATGCATTAAGTGCAGGAACCTCCAGAAATGCAGAGACAGGGGGACAGTTCCTGCTGTCCAGTTGTGTAAAGGGGGAAATGATGTGTTATATAAGCAGGGAAAGAGCTGCTGGTGAAGCACCAGCCCAGAGAGGGATGGACAGAAACCCACCAAGGACAGGAGGACACCAAGGGGAGGTGAGAGCTTATTCCTGGCAGGAAAGGGTGTCCCAACCCAGAGCCAAGCACTGCAGAGCCTCAAAGAGACTCTTCTTTAAGGACATTAAATCTCTGACTCAGAACAAAAAAAGGTTCTCCCTAAAACTGTGACGTTCCTCCTGAGCAGTGTCAAGGAAACGGAGCATGGAGGGTTTGCTGTTCCTGGGAATGCGACGGGAGAGGAACCACCGGGATGTGTTTCCACCCTGGATTAACAGACTGCAGCCCAGACCCCCCAAAAGCACACCCAGGGGGGCTGGAGGCAGCACAGAGCTGGGGGGGAACATTCCCAGGGGGATGGGAGGGGCTGGGGGGGAACATTCCCAGGGGGATGGGAGGGGCTGGGGGGGAACATTCCCACAGGGATGCTGAGGGGCTGGGGGGGACCATTCCCAGGGAATGCTGAGGGGTTGGTTTGGTAACACTCCCAGGGAATGCTGATATGGAGATTCCCAACAGCCAGGCAGGAGCAGCGGCACCTCTGACACGCTGTGTCCAATTATCCCACATCAGTCACCCAAAGGTTGAGACTGGGGATATTGGGAAGGAATTGGTGGCTGGGAGGGTGGGCAGGCCCTGGCACAGGTTGGGCAAAGAAGCTGTGGCTGCCCCTGGATCCATCCCTGGGAGTGTCCAAGGCCAGGCTGGACGGGGCTTGGAGCAACCTGGGCTAATGGAAGGTATCCCTGCCCATCCTTATGATCCTTTCCAACCCAAACCAGTCTGGGATTCCATGACTGGTTTTACTCCATCTGACTATCAGCCAAAACCTGTTTTAACAGATCTTTTTAACTCTGCAGTTGTGTTTTCTGGGCTCTGCTTCATTGGAGCAGAATTGAGCAGATTCCACACATCAGATTTCCCACCTCACCCTGAACCAACAAAAAGCAGAGCATTCCCTGTTTTTCCCAACTCTATGGATCATCCAATCCTAAGGAATTTAGACAAACCCCTGTTTCTGTCTCTACCACATTCTTTTCAAAGCAACACAACAGAATATTTCAGCCAGCCCAGGCCTGGAGCCCCATGTGATCATCCCTTCCTCCACACTCAGCACAATCCCACCGGATCGTGTCCATAGAAACCACCAGGCACCTCCCAGAGCTCCTGGATCTCCTCCCAGGGCTCCACCTGGAATCTCAGCACCAGGACCCTGCACAGGCTGCTCCCACAGGGCCACCCTGCTGGGGGCAGAGGGCAAACTGGTGGCACTGGGAGGGGAGCCTGGGGATGGAGCTCCCGGGGGAGTGGATCAGGTCAGGCAGGAATTCTGAATCCAGGCTCCTCATTCCAGGCAGGAATGCTGTGCATTCAGACCCCAGACATATAAGTGACCTGCACTGGTGCCATGAGTGTCTGTGAAGCTGCTGTTGACTCCTCCCTGGCCACACCACACACTCGGGTTACACTCAGGTTTGTCACTAATCCTGCAGGTGCCTCACTGGGATCACCCTGCAGGGCTGAGGGTGGGAATTCCATGGGTCACATTCCAGAAACATGGACACAGACCCCCCAGCTGGGACAGGGATGACCCCAGAATATCCAGAAACATGGACACAAACCCTCCAGCTGGGACAGGGATGATCCCAGAATATCCAGAAACATGGACACAAACCCTCCAGCTGGGACAGGGATGATCCCAGAATATCCAGAAACATGGACACAAACCCCCCCAGCTGGGACAGGGATGATCCCAGAATATCCAGAAACATGGACACAAACCCCCCAGGTGAGGCAGGAACAGGGATGACTCCATAAACATGGACACAAATCCCCCCGGCAGGACAGGGATGATCCCAGAATCCCCATAAACATGGACACAAACCCCCCAGCTGGGACAGGGAGGATCCCAGAATATCCAGAAACATGGACACAAATCCCCCAGGCAGGACAGGGACAGGGACAGGGATGACTCCAGAAACATGGACACAAACCCCCAAGCCAGGACAGGAATGACTCCATAAACATGGACACAAACCCACCCAGCCAGGACAGGAATGACTCCAGAAACATGGACACAAACCCCCAAGCCAGGACAGGAATGACTCCATAAACATGGACACAAACCCCCAAGCCAGGACAGGAATGATCCCAGAAACATGGACACAAACCCCCCAGGCAGGACAGGGATGATCCCAGAAACATGGACACAAACCCACCCAGCCAGGACAGGAATGACTCCAGAAACATGGACACAAACCCACCCAGCTGGGACAGGGATGATCCCAGAAACATGGACACAAACCCCCCAGCTGGGACAGGGATGATCCCAGAAACATGGACACAAACCCCCCAGCTGGGACAGGGATGATCCCAGAAACATGGACACAAACCCCCCAGCTGGGACAGGAATGACTCCATAAACATGGACACAAACCCACCCAGCCAGGACAGGAATGACTCCAGAAACATGGACACAAACTCCCAAGCTGGGACAGGAATGATCCCAGAAACATGGACACAAACCCCCCAGGCAGGACAGGGATGACTCCAGAAACATGGACACAAACCCCCCAGCTGGGACAGGAATGATCCCAGAAACATGGACACAAACCCCCCAGGTAGGATAGGGACAGGGACAGGGACAGGGACAGGGACGACTCCCAAGCCCCAGACCTGGCTGAGGAGCAGCTCCATCCTGCCCTCCCTCCCTCCCTTCACTGCCCTGCTATGAATAGCCCGGCTCTTTTGTGACTTTGGGCTATTTTAAACCCAAACCTTGTTGCCATGGAGACAATAAGCCGGTCAGCACATCTGCTGGAGAGGAGGACATGGGGGTTTACAGAGAGAATTCCAAAGGCTCAGAGTTCTGTGAATCCACGGCAGCGACTCCGTCAAACACACAAAAGGGATCCTGTTCTTCAGTTCAGTGTCACCTCCCAGACTTTCTACAGTCCCAGGGGCTGTCCCTGTGCTCTGGTGCCCACCACAGGCACTGTGATCCATGGGGATATGGATCATGATCCAATCCATGAGGGGACAGACCATGTTCCAACCACAAGCACTGTGGTCCATGAGGACACGGATCATGATCCAATCCATGAGGACAGAGATCATGATCCAGTCACAAGCACCATCATCCACATCATCCATGAGGACATGGATCATGTTCCAATCCATGAGGACATGGACCATGTTCCAATGACAAGGATCATGTTCCAATCACAAGCACCATGATCCATGAGGACACGGATCATGTTCCAATCCATGAGGACAGAGATCATGATCCAGTCACAAGCACCATCATCCATGAGGACATGGACCATGTTCCAATGACACAGATCATGCTCCAATCACAAGCAGAGTGATCCATGAGGACACAGAGCATGTTCCAATCCATGGGGACAGGGATCATGTTCCAGTCATAAGAACCATCATCCATTCACAAGGATCATGATCCAATCACAAGCACTGTGATCCATGGGGATATGGATCATGTTCCAATCCATGGGGACACGGATCATGTTCCAGTCATAAGGACCATCATCCATGAGGACATGGATCATGTTCCAACCACAAGCACTGTGGTCCATGAGGACACGGATCATGTTCCAATCCAAGAGGGGACAGACCATGATCCAACCACAAGCACTGTGATCCATGAGGACAGAGCTCATGATCCAGTTACATGCACTGTTATCCACGAGGACACAGATCATATTCCAATCCATGAGGACATGGATCATGCTCCAATCAGAAGCACCATAATCCTTGAGGACAGAGATCCTGATCCAATCACAAGCACTGTTATCCATGAGGACACAGATCATGCTCCAATCCATGAGGACACAGATCATGTTCCAATCCATGAGGACATGGATCATGCTCCAATCACAAGCACTGTGATCCTTGAGGACACAGATCATGCTGCAATCCATGAGGACACAGACCATGATCCAATCCATGAGGACACGGATCATGCTCCAATCCATGAGCAGCACCACAACACTCAGGGAGCCCCGGGGACAAGCAGAGCTCCCCATGGACAGGACCCAGCGATCCAAGGGTTGCAGAGACTCCAAACACCAGCAGAAGGGATCAGCTGGGGGTTGTTCTGGAGAACACCACTGTGGTTGTTATTGGCCTGCAAACATCCCCTCACACGGCATCGTTTCCCTTTTCTAAGGGAACACTAAGTGGGAACTTAATTGGAGATTCAATCAGGAAAAATTCAGTTCAGCTTCCCAGTGACAGGGACATTCCCAGTGATAGGGACATTCCCGGTGACAGGGACATTGCTGGTGACATGGACATTCCTGGTGACATGGACATTCCTGGTGACATGGACATTCCCGGTGACAGGGACATTCCCTGTGACACGGACATTCCCGGTGTCAGGGACATTCCCGGTGACACGGACATTCCCCATGACAGGGACATTCCCAGTGACATGGACATTCCCGGTGACAGGGACATTCCCGGTGACAGGGACATTCCCGACCACACAGCCGTCCAGAGGACAAAGGGAATGTGCCATGGCAGAATTAAGGACAGAATCCAATTTTCCTACTCTCTGTTCTGTAATTTAAAAACTCCATTTAAGTTTCCTTGTGAAGGTTCATGGAATGTCCTGAGCTGGAAGGGACCCTCAAGGATCAAATCCAAGCCCTGGCCCTGCACAGACACCTCAACAATCCCACCCTGCCCCTGAGAGGATCATCCAAACCCTCCTGGAGCTCTGGCAGCCTCAGGGCTGTGCCCACTGCCCTGGGGAGCCTGGGCAGTGCCCACCACCCTCTGGGGGAAGGACCTTTCCCTAAAATCCACCCTGACCATCCCTGGGGAGCCTGGGCAGTGCCCACCACCCTCTGGGGGAAGGACCTTTCCCTGAGATCCAACCCAACCCTCCCTGGGGAGCCTGGTCAGTGCCCACCACCCTCTGGGGGAAGGACCTTTCCCTAAAATCCATCCCAACCCTGCCCTGGCACAGCTTCCCAAGGGTTGTGCCCTGCCCATCTCCTCCTCCAAACCACACATGGACAACCCCACCCAGGGCAGGATTTTGGGGCACTTGGGACCAAAGCCACACCTCAGGAAGGCAGAAGTGCCCAGGGACATGTGACAGCCACGGGCCACCAGCTGATCCCAGCAGGGAAACCAGGAATGGGGGATGTGCTCCAAGTCCATCCAAGAGCCACACCAGAAGACAACTCTGTGTATCCCATCACTGTGACTCCATCCACACAGGCACATCCCATGGGAGATTATGGAGAGGTGCCACCCAGGCATGATCCCACCCTTGGGGTGCCCAGCCCAGCACTCTCCACCACTGAACATGGGCCACAGGGAAGGCTCCACGTGGCCTCAGCATTCCAGGACTTCTCCTGGCCACAGCTGTCACTGGGAGCCTCCCCAGGGGTCCACCCAGCTGGGCCCAGTGCTGGGATGGTCCCTCTGCAGCTGGCAGGACACAGATCCATGGGGGCTCCCAATCCATGCAGGGAAATCCCAGTGTGGTGGCACAATCCCAGTGCCAGGGCCTGGCACAGCCCCTGCAGGACACAAGGGAAGGCTCCTCTCTGCCCTGAGAACCAAACCATCTTCCAAAGCCACCTCTGTGACTTGGAGGTGACATCCAGGCCATGGTGACTGACAGGTCAGCAGGACCAGCATGGATGGGGCTGGATGGGGCTTGGAGCGACCTGGGATAATGGAAAGTGTCCCTGCCCATGGAGCTTGATTTTAAGGTCCCCTCCCACCCAAACCATTCCAGGACTGGATGGTTCTGTGACACTGGTGGCAACCCTGGTGTCCCAAAGCTCAGAGGGGCTGCTGTGACCCCCCTCAAAGAGAGGGCAGCCCCTCTGGCTGTTGGGGCACCACGGCCAGACCCCACAGGCATGTTCAGCTCAGCTCAAGCCTCAACTCCCCTTTGGGATTAACCCAAACATGCAGATTTACAGTCAAATCTGTCCTTGTACACCTCAATCGACTGCCTGGCCCTCTGCAGAGTGGCTCAGCTGGAGAGCTGCAGCTGCTGCAGGAGCTGAGCCCCCAGGCTGGAGCAGGGAGGGCTCCCAGCGATGCCCCCCGTGCCAACAGGGCTCCTGCTCCCTGCACGGGGGGCTCAGGCTTTAATTCACCTGTCAGAGGCTTCAAGAGCTTCCCAGTGCTGCAGAGAGGGGAAGAACAGCCTTATGGAATAATCACATTCCGTGACAGTAAAGCTGTATTTTAGAAATTAATGACTCATCACAGAACTGAGCTCAGCCTGGGGAATGGCTGGAACTCGGAGCTGCTCCTCTGCAGGTTGGATTTTATCCACCTCATCAGCGCTGGATTTTGAGGAATGCCTGGACCAGATCCCTGGAATGGCCCACAGTGCCAGCACCATCCACCTCCTGGGGCCCACAGAGCTGTAACAAAGTGGGGAGTCCCAAGGTTGTACTCTGAGGTCTCAGTCTATGCTGAGGAAAATGGTCTTGAGACAAAACAAAACCAGAATTGAAGGAAGAATTCAGATGCACATTGAAAAGTTTGTTGAGAAATGGTCACTGAGCTGCCCCTCACACACTGGGGAGCAGAGACCAGGGCCTGGGGCTCCCTGGGCAGGGACACCTCCCACCAGCCCAGAGGGCTCCAGCCTGGCCTGGGACACTCCCAGGGATCCAGGAGCAGCCACAGCTTCTCTGCCCAACCTGTGCCAGGGCCTGCCCACCCTCCCAGCAGGAATTTCTCCCCAGTATCCCATCCAGCCCTGCTGTTCTGTGAGCCTTACACAGAATCACAATCCCACACTGGCTTGGGTTGGAAGGGACATTCCTTAAAGATGCTCCAGTGCCACCCCTGCCATGGGCAGGGTCACCTCCCACCCACCAGCCCAGGGGGCTCCAGCCTGGCCTGGGACACTCCCAGGGATCCAGGGGCAGCCACAGCTTCTCTGCCCAACCTGTGCCAGGGCCTGCTCACCCTCCCAGCCACCAATTCCTTCCCAATACCCCCCCCAGCCCTGCCCTCTGGCAGTGGGAAGCCATTCCCTGTGTCCTGTCCCTCCATCCCTTGTCCCAAGTCCTTCTCCAGAGGGACTGATTCTGATCCATGTTTGAGGCATCACTCAGAGCTCCTTGACCTGCTCATGGATAATGATTCCCATGGTCAGGCTGTAATTTAGAACCAAAATAGGGCAGGGAATGCCCGTGGGACTCAGATTTTACAGGGGTAAACCCATGGATTGATTTCATACAATCCCAGAATGGTTTGGGTTGGAGGCACCTCAAAGCCCACCCAGTGCCACCCCTGCCATGGGCAGGGACACCTCCCACCAGCCCAGGGGGCTCCAGCCTGGCCTTGGACACTCCCAGGGATGGATCCAGGGGCAGCCACAGCTTCTCTGCCCAACCTGTGCCAGGGTCTGCCCACCCTCCCACCCCCCAGGTCCTTCCCAATATCCCCCCCAGCCCTGCCCTCAGAGGAAGCCACACCTGAGATGGCAACGGGGCATCTTCCACGTGTCAAGGGGAAGGTTTTCACACCTGAGAAATGACAAACAGAACCCAGAGAGCCCCAAACCCTCCCAGAGCTCACCCAGAACCACCTCAGCCTGACTGGGCAGGAGGATGTGGCACTGCAGATGCCAACGTGGTGCTGCCCAGGGTACCACAGCCCCATCCCCACACACAGAAACTCTTTTTAGAGATTCTACATGTTTTTATCAGAGTGTCACCAACCCTTTAAGGGGCTGTCACAGCCCGGGGGCTGCTCCAACAACAGAAAATGCTGTTTCCCTTTTCCTCCAGGATTACACAGGGAAAATGCTGCTTGAAAAGGGGAAGCACAAGCACTGCCAGAGGTGCAGCACCAGGTGTGACTGGGGCTTAAAAGAAAATTGGTTTTAATTTCAACTGTCTCTAAATAAGCAGCCAAAACCTCCCAGAAATAAACTGCATGTCTAAATATAGTTTTCTATGAAGTTAAATGTCCTTGGACTGCACAGGGACACTCAGTGGCTTTACCTGAACTCTCTGCCACGAGCTGGGAAGGATTTCCACTGATTAGGAGGAATGTTTCAAGAGGATTTTATGACAAGGAACTAAAGAGACCTCCAAGACCACCAAGTGCAACCCCCAGCACTGCCAAGGCCACCACAACCTTGTCCCCAAGTGCCACATCCACAGGGATTTTAAATCCCCCCCAGGGATGGGGATCCACCCCTGCCCTGGGCAGCTGTGCCAGGGCTGGACAGCCCTTTCCATGCAGGAATTTCCCCCAATATCCAGCCTGAACCTCCCCTGGTGCAACTTGAGGCTGTTTCCTCTTGTCCTGCCACTTGTTGTTCTCCACAGGCCACTTAACTTTCCACAGGGAAATAAATCCCCCTACAAATCACAGGGCATAGAAGTGAAAATCAAAGGGAAAAACAACTTGTGTGTAGTCACAGGTCACACAAAAAGGGGGGAAAGGCAAAATCTTCCAGAAAACACAACCAGGAATTCTTATGGAAGCATTTTGTGGAATTACAAGCACATGTTTCCAGCTGCCCTACTTAGTGTCTTATAATTGACTTCTGTCCCTTAATGGGCTTCTTAACTATAATTGAGCAGCACCTGCCACGTCAGAGGGACAGTTCTGTGCACCCATTCCCAGCTCCAGGGCCTCACTTAACCCCTTCAGCACCAGCTCTGGGGGCAGCCTGGGCTGTGTCACCAACCCCCTGGGGACATCCTGCACTCCAGGACACCCCAGAACACTCCAGGTCACTCCAGGACACCTCAGAACACTCCAGGAGACTCCAGGACACTCCAGAACACCCCAAGACACTTCAGGACACCCCAGACCACCCCAGGTCGCTCCAGGACACCTCAGAACACTCCAGGAGACTCCAGGACACCCCAGAACACTCCAGGACACTCCAAGCCACCCCAGGACACCCCAGGACACTCCAAGTCACTCCAGGTCACTCTAGGACACCCCAGACCACCCCAGGACACTCCAGACCACTCCAGAACACCCCAAGACACTTCAGGACACCCCAGGATACTCCAGGCCACCCCAAGACACTTCAGGACACCCCAGGACACCTCAGGACACTCTAGGACACCCCAGGACATTCCAGACCACCCCAGGTCACTCCAGGCCACCCCAGGTTACCCCAGGACACCCCAGGACACTCCGGGACACTCCAGAACACCCCAAGACACTTCAGGACACCCCAGGACACTCCAGGCCACCCCAGGTCACTCCAGACCACCCCAGGACACCCCAGGACACTCCAAGCCACCCCAGGACACTCCGGGACACCCCAGGACACTCCGGGACACCCCAGGACACTCCGGGACACCCCAGGATACCCCAGACACTCTAGGACATCCCAGAACACCCCAGAACACTCCAGGACATGAGGATCTCCCTCACTGGGCAGGTCTTTGGGGTTTTCACACATCACCCCATTTCTTTCCAGCACACATGGCATGAGGGGCAGCTCCAGCTCCCCCCATAGGGAGGTTGGATTTGGGAGCTCTGCCCTTGGGGACACCCAGGGGACTCAGCAGGACAGCCCCTCCTTGCTCCTCACCTGATGGGGTGGATGAAAATGGAAACCCAAAAGCTTGTCCAAACAGCATTTCCTTACTAAACTAGACTGAGAAAGCAGAAATTAGGTGTAACATAAAGAAAAGTCAAATAATGAGTTCAGATCCCGGGGAGCTGCATCTCTCCTGACACAGAAGGAATCCAAGGATGTCATTTCCATGGGTATTTCACACTTGGACAAGAAGCTGGTGCACAATTCTTAACACATAGAGGAGCTCTACAAAAGATTTGAAGCCCTCTGGGACATTTGTTGCAAATCTCACTGACAGAATTCCTGTTTTCAGATCAGACCTACAGCCAGCCCGGTGCTACTCAAAGCTAATCCCTGCTCTGGGACCTCGTGTTCCACTTTTGTTCTGGAGCCTGATTGCCATTAGGGAAAGAAAACTTCCCAGGGGGAGGGCAGGACAGGGAAAGCATCCCAGCCCCTGATTTTCCTGCTGTGATTTGGCAGAGCCCCTGCAGGGTGCACAGCAACCCCTCAGGGGGTGGCAGTGAAGTGAGGCCCCCTCTGTCCTCCCAAGCCCACCCAACAGGAGCCAGGCTTCCCAAATCCCACTGTGCCCTGCTCCCCACACACCCAGGGATGCCACGACCCTCTGCCTGAACCACATGGCACAAAATCCACCTCTGGGGACACCATCCCTGCTGAGCAACTCCAGGACATGCCCCAGGAGGGCACAGAGCTCCAGCAACGCCCCCTCCACACCCAGCCCAGCCTGAGACTGCCTTAAATATTCCTTTATCCTTGTTCCCACTCCAGTTCCACGGCTGAGATCACACTGAACATCAAATCCTGCTGAGACTCTCACATGTCACTCTGGGAATGGGCACTCTTGGGCTGGAGCTGATGAGGAGATGCCCCAAAGCAAGAGAAACCTGCCCTGGGCTACTGAAATCTCTGTCCCTGGCAGTCTGACCTGGCAGCTGCCACATCCTGAGCACAACACAGGACAAGTGTCCCCAAATCCATCAGGGGCCCAGCTCAGCCCTTCCTGAGCTTCCTGAAATTTCTGCTAAAGTCACCAAGGATACAGGGCCATGCTCTGAGAAACGTTCCACCTCCTCTACTTTTAAACCAAATTAATAATGTTCACTTGATGAGGCATCTTTTAGGTGAGTGATTCTTCAGGGAGACTGGGGATGTCAGGCTGTGTTTTACTCAGGCAGGCAGGAGTGGGAGGCTGGGAATAGAGATGGAAAAGGGGAACAGGGAAGGGAAAGGGTGACAGGGAAGGGAAAAGGGGTTCCATGGTGGCACCACTGCTCCTGCAGTGCCAGGGGAGCCCAGGGAGCTGCAGAACCAGCACCCAGGAGCCCCAGCCTGAGCTGCCGATGCTCTTGGCATCTTTAAAAGATTTTTTTCCCAGAAATTCCAAAGCCAGGAGCTCACTAAAACCTCAGCTCCCATTCCCTCAGACAAGTGCAGCTCTTGCTCTGGGTGGCACAGGGAATAACCAGAGGGACCAGCCTGAGGGGTCAGTCACAGCCCCCCGGGGAAGGGAAGGCGAGGACAAGGTGTGCGTTTATCCCGTTAAACCGCAACTCCAGCGGGGTTCGGGGCCGCGACTCCGGCGGGGTTCGGGGCCGCGACTCCGGCGGGGTTCGGGGCCGCGGCTCCAGCGGGGTTCGGGGCCGCGGCTCCAGCGGGGTTCGGGGCCGCGACTCCGGCGGGGTTCGGGGCCGCGGCTCCAGCGGGGTTCGGGGCCGCGGCTCCAGCGGGGTTCGGGGCCGCGACTCCGGCGGGGTTCGGGGCCGCGACTCCAGCGGGGTTCGGGGCCGCGCTCCGGAGCCACGCGGGGTCCCAGCCCTGCCCTGAGCCCGAACTGCCCCGGCCCGGGCGCGGAGCGGTCGCACCTCCTGAGGTGCCGGACCCGGAGCATCCCCCGGGCAGAGCCGGATCCAGAGCATCCCCCAGACCCCGAACATCCCCCGGGCAGAGGCGGACCCGGAGCTTCTCTCGGACTCAGAACATCCCTCGGTCTGAGCCGGACCCGGAGAATGCCCGGCAGACTCGGAGCATCCCCGGCAGAGCCGGACCCGGACCATCCCCGGACCCGGAGAGAATCCCCGGCAGAGCCGGCCCCGGAGCATCCCCCTGACTGAGCCGGACCCGGAGCATCCCCCGGGCAGAGCCGGACCCGGAGCATCCCCCAGACCCGGCCCATCCCCGGAGCATCCCCCGGCTGCGGCACCGGACCGGGTCAGGGGCTGCCAACGCCGCTGGGACCGGCCGGCCGGAGCCTGCCCGGCCCGCAGCCGCCCTCGCTGCCCCCCAGCCCCCCCGGCTGCCCCCCGGGCTGACCTGGCGCAGGATGAAGCTGGTGGAGGTGGTGCTGCCGTCCGAGCGCTTGAGGCGGCTGCGGCGCGTGGCGGTGCCCCTGGTCACCTGCGCGGGGGGACAAAGCGTCAAGGTCGTGGCCCCGCCGCCCCCCACCCCCGCTGCCACCCCCCGGACCCCCGCACCCACCGCGGCCATGGCCCCGCTCCCGGCGCTCCCGGATCCGCCGCTCCCGATCCCGGCCCGGCTCTCGGGGCGCAGCCGAGCCCGGGGCGGAGCGCGCTGGGTGGGGGCGGCCCCGGGGCGGGGCTGGAGCGGGACCGGGGACATTCCCCCTGCCCCGTCCCACCTGGGGGGACCTTCCCCCTGCCCCGTCCCACCTGCGGGGACCTTCCCCCTGCCCCGTCCCACCCGGGGGGACCTTCCCCCTGCCCCGTCCCACCCGGGGGGACCTTCCCCCTGCCCCGTCCCACCCGAAGGGACATTCCCCCTGCCCCGTCCCACCCGAAGGGACATTCCCCCTGCCCCGTCCCACCCGAAGGGACATTCCCCCTGCCCCGTCCCACCCGAAGGGACATTCCCACTGCCTTGTCCCGGCTCCTGACCCCACTGCAGCCAGGGCTGGATCCCTCTGCTCTGGAGCCAGGCTGGGAGAGCTGGGGGGCTCACCTGGAGAAGAGAAGGCTCCAGGAACACCTGAGAGCCCCTGGCAGGGCCTGAAGGGGCTCCAGGAGAGCTGGAGAGGGACTGGGGACAAGGGATGGAGGGACAGGACATAGGGAAAGGCTTCCCACTGCCAGAGGGCAGGGCTGGGAAAGGGGATATTGGGAAGGAATTGGTGGCTGGGAGGGTGGGCAGGCCCTGGCACAGGTTGGGCAGAGAAGCTGTGGCTGCCCCTGGATCCCTGGGAGTGTCCAAGGCCAGGCTGGAGCCCCCTGGGCTGGTGGGAGGTGTCCCTGCCCATGGCAGGGGTGGCACTGGGTGGGCTTTAAGGTCCCTCCTGTATCCCAAAGCATTCCAGGTTCCCCAGCGAGCTGGCAAAGGGGAGATGTGCCAGAGATGCTCAGGGCAGCACCACCCTCTGAGCCCAGTTGAATCCCCTCAAGCTGAGCCACAACTCCCAGGACCACCAACACCACCAACCCTTCCCAGATCCACCAGCACCCACTTCCAGCCATGGAGAGCCCCACAAGTCCCAGGGAATGCAGAAAGAAAAGCTAAAGCAGGAGATGAGGTGATTTGTGTGAAGCTCAAACCTTGGGAAGAACTGGAAGCAGGACCTGGATTTCCTGCTTTCCACTGCCGCGTTTCACCTGCAGGCACCTCCCACTGGGATCAGCAGGAGGAGGAAGGGCCCAGCTTGGAGTGACTCCCCCTGCACTCTGGGGAGGGTTCTGGGCAGGGGCCTCCTGTGCTCCAGACACCAAATCCTTCAGTTCCTTGGCTGAGGAGCAGCCCAGCCTGGTTTGTGTCCAAGGACAATGTGGGTCACGAAGGCTGGAGGGTAAACTGGATTATTTTTACATTGCATTGGTCCTTTTCTTGAAACATTCGTGGTGTGGTGGCTGATTTCCCAAGGAAAGGTTCTCTCCACAAATCCTGCAGATCAGGGTCTCTCTCCAGCAAGACAGGGCTGAGACTCAAAAGGGAAACCAGCTCAGCATTTCCCTGGAATTCAAGGCATGACTTGGCTTTGTATTGGTTTGTATTTGCAGCCTGAAGTGACCCAGGATCAACCCACCAGGGTCAGCAACTCCAAGGGGCTGCAAATAAGGAGGAAAACCAGGGATTTCTGTCCAAAGAACAATTTTTGGGGTTGTTCTCAGGCTCCTCACAGATGGTTTTGGTGTCCATGCCCAGCTCCAGCAGCAGGATTAAAGCACAAGGATTTTTATTTGGGATGAACCAGAAATCTCAGTCATTCAGACAACTCAGATTTTGCTTCTTTAACAGGGAATTAACCCTGTGCCAATTCCTCTTTTAACATGGAATTAACCACTTGGCAAAGAGAATTCCTTTTTTAATGTGGAATTAACCACTTAGCAAAGAGAATTCCCTTTTTAACAGGGAATTAACCACTTGGCAAAGAGAATTCCCTTTTTAACAGGGAATTAACCACTTGGCAAAGAGAATTCCTCTTTTAACATGGAACTGACCACTTGGTAAAGAGAATTCCTCTTTTAACAGGGAACTGACCACTTGGCAAAGAGAATTCCCTTTTTAACAGGGAACTGACCACTTGGCAAAGAGAATTCCTTTTTTAACATGGAATTGACCACTTGGCAAAGAGAATTCCCTTTTTAAAGTGGAATTGACCACTTGGCAAAGAGAATCCTCCTCAGGTGTGTCTGTTACCAACATCACTCACCCCACAGACACCCCACCGTGTCCAGTGCAGCCAAGAGGTTCTTAGAAAAGACAAAAACAAGGACAAAACTCCTCCTCCTGCCAGGAGGTGCCTCCAGGGAGAGGTGAGAGCCCCAGCCCAGCCTGCAGTGCCCCCGTCCCACCACGCTGGGACCTCCAGCACCAAACCCACAGCACAAAGAACACACCACGTGGCCTGGAAGGTTTGAACAATCTGCTTTTTACCATTATTTTTGTAGCAAATCCAACAAGACAAAGCCTTGGTGACATCAGGGGACAGCACAACCCCTCAGCCCACCCTGGGGGGAACAACACAAGTCTCACAGACACAGCAGGTCACCAACCCACACGAGGAGAAAATGGATCCATTCCTGGTATTGAACCCCCATGAAACAAACATATTCCAATAAAATTCCCAGTATAAAGTTGCCCAGGTTCCTATGGGAAGGGTTTATATGAAAAGCAGGAGTTCTCCACTGGGAGTTCCTGGTAGAAAACAGCAGGTACAAACCCAAGGTAGAAATCTGGAGTTAGAGAAATCCTTTGGCAGCACATTCAGTTACAATCAGGCCTTAAAAATAAATATGGTCGTGTCTGGAAGTGTGAAGAGAAACAGCAGCCCCCTCTAGTCCACTGGGTTAATTATAATTAAATTATTTTACACTATCTACAAATTGCATATCACAGAGTTAGGGACAGGAGGGATGAGAGAGGACAAATCCTGCTTTTAGAAAAGTTCAGGCCTGTGTGTAGAAAACCTCAGACAAGTGGGGATGTTCTTTATGTACATTCTTTATACTGAACAAACCCCCCACATCTGGCTGGCCCAGCCAGGACTCCTCTTGGAATCCAACAAAAACACCAATCCCAAATTCCTGCCAAACAGGGAGGATTTACACCACCACCAACAAGGTTTAATCTGAGCACAAACCGACTGGGAACAAAGAAAACTCTTCCAATAAAAGCTCCAAACAACAGGAATTTGGAACAGCAGCATTGGAATCAATGAATTTCCTTAAAAGACACAAGAACAAGTTACCAAACACTTCAGTATTGCCACGTGGGTTGTTTGCACTGAGCTGCTTCCAGGGGCAGGAACAAGACAAACTAAAGTCCTGTCAAAAAGAAACAAACTCTCCCTTCCAAGTGCACACATTTCAATGAAAAGGGATGGGAAGAGCAGGTTCTCAAGCCCTTATTGCAGGAGCACGAGGCTGCAAGTGAACAGAAGGGCAAGAGAATGAAGCACAAGGCAAAGGAGGTGCAGGAGGTGCTGAGGGAAGGGTGGGTTTGTCACCCAGAATCCAGGAGTTCCAACTGGGACAGAATTCAGCCACCAAAAAGACTTATTTAGACATGTGGGAGCTTCATGGATTCAGTGAGGAGGTTTCTCTCAGTGAATTGCTTCCATTGTTTCCCCAATCCAAGGATTGCTCTCCAGGGATTGTTAGAGCAGGTGTCAGTGTGACCTTGCTGCAGTGAGGAGGTCAAAGGAAGAGAACAAACTGATTTTTTCAGTGTTGCAACAAGAAAAGAAAGAAATCCCACATTGCCAAAGGATAATGCAGCTCATCTGCCCCCTTGTACAAACCTCACCCCTTTCAAAGTGCATCAGGGAAGAAGTTCTTGGATTTCCTTTCTCAGCCACGCTCCCAGCTCTGAGGATTCTCCTTCTCCAGGGCCATGGCTGTTGTTTGCCACACTCCTTGTGTGGGGAGCTCATTCCCACCCACCAGCACGTGGATTCTGCCTCAAACCCCCTTTCCCAGGGGTGAGGGTTCCTCTGGGCTCTGTGGTTGTTCAGAAGTGGATGTGGTGGCAGAGGAAGGAAATCCAAGACACAAAAAGCCTCCTGGTCCCACCAAAACAATTCCTGTTCCCCTCAGCTCCCCCTTGGGAGGGGAACAAGGCAGATCCTCACAGTCTTAAGGAGCTTCAAACACTCCTGAGCCCCCTCCTTTCCCACAAGGAATGACAACAGTCCTTCACTTCTAAATACATCCAAAAAGGAAAAGAAAAAGAGGTTCTGTGCAAGTTCCTGGCTCAGCACCTTGGACCCAGCTGGGAGCATCCCTTGCCAGCTCTTCCCAGGGAGACTTGTGCTTGCAGTGCCACCTCTGCCAAAAGACAAGGGAATTCTGGTAAAACTTGTTTTCTTCAAGAAGAACACTCCAGTCCTCTGGATTTTCCAAACAAGGATCCCGAGGCAGCACCACAATCCCCTCCTGTTTGCACAGGACCGTGGGGTCCTCACTGTCACCACACCAACCCCTCCTGCATGGCTCCAGCTCCAGCCTCCAGCTGCAGAATTCCCCACAGCCACTGGCACAGGAGGATCACAGGAGACACCAGAGGAGGCAAAGCAACACTGCACGACGTCTCAGCTCCCTCCAGCTCCCAGAACCACATTTCAAAGGGAATTATTTCGGGCCAATCTTTCGAGACTCACAAGCGGCGTTTCCTGACAGCGCAGGAGAAAGGGCTCAAAGGAAGCTGGAATTATTTTAAACCATCCCTTAATCTAGTTCAAGATGCAAATATGCAAATCACCATCAGAGCTGGTGCCTATTTTTACTCTGCAGTGAGCTGGGTTATTGGAAAAGGAAACTGTACTTGGATATCCACGACAGGGATTGGTAAAGATCATTAGCCAGGTGATTATTCCTTAACTGAGGAAGAGGAGCAGGCTGTGTCACAGCAGAGGCTGCTGGTGGTAACTGGGCTGCTGCTGGAGCAGGGAGTGGGCAGGGAGGGCCCCGGGGTAGGCTGGTCCTGCAGGCAGAGAGGCCGAGCTGCTCGGGAACGATGCCATGTCTGAGGCCAGGCCCAGCTGGAGCGGCGGCGGCGGCTGCGGGAACGCGCCAGGACCCGGAGCAGGAGGGAAAGGAGGCAGGGCCGGCTCGGGAGCGGGGCTGTGGGAGACAACAGCGGGTCAGGAGAGGGCAACAACACCCAGGGAGGGAACAGTGGGTCAGGAGAGGGCAACAACACCCAGGGAGGCAACAGCGGGTCAGGAGAGGGCAACAACACCCAGGGAGACAACAGCGGGTCAGGAGAGGGCAACAACACCCAGGGAGAGTACAGACAGCTCAGGGAGAGGGCAACAACACCCAGGGAGACAACAGCGGGTCAGGAGAGGGCAACAACACCCAGGGAGACAACAGTGGGTCAGGAGAGGGCAACAACAGCCAGGGAGGGAACAGCGGGTCAGGAGAGGGCGACAACACCCAGGGAGAGTACAGACAGCTCAGGGAGAGGGCAACAACACCCAGGGAGACAACAGCGGGTCAGGAGAGGGCAACAACACCCAGGGAGACAACAGCGGGTCAGGAGAGGGCAACAACACCCAGGGAGGCAACAGCGGGTCAGGAGAGGGCAACAACACCCAGGGAGGGAACAGCGGGTCAGGAGAGGGCAACAACACCCAGGCAGAGTACAGACAGCTCAGGGAGAGGGCAACAACACCCAGGGAGGCAACAGCGGGTCAGGAGAGGGCAACAACACCCAGGGAGACAACAGCGGGTCAGGAGAGGGCAACAACACCCAGGGAGGCAACAGCGGGTCAGGAGAGGGCAACAACACCCAGGGAGACAACAGTGGGTCAGGGAGACAACAGCAGCTCAGGGAGAGTACAACACCCAGGGAGAAAACACACAGCCCAGGGAGAGAACAGCCGGGTCAGGGAGAGTACACACAACCCAAGGAGAGTACACACAACCCAGAGAGAGTACAGACAGCCATGGGAGACAAGAGCCCGCTCAGGGAGAGTACACACAGCCCAGGGAACCAACACACAGCCATGGGAGACAACACACAGCCATGGGAGACAACAGCTGGCTCATTCAGGGAGAGTGCAACACCCAGGGAGACAACAGACAGCCCAGGGAGAGTACAACACCACCCAGGGAGAGTACAAAACCCAGGGAGACAACAGTCGGCCCAGGGAGAGTTCAGCTGGCTCAGGGACACAACACCCAGCTCAGGGCTGGAATGCAGGGACACAACACCCAGCTCAGGGCTGGGATGCAGGGACACAACACCCAGCTCACTCAGGGAGACAACACACAGCCCAGGGAGACAACAGCCGGCTCAGGGAGAGTACACACAGCCCAGGGAGACAACAGCCAGCCCAGGAAGACAACACACAGCTCAGGGGAAACAACAACACCCATCTCAGGGATACACCACCCAGCCCAGGGACACAACACCCAGCCCAGGGACACAACAACACCCAGCTCACTCAGGGACACAACAACACCCAGCTCACTCAGGGACACAACAACACCCAGCTCACTCGGGGACACAACACCCAACTCAGGGAGACTACACAGAGCCCAGGGCTGGGGAAACAACACCCAGCCCAGGGATACACCACCCAGCCCAGGGATACACCACCCAGCTCAGGGAAACAACCCCCAGCTCAGGGAAACAACCCCCAGCTCAGGGAAACAACCCCCAGCCCAGGGAAACAACCCCCAGCCCAGGGCTGGGCACTGACACCCCACCCCACCCCACTGCTTCCCCCAGGAGCAAGGTGGGGGCCTTCAAAACATGTCAATTTGGACAAGAAGATGAATAAAATGCTAATTTTTAAGGTATTTGGTGCTTTTCCAACACAGTTTTTACACACACCCCCTCAGAACTGAAATCAGCCCCAGGTTCCCCTCCTGTTACTCTCCCTTGCAAATCAACAGAATTTCCCATTTCCATGTTTTTCATGCCTGTCATGCAGCAGGTTTTTATGTTTTTGCAGAAAAAATGATCTTTTCACCCTCAAAATCCTCCCAGCAGCTCAATAATGTTACTACTCAGTGACCCTGGTGGGTCCCTCCCAACTCAGACTGTTGGGTGAAATATATTAAATTAATACATTAAATGTCTGGGAAGTCTCTTTAATTTTTCCTCTCTGGGCTGGGGGGCCAAACCTGAGCTCAGACATTCCTTTCCAGCCCTTCTCTCTTAAAAGCTTCCTGGGAAACATCCTCTTGAAGGCCCAATGTTATCCCTAAGGATGCTCTGACTGACACTTAGCCCAGGAAAATTGGGAGTTGGCCTTTCCAAACTGGGTGTCACTGTAAATATAAATATGGAACATGGAACCTCTGGGAAAAGCAGTGGAATTCCCACCTGGAGGAGCAGGAGGAGGAGGAGGAGGAGGTGGGTCCATACCTGAGATAAGCAGCCTGGGCTGGCTGGGTGGCTGCAGAGGGGGCCAGGCTGTACCCCGGGGCCAGGGGCACCTGCTGGACCCCCTGGAGCACGAAATTCCCGCTGGGAGCCTGCATGGGATAAGGCTGCAAGGGAAAGCAGGAGCCTGAGCATTGCTGGTCAGCACAGCTGGGAAACCAAACCACCAGAACATCCTGAGGCTGCAGCACAAACCCCTCCAGTGCCCTGCACTTCTGGTGTAAATAAAGCAAGATCAGAGGCTGAAGGTGCTCCTTGGGTTGGGATTCAGGGTAATTCCTGGGCACTGAGGGGACAGTTTGTCCCAAATAACCACTCCAGGCCAGCAGTATCCTGCATTCCTGAGCACTGGGAGCAGCAATCTTGGAAGAAAGAGCAAACTCCAGCTGCCTTTTGGCTTAAATTACTTTGTAACCTCCAAATATAATGACTTTTCCATCGTCACCAGGAGTTAAGGACACAGAATTACTTTTAACTGACATATTTTCAGAGCTGGCAGTTGCCATGGCAACTATTCTTTTCCCACTGAACAATTAACATTAAAGTAAAATTCACTTCAAGTACAAACCCTCATTCTGTTCTTTCAAATCTCTCTTTCCCCTCCATATTTTTCCTAAACCATCAGTAGGCACATTGGGGACACTGTAAAGCACTTTTGAGCCCCAATATGTATTTATAAGTAATAAACATATTATTATCCATGTCTTACAACTGATCCAACACGTTCATTTTTAAGAGCTAAAAGCAGGAGTGCTTCCAGATTTAGGAAAAATCCCCCTGGCATTAATATTATCTTGCAGCTCCCTCCCCATCAGCCAAGAAGGGAACATTTCCCTGGGAGAGTGACGTGACTCACAGCAAGAACAGCCACCAAGCTGCTCCAACACAGCTCCAGGTGTCAGGAATGAATCATGGCAGCATCTCTGGGGATCTGCAGGAAGGGCCAAGCCACGGGGGCAGCCCCCAGCCCTCCTGGCAGGGCTGTAAAACCCCCCAGGCAGTGCCAGGGAGGGCTGTTTGTGCCCCAGACCCCACTGACCTGCACAGAGACCCCCGAGGAGGTGGCAGGGAACTGGGCAGGGTGGGGCAGTTTGGAGTAGGCTGAGTACAAGGGGCTTTCATTCATCAGCTTGTTGTAGAGCTCCAGAGCTTCCAGAACCTTCACGTTCAGCTCCGACAGCTCGGAATGTTTCCTGTTCCAAAACAGAGGAATGGAGACACTGAGCTCCTCCAGTGGGCACAAAGGAAAGTGGTTCATCTGCAAGAAAAATCAGCCCCTGAAAGGCAAATGGTCAGTTTGGCTCCCATTTGTACTGGAAAGTTGCTGTTCTGGGACTGGAGGGAGAGTCCAAGTGGAGCTCAACTCCCTGAGACAGCAACTCCCAGCTGTGCCCACCTTCATCTTCAGCCTCAGGTATCTCCAGGAATCACAGGATCATGGAATGGTTTGGGTGGGAAGGGACATTGAGGATCATCCCTGTCATGGGCAGGGACACCTCCCACCAGCCCAGGGTGCTCCAGCCTGGCCTTGGACACTCCCAGGGATGGATCCAGGGGCAGCCACAGCTTCTCTGCCCAACCTGTGCCAGGGCCTGCCCACCCTCCCAGACACCAATTCCTTCCAATATCCCCTTTCCCAGCCCTGCCCTCTGGCAGTGGGAAGCCATTCCCTGTGTCCTGTCCCTCCATCCCTTGTAAATAGTCTCTCTCCATCCTTCTTGGCTCCTCCAGGTACTGGAAGCCCAAAAAATGAGGAGGAAGAGGTGAAGGTGACACTGAAGGGATTTTCCTGTCCTGGACAGTGAGCAGGAGACTGAACATTCCAAACTCTGGACAGGCTGTAAAAGGCCACAGCCAAAAAATGCCCAAATAAAAGGCAGCCATGGCTTGTGCAGCCACTTCTGGAGCAGCAACCAAACCTGAGGGCACACACTGGGAACTCAATTCTTCAGCATTAAAAGACAATGGGAGGGTTGTCACATTTTTCTTGCAAGATTTTCCAGCTTGGGAGATGAAAGTACCAAAAAAAAATATCATTATCAGTGCAGAGTTTGAAGGAAATCAGTAACTAGGAGAAGCTTGGTTAGGCTCACCTGTCTATCTCTTCTAGTTTTTCATCTATCATTGGGCCCATCTGCTGGCAAATATCTGTGAAGACACAGTGGTGAGGCAGTCAATGACTGGCACTATTAAAAGTTTAAAGCACTTATTGAAATAAGCAATTCATTTTGGTGTGGTTGGGTAAAAACACTTCATCCCATTTATTATCTTATTCCAACAACTGGTTAGTTCAGAGCTGGGAGTTGGATCTTGCAAAGATCAGGCATTTCACAGGAGCTGAGAGTTATGCAAATGGCTCTGCTGAACGTGGAGCTGGCTTGGAACTATTCAATAAATTCAAACTCCACAGAGAGCCCCACACTCCCCCTGTGAGATCAGCTGTCCCAGGCACACTCTTGCACAGCCCTCGGCTCCTACGAGCTTAAAATAAACACAAAAGAACCACCAGCTCAATCCACAAAAGGTAATTGTGAGCAGAAGGAATATGCAAAAAAGCTCAGTGCTCCCAGTACCTTCTGAGTCGAGCAGATCTGGAGAATCCAGCTTTAAATCTGTAGGATCTATACTCTGGAGCACCTGCAGGGTTTTATCCATCTTGTCCTGGAAGGTGAAGGGAAGATGAAGAACTTTTATTTCTCCACCATTGCAGAGACTGTTTGAATTTTCCAATAAAATTTCTTCACATAAACAGAATTATCTGCCAACGTTCAGCAGCAGAAGATGCAAATGCTGAGCTCTGGTTTGTGTCTGAGCTGGCTCCATACCTCATCTATGCACACTGGCTCAGGCTCTGCCTTCTCAGTCTCCTCTGCAGAGTCCTCAGGAACAGGAGCTTTATCCACAGCTGCTGGAAGGACAAACAGGAGGTTCTTTCCTGCAGCTCTGTCACCACATCACCTTAAAACCCACATTTTCTCCTGGTGATCCATCAAGTCTTTGCAGGGCAGGTGTTTGATAAGGCCTTGAAGCAGAGATGCCCCCAGTGAAAGGGAGATGGGTTTGTTGGAAAACCCAAACCCCACCCCAGCACATTTAGTGCCAGCCAAGGCCTGAGGGCTGAGCTTTATCTTGGCATCGTGGGCATGGGCAGAGCCAACAACCCCCTGCTGTCCTTGTGTCTGAAAAGAGAATGTGACTTTTAAATTCATTGCAGGCACATGGAATATGTCACTGGCAAAGAGTTCTGGTGAGCTGAACCGAATTTGTGAGAGGAAAAAGGAATGGAGAGCTTGGAAGAGCAAATGGAAATTCCAGGGAGCGTGGAGTGCTCTGTGCTGGAAAGGAGGGCAGGGTGTCTCTCAGCTCTTTCCCCGGGCTGATGGCAGGCAATTAGCTGGCTGATGGGCTAATTAGGAACGTGCCTTTCTGAAAGAATGGCTGGGTTTGGCAGGGACTCACCTGCCTCGGGCTCCACACTCAGGTCAGAGGTCACGAAATTGGAGGGGAACAGCCCCACTCCTCTGTGGTTCTCCCCCTTCCACCAGTTGGCATCACTGGGGACACAAAGATGGATTAAAGCCCTGGGTGTTAATCAGAGACAGATCTGAGGCTTCCACAGATGGATTGAACCCCCTGGGTGTTAAATTAGAGACAGATCTGAGGCTTTCACAGACAACCTGTGACCCTGAGCAGGGACATTTGCTGAGATGGACACAAAGCACAGACAGGACACGGGCAGGGCAGGGAAGGGAGAAGAGGAGTCAGGGAGCAGCAGTCACTCAACATTTAACACAATTCATCAACTCTTTATACTGATTCCTTTGTGGCTGTGAATGTATCTACAGCTGATAACAACAATAACGACTTCAGCTCTTTTTCAGTCAGTTTTATTCTTAGGAAATGTGATCCTTGACAGGCAGAGATTTCACAAATGCTGGAAGCACCTGGAATTCAGCCCTGTGATGCCTCTGCACATTCTTATGACATACAACCAACTAATATTTACCTAAAGAACTACAAATTGCACGAAATACCTGAGTTTCCCTGCACCAAAACACCACCTGAGGTCAAAGCCCAGAGGCATGGAAAGATAAAAGGAAAGATAAAAGGAAGATAAAGGATGTGAGGGAGGACAGAGTGAAATGTTTCCATGGGAGGGGGAAAGCACCAGTGGGAAAACTGCCACCCTGGAACCATAAATTGTGGAAGGAAGTCCCCTCAGGTGAGAGTGCTGTACCTGTCATCCAGAACCAGAATGATCTCTCCACTCTGAAAGGTGAGCTCGTTGTCCTCCACAGCCTCGAAGTCGTAGAGGGCTCGAACCTTGCGCAGGGTCGGGGTGGGCTCGGGGGGCACAGCCCTGGGGGGCTCCTGCTGCTGCTGCTGCTGCTCCTGCAGGGACAGCTCGATGGCTGCAGGCAGGGCACAAGCACAAACAGCATCTCTCTGTGTCCTGGCCTCAATCAACAACCACCCAAACCCAACAGAACAGAACAAAGCTAACTAATGTAGCAAAAAAAGCCAGGCAGGAAGGGACCTGGGGGGACTGAGGGACAGGAAGCTCAACAGGAGCCACCAGTGTGCCCAGGTGGCCAAGAAGGCCAAGGGGATCCTGGCCTGGATCCAAACTAGCGTGGCCAGCAGGCCCAGGGCAGTGACCCTTCCCCTGGACTCTGCCTTGGGGAGGCCACACCTTGAGTGTTGTGGTCAGTTCTGGGCCCCTCAGTTGAGGAAAGAGCTTGAGGGGCTGGAGCGGGGCCAGAGAAGAGCAACGAGGCTGGAGAAGGGACTGGATGTGGCACTGAGTGTCCTCTGAAACACCTCCAGGGACAGAGAATCCACCATGTCTTGATCCAACCCCACTGTGATCACCAGCCCAGGGCACTCAGTGCCACAGTGATCACAGTAGGGTTGGATCAAGGGTTGATGAGCTCAGAGGTCTCTTCCAACCCAACTGAGAAGAGCAACGAGGCTGGAGAAGGGACTGGAGCACAAGTGCTGTGGGGAGAGGCTGAGGGAGCTGGGGGTGTTCAGCCTGGAGAAGAGGAGGCTCAGAGGTGACCTCAGCACTGTCTGGAACTGCCTGAAGGGAAGTTCTGGCCAGGTGGGGGTTGGTCTCTTCTCCCAGGCACTCAGCAATAGGACAAGGGGGCACGATGGGCTCAAGCTCTGCCAGGGGAAATTGAAGTTGGAGATCAGGAAAAAATTCTTTGCAGAGAGAGTGCTCAGGGATTGGAATGGGCTGCCCAGAGAGTGGGTGGATTCCCCATCCCTGGAGGTTTTGAACCTGAGCTTGGCCGTGGCACTGAGTGCCATGATCTGGTAAAGGGACTGGAGTTGGCCCAAGGGTTGGACTTGATGATCTCAGAGGGCTTTTCCAACCCAATCCATTCTAGGATTCTATGAAACCCCTTCCTTTTATCCAGGGCTGGGAACATGGGGGATAATTCCACCAAAGATGTTCCACGAGACTTTTGTGTTTCCAGGTTTATATCCTGAGCTACAACTGCAAACCCCTCCCCAGAGTCAGGCAGGATATTTGGGGGACTCTGAACACTCTGATGGGCTGCCCTGATCTCTGCAGCTCTGCATTTCCTTTCAGCTAAACAATGGTACAGCTGCAACCTAGACAGGGTTTGGGTTTATTTCTTACAGCTCAGCCTCTGATCTAAACAGTGTTTGGGTTTATTTCTTACAGCTCAGCCTCTGATCTAAACAGTGTTTGGGTTTATTTCTTACAGCTCAGCCTCTGATCTAAACAGGGTTTGGGTTTATTTCCTACAGCTCAGCCTCTGATCTAAACAGAGTTTGGTTTATTTCTTACAGCTCAGCCTCTGATCTAAACAGGGTTTGGGTTTATTTCTTACAGCTCAGCCTCTGATCTAAACAGGGTTTTGGTTTATTTCTTACAGCTCAGCCTCTGATCTAAACAGGGTTTGGGTTTATTTCTTACAGCTCAGCCTCTGATCTAAACAGGGTTTGGGTTTATCTCTTACAGCTCAGCCTCTGATCTAAACAGGGTTTGGGTTTATTTCCTAAAGCTCAGCCTCTGATCTAACCAAGGTTTTGGTTTATTTCCTACAGCTCAGCCTCTGATCTAACCAAGGTTTTGGTTTATTTCTTCAAGTTCATCTTACAGCTCCAGGGTTAATGTTTTTTTGTCTGAAGCTCTGCAAGGTTAAGGGAATTGATGAAGTTGACTACAAGCTAAAATAAAAAATTAATATAAAACACAAAGTTAGTACAGGTCTGATTAAAAATTAGTGAGGACCACATGATTTTATGGAGAAGGGATAAACCCCATTTTCTTGAGGGGTCCCTGTACCAATCCCTGCACACAGAGGCACTTTCCTTCCTTCATTGGACAAACCCATATTTATTGTGTTATTTAAACCCAGTCTGCCTCTCTAAAGTTTAAATGGCTGTGATGGGGAGGACTATCCCACCCCAAATCCTCATGGATGAGGGAAATGGCCCCAATATTCCACTTCCCAACCTGCTGGCAGTTTGATTGCAATTCCCTGGAGCAGGAAAAGCCCCTTCCTTGCCCCTGCCTGCCCTCCAGCACCTCCCCAGTGCCAGGGCATGGGCAGCACCCACCTCTGGCTATGTCCTCCTCCTCTCTGCTTTTGCTGGCTGATGCCCCACTCTTGGCAGCACTGCTGGCAGCCTGCAAAGGTGCCAACAACACAAGGATCAGGTTACAGCAGCAAAGAAATCTCTGTAGTGAAGTGTTTGTAAAGATCAGCACGAAGCTGTTCCTGCTCTGCTGCCTCATGGGATCCAGGGGAGTTCCCACAGTGGAAAATCAGCACCACTCAGACCCTCAGTCAGGTCTGCCTTTGTTTTCAGCAGGGAAAGAAGGGAAATAAATACTGAGGTTTAATTTAAATCACTGCTCATTTAAATAAGTCATATTTGGTGTATTTAGGTGTATTTATCAAAGTGAGGCTGCTCTTTGGAATGGCTCTTTCCACCTTTTCCCTCACCCCTCCCTTCCAGTGGAAGCAGCTCCAGTTGGGCTCTCCTGAGTGACACACCAGGAGTCCCCACACCAGCACAGGGACATCATTCCTGGAGTTCCCATTCCCACTGGAAGTGGAATTGGGTGCCAGTGCTCCAACCCTCTGTGTCTCTGCCATATGTTCTAACACATAGCCTGGATTGGGAAGTGAAAACATCTCTGTGGAGGAAGGAAAGATTGTACAAGTTGAAACCCCCTCTGTGTTTAATGCAGAGGGAAGTGAACCTGGTGTAGGGAATACAGAAGAGAAGCTGTGATTTGGATTTTCAGAGCTCATCTTCCCCTGACTGGGGATTAACATGGAAATATTGAGAGCCATCAAGAATAAAGGTTACAAAGAACCCACCTGGCATCACATCTGCCAGTCAGAGAGGGCACAATAAATAAACACCCAAGGGACTGGAGCAGCCCTCCCTCCCAGCCCAGTTCCAGACAGGGACACAGACAGGGAATGGGGGCCTGGAAAAGGAAACCACAGCCCAAAGCCTCTTCCAAAATGTCTCCATTCCACTGCCCTTGGTTTTGGGAGGCTCTGGGCAGAGAATGAAGGGGTGTGTGCTCCATGGCAGCAAAATGAGAGCCAGGAGACACCAAATTCCAACTGTGGGTGGAGAGTTCTTTTGGTTTAAGGTGGTGGCAGCAAAATGAAGAAAATGACACAACTCAGAGGGGTGTCATGGAATGTTCTTTAGTCTGGTCTTCTTTTATTTAGTTTCTGATTTTTTTTTTGATTGATTAAACAGCAGAATGGCCTGAAGTGAAGCTGAGCCCAAGGAGGAACCCAACTGGGACAGGATCCTGCTCTCCCTGGATCCAAACTCCAGTCCCCACAGCCAGCTGTCCCTTCCCTTGTTCCCAGCACCACCCCAGAGCAGCTCACCTGGGATCCAGCTGCAGGAAAGGTGACTCCTTCCTCCTTTAAAGACTTGATAGTTGCAGATATTAAGCTACACTGGGGGTCCTTCTGAAATTCTTCTGCCCACTCCACCATGAGGGTTTTGAGCTTTTCACACACTTTGGGGTGAGCCTGGAAGACAAAATTGCACAGGAGGGGATGGCTGAACCTCACAGAGAAAACAAGAGTTGTCCCTCTCAGTAGAACCAAACCCATGTTACTGCAGCACCTTTAACCATCAGTGATTGTGTTGATTGAGAAAATTTGGGCAACAGTCTGAACATGTGGCCCTTTACACACTGCTGGGATACTACAGGGACCAGGCAGAGCTGCTGGAGCATTCCATGGGAAGGCTGGAGCATTCCACGGGAAAGCTGGAGCACTCCACGGGAAAGCTGGAGCATTCCATGGCAAAGCTGGAGCACTCCACGGGAAAGCTGGAGCATTCCATGGCAAAGCTGGAGCATTCCATGGGAAGGCTGGAGCATTCCATGGCAAAGCTGGAGCATTCCATGGCAAAGCTGGAGCATTCCATGGGAAGGCTGGAGCATTCCATGGCAAAGCTGGAGCATTCCATGGCAAAGCTGGAGCATTCCATGGGAAGGCTGGAGCATTCCATGGCAAAGCTGGAGCATTCCATGGCAAAGCTGGAGCATTCCATGGGAAGGCTGGAGCAATCCATGGCAAAGCTGGAGCATTCCATGGGAAGGCTGGAGCATTCCATGGCAAAGCTGGAGCATTCCATGGGAAGGCTGGAGCATTCCATGGGAAGGCTGGAGCGATCCTTGGGAAAGCTGGAGCATTCCATGGCAAAGCTGGAGCAATCCATGGCAAAGCTGGAGCATTCCATGGGAAGGCTGGAGCATTCCATGGCAAAGCTGGAGCATTCCATGGCAAAGCTGGAGCATTCCATGGGAAGGCTGGAGCATTCCATGGCAAAGCTGGAGCATTCCATAGGAAAGCTGGAGCATTCCATGGCAAAGCTGGAGCATTCCATGGCAAAGCTGGAGCAATCCAGCACCACCACTCCAGGGCAGCAGAGGCTGAAGGCACTTCAGATTTCCCTGATTCTACCCAAGAACTGGATATTTGAGATCAGGGCTCCTTCCTCCCCTATCCCAGAGATCCTCCAAGGCAAATTCTCTTGGCTCATGCAGGCAGCTCCCCCCCCACACACTGTTGGGATCTTAAATTCACTTTTAGGTGGGTAAGGAAGGGTTAAAAGTCCAACTATTTGACTTTTCAACTGTTAGCCACGTTTCCACCTCACTAATTTTGGAGAAATTCAGGCCACCTGCCACTCTTACCAAATTCCTGCCCCTCTGTGTTAGTTATTCTCATTTTGCCTCAGTTTCCTCTTCATTCCTTTTGTTATTCCCCTCCCACCCACCCCAGTTGGTTTGATGTAGGACAGTGGGTTTCCCTCCCAGACAAAGCCCTTCCCCACCTTTCCTGACCCCTCCCCAGGTGCCACAACACCCAGCAGGGAGACTCTCAGCACAGCCTGATCTCTGGGCATGGCTGTGTCTCCCTGAATCAGCCTCTGTGTCCCCAGAGGGGGATTATCCACAGGGGGATTATCCAGAGGGGGATTATCCACAGGGCAGTTTGTGCTCCCACACTGGAGCTGAGGGCTGGCACAGCCTGGGATGTTTGCCTGGCACACCAAACCCAGGTGTGAGGATAAAAAAGGGTTTTGGAGTTGAGAAAAGCCTTTGGAGCTGCAGGCAGAGTCTCAAGCCCAGTAATTGGTACCCTTTGGTACAGAGATGGGAACACTGAAACTTAATTAGTCCTGTGAGGAAAACCAGCAGGCTGGCAAAAAAAAAAAAGAATGAGATAAGAAGGTTTTGAGAGAGAAGCAGGTGTGAGAAAAACAATGTTGGAGAGAGAAATTTTTCCCACAACAAAGAACATCTGGGCAATCAGTACCACCCAATTAGAAGCTGTAATGAGGTTTATAGACATGCACTACAACCCATGGAACTGGCTGTGGGTGGGATTTGACAACATATATTGTGTAACTTGCACTTAGAGGGTATCTTTTATTCTTTTTGCTTGTCTTTTTTCTGTTTTTCCTTTTTCTTTCTTCATGGAGTGATTTGTGTGTGACACCTGCAATCTGTGCCCTCTCCTCTCAGGAGCCTGTTCTGGTTCTCCCTGCCCATGGATAGCCAGGAATGGGAGCACCTGGAGACCTATTTTTCCATAGAAAGCAAGAAGCAGGAGAGCTCTGAACTCATTTTGCTTCCCAGCAATTTTATTAATTTCCTTAATTGCTCTGCTCAACCCCTGGTGATTGCAGGGCTCCCATGGAGCTGGAAACCCCTTTGTAACCAGTTCACCAGTTGGGGCTCCAGCTGGTTCTCTCCCTTCCACCAGTTGGCATCACTGGGGGCACAAAGATGGATTGAACCCTCTGGGTGTTAAATCAGAGACAGATCTGAGGCTTTCACAGATGGATTGAACCCCCTGGACATGAAATCAGAGACAGATCTGAGGCTTTCACAGGTGGATTGAACCCCCTGGACATGAAATCAGAGACAGATCTGAGGCTTTCACAGGTGGGTTGAACCTCCTGGACATTAAATCAGAGACAGATCTGAGGCTTTCACAGGTGGGTTGAACCCCCTGGACATGAAATCAGAGACAGATCTGAGGCTTTCACAGATGGATTGAACCCCCTGGGTGTTAAATCAGAGACAGATCTGAGGCTTTCACAGGTGGATTGAACCCCCTGGACATGAAATCAGAGACAGATCTGAGGCTTTCACAGATGGATTGAACCCCTGGGTGTTAAATCAGAGACAGACCTGAGGCTTTCACAGATGGGTTGAACCCCCTGCACATGAAATCAGAGACAGATCTGAGGCTTTCACAGATGGATTGAACCCCCTGGGTGTTAAATCAGAGACAGATCTGAGGCTTTCACAGAAAACCAGTGACCCTGAGCAGGGAACCAGTTCAGCAGTTGGGGCTCCAGCTGGAGCAGAGATTTGGGAAGAAAAGCTGGTTGTGCTTTTCAATTCCTCACACCCAGATTTACATCCCATCAGCTGCTGGACCCCAACCCTTCAGGTCTTCCTTTCTGGGTGATTTTCCCTTTCAAGATTCTACAGAACCTCTAGAAAATTGTCTGCAGGCTTTAATTCCCTTCCAAAAATGTGATTTAACCTGCTCACACTTTCCCTTCCACTCCAGCCCAGGAGTTTCTCTCAAGGCAAATAAAACTCTCCTCAATAAAAGCTGCATTTGCCATTATCAAATTAATCAAGCTTAGGAAGAGTACAGGTTTTCATGTTAATTAAAAGTGCTGTAAAACTTTGGGGTATTTCCAGCTGTCACTTCCTCAATCCCTTATTTTTGACAGTAAAAATTCAGGCACACAAATCCCAGAGAAAACACAAAGGGCAGTTCCTGCAACAACTGCACCAGAACTAGAAAATGGGAATTAACCAGAACATCCTTTCTGCCACTTCTTGGAAGTCACCAGAACAACCCTGGCCCAGCATTTGAGGCTGTGGAAGTGTCACCTTGTTGATGATGGCTCGAGCCTCGGTGGCAAAATCCCTGGAACACACTTCCAGGTGGAAGATCTTCCCACAGTTGGACACACAGGCTCCTAAAAGCTGGAAAGAGAAGGAACAGCTGTGAAAAAAGCACAAAAACACTGAAAGAAATTCAGAGCTCAGCCCAACCCTCTGCTCAGCACACACACTCTGGTGCACTGGAGTTAATAAGGGCATAACATACTCCTGGCAAAGCTGGTAGCCCATGGCCTGGACAGGTGTACCCTCTGCTGGGTCAGGAGCTGGCCCAGAGAGTGCTGGTGAATGGAGCTGCATCCAGCTGGTCACCAGTGGTGTCCCCAGGGGTCTGTGTGGGGTCCAGTCCTGTTTAACATCTTTAGTGATGATTTAGATGAGGGGATTGAGTCCATCAGCAGCAAATTTGCTGCTGACACCAAGTTGGGAGGGAGTGTCGACCTGCTGGAAGGCAGGAGGGCTCTGCAGAGGGAGCTGGACAGGCAGGAGGGCTCTGCAGAGGGACCTGGAGAGACTGGTGGGCTCTGCAGAGGGACCTGGACAGGCAGGAGGGCTGTGCAGAGGGAGCTGGACAGGCAGGAGGGATGGGCTGATTCCAATGGGATGAGGTTCCACAAGGCCAAGTGCAGGTCCTGCCCTTTGGCCACCCCAACCCCTGCAGCGCTCCAGGCTGGGCACAGAGTGGCTGGAGAGCAGCCAGGCAGAGGGACCTGGGGGGACTGAGGGACAGGAAGCTCAACAGGAGCCACCAGTGTGCCCAGGTGGCCAAGAAGGCCAAGGGGATCCTGGCCTGGATCCAAACTAGCGTGGCCAGCAGGCCCAGGGCAGTGACCCTTCCCCTGGACTCTGCCTTGGGGAGGCCACACCTTGAGTGTTGTGTTCAGTTCTGGGCCCCTCAGTTGAGGAAAGAGCTTGAGGGGCTGGAGAAGGGACTGGATGTGGCACTGAGTGTCCTCTGAAACACCTCCAGGGACAGAGAATCCAACAAGTCTTGATCCAACCCTACTGTGATCACCAGCCCAGGGCACAGAGTGCCAGAGTGATCACAGTAGGGTTGGATCAAGGGTTGATGATCTCAGAGGTCTCTTCCAACCCAACTGAGAAGAGCAACGAGGCTGGAGAAGGGACTGGAGCACAAGTGCTGTGGGGAGAGGCTGAGGGAGCTGGGGGTGTTCAGCCTGGAGAAGAGGAGGCTCAGAGGTGACCTCAGCACTGTCTGGAACTGCCTGAAGGGAAGTTCTGGCCAGCTGGGGGTTGGTCTCTTCTCCCAGGCACTCAGCAATAGGACAAGGGGGCACGATGGGCTCAAGCTCTGCCAGGGGAAATTGAAGTTGGAGATGAGAAAGAAATTCTTTGCAGAGAGAGTGCTCAGGCATTGGAATGGGCTGCCCAGAGAGGGGGTGGATTCCCCATCCCTGGAGGTTTTTCAGCTGAGCTTGGCCGTGGCACTGAGTGCCATGATCTGGTAAAGGGACTGGAGTTGGCCCAAGGGTTGGACTTGATGATCTCAGAGGGCTTTTCCAACCCAATCCATTCCATCATTCTGTGATTCTATGATTAATTGATTAAATAATCTGATTGATTAAATGTGTATTCCATGGAGAATATCCAGTTTTCTGGAGCCAGGGTGAGATTTACTCACTGTCAGTGCTTGCAGAGCCACGTGGGGCACTTTGTGGTTGACCCTCTTCATGATGGCCTTGAGACAATCCCTGGGCCTGCCAAAGGAACAAGGACACGGTCAGGGATCCCAGAGGGACAGAGGGAATGGGACCAGGAACAGCCTGGAGGGGCAACACACACAACTGGGGCTGGGGCAAACCCCCCAAACTGCCCCTCTGCCAGGGCTGGGGGAGGAGAGGAGAGACCACCCAGCCTCAGCTGGGATTTGGGAGACAGGGAAGGGATTTTGGGGGACAGGGAAGGGATCTGGGAGCCAGGGAAGGGATCTGGGAGCCAGGGATGGGATTTTGGGGACAGGGAAGGGATCTGGGGGAATAGGGAAGGGATTTGGGGGACAGGGAAGGGATCTGGGGGAACAGGGAAGGGATCTGGGGGAACAGGGAAGGGATCTGGGGGAACAGGGAAGGGATCTGGGGGAACAGGGAAGGGATCTGGGGGAACAGGGAAGGGATCTGGGGGGACAGGGAAGGGATTTGGGAGGCAGGGAAGGGATTTGGGAGGCAGGGAAGGGATCTGGGGGAACAGGGAAGGGAGCTGGGAGAACAGGGAAGGGATCTGGGAGGCAGGGAAGGGATCTGGGAGGCAGGGAAGGGATCTGGGAGGCAGGGAAGGGATCTGGGAGGCAGGGAAGGGATCTGGGAGGCAGGGAAGGGATCTGGGAGGCAGGGAAGGGATCTGGGAGGCAGGGAAGGGATGCTGGGGGAACAGGGAAGGGATGTTGGGGGAACAGGGAAGGGATGTTGGGGGAACAGGGAAGGGATGCTGGGGGAACAGGGAAGGGATGTTGGGGGAACAGGGAAGGGATGCTGGGGGAACAGGGAAGGGATGCTGGGGGAACAGGGAAGGGATGCTGGGGGAACAGGGAAGGGATGCTGGGGGAACAGGGAAGGGATGCTGGGGGAACAGGGAAGGGAGCTGGGGGACAGGGAAGGGATTTGGGAGAGAGGGAAGGAATTTGGGGGACAGGGAAGGGATCTGGGAGGCAGGGAAGGGATCTGGGAGGCAGGGAAGGGATCTGGGAGGCAGGGAAGAGATCTGGGAGGCAGGGAAGAGATCTGGGAGGCAGGGAAGGGATCTGGGGGAATAGGGAAGGGATCTGGGGGAATAGGGAAGGGATCTGGGGGACAGGGAAGGGATTTTGGGATACAGAGATGGGATCTGGGAGGCAGGGAAGGGATCTGGGGGACAGGGAAGGGATCTGGGGGAATAGGGAAGGGAGCTGGGGGACAGGGAAGGGAGCTGGGGGACAGGGAAGGGAGCTGGGGGACAGGGAAAATGTGAAATCCCCATGAAAAGGCTGGGCACAGAAAGCATCAAAGGAATAACTTGGGCTGCCGTGCAAAATTCCAGAAAAAAGCTGGAAGACCCTCAGCAAATCCTGCTGGAATATTTCTGCCAAAGAATCTCAGGGCCATGCCCACGTATTTGTGGAGATGGAGCATGTAGAGGGTGTTCCCTCTGAAATGGCCTTCCCACCATCAGGGAATTCCATGGAATTCCAGGACACAACTCACCCATTGGGAGTGCTCCCAACTCTGTCACAGATGTCCAGGATAAGGCCCCAGTCCTCACTGGTGTTGTACTCATTGGTAGCTTTTTCTGGGAAGAAAAACAGGATTTATTCAGGGGAAGAGTCCAGGCAACTATCCTGCCAAATTAATGAATATTAATTAGCAATTAATATTTCATGGAACGGGTTGAAGGGATCTCCAAGCTCATCCTGTTCCACCCCTGCCACGGGCAGGACACTCATTTTAGAGATAAACTGATAGGACTCAATGTCATTTATTTGTGTTTTTCAGTGTTTATCACTCAGGGTGTTTCAATCCCATCCAAGTGTTGCAGCTGAATTTTCTGAGCAGCAAAATAATTATTTAATCCCTGGAATTTGCTGCCTCAAGATTTCATTTTAACCTCCCAGCTGGATGTTTGAACTGAACTCAAAGATGAGTGTTTTTAGATTCCTTTAGTCTGGTCCTCCAGTGGCTCCAATCCCTCTGGTTCCAGATGGGAAACAAAAGGGAATGTCCAATTCTGGCCCCAATTTATCTCCATAACTGGAATAAACAGGAAAAAAAAATTTATCTTGAGACCAAAGCCCAAATTTACCCCCAAATGGCATCGGGGTGAAATTTGCTTTTCAGTGCATCAATATTTAAAAAAAGAAACAAAACTCATAATAACAAAAAATCATTGATATTGTTGTAAATAAATGAGTGTCTGACAGCCCTACCCAGGCAGCAATTCCTGCTCTGTGCCCCCTGCCCTGGGCACTGTGCCAGGGTCTGCCCACCCTTTCCATGCAGCAATTCCTGCTCTGTGCCCCCTGCCCTGCTTTGGGCACCTGGGGGGCTGGGGGCAGCCTTGGGGGGTCCTTGGCACAATCCCAGGATTGCTCAGGCTGGCAAAGCCCTCCCAGCCCCTGGAGCCCACCCTGTGCCCAATGCCCACCTTGGCAAAGCCCTCCCAGCCCACGGAGCCCACCCTGTGCCAAATGCCCACCTTGCTCCCCAGTTCAGAGCTCCGAGTGCCACAGCCAGTCCTGCCTTGGGCACCTCCAGGGCTGGGCACTCCAAACCTCTCTGGGCAGCCCCTGCCTGTGCCTGCCCACCCTTTCCATGCAGCAATTCCTGCTCTGTGCCCCCTGCCCTGCTTTGGGCACCTGGGGGGCTGGGGGCAGCCTCGGGGGGTCCTTGGCACAATCCCAGGATTGCTCAGGCTGGCAAAGCCCTCCCAGCCCCTGGAGCCCACCCTGTGCCCGATGCCCACCTTGGCAAAGCCCTCCCAGCCCCTGGAGCCCACCCTGTGCCCGATGCCCACCTTGTCCCCCAGCCCAGAGCACTGAGTGCCACGGCCAGTCCTGCCTTGGGCACCTCCAGGGCTGGGCACTCCAAACCTCCCTGGGCAGCCCCTGCCAGATGCCCACCCTTTCCATGCAGCAATTCCTGCTCTGTGCCCCCTGCCCTGCCCTGGGCACTGTGCCAGTGCCTGCCCACCCTTTCCATGCAGCAATTCCTGCTCTGTGCCCCCTGCCCTGCCCTGGCCCAGCCTGAGGCTGTGCCCTCTCCTCCTGTCCCTGTGCCCTGGGGCACAGCCCGACCCCCTGTCCCGGCTCCCCCTCCTGGCAGGGATTGCAGAGCCAGAAGGTGCCCCCTGAGCCTCCTTTGCTCCAGCTGAGCCCCCCCAGCTCCCTCAGCTGCTGCTCCAGCCCCTTCCCAGCTCCACTCCCTGCCCTGGGCACCTCCAGCCCCTCCGTGTCCCTCCTGGCTGAGGGGCCAGAGCTGCCCCAGCACTGGAGGTGCCCCAGCAGTGCCAGGGCAGGGACGGGCACACCGAGGCTGGCACAGCCCAGGGGTCACTGCCCTGTGCCCACCTGTGCCCGTGTCCGGCCCCCCCAGACCGTTCCCGGTTGTTGTTGTGCCCCGCGGGCCGGGCCGGGCTCAGCTTGGCTGAGTGTCCCGGCCCTGCCCTGCCCGTGCCCGGTGCCATGGCTGGTTCCGGGTGCCCACTGCCCTCTGCCGTGCCCGGTTCCGAGTGCCCACTGCCCGGTGCCCACTGCTCTCTGCCCGTGCCCGATGTCCGGTTCCGGGTGCCCACTGCCATGCCTGGTGCCCGTGCCCGGTGCCCTGCCCAGAGCTCATTCCCGGTGCCATTGCCGGTTCCGGGTGTCCGTGCCCGGTGCCCGTGCCCGGTGCCCTTCCCCGTACCCTGTGCCGTGTCCGGAGCCCTTCCCCGTGCCCTCTGCCGTACCCGGTGCCGCACCCGGTGCCCTTCCTCATGCCCGGGTTCCTTCCCCATGCCCGGTGCCATTCCCCGTGCCCGGTGTCCTGCCCAGTGCTCATTCCCGGTGCCATGGCCAGTTCCGGGTGTCCGTGTCCGTGCCCGGTGCCCTTCCCCGTGCCCGGTGCCCTTCCCCGTGCCCGGGTCCCTTCCCCGTGCCCCTCCCCGTGCCCGCTGCCGTGCCCGGTCCCCGCCGCTCACCCACGTCCTGCTCGAAGGCGCCGGGACCGAACAGCGGCATCGCGGCCGCTCCCGCCGAGCGCCTCCAACACAGCGCGGCCCGGCCCGGCCCGCGGGGCCGCCCCGTGCCCGCCCGCCCGCAACACCGAGCGCCGCGCCCCGCCGGGACGGCGGCACGGGAGGGACGGCGGTGAGGGGAGATCTCGGTGGGCAGCGCGGAACGGGGAGAGGCGCGGAGGGAGCGGAGCGGGGCGGGAGGCGGCGGCGGCAGCGAGCGGCGGAGACAGGCGCTGGTCGGGGCAGCCCAATCGGGAGGGGGCCTGGCGGGGAGGCCCTGGAGGAGAGGCGGAAACGGGGCGGGGCGTTGGGCGTGCCCGTGACGTCACGGGAGGGGCGGGATGGGATGGGATGGGATGGGATGGGATGGGATGGGGTGGGATGGGATGGGAATGATGGGATGGGGTGGGATGGGATGGGGTGGGATGGGATGGGATGGGGTGGGATGGGAATGATGGGATGGGATGGGATGGGAATGATGGGATGGGGTGGGATGGGATGGGATGGGATGGGATGGGGTGGGATGGAATGGGATGGGGTGGGGTGGGGTGGGATGGAATGGGGTGGGATGGGATGGGATGGGATGGGATGGGATGGGATGGGGTGGGATGGGGTGGGGTGGGATGGGATGGGATGGGATGAGATGGGGTGGGATGGGATGGGATGGGATGGGATGGGATGGGATGGAATGGGATGGGATGGGATGGGATGGGATGGGATGGGATGGGATGGAATGGGGTGGGATGGGATGGGATGGGGTGGGATGGAATGGGATGGGATGGGATGGGATGGGATGGAATGGGGTGGGATGGCCAGGCATGGCATGGCATGGGCACCCTGCAGCTCTCCAGGGCCTGGCAGTGCCCCAGCGGCTCCAGCCTGGCATTCCCCCCAGGAATGAGGTGCCTCTGGAGCCCGGGGCCTGGCAGTGCCTCTGGAATGTTCTCTGTCATTGTCCCTGACCCTGAGTCACCTCCCGGGAGTGCCACTGAGTCACTGCCCCCGAGTGGCACCGAGTGCCTGCCCTGGAACTGTGGGAGCAGGAGCAGCATTCCCTGGAAGGGGCTGGAATGTGGGAACAGGCAGAGCAGCAGCACAGAGCTCTCCCTCCATTCCCATTCCCATGGATCCAGCCTGCCTTTCCCTCCATTCCCATTCCCATTCCCATGGATCCAGCCTGCCTTTCCCCCCATTCCCATTCCCATTCCCATTCCCATTCCATGGATCCATTCCCATGGATTCAGGCTGGCTGTCCTTCCATTCCCATTCCCATTCCCATTCCCATTCCCATTCCCATGGATCCAGCCCGCCTTTCCCTCCATTCCCATTCCCATTCCCATTCCCATGGATCCAGCCTGTCTGTCCCTCCATTCCCATTCCCATTCCCATGGATCCAGCCTGCCTTTCCCTCCATTCCCATTCCCATTCCCATTCCCATGGATCCAGCCTGCCTTTCCCTCCATTCCCATTCCCATTCCCATTCCCATTCCCATGGATCTAGGCTGGCTGTCCCCCCATTCCCATTCCCATTCCCATTCCCATGGATCCAGGCTGGCTGTCCCTCCATTCCCATTCCCATTCCCACGGATCCAGGCTGGCTGTCCCTCCATTCCCATTCCCATTCCCACGGATCCAGGCTGGCTGTCGCTCCATTCCCATTCCCATTCCCATTCCCATGGATCCAGCCTGCCTGTCCCCCCATTCCCATTCCCATTCCCATTCCCATTCCCACGGATCCAGCCTGCCTGTTCCCCCATTCCCATTCCCATTCCCACGGATCCAGGCTGGCTGCAGGGGGCACAGTCGCACCACATTCCCATTTTCCATCCTGGTCCATCCCGAAGGAGCTGCCGGGAATGAGCTCGCTCAGGTTTCCAAGGCAATCCCGAATTCCCAATTGCACCGAAACTGGGAATTCCCGCCGTGGCTCAGCCCGAGGTTGGCACTAATTGGTTTAATTGCCTGAAAAGAGGCGGGACGAGCCCGTGTGTGCGGGAGATCCCTGAGCGCCGACGCCGCGTGGGATTCCAATGGATCCCGCGGAATTCCAGAGGGGGAATTTTGCCTCCCGTTGACCCCCCGGATCCCACGCGGTGGAACAATCACGGCGGCTGCCCCTGGAAATGCAGGAAATGCAGGAATGGCTCTCCCGTTCCCATTGGCTTTGTCACCTTCTGTCAAATTCCACACGTTTCCATGGAATTTCCCTCTGTTTTTTCACCCGTGGTGGGATAATTTATCCCAGACCTGCTGCTCCTCCTGGGAATGAAACGCTGGGAAGGATCTTCCACTGGCTCAAGCAGCAGAACATCCAGTTCTGGAGCAGCTCCAGAATTCCTGCTCTGGGTGACAGCACAGCCAGAGCCACAGGACAATTCCCGGGGGAAAATCCCCAGGAAAGGGTGAAATCCCCAGGAAAGGGTGAAATCCCCAGGAAAGGGTGAAATCCCCAGGGAATTATAAAATCCCCAGGGAATGGTGAAATCCACAGGAAAGGGTGAAATTCCCAGGAATGGGTGAAATCCCCAGGGAATGGTGAAATTCCCAGGAAATGGTGAAATCCCCAGGAAAGGGTGAAATCCACAGGAAATGGTGAAATCCCCAGGAAAGGGTGAAATCCCCAGGAAAGGGTGAAATTCCCAGGAAATGGTGAAATCCCACAGGAAAGGATGAAATCCCCAGGAATGGGTGAAATCCCCAGGAAAGGGTGAAATTCCCAGGAAAGGGTGAAATCCCCAGGAAATGGTGAAATTCCCAGGAAATGGTGAAATCCCCAGGGAATGGTGAAATCCCCAGGAAATGGTGAAATTCCCAGGAAATTATGAAATTCCCAGGAAAGGGTGAAATCCCCAGGAAAGGGTGAAATCCACAGGAAAGGGTGAAATTCCCAGGAAAGGGTGAAATCCCCAGGAATGGGTGAAAACCCCAGGAAAGGGTGAAATCTCCAGGAAAGGGTGAAATTCCCAGGAAAGGGTGAAATTCCCAGGAAATGGTGAAATCCCCAGGAATGGGTGAAATCCCCAGGGAATGGTGAAATCCCCAGGAAATTATGAAATCCACAGGAAAGGGTGAAATCTCCAGGAAAGGGTGAAATTCCCAGGAAATGGTGAAATTCCCAGGAAATGGTGAAATCCCCAGGGAATGGTGAAATCCCCAGGAAATTATGAAATCCACAGGAAAGGGTGAAATCCCCAGGGAATGGTGAAATTCCCAGGAAATGGTGAAATCCCCAGGAAAGGGTGAAATTCCCAGGAAAGGGTGAAATCCCACAGGAAAGGGTGAAATCCCCAGGGAATGGTGAAATCCCCAGGAAATTATGAAATCCCCAGGAAAGGGTGAAATTCCCAGGAAATTATAAAATCCCCAGGAACAAGAAGACCTGGGAAGAGCAAAGGGAATGTCAGGCCAGTGACAGGTACCCAGGGACAAACCTTCTCCTTACGGGAGAGCGGGAAGGGCTTGAGGGGAGGAAACACTTTTAGGGAATCAGTTACTTCCAAAGCTGCTTTTCCAGGCCCTGGATCTGGGAATCTCTCTATCCCTGGGCAGGCTGTGCCTCCATGTCCCAGCTGCTTCACCACCCTGAGGACCTGCAGCTTTGGTGTCCAGCTCCTGCTGGATGTGAGGGATCCACAGGAGGATCCCCCTCCTCTCCTCCGTGTCCCAATCCAGGGGCCAGCTCAGCTTTCCCGGCTTTCTCTTGGCACAATCTCCAGCCCAGGCTTTGGCAGCAGGTGTTGTTTTAAGGGACACTTTGGACTCCCCAAAGTGCTTGGGGGTCCCTGGGGGAGCTCCCAGGAAGCTTTTCCTGGCTTGCTCTGCCTTCCAGCTTTTCTTTGGATCTGGCTGGATCCTCTGGATTTCTCCAGCTGCCCTTTCCTTCACTCCGTGGTTTGCTGGAATGTTTCTTTCCTCTTCCTTCACTCTGCTCCGTGTGGGAGTCAGGCAGACAGACAGCCCAGGAAACACAGAAATGCTGGAAGGAATTCCATGCCAAGCATTCCAAGCTGGGAGCCAGGAGCACTCGGGATGTGCTGGAATTCTTGGAATTGTAGGTGAGGCTGGAGACACAGCCCTGGGGGAGGAACCCCCTCTCTGAGGTGTCAGAGTTTTGTCTTTTCACAGCCCTGCTGAGCACTTGGACGTGATTTGTATCCACCAGGATATTCCCACATGGAAAACGTCACTGCCTGAGACCAGCAGGGAAACTCTGGGGGGGGTTTAGTACCAAACATCCCTGTCCACACACTCTGGGAATATCCCCTTCCACTCCCAGGGAATATCCCCTCACTGGGGAGAGGAGTTGGTTCAGTTTGCCCTTTGTTGCCCTTGAGGTTCCTCCCAGGAGGGTCTCCAAGACTTTTCCACATGTGGCTGTTGGGAGCAGGTTGGTGTTAGCTGGAAAAATTTTCTTTTTCTACTCATCCTTTATTTTCTCGTGCCTGTTGTTGCAGGTTGGGATTCCTCTCCCTTCCAGCAGCTGCCCCAGGGCAGGTGGATCCCACATTTTCCCCAGGAGACAATTCCACTGGCAAAAGTCTTGGATCATGGATGCTGCCCTGGGGTTGTGTTGCCTCTCCCAAAAAAGCCTCAGCCAGGGCAGGGTTGTGCCAGCAGGGTGGGAAACTCCTCCTGGAGCAGCCAGAAGATCCAAGGACACTGCTTGGCCCTGGCTTTTATCTCTGGGAATTCCAGCCACAGCTCTTGCTGTTTCCAGGAGGGAACTCTGCAAAGAGTCCTGGAATCACTGAGTGGTTCAGGGTGAGAGGACAGTGAGGATTATCCAGTGCCAGCCGTGCCATGGGCAGGGGCACCTCCCACCAGCCCAGGGGGCTCCAACCTGGCCTGGGACACTCCCAGGGATCCAGGGGCAGCCACAGCTTCTCTGGGATTGTGTCCCAGCCCAGAGTGGGATCAGGGGATGTGTCACACCCAGAGTGGGATCAGGGGATGTGTCACAGCCCTAATTGGGGATCAGGGGATGTGTCACACCCAGAGTGGGATCAGGGGATGTGTCACACCCAGAGTGGGATCAGGGGATGTGTCACACCCAGAGTGGGATCAGGGGATGTGTCACACCCAGAGTGGGATCAGGGGATGTGTCCCAGCCCAGAGTGGGATCAGGGGATGTGTCCCACCCAGAGTGGGATCAGGGGATGTGTCACACCCAGAGTGGGATCAGGGGATGTGTCACACCCAGAGTGGGATCAGGGGATGTGTCCCAGCCCTAATTGGGGATCAGGGGATGTGTCACAGCCAGAGTGGGATCAGGGATTGTGTCACACCCAGAGTGGGATCATGGGATGTGTCACAGCCCTAACTGGGGATCAGGGGATGTGTCACAGCCCTAATTGGGGATCAGGGGATGTGTCACAGCCCTAATTGGGGATCAGGGGATGTGTCCCAGCCCAGAGTGGGATCAGGGGATGTGTCCCAGCCCAAAGTGGGATCAGGGGATGTGTCACAGCCAGAGTGGGATCAGGGGATGTGTCACAGCCCAGAGTGGGATCAGGGGATGTGTCACACCCAATGTGGGATCAGGGGATGTGTCACACCCAGAGTGGGATCAGGGGATGTGTCACACCCAGAGTGGGATCACGGGATGTGTCACAGCCAGAGTGGGATCAGGGGATGTGTCCCAGCCCAGAGTGGGATCAGGGGATGTGTCACACCCAATGTGGGATCAGGGGATGTGTCACACCCAGAGTGGGATCAGGGGATGTGTCACAGCCCAGGGTGGGATCAGGGGATGTGTCACACCCAGAGTGGGATCAGGGGATGTGTCACAGCCCTAACTGGCGATCAGGGGATGTGTCCCAGCCCTAATTGGGGATCAGGGGATGTGTCACAGCCAGAGTGGGATCAGGGGATGTGTCACAGCCCAGAGTGGGATCAGGGGATGTGTCACAGCCCAGAGTGGGATCAGGGGATGTGTCACAGCCCAGAGTGGGATCAGGGGATGTGTCACAGCCCAGAGTGGGATCAGGGGATGTGTCACAGCCCTAACTGGGGATCAGGGGATGTGTCACACCCAGAGTGGGATCAGGGGATGTGTCACAGCCCAGGGTGGGATCAGGGGATGTGTCACACCCAGAGTGGGATCAGGGGATGTGTCACACCCAGAGTGGGATCAGGGGATGTGTCACAGCCCTAACTGGGGATCAGGGGATGTGTCACACCCAGAGTGGGATCATGGGATGTGTCACACCCAGAGTGGGGATCAGGGGATGTGTCACAGCCCAGAGTGGGATCAGGGGATGTGTCACACCCAGAGTGGGATCATGGGATGTGTCACACCCAGAGTGGGATCATGGGATGTGTCACAGCCCAGAGTGGGATCAGGGGATGTGTCACACCCAGAGTGGGATCAGGGGATGTGTCACAGCCCAGAGTGGGATCAGGGGATGTGTCACAGCCCAGGGTGGGATCAGGGGATGTGTCACACCCAGAGTGGGATCAGGGGATGTGTCACAGCCCTAATTGGGGATCAGGGGATGTGTCACACCCAGAGTGGTATCAGGGGATGTGTCACAGCCCAGGGTGGGATCAGGGGATGTGTCACACCCGGAATGGGGATCAGGGGATGTGTCACACCCAGAGTGGGATCAGGGGATGTGTCACACCCAGAGTGGGGATCAGGGGATGTGTCCCAGCCCTAATTGGGGATCAGGGGATGTGTCCCAGCCCTAATTGGGGATCAGGGGATGTGTCACACCCAGAGTGGGATCAGGGGATGTGTCACACCCAGAGTGGGTTCAGGGGATGTGTCACAGCCCAGAGTGGGATCATGGGATGTGTCACAGCCCTAATTGGGGATCAGGGAATGTGTCACAGCCCTAATTGGGGATCAGGGGATGTGTCACACCCCTAACTGGGGATCAGGGGATGTGTCACAGCCCTAATTGGGGATCAGGGGATGTGTCACACCCAGAGTGGGGATCAGGGGATGTGTCACAGCCCAAAGTGGGATCAGGGGATGTGTCACACCCAGAGTGGGGATCAGGGGATGTGTCACAGCCCAAAGTGGGATCAGGGGATGTGTCACAGCCCTAATTGGGGATCAGGGGATGTGTCACAGCCCAGAGTGGGATCAGGGGATGTGTCCCAGCCCTAATTGGGGATCAGGGGATGTGTCACAGCCCTAATTGGGGATCAGGGGATGTGTCACAGCCCAAAGTGGGATCAGGGGATGTGTCCCAGCCCTAATTGGGGATCAGGGGATGTGTCACAGCCCAGAGTGGGATCAGGGGATGTGTCACAGCCCAGAGTGGGATCAGGGGATGTGTCACACCCAGAGTGGGGTTCAGGGGATGTGTCACACCCAGAGTGGGGTTCAGGGGATGTGTCACAGCCCTAATTGGGGATCAGGGGATGTGTCACAGCCCAGAGTGGGATCAGGGGATGTGTCACAGCCCAGGGTGGGATCAGGGGATGTGTCACACCCAGAGTGGGGTTCAGGGGATGTGTCACACCCAGAGTGGGGTTCAGGGGATGTGTCACAGCCCAGAGTGGGATCAGGGGATGTGTCCCAGCCCAAAGTGGGATCAGAGGATGTGTCACAGCCCAGAGTGGGATCAGGGGATGTGTCACAGCCCTAACTGGGGATCAGGGGATGTGTCCCAGCCCAGAGTGGGATCAGGGGATGTGTCACAGCCCTGATTGGGGATCAGGGATTGTGTCACAGCCCTGGCCAAAGTGTGGATCAGCTGCTTCCCCTGGAGCCGCAGAGCTCGCAGTCCTTTCACCGCGGGCATTTATCCTGAATGGAAAGTGCCGGCGCGGTGCTTTGCAGCCCGTTCCCCGCCGGCGCCCAGACAGCGTGTAAGCGATTCTCTCTGGGCCAGCTTTGCCTCTGTCTGGGCTCTGTCTGCGGGGCCGGGGCTGCTCTGCCTTTATCCACGCTCCAGGATCCCCAAATCCCTCGGTTTCCGCTCCTGCTTTTCCGAGCCGGGACGCGACCCCGCGGGATTTTGGGATGCTCAGCCCAGCTGAGCGCCCGGACGTGCCACGCCTGGCAGCGCATCATTAACAAACAGTCTGGAATATGCAAATGTGCTTTTTTAATTAGCTGTGGAGACGCCCAACCATGTGCAGGGGTTGCAGGAGGGGAGCGGGCGGGCAGCGCAGCCGGCCGGGCTGGCACGGGCTGGAGCTCGGGATCGGCTGAGTGCCAGGCACACACCGTGCCCAGCGGGCTCCCGATCGCCACAGGAAAACAAAACCAACAAAAACGGAACCGAGGGGGTGATGAGACACTCCAGGATTAACCCCCACCCGCGGGGTAAAGCTCAGGGTGCCAGGGATGGATGGAGTGGGGAGGGACAGCGAGCGATGGGCTGAATCCTTTCCTAAACGGTGGCAAAAAGAGGAATTTTCCTGCTCATTGAAATTTGATTTCCCGATAACTGGGGTGGGAGATACTCCAAGAAGGGACGGGACCTCTGCTGTGCTTAACAGTGCAGGCACCTGGAGATCCACGGCTGGGCTGCAAGGCTTGGGATGGATCCATGGCTGGGCTGCAAGACTTGGGAGGGATCCATGGCTGGGCTGCAAGGCTTGGGATGGATCCACGGCTGGGCTGCAAGGCTTGGGAGGGATCCACAGCTGGGGTTCAAGGCTTGGGAGGGATCCACGGCTGGGGTTCAAGGCTTGGGATGGATCCATGGCTGGGCTGCAAGGCTTGGGAGGGATCCACAGCTGGGGTTCAAGGCTTGGGATGGATCCACAGCTGGGGTGCAAGGCTTGGGATGGATCCATGGCTGGGCTGCAAGGCTTGGGATGGATCCATGGCTGGGCTGCAAGGCTTGGGATGGATCCACGGCTGGGCTGCAAGGCTTGGGATGGATCCACAGCTGGGGTGCAAGGCTTGGGATGGATCCATGGCTGGGCTGCAAGGCTTGGGATGGATCCACAGCTGGGGTGCAAGGCTTGGGATGGATCCATGGCTGGGCTGCAAGGCTTGGGATGGATCCATGGCTGGGCTGCAAGGCTTGGGATGGATCCACAGCTGGGCTGCAAGGCTTGGGATGGATCCACAGCTGGGGTGCAAGGCTTGGGAGGGATCCACGGCTGGGGTGCAAGGCTTGGGAGGGATCCACAGGCACCTCTGGAGGGGAAGGCTCAGCGGGAAGAGCTGCTCCTGGGATGTATATCCATGTCCTCTCCCTCCCATGGCACTGGCAGGGACCGGGGGAGTCCTGGCCTTGCAACAGGATGCCAGGGAAGCTCCTGCCCTGCTCCCCATCCCCTCTGGCACCTTGGCCTTTGGGTGTGTCCTGGGGAATTCTTCTTTCTCCGGAGTCAAATTCCAGAAGGGTTAACGGAGCCTTTGGGAGGGGAGAGGACCAGAAACATCCTTCGGTCTCCAGAGGGACCCACTCCCAGCAGGACCCTCTTGTAGCTTGAGGGAAAGAACAGGGGGTTGTTGTGGTACCCAGATGGGATGCCAGGATGTCCCTGCCCCAGGATGAGCAATGCCAGGCTCTCCCTCCCCCAGGATCAGCAATGCCAGGCTGTCCCTGTTCCAGGATCAGCAATGCCAGGCTCTCCCTGCCCCAGGATCAGCAATGCCAGGCTGTCCCTGTCCCAGGATCAGCAATGCCAGGCTCTCCCTGCCCCAGGATCCACAATGCCAGGCTGTCCCTACCCCAGGATCAGCAATGCCAGGCTGTCCCTGCCCCAGGATCAGCAATGCCAGGCTCTCCCTGCCCCAGGATCCACAATGCCAGGCTCTCCCTGCCCCAGGATCCACAATGCCAGGCTGTCCCTGCCCCAGGATCAGCAATGCCAGGCTGTCCCTGCCCCAGGATCAGCAATGCCAGGCTCTCCCTGCCCCAGGATCAGCAATGCCAGGCTGTCCCTACCCCAGGATCAGCAATGCCAGGCTCTCCCTGCCCCAGGATCAGCAATGCCAGGCTCTCCCTGCCCCAGGATCAGCGATGCCAGGCTGTCCCTGCCCCAGGATCAGCAATGCCAGGCTGTTCCTGCCCCAGGATCAATACCAGGACACTCCTGTCCCAGGATCAGCGATGCCAGGCTCTCCCTGCCCCAGGATCAGCAATGCCAGGCTGTCCCTGCCCCAGGATCAGCAATGCCAGGCTCTCCCTGTCCCAGGATGAGCAATGCCAGGCTCTCCCTGCCCCAGGATCAGCAATGCCAGGCTGTCCCTACCCCAGGATCAATACCAGGACACTCCTGTCCCAGGATCAGCAATGCCAGGCTGTCCCTACCCCTGGATCAGCAATGCCAGGCTGTCCCTGCCCCAGGATCAGCGATGCCAGGCTGTCCCTGCCCCCAGATCAATACCAGGATACTCCTGCCCCAGGATCAGCAATGCCAGGCTGTCCCTGCCCCAGGATCAGCAATGCCAGGCTGTCCTTGCCCCAGGATAAGTTGCCCCCGTGCCAGTACAATTTGCCACTAACGCTGTATCAGAGAAGTTTTCCCGACTTTCCCAATTTACCATCAGCTTTATGCAAATATTTCCGCCGCTTTCCTTGTCCCGCTGCTTTGTTTGTTTTTTAGCACATCCAAGCCTGCCCAGCGCGGCTCCAGGAGCTGCCCCGGTGCCCGGGCACTGCCCTCCCCTCCCGGGCAGAGCCGGGCAGGCTCCGCTCCGCTCCCGCACCCGTCGGACCAGCGCGATGGGAGAGGCCCCGCCGGCGCTTTGTGGCTTCGGTGATGTTTATAAACTACCCTGAGATCTGAGAGAAAACCATTTGTGCAGAGTAAGAAGTTGCCAAACTGTTTCTAACCTCATAAACACATCGTTTGACTTTCGGGGAGACACCGAGGAGGGCAAGATCGTACAAGTGGGCCGGGAACAGTTTCCATCACCCATCCCGGGAGCTCCAAGCGCAGAATTGCCTCCAATTCTGCAAACCCAGCCGGGTGTTTTATCATCAATTGAAAGAAAAAAAGCCTTTTTAAAGGTGTTTTCCTCTTTCTAAAATTGGCAACTCGTTTGTTTTTCGCTGCCCTCCTGCTCCTTTTGTTTCTCTCGTTGTGCCCCATTCACGTGGCATTAGGGCAAAGCTTCCTGGAAACAGGGACTGAAATGTGGGAATCAATTCAGCCCGGCCTGACTTTGTTCCTTTATTCACACGAACTGCAGCGACCGAGTTTGTTGTGGGGCCATTCACTGCGACACCACCCAAACAATTGGGTAGCGGATCCTGCCTCCTCCTCCTCCTCCTTCTCCTCCTCCTCCTTCTCTCCTCCTCCTCCTCCTCCTCCTCCTCTTCTTCTCCTCCTCCTCTCCTCCTCCTCCTCCTCCTCCTCCTCCTCCTCCTCCTCTTCTCCTCATCCTCCTCCTCCTCTTCTCCTCCTCCTCTTCTCCTCCTCCTCCTCCTCCTCTTCTCCTCCTCCTCCTCCCCCTCCTTCTCTCCTCCTCCTCCCCCTCCTCCTCCTCCTTCTCCTCCTCCTCCTGGGAATGCCCAAACTCAGCCCCTGTTTCATTCCAGCCCCTCCCTGGGCTTCCCCATCCTGGGAATGCTCAGCCTCAGCCCCCTGATTTCTTCCAGGATCCACATCCTCTCCCTGGGCTTCTCCATCCCAGGAATGCTCAGCTTCAACCCCCTGAGTCCTTCCAGGATCCACATTCCTCCCTGGGTTCCCCATCCTGGGAATGCTCAGCCTCAGCCCCTGATTCCTTCCAGGATCCACATTCCCACCCTGAGCTTCCCCATCCTGGGAATGCTCAGCCTCAGCCCCTGATTCCTTCCAGGATTCACTTTCCCTCCCTGGGCTTCCCCATCCTGGGAATGCCCAACCTCAGCCCCCAATTCCTTCCAGGATTCACTTTCCCTCCCTGGGTTCTCATGTTCAGCCTCACCTCCTGATTCCTTCCAGGACCCACATTCCCACCCTGAGCTTCCCCATCCTGGGAATGCCCAACCTCAGCCCCCTGATTCCTTCCAGGATCCACATTCCTCCTTGAGCTTCCCCATCCTGGGAATGCCCAAACTCAGCCCCTGATTCCTTCCAGGACCCACATCCCCCCCTGTTCTGGTGCTCTGAGTTTCCCACCCTGCCAGGGCAGAGCTCCCCCAGCCCTGAGCAGAGCAAATCTCTCCTCAGGGAGCGTTTCAGAGGCTCCTTCCAGGAAACCTTTCCCAGTCAGCAGGAGCCCAACACACCCATGGGGAGCTCCTGCCCGTGGGTGCCCCTCTCAGGGCCAGGGGCAGAGCTGGGAGTCTGCCCTGCTGCTGGTGCTCCTGGCAGAGCTCCCTGCCAGGACAGGCTGTGGAGGCTGTGCTGGCTCCCATCTGAACAGAAGGCAACATAATTACAGCTTAATCTAATGAATGAGCCCTGATGAGAGCCCTGCTCCTGTTCCCTGCTCAGGCCTGAGGGTTGGATGCTCCATATGGAGCAGTGGGATGGCAGAGCAGCCCTGTGGCACCCCTGGGCACAGCCAGCCCTGTGGCACCCTGGGGACAGCCAGCCCTGTGACACCTTGGCCACAGCCAGCCCTGTGACACCTTGGCCACAGCCAGCCTCATGGCACCCCTGGGCACAGCCACCCCCATGGCACCCTCTGGGGACAGCCAGCCCTGTGACACCTTGGCCACAGCCAGCCCCGTGGCACCCCTGGGCACAGCCAGCCCCATGGCACCCCTGGGCACAGCCAGCCCTGTGACACCTTGGCCACAGCCAGCCCCATGGCACCCTCTGGGCACAGCCAGCCCTGTGACACCTTGGCCACAGCCACCCCCATGGCACCCTCTGGGCACAGCCACCCCCATGGCACCCTCTGGGCACAGCCAGCCCTGTGGCACCCCAGAGACAGCCAGCCCTGTGACTCTTTGACCACAACCAGCCCCATGGCATCCTCTGGGCACAGCCACCCCCATGGCACCCTCTGGGCACAGCCACCCCCATGGCACCCCGTGGTCACAGCCAGCCCTGTGACTCCTTGACCACAACCAGCCCCGTGGCACCCCCTGGGCACAGCCAGCCCTGTGACACCTTGGCCACAGCCACCCCCATGGCACCCTCTGTGCACAGCCAGCCCTGTGACACCTTGACCACAACCAGCAGCCCCATGGCACCCTCTGGGCACAGCCACCCCCATGGCACCCCATGGGGACAGCCAGCCCTGTGACACCTTGGCCACAGCCAGCTCTCTGTCACCCTCTGGGCACAGCCACCCCCATGGCACCCTCTGGGCACAGCCACCCCCATGGCACCCCATGGTCACAGCCAGCCCTGTGACACCTTGGCCACAGCCACCCCCATGGCACCCTCTGTGCACAGCCAGCCCTGTGACACCTTGGCCACAGCCAGATCTCTGTCACCCTCTGGGCACAGCCATCCCCATGGCACCCTCTGGGCACAGCCACCCCCATGGAACCCCCCAGGCTGGTGGTCACAGTGGGGTTGGATCAAGGGTTGGACTTGCTGATCTCAGAGGGCTTTTCCAACCCAATCCATTCTATGATTCTGTGCCCTCCTTGCCAGAGAAACCTGTGGATGTGTAAAAGCCTCACCCAGACATGTTGGTGTTGTCAAATAATTCCTGTTCAACCACTTCTGAGTGGCTGCATTTCCCCAGCAAGCTCTGGATGGGTCATTTGAATACCTCTGCTTGCACCTCCCTGTCTCTGGTTTGTGTGGAAACCCAAAGTGTTCTTGGAAAAATCATGGAATCCCAGGCTGGTTTGGGTTGGAGGGACCTTAAAGCTCATCAGTTCCACCCCCTGCCGTGGGCAGGGACACCTCCCACCAGCTCAGGTTGCTCCAACCTGGCCTTGGGCACTTCCAGGGATGAGGAACCCACAACCTCTGTGGGCAACAAATAATAAGTACAAGGAGTGACTGAGTGTGGGAGGTGGAATCCTGGGGGAGCTCCAGTTTGCACATTCAAAAAGGTGTCATTTCCTTGCTGCTCCAGGACCAGAATTGTGTGACCCTCACCCTGGGACATGGAGTGAGTTTGGACAGTTTGGCTGGAGAGGGCAGGAGGTGCTGGTGGTGCTGCTGGGCTGAGTGGGATCCAGTCCTGGAATTCCCAAAACTGAGGGCAGGAGGTGCTGGTGGTGCTGCTGCTGAGCAGGATCCAGAGATGGAATTCCCAAAACTGAGGGGAGAAGGTGCTGGTGGTGCTGCTGGGCTGAGTGGGATCCAATCCTGGAATTCCCAAAACTGAGGGCAGGAGGTGCTGGTGGTGCCTGGTGGGCTGAGCAGGATCCAGAGATGGAATTCCCAAAAATGAGGGCAGGAGGTGCTGGTGGTGCCTGGTGGGCTGAGCAGGATCCAGAGATGGAATTCCCAAAAATTACCCAAAACTGAGGGCAGGAGGGGCTGGTGGTGCTGCTGGGCTGAGCAGGATCCAGAGATGGAATTCCCAAAACTGAGGGCAGGAGGGGATGGTGGTGCTGCTGTTGAGCAGGATCCAGAGATGGAATTCCCAAAAAATACCCAAAAATGAAGGGAGGAGGTGCTGGTGGTGCTGCTGGGCTGAGCAGGATCCAGTGATGGAATTCCCAAAAATTACCCAAAAATGAGAGGAGTAGGGACTGGTGGTGCCTGTTGGGCTGAGCAGGATCCAGAGATGGAATTCCCAAAACTGAGGGCAGGAGGGGCTGGTGGTGCTGCTGTTGAGCAGGATCCAGAGATGGAATTCCCAAAAAATACCCAAAAATGAAGGGAGGAGGTGCTGGTGGTGCTGCTGGGCTGAGCAGGATCCAGTGATGGAATTCCCAAAAATTACCCAAAAATGAGAGGAGTAGGGGCTGGTGGTGCCTGTTGGGCTGAGCAGGATCCAGAGATGGAACTGCCCCAAAAGCAGCAGGGTCTTGTCCGTGGTAAATCTGTTGCAGAGCAGCTCTGTGGTTAAAGCCCCCCAGGTCCTGCTCCTGTGCCCCTCCTTCCTCCCCAGCTCAGCTGCTCCAGGGTCCCTCTCTGGGCTCACCAGACCACGCTGGTGTTGGGATGTGGCACCTGAATCCATGAGAAGATTCCACACAGCTCCGTCCCTTGTGCTTCCCACTCCTGCTGCCTCCTGGGCCACTCCTGGGGCTGTCACCTCCATCCTGCCATCCCTCCCGTGCCACTTGCTGAGTGATGGCTCCCAGAAGCTGCTGGAAGGGCTCCACCTCTCCAGCAGGGTTTTCCAGTAGCTTCATTAACACCAGTGCTAATGACCTGTGTGGCTGGCAGTTCAGAGGTGGAGTTTGCCTTGTTCCAGAGCTGGGTGGGCTCAGGACGGGGCTCTGGGGGCCAAGGTCACCTCCCAAAGCCCAGCAGGGTGACAGTGCCATGGGCCACAGACCTGTCCATGAGGAAAGAACATTCCCTGGAAAAGGCTGGAGCAGTGTCACTGGCTACACTCTCCATCTGTTCCATCTCAGAATAATTTATTTGAACCTCTGAAGATACAAGGGAAAATATGTGAAGGAGATGGAGACGTGCCAGGACTTCCAGCTCGTTACAAGCACAGAACTGTTGCTCGTAGCACTTTTTTGGAGCAGAGACCAGTCTGGTTTGGAATCCCTCAAGCAATGAGGAATCACGTCCCCACCAATGGAAATCCTTCCTCGGCACAGAGTTTACTAATTAAAAAAGTTTCACTTCGGGACTCAGCCTAAATTTCCTGTGTTGTGTCTGCTCTCTGAGGGCACTGCTGGGGAGGGAGGGGTCACCCCTCTGCTTTTCCTGCTCCCCACCCTGGGCTGGGTGTGCTGGGGGGGCACAGGACATGGGGCAGGGGCAGCAGGGACTGGGATTGTCCTGCAGGACATGAAAGGTTTGGGGTTTTTCCTGTTTCAAAGCAGTGCTGCAGTTGAGAGGCCAAGGGGAAGGGCTGATCTGCACTTTGGCCACGCTGGGGACCAGCCCAGCACTGAGACTGAGACTGACACTGAGAGGGGTGGCACCAATGGCTCTGCCATGTGAGGGGTGGCAGATGTGCCCCTTCTGTGCCCAGCCCACTCCATGACCAGCCCTTGCAGTCTCTGCTCCATCCCCAAAGCACAAATAAACCAAAAAAAGTTCTTTTCCAGCCACTGATTTTCCTGTGGAGCAGCACTTTGCACAGCACCACAAAACGGCACTTGGCACAAAAAGGCACTTTGTCCCCATCCCCTCTGTGTGGCAGGAGGACCAAAGGACTTGGGGACAGAGGGACTGGCTGAGGAAGAGCCACCCCCAGCCCTGTGTGATGCTGATGAGCAACAGCCACGGGAGCCGAGCAGAGCCAGAGCCAGCCGTGCCCGGAGCCAACCCAGATCCACGGGAGTGCTACCAAGATCAGGGTTTAATTAAATTCCTGCAGATTTCTGGGTCTCCATAACCCTCCTTTGAGCTCTCGGCCAGCTGGGATCCGCTCTCTGGCTGCGGGACAGCAGAGCCAGGGCTGTGTTTGCAAATACACCGTCTAATACATGCAAGTGCTGAGTATGCAAAAGGCTCCCCGGTTTCCACGATTAACTAAATTACAGGAGCACAAAGGGTGGCAGTTCTTGTTTTCGGCTACCCTTTAAAAACAAGGCACGGATCAAAGTGTCCTGTGATTAAGTAAGTTCGTTAATCACACCCACGTGGTGCGAACCCACCGGCTCCGGTGCGGCCGCAGAGGGAGGGAGGGGATGAGGTTGGGCCGGGGCGGCTCCTGCTGCTTGTGGGATGGCTGTTTATTTTATTTACTTGTGTTGCCCAAACACGGCCCCGGTGGGGTGGCATGGCCAGGGGGCAGGGATGGCTCTGCCTGGGCGGGGAGAACCGGCACAGTCCCTGCCCGGCCCTCGGGGCTGCGATGCGCAAAAACTCTGCTCTTCCCTCCCGCTCGGGGTAAGTCCCGGGAAGGGAAGGATGAGCTGCGGGAGGAGGGGGCAGCGGGCACGGTGGGCACTGGGATGTCTGTCCTGGGCAGTGGTGCCCTGCAAACCCACTCCAGGAGGGGATTCCCTGTTCTGCCACCCTGGAGGGTTTGTAGCTTTGCTTTTAATCCCATATTTGTCCTTGTTAACACAGCAATGGCTTATCTAATACACAGACATTTTATCTTCCCAATATCCCATCTGTCCCTGCCCTCTGGCAGTGGGAAGCCATTCCCTGTGTCCTGGCCCTCCAGGCCTTGTCCCCAGTCCCTCTCCAGCTCTCCTGGAGCCCCTTCAGGCCCTGCCAGGGGCTCTCAGGTGTTCCTTGTCTGTGTCTCTCTGTATTTGGTGAGTGGGAGCCATCAGAGAGGGACACACTGAAGGTCCCCCCCCGTGCTCAGCCCCTGCTCTCACCCATCTCCCACCCTGCTGGGAATGTGCTCCCTGGACCTTGGAGCAATCCTGCTGGACACCTGTCAAAGCACTTGGAAAACCCAACAGCAAGTTCACCATCACATTCCTGAGCTGGTGGATCAGCCAGGAAGGGATTCAGTGCTCAGCTCATCCCTCAAGAGGCATCTGAGAGCAGGAGGTACAGTCGTGCTCCTCCAAGTGATGGAGCTGGAGGAGCTTCCAACCAGCCTGGCACTCACCACAGCCATGTGGGACACAACTGTCCCCTGCTCTGTTTGGCAGGAACCAGCATTTTCTGTGCCTGGAAACCAAGTTGGCACTGAGAGGGATTTGCAGCTCTGAGGGTCCTCCTGTCCTGTCAGTCACCGCCCTGAGCTCTGGCCAAAGATCCCCCAGGACAAGGTGTCCATCCCAGCATGGACCAGGCTGGGCTCTGTCCTGCTCCCTGCAAAACCAGCCCACAGGTGCTGTTTCCAGGAGGGCACCCTGCCCAGTCACTGTGGAGGTTGTGACAGTTTTGTACAAAAGTATTTCTCCAGCTCACCCCAGATTTAACCACCCCCAGAGACGACTCCAGCCCATTTGGGGTGGGTTGCACCACACTGGGGGTATCTGCCCAGGGAGCTTGTGTTGTTTGGTGGGTGCCACTGCCCCACTGTCACCCCACCAGCTCTGCCCCCTGCCAGGGGCAAAACAAGCCCTTCTGTGCCCCCCCTGTTGTTCAAACACCCGAGGGAGGGCAGGGAGGGCGGTGCAGCCACGGGGGCAGCACGGAAGGGGTTACAGCCATAACCCTGCAGCTCCACGTGGGACAAAGCTGGCATTTCAGGGGGCAGACAATGGGCTGTGTTTGCTGTGTGCAGCTCAGTCATCCGTTTGGCACTGGGGCTGAGCTCACCCACCCAGCGTGCCCTGCAGCGTCTCTGGCCAGCCCGCAAGGAGCAGCAGAACAAAGAGGAGCTGAGTCGGCAGGGCCGGGGCTGGGATAACGCTGGGCATCCAGCGCAGGGCACTGCCAGTCCCTCTGAATCAGCACCTCCCTGCCACCCATCTCAGCACTCTGCAGGGCCACTGCTCACACTCAGTGCCTGCCTCACATCCCAAACAATCGGTACCGGCTTGGCCTGGCTTGTGGCTGGCTGAGATTTGCAAAGCAAGAGTGCAGGTGCCAGCCCAGGGATGGAGGGACTGCCCTCCCTCTGCCCATCAGCTGGGAGGGTTTCTCCAGGGCTGCCCTTCCTCTGAACATGAGCTGGGAGGGTTTCTCCAGGACTGCCCTTCCTCTGAACATGAGCTGGGAGGGTTTCTCCAGGGCTGCCCATCAGCTGGGAGGGTTTCTCCAGGGCTGCCCTTCCTCTGAACATGAGCTGGGAGGGTTTCTCCAGGGCTGCCCTCCCTCTGTCCATCAGCTGGGAGGGTTTCTCCAGGGCTGCCCTCCCTCTGTCCATCAGCTGGGAGGGTTTGTCCAGGGCTGCCCTCCCTCTGTCCATCAGCTGGGAGGGTTTCTCCAGGGCTGCCCTCCCCCTGTCCATCAGCTGGGAGGGTTTCTCCAGGGCTGCCCTCCCTCTGTCCATCAGCTGGAAGGGTTTCTCCAGGGCTGCCCATCATCTGGGAGGGTTTCTCTAGGGCTGCCCATCAGCTGGGAGGGTTTCTCCGGGGCTGCCCATTGGCTGGGAGGGTTTCTCCAGGGCTGCCCATCAGCTGGAAGGGTTTCTCCAGGGCTGCCCTCCCTCTGAACATGAGCTGGGAGGGTTTCTCCGGGGCTGCCCATCAGCTGGGAGGGTTTCTCCAGGGCTGCCCTCCCTCTGCCCATTGGCTGGGAGGGTTTCTCCAGCAGGAGTGTTCAGTGTCAAGAAGGTGGCAGGTGGAATGTGGAGCACGAGGCTCAAAACACATCCTGGGCACGTCCACAGGGCTTGGTTTGGGCCGGGGTTTGTGTCATGAAAAGACAAGGCTCAGTTTGTCACCCTGTCCTGTTTTCTGGGCTCTGAAGTGTTTGTTCCTGGCTTTACTCCAAAACAAATTGTGTGTGAGCTGGTAAGGGACTGCTCCAGCACCTCTGCTCCATCCCACTATTCCATCCCCATGTGTCCATCCCACTATTCCATCCCCATGTATCCATGTCCACCTGTCCATGCCCACCTGTCCATGCCCACCTGTCCATGCCCCCTATTCCATCTCCACCTGTCCATGCCCACTATTCCATCCCGAACTGTCCATCCCCACTGCTCCATGCCCACCTGTCCATGCCCACCTGTCCATCCCCACCTGTCCATGCCCACTGCTCCATCCCCACCTGTCCATGCCCCTATTCCAACCCCACCTGTCCATGCCCACCTGTCCATCCCCACTGCTCCATCCCCACCTGTCCATGCCCCCTATTCCAACCCCACCTGTCCATCCCCACCTGTCCATGCCCCCTATTCCATCCCAACTTGTCCACACCCACTATTCCATCCCCACCTGTCCATGCCCACTATTCCATCCCTACTGCTCCATTGCCACATGTCCATCCCCATTGTTACATCTCAATATCCCACCCTCACATGTCCATCCCTACTGCTCCATCCCAGTAGTCCATCCCCATGGTTCCATCCAACTGCTCCATCCCACTATTCCATCCCCATGTGTCCATCCCACTATTCCATGCCCCCCTGTCCATGCCCCCCTGTCCATGCCCCCCTGTCCATGCCCCCCTGTCCATGCCCACCTGTCCATGCCCCCTATTCCATCTCCACCTGTCTATGCCCACTATTCCATCCCGAACTGTCCATGCCCACTGCTCCATGCCCACCTGTCCATGCCCACTGCTCCATCCCCACCTGTCCATGCCCCCTATTCCAACCCCACCTGTCCATGCCCACTGCTCCATCCCCACCTGTCCATGCCCCCTATTCCATCCCAACTTGTCCATACCCACTATTCCATCCCCACCTGTCCATGCCCACTATTCCATCCCTACTGCTCCATTGCCACATGTCCATCCCCATTGTTACATCTCAATATCCCACCCTCACATGTCCATCCCTACTGCTCCATCCCAGTAGTCCATCCCCATGGTTCCATCCAACTGCTCCATCCCACTATTCCACCCCCATGTGTCCATTTCCCACTATTCCATGCCCACCTGTCCATTCCCACTATTCCATCCCAACCTGTCCACGCCCACTATTCCATCCACACACATCCATGCCCCCTGCTCCATCCCACTATTCCACCCCCACCTGTCCATTCCCACTATTCCATGCCCACCTGTCCATTCCCACTATTCCATGCCCACCTGTCCATGCCCACTATTCCATCCCAACCTGTCCATGCCCACTATTCCATCCACACACATCCATGCCCCCTGCTCCATCCCACTATTCCACCCCCACCTGTCCATTCCCACTATTCCATGCCCACCTGTCCATGCCCCCTGCTCCATGCCAGGCCCTCACCCTGTCCTGGTGCTGGCAGGTTCAGCTGCACCCCACAAGTGCCCTGAGGAGGGGGATGCCCTGCAGCTGCCCAGGAACCCCACCCAGCCAACATGCCCAGTGTTTTGGAGGGTTTGGGAAGGGCCTTTCCCTGGCAGGGCGGGGCAGAAAGCACTTGGAGCTTTGGAAGTTGCATCCACTGGAATCTCCAAATGCTCCCAGCTGGCTGCTCCAAGAGGCCATTAAAGATGCAGCAGGTCTTCTTCCCACTGCCTGCACCATCAGCTCCCTCCTGGCTGGGTCAGCCAGACACGGGCAGTAAATAATTCAGGGTGAACTTCTGTTCTCTCGTCGTGTACCAGCAGTGGAGCTGTTGGGGGCTGGCTGGAAAGGGGAAATGTGTGTTCTGTGGGAACAGCTGCCTTGTTGGCCTTTGGCTTCATTTAGCAGTGGAACAAAACCTTGTGATGCCCTGGAGAAGGGAAGTGTGACCTAATTGTGGCCTCCCCGTGCCTGGGGGGAGCCTGCAGGGAGGATGGAGAGGGATGTTGGACAAGGGCATGGAGGGACAGGACAGGGGGAATGGATTCAAGCTGACAGAGAGTAGGGTTAGGTGGGGTATTGGGAAGGAATTGGTGTCTGGGAGGGTGGGCAGGCCCTGGCACAGGTTGGGCAGAGAAGCTGTGGCTGCCCCTGGATCCATCCCTGGGAGTGTCCAAGGCCAGGTTGGAGCACCCTGGGCTGGTGGGAGGTGTCCCTGCCCACGGCAGGGGTGGAATGGGATCATCTTTAAGATCCCTTCCAACCCAAACCAGTCTGGGATTCCTTGATTTATTCATAAATTAATGCTCCAGACTTATTAAAGGTCCTCAGTGTCACGGAGGTCGAGGTGTCCCGATGCTGAGTTACTGCTGGGAGTGCTCCCACTCCACACATCTCCAGCTGCCAGGGGTGCAGACACGGACACACAGGCAGCTCCTTCACTTGGCACACGCAGAGGAGTCCCTAAATTTAAAATTAAAACAGGGAGAGGCAACAGTGCCACCCACCCTGTGCCCATGGGGCATCCTGGAGGCACCATGGGAAGGGAGGCCAGGAGAGCTCAGCACTGCTCAGTGAGACATCAGGGAAGGGGCTGGTGACCTGATGTCAAGGTCTGGAGAAGGTGTTTGCAGTGACTGCACAACTCCTGTGCTGGCAGAGCCTCCCCCTGCCCCTCCTTGCTGGGATACAAACGTGATTCAGCAGCCCTGGAAACTGAAATCCATATTTTCCTCAGGAGTTCTGAAACCCATTTAAGGCCTCTAAAGAGAAAGAATTAAATTAATTTCATTCCTCTCGCCTAAGCATCCTCAGGAGCTCTTTGTCAGGAGCCTTTGGGGGGAAACAATGGGAACTTGTGCGGCGCTTGTGTGCGTGGCAGTGGCAGCACACGGAGCTGTCCCTGCCTGGGGACAATGCCTGCCATTGTCCCACCGGTGGCCTTTGAGCAGGAGCCAGCTGAGGGCCGAGCTGCAGCCCAGGGACAGCAGAGAGGGAGACCCTCTGGCAGTTGTTGTCTCCTCCAGGCGCTCCCCATCTCCCTGTGCTGCTCTTGGCTCCCACTGCAGGTTTATTAAATATTGACTCCCTCCCCGCCGCTGTTTTCTGCTCCATTATCTCCCTTTCATTTCCATTTGCAGTCCCTCTCCTTGCTGGGAATTCCAAAGTTGTGTTTTGTCTGCCTGCCTTCCTGCCCATAAATCATGGACGAGCTCCTGGCCGGGCTGAGTCCCACCAGGAAACAACACTCGAGTTGCGTCTGCTCCCAAGGACAGGGCAGGGACACGGAGATTCCGTGTCTGCTCCAGGGGGCACCACCCCAGTCTGTGAGGGAGGTGTCCCCCAGCTCCAGGGGCTCATCCACAGCCCAGGGATCCCTGGGGATTCTACAGGTGCCGGGGCTCGTCCACAGCCCAGGGATCCCTGGGGATTGTACAGGTCCAGGGGCTCATCCACAGCCCAGGGATCCCTGGGGTTCCTCCAGCTCCAGGGGTTCATCCTCACAGTCCAGAGATCCCTGGGGATTCTCCAGCTCCAGGGGCTCATCCACAGCCCAGGGATCCCTGGGGATTCTCCAGCTCCAGGGGTTCATCCACAGCCCAGGGATCCCTGGGGATCCTCCAGCTCCAGGGCCTCATCCACAGCCCAGGGATCCCTGGGGATTGTACAGGTCCAGGGGCTCGTCCTCACAGCCCAGGGATCCCTGGGGATTGTACAGCTCCAGGGGCTCATCCACAGCCCAGGGATCCCTGGGGATTCTCCATCCCAGCCTTTGCACCTGGTTTTAAACTCAGTTTTCACCCGGAGGGATGTTCAGCCTGGAGGAGAGAAGGCTCCAGGGAGACCTTGGAGCCCCTTCCAGTGCCTAAAGGGGCTCCAGGAGAGCTGGAGAGGGACTGGGGACAAGGCCTGGAGGACCAGGACACAGGGAATGGCTTCCCACTGCCAGGTGGGATATTGGGAAGGAATTGGTGGGTGGGAGGGTGGGCAGGCCCTGGCACAGGTTGGGCAGAGCCCCATCCCTTGTTTCAGCCTCAAGCTGCACTGATTGCTCAGAGCAGTCTGGAGATGAGTGGCCTCCCCCAGGGACACATTTTCTCTCTCTCCCCCCAATGGAGCAGCTGCTCCTGCTCTTTGCTGTCACTGCTTTGTCCCCACACTGCAGCAGCTCATTCCCACTGGTGTCCAGGGAAGAAGAATCTGAGCTGTGCTGACCAGGAGCTGGCCTGGCCCCTTGGCAGCCCGTGGTGCCAGGCAGGTTTGTGCCACTCTGAGCAGAGCAATCCCAGTTTTGGTGGCACAGCTGAGCCTCTCCTTTCCAGACTGGCATGATCCTGCACTGCCAAGTGCCAGGGAGGTGCCTGCAGAGTGCCCCTCTCTTTCCCTGGGGCAGAGGGAGCTGTGCTGGAGGTGCTCCCCAGGAGCCACCCTAGTGCTGAACTGGAGCTGGAGTGGGGCTGGTCTGTGCTGGAGAGGGAAGGGGGGGTCCTGTCCCTCCCCAAAGTCCTCCTGGGCCATATGGTGGCACTGAGGGCACCTGGAGCTGCAGGGAAGAGATGTGCCCATGGAATCATGGAATCATTAACCACAGAATTCCACAATGGTTTGGGTGGGAAGGGACCTCAAAGCCCACCCAGTGCCAACCCCTGCCATGGGCAGGGACACCTCCCACCAGCCCAGGTGGCTCCAGCCTGGCCTGGGACACTCCCAGGGATCCAGGGGCAGCCACAGCTTCTCTGCCCAACCTGTGCCAGGGCCTGCCCACCCTCAGCCAAGGTTTTCTCCCCATCCATGTAAGAACCATCAGGGTTGCACTTAACCCTCCTGAGTGTTGCTGTGTCTCATCATTGCCAGTGCAGTGCCACGGGCTGGGAGTTGTGCCCACGCCCTGGGAAGGAGCAGAGGGACTAAAAGGATTGATTAGTCTGGGATTAAGTGGGTGTAGCTCTGCACCCTCCTGCAGGAGGTGGGGGGTGATGCTCAGTGCTGGGAGCTGGCAGGGGAGTGGTCCTGGGCAGGGCCTGGGGCTGCTCCCATCCCACTGACATCTCAGGTGGCTTTGGTGATGCTCCTCTGATCTCCCAAGTGCTGGAAGTGGCACCAAAGGGTGTCAGCAGGGCCAGAGCAGAGCAGAGCAGAGCAGAGCTGCTGCAGGGAAATCCCATCCAAAGGGAATAACTCAGGTTTTGGCAGATGGAGATAAAGCAGAGGGCTGGTTAGAATGACCCCAATACCTGGCAGTGCCAAGAGGGAGCGTTTCCATCCACGCCTGGAGCTCAGCACGGGCTGGAGCCACACTGAGGGTGTGGACATGGGCACGGACAGGGAGGAGCAGACAGGCAGATGAGCCCATCCCTGTGCAGGAGAGGGGGTCAGACCCCACAGGGTTCTTGTGGTGACATCCAGGTGGCTGCAGAAAAGATGTGGATGTGGCAATGGAAAGGTCTGTGGGGATGGGTGGGAACTTTTCTGCTTCCAGGTGATTTTCATGGAATCATGGAGTCACAGGATGGTTTGGGTTGAAGGGACCTTAAAGATCATCCCATCCCACCCCTGCCATGGGCAGGGACACCTCCCACCAGCCCAGGCTGCTCCAACCTGGCCTTGGACACTCCCAGGGATCCAGGGGCAGCCACAGCTTCTCTGCCCAACCTGTGCCAGGGCCTGCCCACCCTGCAGCTTCTTCCCATTTTCCTTGAGAAAACTGTTCTTAGAGAGCAGCCCATGGGGTTTTAACCATTTTTCCCACTTCTTACAGCAAACCCTGTCCATGTTCCAGGCAAGGTCAGCCTTGACGTGGTGCCATCAATAACCCTCATTCCATGTGCTCAGCTCAGCTCTCCATGGAGGTTTTGGTGGCTCCACAGCTTTATCAGGAATGAAACCTCCTCTGCCACTGCTGAGGTTATTTATGAAACCCCTCCAGCTTTAAGAACATCACAGCAGGTCAGGGTCCCTCTGCAAGTGCTGAGCACCAGGGAAGAGGAGGGCCCATAAACTAATCCTCTCCCTTCAGAGCTCCTTCCATGGAGAGATAAGTAGGCAAAGGTTCAGGGGAATTTAGGAATGACTCAGCCCCAAACTTCCAGCTTTTTATGTGGAGATTTGGGTGACAAACAGACCAATTAGCTGGAGGAGGGGCTGAGGTGTCTCATTCTCCAGAGAAATTCCACACGTGCTCCTGGCACAGAGCAGGGATGGCCATTGATCCTGGTGGCATCACCTGGTGTGGATGGTCCAGGTGTGCTGGGATGAGCTCTGGGAGCTGCACATTGTGTAGCTGCTTATTTAATTTGCATAAATAAAGGTAAAACCAGAGGTGTTGCTCCTGAATGTTTATCCCAGAGTCATCTCTCAGCCTTGTGCCAGCTGAGCCCTGTTTTATCTGGCACTGCTGCCAGGCTGATTGTGGCATTTGCAACCGTCACCTTCCCAGTGACAGACGACAAATGACTTCCAAAAATCCTCTTATTCCCTTCAAAGAATTCCTTCCCTGCGCTGCACATCGATGTCAGGCAGCTGCTGTGTGAGGGTGGCTGATTTCATGGCAAACTTTGCAAGCTGCTTTTGCCCTGGATGTGCCTCAGAGCAGGATTTGGAGCTGCCTGTGCCTTCCTGCCGAGCCCTAAGCCAAGGAATTCAGGATGCCCTGAATTGCCCCAACCTGTGCCAGGTGTTGTGGCTGGCACAGCTCCCGGGCCCGGAATGTGCCCCTGTGTGAGGAGGGACATGAAATGCTGAGGTGATTTGCCCTTGGTTGAGGAAACTCCAGCTCCTGAGAGCTTCCATGGTGGGAATTCCTGTTGGGAAGTGCTGGGATTCCTCCTGTTGGAGCAACTTTGTCGTCACAGGTGAATCCCAGCTGGGAATTTGCTGCTGGGAGGGACAAGGAGCCTGGACTGGGATTGTCCCCAGCTCAGTGTGCCCTGCTCTGTTATCAGGGACACTCCACTGCTCCCTTATCTCACAGCAGGGCTGGGAAGCTTAATTAACTAATTAATCTTTCCAAGAATGGTGATAGTTCCAGATAAAAGACACCGAGCAAAGTATCTGTTACCGTTCCCTTCACCAGCACAATAACGTTGTTATTCCCTCCCGGGGGCTCCCTGGGTTTAACCCGTGGTTTATTAAGGGTACTGCAAGAATTCCAGGCTTTTCCCACAGCACTTGTGTGGAATTCTGAGCTGTCCCTGGGGCAACACTTTCCCCAGTGCCTGTGGAGCAGGAACCCACACCTTTGGCATTGCCCAGGTCCCTGGTGCTCCGTGGGCAGGGTGGGTGTAATCCAGGACAGGCTGTTCCTCTCTGTCCCACTCAGGGATGTATTATGTCTTTTTTCCTAATTAGAGCAAGCACATTTAATTAGTCATGGATTTAGAGCACACCCTGAGAAAGGCTCCCTGTCACTTCCATGGATTTCCATGGCAGGGCTGTGTGTGGTGCCACACAGGATTCCTGGTGTGCCACCCGTGCCTCTGGCACCACTGCCAGCCCAGAGGGAATTAAGGGAGGAATGACGTGGATCAGTGGGGGGTGGGCTTGGGGGGCACCCTGGAAAGCCCCTCAGAGGGGCAGGAGCTGCTCCCCTGTTGTCCCTGTGGCTGCAGTGGCAGAGCTGAGGATGGAGATCATGGAACCTCAGGCTGGTTTGGTTGGAAGGAACCTGAAGGATCATCCAGTGCCACCCCTGCCGTGGGCAGGGACACCTCCCACCAGCCCAGGCTGCTCCAACCTGGCCTGGGACACTCCCAGGGATCCAGGGGCAGCCACAGCTGCTCTGCCCAACCTGTGCCAGGGCCTGCCCACCCTACCAGGACAGGATTTGTCCCCATCTCCCCTCTCCCTGCCCTGGCAGCACAAGGCCATTCCCGGTGTCCTGCCCTTCCATCTTTGTCCAGCGTGGCCGTTGAGGCGAAATGGAGGTGGTGGAGCATCCCCCCCACCCCGCTCCAGACCCTTCCCTGTCCCTGTCCCATCCCCATCCCATCCCAGTCCCATCCCCGTCCCAGTCCCATCCCCATCCCAGTCCCATCCCTTCCCCATCCCTGTCCCAGTCCCACTCCTGTCCCGTCCCAGTCCCACTTCTGTCCCATCCCTGTCCCATCCCCTGTTCCATCTCAATCCCATCCCTGTTCCATCCCAGTCCCATCCCTTCCCCATCCCTGTCCCAGTCCCACTCCTGTCTCATCCCTGGCCCAGTCCCACTCCTGTCCTGTCCTAGTCCCATTCCTTCCCCATCCCTGTCCCAGTCCCATTCCTTCCCCATCCCTGTCCCAGTCCCATCCCTTCCCCATCTCAGTCCCATCCGTTCCCCATCTCTGTCCCAGTACCACTCCTGTCTCATCCCTGTCCCATCCCTTCCCCATCTCTGTCCCAGTCCCACTCCTGTCCCGTCCTAGTCCCACTCCTGTCCCATCCCTTCCCCATCCCTGTCCCAGTCCCATCCTCATCCCAGTCCCAGTTCCACTCCTGTCTCATCCCTGTCCCATCCCAGTCCCATCCCTTCCCCATCCCTGTCCCAGTCCCATTCCTGTCTCATCCCAGTCCCATCCCAGTCCCATCCCTTCCCCATCTCTGTCCCAGTCCCACTCCTGTCCCATCCCTGTTCCATTCCTTTCCTATCCCCCGTCCCATGCCCATCCCACTCCCCACGCCCCTCCCGCCTCGGGCCGCCGGACTACGAGTCCCACAGTGCGGCGCGGGGCGGGGGCGGAGCGGGCTTTGTGCGGGCGGCATGCGGGGGAGCGGCAGCCGGGGCTGGAGCCGGAGCTGCCGTCGGAGCCGCCGCCGCCGCAGCCGCAGCCGGAGCCGGAGCCGGAGCGAGCCCGCCCCGCGGGGCGGAGGGCGAGGCCGGCGGGCCATGCCGGGCGGGCGGGCGGCGCTGGTGCTGGTGCAGCCGCCGCGGCCGCGGTAGGACGAGCGGGGCCGAGCGGAGCGGAGCGGAGCGGAGGGAGCGGAGGGGCAGCCATGGGCAACGCGGGCAGCGTGGAGGCGCCGCACGCGGAGCTGCGGGCACACGGCGCGCCCCTGCGCCTGCCCATGCCCGAGCCCGCCGAGCTGGAGGAGCGCTTCGCCGCCGTGCTGGTGAGTGAGGGAGGGAGTGAGTGTGTGCCGAGCCCGGCCATTGTCCGCCCGCAGCCGCCGCTCGGGCCGGGAGCTGCCTCCGGGCTCGGCCCCCGCCCGCGGGACGGGCCGCGCTCTTTGTCTCCGAGCCCCCCGAGAGCCGCCGGGAGCGCGGCCCGGGCGGAGCCCCCGCCGGAGAGCCCCGGGCAGAGCCCCCGCCGGAGAGCCCCGGGCAGAGCCCCCGCCGGAGAGCCCGGGGCAAAGCCCCCGCCGGAGAGCCCGAGGCAGAGCCCCCGCCGGAGCTCCCCGGGCAGAGTCCCCCGGGCAGAGCCCCCTCCGGAGCGCCCCGGGCAGAGCCCCCTCCGGAGCGCCCCGGGCAGAGTCCCCCGGGCAGAGCCCCCTCCGGAGCGCCCCGGGCAGAGTCCCCCGGGCAGAGCCCCCTCCGGAGCGCCCCGGGCAGAGTCCCCCGGGCAGAGCCCCCTCCGGAGCCCCCCGGGCAGAGCCCCCTCCGGAGCCCCCCGGGCAGAGACCCCTCCGGAGCGCCCCGGGCAGAGTCCCCCGGGCAGAGCCCCCTCCGGAGCGCCCCGGGCAGGGGCAGTGCGGACCGCGGGGGGAGCGGGCAGGGCGGGGAGGGAGTGCGGGGGCGGCACGACCCGCCGGGACACCCCCGGGCCACCCCGGGCATGTGTGTGTGCCCCGGGACTCCCCGGGCATGTGTGTGTGCCCCGGGACTCCCCGGGCATGTGTGCCCACCCCGGGGACGCCGTGGCACTACCCCCTCCCGGGGGACACCCCGATCCTGTCCCACTCTCCCCGGGGACACCCCCGCCCTGTCCCCCCGGTTTGTGCGGGCACCGGGGGCCGGTGCGGGGCGCGGGTTTGTATGAGCGGGACGGGCTCGGTGTTTGCGATCAGCTCGGCAGGGCAGGGCTGTGCCCCCCTCGGTGCCCCCTTCGGTGCCCTCTTCGGTGCTTCCTTTGGTTCTCCCTTTGGTGCCCCCTTTGGTTCTCCCTTTAGTCCTTCCTTCGGTTCTCCCTTCGGTGCTCCCCCGTGCGCTGCATCGGGCAGACCCGCTCGTTCTCAGGATTATCGCGACCCATCTCCTCTGCCATGTCATGCCCACTTTGAGCCAGGGTTACATGTGGGGCAGCGGCTGGGGCAGCACGGGCTCATGTGCGTGCCATGCCCTGCGCTCCCTGCAGTGCCAGGGGGAGCCCAGCAAGAAGAGCCACTGCCCGAGCCATTCCCAGCTCCCATCCCAGAGCAGCCCGAGCCATTCCCAGCTCACATCCCAGAGCAGCCTGAGCAATTCCCATCTCACATCCCAGAGCTGCCCGAGCCATTCCCAGCTCATCCCAGAGCTGCCCGAGCCATTCCCATCTCACATCCCAGAGCAGCCTGAGCCATTCCCATCTCACATCCCAGAGCAGCCCGAGCCATTCCCATCTCACATCCCAGAGCAGCCCGAGCCATTCCCAGCTCATCCCAGAGCAGCCCCTGCCCCCCCTCCCCGGTCCTTGAAACGCTCCCGGCGCTGGGCGAGGATTCACAAACTGGTGTGTGTTGGGGATTATTTCTGGTTAGACCCAATTAGATTATCATGTCTAAGAAAAGCATAAGCCTATTGAGGCAGAACCCCCACGGCCGAGCCACATGGCGAGGGACATGTCCCGATTGTTGGGCACGGTGGAAACCCCTGACATGGTGTTGCTCCTGTCGGGAGAGCTGTGGTGGAAACCCCTGACATGGTGTTGCTCCTGTCGGGAGAGCCGTGGTGGAAAATCCTGACATGGTGTTGCTCCTGTCGGGACAGCCGTGGTGGAAAACCCTGAGCTGGTGTTGCTCCTGTCGGGACAGCCGTGGTGGGTTTGCAGGTGGGAGATGCTCCCATTGAGGAGCATCCCATCCTCAGAATCCAGGCTGGGTTCACCTGAGCCTGGCACGGGGTGGTCTGGGTGCCCCTGCCCGCGTGGTCTGTGGCAGAACATCGGTGGGTGTGAGTTCGGGCTGATGGATCAGATCAGTCAGAGGCAGAGGGAGAGACGTGGAAGGCCAATAGCGGAGCCAGCAGGACCATGCCCGTTGTTTCCTGAGGTACTTGCAAGGAGGAGATGGCCCTGTGGTTTTAAGGCTGGACTTAAATTAAGGCTTGGAGGGCGATGCTGTGGCCGTGGCTTTGCTGGAGGGAGAGGCTGCCCAAGCAGAAGGGATGTTGGATGGTTTGCTCCCATTCACTCCTCCTCCCGCTGGGAGAAGCTGCAAGATGGGGCCCAAAAATCACCTTCATGCCCCTCTTGAAGCCAGGCAGGGCTGGCTGGTGGTGGTGCAGCTTCCAGGAAATATCTGAGCAGTTTCTGACTGAATAAACTCACAGGCTGTTATTATTTGGCTTTCTCTGTGGCTCTGAGGGAGGGATGAGTGTGCCACTGGTCAAACCCCAGAGCTGGGCAGGCAGGAGGAGTGCAGGGATTAGTCAGAAAGGAATAGTTGGGGGAAAAAAGATGAGGAATATTTTCTGTGGGGAGGGAGGGTTAGTCAGGAGATGTGAGTATGAAGAAGCAGCTGAAGGTTGTAGGACTAAACCTCCCTTTCTTTACACGCTGTCTCCAGAAATTAGCCTGGCACGAGCTCTGCTTGCCCACTCGGGAGCCCTGGTGAGGTCCTGGAGGGCTTTGCTGACAGCAGCAATTTTCCTGTCCCTGCTCAGGTCTCCAGGAGTGTTTGTGACGCTGATGAACGTGCAGTTCTGCTGGGCAGCTCCTGCAGGGCTGGAATCGGCGTGCCCAGGGGTTTGTGCCCAGTGCTGGGGGTCAGGATGGGGTCATGGGGACAGGTCCCTCCTGTGCAGCCTCACAGGGGTGGTTTGGAGTTGCTGTCGTTGCCCCTGGTGCAGAACAATGAGCCAACACCCTCCAAAGGGTGCCCGTGGCCCCCAGGGGAGCTCAGGGGGGCTGTGATTTACCACAAGTGCCATGACATCGACTGGTTTGCTTTTCCCACTTTGAACACGCTCTCCTGAGCCCCTCCAGGCTCTCTGGGGGCCCTGCAGCTGATGGACCTGAGTGCTATTAGAGGACTTTGTGTTGAGGAAGACTCTGCTGAGGTGGCTTGTCCACCCCAAACAGGCAGAGTGACCTCAAACACCCACAGTCACTCGCTGCCCCCTTGGGCACCTCTCTCTTGGAGGTGTGTGAATGGCAGGGGGTGATGGGCAGTGCCCCAGGGCACACTCTGTGGGTGAAGCTCTCCCATCTCGTGTGTGTCACGGTGCCCTTGGTGTTACCAGGGCTGTGCTGAGCACACAGGAGGGACAGGGATGGGGGACAGGGGTGGGGGACAGGGATGGGGGACAGGGATGTGGGACAGTGGTGCCAGGTGTGGCTGTGCCACCCCTCCTGGCATGAGAGGATGTCCCTGGGCATCTGTGTCTCCTGGGGCTGTGTTTGGCAGGCTGTAGTAAAGGTGCCTCCATGGTTTGTGTGTTGTGCTGGGTCTGTGCTGGTGAGGCCCAGGGGGTGTGTTGTGTTTGGTGGGATGCACTTCATGGAGGATAATCCAGGAGCCATCCAGGTTCTGTCTGAGAGCTGGGTTGTTTCTTCCACCTCTCAGCCTGATGTGAATTGTTCCCTTTTCCTGGGAAATGATTCCCTGAGTCTCAAGTTTACACAGAGTGTGAGGTGCAGGCAAGTGCTGGTGTGGCACTGCCCACCCAGTTCCCCCTTTGCCTGGGAGGGGTGATGGCCAAACTGAGATCTGGATGCCAGAGCTGCCTTGGAGCCTTCCCAGCACTGGCACATCCCCTGCAGGAACCTCTGGCTGTGGTCCCTTCCCCACCAGGCTCCCTGTTCCTCCTCAGCCATGTGGGATGCTTTCCTGGCTGTATCCCATGGGGGTGTGGGGTGAGGATGCAGGAGCCCTGGGTGTTGATATCCACCTGTGGGCTCTGGTACCCAGCCCTGGGCTCTGGTGCCCAGCCCTGGGTGCTGGTACCCATCCCTGGGCTCTGGTACCCACCCTTAGGTGCTGGTACTCAGCCCTGTGTTCTGGTACCCAGCTGTGGGCTCTGGTACCCATCTCTGGGCTCTGGTACCCAGCCTTGGGTTCTGGTACCCGGTCCTGGGCTCTGGTACCCAGCTGTGGGTTCTGGTACCCAGCTGTGGGTTCTGGTACCCAGCCCTGGGTGCTGGTACCCAGCTGTGGGTTCTGGTACCCAGCTGTGGGTTCTGGTACCCGGTTCTGGGCTCTGGTACCCAGCTGTGGGTTCTGGTACCCAGCCCTGGGTGTTGGTACCCAGCCTTGGGTTCTGGTACCCGGTTCTGGGCTCTGGTACCCAGCTGTGGGTTTTGTTACCCAGCCCTGGGTTTTGTTACCCAGCTGTGGGCTCTGGTACCCAGCTGTGGGCTCTGGTACCCAGCCCTGGGTTCTGGTACCCAGCTGTGGGCTCTGGTACCCAGCCCTGGGTTCTGGTACCCAGCTGTGGGCTCTGGTGCCCAGCCCTGGGTTCTGGTGCCCAGCCCTGGGCTCTGGTACCCAGCCCCAAGTTCTGGTACCCAGCCCTGGGCTCTGGTACCCAGCCCTGCTTTGCTGCAGAGGAAACCATTGCTGAGCAAACCCAGCGTGCCAGGAGTGTTGCAGACACGGTGGCACCAGTGGCACTGCTGTGCCATGTGGGCAGTGGCACCCACGGGGTGCCTTCCAGGCTCCCAGCTCTGCTGCAGGGTGGTCTCTCCCTGCCCCACCCCACGCCAGGGGGGTTGGAGGCCCAGCCTGGCCAGGGCTGGCAGGGGAAGTTCTGCCTAATGAGCTGGGATTGACATCATTGCACTGCTGGATTACAAATCTGTGCCGGGGCTCACAGGAAATCTCCTCTTCCCCTCCGGGTGGGATTGCTCTGCACAAAGAGGCCTCTGTGGGATGCAGGGAAGGGGCTTGGGCAGCGGGCAGGGCTCTGTGTGCCACCCTCAGGTTGGCAGGAGGGCTCTGGTGCTGCCCAGGGCACCTTCCCCTTCCCCTGAACTTCCCTCCTGGCTGGGTTTGTCCCAGCGCCGCTTCCCACACCAGCAAAGGCACTTTGAGTGTCTCCTGCTCAAGAATTCCAAAGCTCAGTGTGAAAACCCTTAATATTTCCCAGCTGTTTTCCATCCCCCTCGCTGGTCCATCACGTATATTTAGGCTCTGTTTTATAATATATGTGCTGAGGGGCTGCAAGGCATTAAAGAGCAGGACATGAGGGGCATGTCTGGGGGCAGGGCAGGCCCCTCGTGGGGCACTTGGTGGGGCACTGCAGTCCTTGGTGGAATTCCTAAATTGAACAGAAGTGGGCTGGATTTCAGCTGAGATCCTGAACTGCCTGATGATGCTCCCGTGCCAGGTGGGGTTTGTGGGGTTGGGAGGCAGGATGTGGAACTTGGGAGATCCTGAACTGCCTGATGATGCTCCTGTGCCAGGTGGGATCTGTGGTGGGTTTGTGGGGTTGGGAGGCAGGATGTGAAATTGGGAGATCTTGAACTGTCTGATGATGCTCCTGTGCCAGGTGGGATCCGTGGTGGGTTTGTGGGGTTGGGAGGCAGGATGTAGAATTGGGAGATCCTGAACTCCCTGATGCTCCCATGCCAGGTGGGATTCGTGGTGGGTTTGTGGGGTTGGGAAGCACTCCCTGATGCTCCTGTGCCAGGTGGGATCCATGGTGGGTTTGTGGAATTGAGAGGCAGGATATGAAATTGGGAGATCCTGAACTCCCTGATGATGCTCCTGTGCCAGGTGGGATCTGTGGTGGGTTTGTGGGGTTGGGAAGCACTCCCTGATGCTCCCATGCCAGGTGGGATCCGTGGTGGGTTTTTGGGGTTGGGAAGCACTCCCTGATGCTCCTGTGCCAGGTGGGATCCATGGTGGGTTTGTGGGATTGAGAGTCAGGATGTGGAATTGGGAGATCCTGAACTGTCTGATGATGCTCCTGTGCCAGGTGGGATCCGTGGTGGGTTTGTGGGGTTGGGAAGCACTCCCTGATGCTCCTGTGCCAGGTGGGATCCATGGTGGGTTTGTGGGATTGAGAGTCAGGATGTGGAATTGGGAGATCCTGAACTGTCTGATGATGCTCCTGTGCCAGGTGGGATCTGTGGTGGGTTTGTGGGGTTGGGAAGCACTCCCTGATTATGCTCCTGTGCCAGGTGGGATCCGTGGTGGGTTTGTGGGATTGAGAGGCAGGATGTGGAATTGGGAGATCCTGCACCAGGTTTGGGAATCTCAGGCAAAGGAGATTTCTGGAATTGAGCCCTGTTGGGTCCCTTGTTCAGGCTCCATCTCAGACGTGTCCCTGCCCTGGGCTTTCCCTCGAGGTCTCCTGAAATAACTGGGGCATTGGCACCTCTTGCCTGAAGAAACAAGCCAATAAATCAGGTTGTTAAATGTCTTTATTTCAGGGTGGGTGGGGACACTCCTGCCAAGCTGCTGTGTCAGTCACTCGGTGCCATTTGTAACTTTTTCCACCCAGACATCACGGGAGAATATTTTTATAGCACTGATTTTTAATGTGAATGTCTGGAACGTGAGCTCTGAGGTGAGCAAGCAAGTTCTTGGTGTGGAAAGGCCCTGCCTTCCCCCTGCCCCACCAGGGCACTGAACTCTGGCAGACTTTTATCCACTTCCTTAACCTTGGGTGCAAGATAAAAGGGGTTTATTATTTTTATTTTGTCTTCACCAGCAAGGTCACCCCAGCCTTGGCCCTGAGGGGTGAGATGTTCAGCTCTGTGGTCCTGCATGTGGTGGGTGATGAGGGCAAAGGATCTGGGAGAGGGGCAGAATGACATTACAAGATGATCTTACACAAACCAGCAGCTCTTGAGTTGTGTTCAGTTCATCACTGAGTGGCTCCAAGTCACCAGTGGCTGCTTTTAGTCTTTCATTTATAAACAGAAACTGCAAGAAAAGGAGTCAAAACTGACAGAAACTTCTCCCCCCAAACAGCAGAACTGAGCAGAAACAACCCCAGACTGAAATGTTTGATTTCCTTGTGTTTGTTCAAAAGCACTTGTTATTTTTATTATAGTTTTGTGTCGTTCCACAAAGTTTATAAATTATTCAGGCACTTCTTAAAGACTAAAAATGAAACATCCCTGTGAAGGTGTGTGTGGTAATTATCAGCCTGTGTCCCTGGGTGGCTCCCTGAGAGAAGGGGAGTGTTTCCCTGCTGGAATTTTGGGAGCTGGATGCTCTTTGTTGCTGCAGAAGGGCCTGACCTGGTGCTCCAGCTGGGTCAGCACCACCCCTGTTTTTAGCAGGTTTAACTGGGGCTCCTTTCGAGGTCAGCACCTGCTGCAGCAAAGCATTTGCCTTCCCAATCTGTCAGAAAAGGTGCTTTAAATCTGTCCCCTTGGGCTGTCCCTTCACAGCCAGGAGAGGGGATGACCCTCCAGGAGCAGTTTGGTTTCTTTTCCTCATTATTTCTGCCCTGAATCAGACCAAGCTGTGCCATTCCCCTTCTCATCTTTTGTTTGCTCTCTGGGGGTTACTTGGGGACAAACCTTTTTCCCCAAAAGCAGTTTCAGTTTGGAGCTTTCAGCATTTCTGTTGTTCCCCAGACTCTTGCTGCCCTTTCAGCAGCTGGGAAGTGAGACTGGGCAGTGCCCACTGGTCTGTTCAGAGCTGCAGAATCCCTGGGCTGGGTGGCACTTTTGCTTTTGCTTTGCAGTGTCAGTGGGGCCCCTGCCCTGGCACCAACCTCGGGGGGGTGTGAGGGACCAGGGAGGGTCTCAGGGGGTGGGTTTGTGCTCCAGGGGCACCTCCTGTGCCTCCAGGGGAAGGGGTGCCACGTTGGCACTGGTGCCCGGTGGGGTTGGTTTGGTTTTGCTGCAGGTTCTGCTGCACAGGTTGTTGTCAGGAGTTGGTGGTGCCCCTCACAGGAGGCTTTGGTGCCACTCACACTGGGCATGGAATGGTTTGGGTTGGAAGGGACCTTAAACCCAAGCAGGGACACCTCCCACCAGCCCAGGGTGCTCCAGCCTGACCTTGGACACTCCCAGGGATGGATCCAGGGGCAGCCACAGCTTCTCTGCCCAACCTGTGCCAGTCCCTGCCCACCCTCCCAGCCACCAATTCCTTCCCAATACCCCCCCCAGCCCTGCCCTCTGGCAGTGGGAAGCCATTCCCTGTGTCCTGTCCCTCCATCCCTTGTCCCAAGTCCTTCTCCAGAGGGACTGATTCTGATCCATGTTTGAGGCATCACTCAGAGCTCCTTGACCTGCTCATGGATAATGATTCCCATGGTCAAGCTGTAATTTAGAACCAAAATAGGGCAGGGAATGCCCGTGGGACTCAGATTTTACAGGGGTAAACCCATGGATTGATTTCATACAATCCCAGACTGGTTTGGGTTGGAGGGACCTCAAAGCCCACCCAGTGCCACCCCCTGCCATGGGCAGGGACACCTCCCAGTGTCCCAGGTGGCTCCAGCCTGGCCTTGGACACTCCCAGGGATCCAGGGGCAGCCACAGCTTCTCTGGGCAGCCCAGCCCAGCCCATCCTTGCATTCCATGTCCCTGCAGCTGGCCTGGGATGGGCAGGGAATGCTGGTGAGTGCCAGGAGGAGGCTGTGGAGCAGCACGTGGTGCCCACGGTGCCCCCGTGCCCTGCATGGGAATGGAGAGCAAGTGAATGATGCAGGACATGCTAATGCAGCCCCACCCCAGCCCCAGGTCAGCTCTGGGCACCTGGGCTGCCTCCTGAGCTTGAACCAAGCACCTCATGGTCAGGATCAAAGTGCTGCCCAGCCCTGGAAGCCCCGGGTGGTTTTCCTGGTGCCTTTTGGGTGCTGTGCCCTCAGAAGGGGCAGTGGCAGCAGGAGGATGGGCTGTGGCTGGAACGTGCCCTGCTCACTCCTGGGACATGGAAATGGGATTTTTTTTCTGGTAACAAGAAGATTAGGCCTTAAAAAAGTAGCAGGAGGTGCTCCCAGGCAGTGTGGAAGCAGCTGGGGCAGCTGCTGGGGGGTTTCTGGGGCCAGCAATGTGCAGCCACATTTGAGACAAACTGGGCTGAATTATTGTTTGTTTTCTGCTTTGTTTGGAGGGAATTTGGTGTGGGAAAGAAGTGACACCAACTTGTTCCATTTGATTTATGTTTGGGTTAGAAAAACCTCTCTGGAGTGAGGCTGCAGCATCCCTGAGCCCAGGGGATGGGCAGGTAACAGCTCTGCCCCTTAAAAAGGGCTAATTTCCCTTTTATCACACCCTGCTAATTGTGGTTCTGGAGGGTCAGTGCAGTCAGAGGAGCAGATTTGCATCCCGTGGCCTTCACACACTCAAATCAGTTGATCCTGGAGGGCTTTGCTTTGCCCACCCAGAATTGGCACTGAGGAAAGAGTTCGTCCTGCAAAGGGCTCCAGTTGGAGCTGGATCTCAGGGAAAGGTCCTTCCCCCAGAGGGTGGTGGGCACTGACCAGGTTCCCCAGGGAGGATTGGGTTGGATCTCAGGGAAAGGTCCTTCCCCCAGAGGGTGGTGGGCACTGACCAGCCTGCCCAGGGCAGGGTTGGGTTGGATCTCAGGGAAAGGTCCTTCCCCCAGAGGGTGGTGGGCACTGCCCAGGCTCCCCAGGGCAGGATTGGGTTGGATCTCAGGGAAAGGTCCTTCCCCCAGAGGGTGGTGGGCACTGACCAGCCTGCCCAGGGCAGGGTTGGGTTGGATCTCAGGGAAAGGTCCTTCCCCCAGAGGGTGGTGGGCACTGACCAGCCTGCCCAGGGAGGGTCAGGGTGGATTTTAGGGAAAGGTCCTTCCCCCAGAGGGTGGTGGGCACTGCCCAGGCTCCTCAGGGCAGGGGGCACAGTCCCAGGACTGCCAGAGCTCCAGGAGGGTTTGGACAATGGGACAGGGACAGGGTGGGATTGTTGGGGGGTCTGTGCAGGGCCAGGGCTTGGACTGACCATCCCTGGGGATCCCTCCCAGCTCAGGATCTTCCAGGGTTCTGTGGAAAGCCCATGATGTGACCCCCTGTTTTAACCCAGTGTTGTTCCACTTGCTCTGGTTGTTCTGCCCTTCCCCATCTGCTTTGTTGAGATGCACAACGTTTCACAGGGATGTGTTGGAAAACACAAGCACTAATTTGTCCCAGGCTGTGTCTCTCCTAAAATAGTGCCTTTCCCAAGTGTTTCACTGCAGGAGGGCCTGGGCAGTGCAGAACTTGCAGAGACTCACCATGTGTTGCTTTTCAGTGTGCTGAGGGGTCTCTCAACAAGTGGAGTGCCCGTCAGCTGGTCCTGCCCAGCATTAAACATATATTTGGGGAGGAGATTCATCAAGCAGCAGAATGGTGGCTTTGTGCTGGCCATGAATGGGCTTCTCATGAGTGCTGGGGCTGTGGGGACCTCCAGCACTCGGCACTGCAGCTCTGCAGAGCAGCTGAGTGTCCTGGGCATGAGCTGGAAACGTGCCCGTCCCAGAGGCAAGTGGGGACACCTCGGCACGGGCAGCCTGGGAGGGAACTGTCCTGCCAGGGCTGGGCTGGGCACAGCCTGGGCTGGGGGCCAGGGAAAGCCCCGTGTCACAGAGATCCACTGGAAAACTCCTGGAAGTCGAGAGTCCTCTGGGTGTGTTGTGTGATGGGCACAGGGCTGTGTGAGCCGTGGGGTGGGAGGACAGGGGGAATGGGCTGAAGGTGAAGGAGGGCAGGATGAGGTGGGATGTTGGGAAGGAATTCCTGGCTGGGAGGGTGGGCAGGCTCTGGCACAGGTTGCCCATTTATCCTTTATTGGGAGACTGAGAGAGCTGGGAATGTTCACCTGGAGAAGAGAAGGCTCCAGGGACACCTGAGAGCCCTTGGCAGGGCCTGAAGGGGCTCCAGGAAAGCTGGAGAGGGACTGGGGACAAGGGATGGAGGGACAGGACACAGGGAATGGGATACTGGGAATAGGTGGGATATTGGGAAGGAATTGGTGGCTGTGAGGGTGGGCAGGCCCTGGCACAGGTTGGGCAGGGCAGCTGTGGCTGTCCCTGGATCCCTGGGAGTGTCCAAGGCCAGGTTGGAGCAACCTGGGCTGGTGGGAGGTGTCCCTGACCTTGGGATGAGACAATCCTTAATGTCCCTTCCAACCCAAACCAGTGTGTGATTCTATACCAGAAGTTGTATCCTGGTGGTCCAGTGGTTGGTGATGGCAGGAGGAGCCCACAGGGCTGCCCTTGGTGTCTCCCAATTCCATGGGCACCTCTGGCCACTCACTCTCTGGCCACTCTCCCTACAGGAATGTTGGTCCAGGGCAGAAGTTGCTCCCACACAGGATATTCCAGAAGCAAATGAGGAAATTTTGGGCTGTTATGGGAGACACCTTAAAAAAGACAAGAATTAATGTCTGTTGGTGGGAGGTGGTTTTTAATATACATTATTTGGCCAGAAATCATTTCCTATAAAAGGCCTTGGGGCGACTGTAGATGGGACATCTGGTCCTTGTTTGTCTGCAAAATGACTGTGCAGAGGAGGCCAAAAGCAGAGAATGGAGGGTTGGAGGAGTTGGCAGAGCTGCTGCAGCCTTTCAGAGGGCACTAATTACAGGGAAGCACCAAAGTGGCCAGTCCAGGAGCTCTGGCTGTTCATCCATCCAAGCCTGGCACATCCCTCTGGTGTCCCTGCTGTCCTGCTCTGTGGGGGACAGGTGGATAACTGGGCTGGGAAGGGATGGGAAAGGGCTGGGAAGGGATGGGAAAGGGCTGGGAAGGGATGGGAAGGGCTGGGAAGGGATGGAAAGGGCTGGGAAGGGATGGGAAGGGATGGGAAAGGGCTGGGAAGGGATGGGAAGGGCTGGGAAGGGATGGAAAGGGCTGGGAAGGGATGGGAAGTGATGGGAAGGGGCTGGGAAGGGCTGGGAAAGGGCTGGGAAGGGTCTGGGAAGGGCTGGGAAAGGGCTGGGAAGGGCTGGGAAAGGGCTGGGAAGGGATGGGAAAGGGCTGGGAAGGGCTGGGAAAGGGGAAGGGCTGGGAAGGGGCTGGGAAAGGGCTGGGAAAGGGGAAGGGTGGGGAAGGGCTGGGAAGGGCTGGAGGTCACCTGGCTGATCTATGCAGTGGTTTTCACAGAGATATCCCATAATTTCATGTGGCTGGGGGTGCTTCAAAGGGCTCCCTGCCCAGCTCTGAGCCCTGCGAGCTCAGACCATCAAATCCATGAACTCTCACAAATATTTAACTTAAAGCCTGGGCAAAGAAGGGCTTTGGTGTCGTGGGTGGGGGAACCTCTGGGGGTCTGCACACCCTCAGTGCTGGGGGAGCCTGGGGTTTGTCTCTGCTCTCACACACAAGGAGCCCAAAGCTGGAAGTGGCAAGAATTATCTTGGACCTCCGTGGGCAGCAGGTTGGTGTTGGTTGGTATTGGTGGGTGTTGGTTGGTGTTGGTTGGTGTTGGTTGGTATTGGTTGGTATTGGTTGGCATCAGGGTGAGATGGGGCTCCCAGAGCTTTACTGGGAGCTGGTATTGGTTGGTATTGGTTGGTATTGGTTGGCATCAGAGTGAAATGGGGCTCCCAGAGCTTTGATGGGGAGCTGATACTGGTTGGTATTGGTTGGTGTTGGTTGGTATTGGTTGGCATCAGGTGAAATGGGGCTCCTAGAGCTTTGCTGGGAGCTGATATTGGTTGGTATTGGTTGGTGTTAGTTGGTATTGGTTGGTATTGGTTGGCATCAGGGTGAGATGGGACTCCCAGAGCTTTGCTAGGGAGCTGGTATTGGTTGGTATTAGTTGGAATTGGTTGGTGTTGGTTGGCATTGGTTGGCATCAGGTGAAATGGGGCTCCCAGAGCTTTGCTGGGAGCTGATGGGAAGCTGGTATTGGTTGGTATTGGTTGGTATTGGTTGGCATCAGAGTGAAATGGGGCTCCCAGAGCTTTGATGGGGAGCTGATACTGGTTGGTATTGGTTGGTGTTGGTTGGTATTGGTTGGTATTGGTTGGCATCAGGGTGAGATGGGACTCCCAGAGCTTTGCTAGGGAGCTGGTATTGGTTGGTATTAGTTGGAATTGGTTGGTGTTGGTTGGCATTGGTTGGCATCAGGTGAAATGGGGCTCCTAGAGCTTTGCTGGGAGCTGATATTGGTTGGTATTGGTTGATATTGGTTGGTATTGGTTGGCATCAGGGTGAGATGGGGCTCCCAGAGCTTTGCTGGGAGCTGTTGGGAAGCTGGTATTGGTTGATATTGGTTGGTATTGGTTGGCATCAGGTGAAATGGGGCTCCCAGAGCTTTGCTGGGAGCTGATATTGGTTGGTATTGGTTGATATTGGTTGGTATTGGTTGGCATCAGGGTGAGATGGGGCTCCCAGAGCTTTACTGGGAGCTGGTTTTGGTTGGTATTGGTTGATATTGGTTGGCATTGGTTGGCATCAGGGTGAGATGGGGCTGCCAGAGCTTTGCTGGGAGCTGATACTGGTTGGTATTGGTTGGTGTTGGTTGGTATTGGTTGGTATGGGTTGGCATCAGGTGAAATGGGGCTGCCAGAGCTTTGCTGGGAGCTGATATTGGTTGGTATTGGTTGGAATTGGTTGGTATTGGTTGGCATTGGTTGGCATCAGGTGAAATGGGGCTGCCAGAGCTTTGCTGGGGAGCTGATATTGGTTGGTATTGGTTGGCATCAGGGTGAGATGGGGCTCCCAGAGCTTTGCTGGGGAGCTGGTGTTGGTTAGTATTGGTTGGCATCAGGGGAAATGGGGCTCCCAGAGCTTTGCTGGGAGCTGATACTGGTTGGTGTTGGTTGATATTGGTTGGTATTGGTTGGCATCAGGGGAAATGGGGCTCCCAGAGCTTTGCTGGGGAGCTGGTATTGGTTGGTATTGGTTGATATTGGTTGGTATTGGTTGGTATTGGTTGGTATTGGTTGGCATCAGGTGAAATGGGGCTCCCAGAGCTTTGCTGGGAACTGATGGGATGCTGAAGTCACTCCTTGGAGGGTTGTGGGGCTGGATGTGCCCACAGAGAGCTTTGCCCCACAGGTGGTTTGTCCTCCCAACAGCTCACCAGGTAAAGAGAACCAATTAACATGGTGCTAATTGTGGCAGTGCCCCGTGGATGGTGCCAGGGAATGTTGGCATTTCCTCCCTGGGTGACAGCATCTCTTTCCAGGTGGCTGCAGAGGTTGGGAGTCTTGGTGTCTGTAATTGCAGCCTCCTCAAACAGTGTGGGAGTTGGGGCTGTTCCCAGCACCGTGTCCAAGCCCTGGCACAAATCCTGCCCTGCTCACCCTGGGCATGAGAAGCTCAGTGTGCCAATGCTCAGCGTTCCTTCTGGAAAATAAACCAGTTTTGGACTCTGCAGTTCTATCCATGGATGTTTCTCGTGGTGCTGGGGAGGAAGGAGAGGAGTGGGATGGGTTTGGAGCAACCCAGTGTAGGGCAGGAATCACCATCCCCAGGGAATGGGATGATCTTTAAGGTCCTTTCCAGCCCACCCCAGGCCCTGGTTCAGGTTGGGATGGGTTTGGAGCAACCCCATCTAGGGCAGGAATCACCATCCCCAGGGAATGGGATGATCTTTAAGGTCCCTTCCAGCCCACCCCAGGCCCTGGTTCTGGAATTCCACAGGTTGGGATGGGTTTGGAGCAACCCCATCTAGGCAGGTTGGGATGGGTTTGGATTCTAGGGCAGGAATCACCATCCCCAGGGAATGGGATGATCTGTAAGGTCCCTTCTGGCCCACCCCAGGCCCTGGTTCTGGAATTCCACAGGTTTGTGCTCGAGCAGATGAATCTTGTGCATCAAACACTGCAGGAAAATGCTTTTCCTTTTAAATGTTGGGGTTTAACTCCTTTTCCATGAGCACCTGGGATGGTCCTCAGTGTCCTCCTGGTGCGTGGGGAGGGAGGGAGGGAGGGACTCAGCTGACTCAGATGGCAAAAGAGGAGGAATTTAGGAAGCTGAGCCTCAGCCTTTGTGCAGATCAGAGCTCAGTGACCTTCCAGCCCAGCCCAGCCCAGCTGGAGCTTTGCAGGGCTGTGGTGGGGACGTTCCCTCCTGGCAGAGGCTTCTCTGGGCTGCAGAGCTTTGGGCTCCCCCCCGTGCCAGCCCTCCCTTTGTGCCCATCACTTGGGGTGGGAGCAGGAGGAGTTTTCCAGGAATAACTGTGTGCATGTTCCTGTAAATCCAGGCTGTTGCTCCCTCCAGAAGGCAGGTGGGCTTTGTCCCTGCTAGGGAGGGATTGTGACAGATTTAAGTGCTTCAATTAGAACATAAAATATAAAATAAACTCAATTGTGCAAGAGTTTGGGTGAGCTGGGCCCTTCCCTGCTCAGCAGGGAGGGGGCTGGAAATGAATTCCTTGTTTCCCAGAGCAGGGCAGGAAAAGCAGCTCATCTTTCCCGTGCTGATGGTGCTCCTGCATCCTTGGGGGAAGCAGATCCAGCGTGTCCTGAGCTGCATTTGCAGGGAAAAGGAACAACTCAGATACCTCCAGCACCAGTGAGGCAAAAATTGATTAAGCCTGAAATTTTCTCTGGCAGTGAACTCAGAGCTGGCTGAGGGACAAAAGGTTGCACAACTGAAAAGGAAAAGGAATTTCACTTGGAAAGCTCCAAGCTATTGTTTGTTTGGTTTTGCTGGTGTTTATTTTCTGTCTGGTGGCAAATCTTTGTTAAAGGTGAATTGTCCCTTCTGTTCAGAGTGAGAACAGCCCAGATGGACTTGGGAGGCATTTGGGGAATTGTTGGGATTGCTGGAACTGTTGGGATTGCTGGAACTGTTGGGATTGCTGGAACTGTTGGGATTGTTGGAACTGTTGGGATTGCTGGAATTGCTGGGATTGTTGGAACTGTTGGGATTGCTGGAACTGTTGGGATTGCTGGAACTGTTGGGTTTGCTGGAACTGTTGGGATTGCTGGAACTGTTGGGATTGCTGGAGTTGCTGGGATTGCTGGAACTGTTGGGATTGCTGGAACTGTTGGGATTGCTGGAACTGTTGGGATTGTTGGAACTGTTGGGATTGTTGGAACTGTTGGGATTGCTGGAACTGTTGGGATTGCTGGAACTGTTGGGATTGCTGGAACTGTTGGGATTGCTGGAATTGTTGTGGGTGCTCCGAGGAAGTGGCTGCTGGTCCTTGAGGTGCAAAGCCCTGGGGAGGAGTTGAGTGTTGCAAAGCACAGTCTGGTGTTGAACAAGCCCATAAGTAAATCTATGGATGTGTAGACACACTGAAACACTTAAAATAATTCATGTTGTATTAAGTTTAACCTACAGGAAATTTATTTGGGGACGTTCTCCCCGTGCTGTGCCAAAATATCTCAGAGAAAAGAGGTGTAAGGAAAGCCCCTCCAGCTCTTTGGCATGGCAGAATTCCTGGTTTTGGGGTTGGTTTGGTGGTCAGGAATGGTGTGTTTGGGAGCTCTGTGCTGGCTGGCACAGCCCTGTGTTGGTGGGTTGTTGTTCCCCCCAGGGGCCACTCGTGTTTTGGTGCTTTGGTGGCTGCAGTGGGGCCTTTGCTCCCAGAGATGCCCCTGACAAACAAAGCTGTGCAGCCAAACCCCTGATCTGACCTTCAGAGTGGCTGCCCTGACCCCCGGAGCCCCCAGACTGAGTGGGATTCCTCTGAGCTCCTCCCCAAAGCTGGCACAGTGAGCCCAGGAATAACCCCCAGCACTGGATTGTCTTGATTTCTAAACAGCTCCTGTAACTGAGGGCAGGGAGAAGCAGGTGTGGCTACAGGGACAGGGTGGGAAAAAATCCCAGCCTTTTATTGTCCAGCTCCTGTGCCAGGGAATTGTGATTTTATAGGAAAACACAGCAGGTCCCTCCAGCCTGGCATGGCCTTGGCACGGGCTCTGCCTCCTGCTCCCAGATCTGCCCCGTGCCCTCCTGGAACAGTTACTGGGGGGGATGAGCAGGAGGGACTGGGATGGTGCTGGGATGGTGCTGGGATGGAGCTGGGATGGAGCTGGGATGGAGCTGGGATGGAGCTGGGATAATGCTGGGATGGAGCTGGGATGATGCTGGGATGATGCTGGGATGATACTGGGGTGGTGCCGGGATGGTGCCGGGATGGAGCCGGGATGAAGCCGGGATGGTGCCGGGATGGAGCCGGGATGGAGCTGGGATAGTGCTGGGATGATACTGGGATGATGCTGGAATTATACTGGAATGATTAGTGAGTTGCTGCTGGGATGATGCTGGGATGATGCTGGGATGATACTGGGATGCAGTGACCTCCTTCCACAGGGTGTTGGCACCTCTTTGGGTACCAGTGTGGGACCCAGCCAGGCTGGGCACTGGGAATGCAGATGCCAGACTGGGAATGCAGATTCCAGGCTGGGCACTGGGAATGCAGATTCCAGGCTGGGAATGCAGATGCCAGGCTGGGCACTGGGAGTGCAGATTCCAGACTGGGCACTGGGAATGCAGATTCCAGGCTGGCACTGGGAATGCAGATTCCAGGCTGGGGATGCAGGTTCCAGGCTGGGCACTGGGAATGCAGATGCCAGACTGGGCACTGGGAATTCAGATTCCAGACTGGGCACTGGGAATGCAGATTCCAGGCTGGATTCTCCCCCTGGGAGCAGTGGCAAAGGGCATGGAAAGGCTCTCCTGTGCCAGCCAGAGCTGGGAGCCTCCTGAGTGCAGGAGCCATTCCTGAGTGCAGGAGCCTCCCCTGAGTGCAGGAGCCTCTCCCTGAGTGCAGGAGCCTCTCCCTGAGTGCAGGAGCCACCCCTGAGTGCAGGAGCCTCCCCTGAGTGCAGGAGCCACCTGTGAGTGCAGGAGCCACCTGTGAGTGCAGGAGCCACCCCTGAGTGCAGGAGCCTCTCCTGAGTGCAGGAGCCTCTCCTGAGTGCAGGAGCCACCCCTGAGTGCAGGAGCCACCCCTGAGTGCAGGAGCCACCCCTGAGTGCAGGAGCCATTCCCGAGTGCAGGAGCCTCCCCTGAGTGCAGGAGCCACCGAGTTGGGCTGTCTGTGACTCTGACAAGTCCCACCTTCAAGTCCTCTAAAGGTTCCCGTTCAAACCTCAGGTCAGTTCTGTCAATTTGGGCCTCTCAGGAAGGCAGAAAACCAAAAATGAGCTTTAAAAACTCCCTTACCAGGATTTAGGCAGAAGGTGAATTGAGTTACAGAAAAAGCAGAGCTTTGCTGGCGGGTCCCTTTTCCCCTCGGGCAGGGGGTTTGGAGGGTGATGGAGACTGAGCTTCCAGCAGCACAATTTGTGCTAATTACCAGCTAATGGATCAGCTGCTTCCCAAAGAGAGATGCAGAGCAGGCGCCTTGTGTTCTGCTAACTGGGACTGAAGCATCTGGAGCAGAAATCCAGGGAGAAACAAAGCACCATCCCGCTCAAACACAGCCCTGCAGTGCTGAGAAACGCAGGAATTGTGTGGGTTTGGGTGGTGGGACAGTGACATGGGGGGTGTTGGGGACGGCCCCAAGTCAGTCACAGCTCTCACCAGAACAAGGAGGTTTTGCCTCTGGAAATGTGTAATTTAAAGAGGGGCTTCCAGCTTTTCCATAGGGTGTTGTTTTTGTCTTAACATGTGGATATTGGAGCTGGAATTGCACCAAAGTCCTTCAGATCCAGGAGGGGCAGATGCCTGGAATGGGTGTAAAATGAGAAGCCTTTCCATTAAATGTTGGGATTTAGGGGAGAGTTCTGCAATGTGGGTTCCAGGAGGTGATGCAGGAAAAGGGATCCAGGGCTGGGGAAGGAGCTGGGAGGGAAACTTTGGTCCAGGGAATTGCTGGGAGCCAGAGAATTCCTGGGAGCCAGGGAATTCCTGGGAGCCAGGGAGTTATTGGGAGCCAGGGAATTCCTGGGAGCCAGGGAATTGCTGGGAGCCAGGGAATTATTGGGAGCCAGGGAATTGCTGGGAGCCAGGGAATTATTGGGAGCCAGGGAATTGCTGGGAGCCAGGGAATTGCTGGGAGCCAGGGAATTATTGGGATCCAGGGAATTATTGGGAGCCAGGGAATTATTGGGAGCCAGAGAATTATTGGGAGCCAGAGAATTCCTGGGAGCCAGAGAATTGCTGGGAGCCAGAGAATTCCTGGGAGCCAGGGAATTATTGGGAGCCAGGGAATTCCTGGGAGCCAGGGCAGAGCAAAGCTCCTGATTGGTGTTTGTGTTCAGGGGGAGTCTCTCCAGGTTGGGTTCCAGTGTTGCCTCTGCTTTGGAAGGGCTGGAAAAGCTGTTGCTGAACTCAGATTGGACCAGATAATTCTGAATTTGTAGTTTTATGAGGTTCTTAATTTTCATTAGGGTTTTATCACCTATCCCAGAGGATTAATTAGGGGTCTCTGCTCCAGCCAGGAGCTGTGCTGGGGGTGATTCCACCCCAGGCAATGGTGGGGTGTGATCCAGGATTTCCAGAGAGAGGGATGCCCAACCCATCCATGGGCACGGGATGGTGGGCAGGACCCAGCAGGGTGAGCCCAGGGCAGGATTGCTCCATGCCCAGGGGATCCAAGGGGAGGAGCTGCCAGCAGCCCATCCCACTGGAGCAGGATGCTCCCAGTGTCCCAGACTGCACATCCCACCCAGTCCTGGCCTCTGGGTGGAAGGTGGAGCTTCGAGCAACCCTGGAGCAACCTTGGAGCAACCTTGGGACAACCCTGTGGTGGCCCTTTCCCAGTGCCAGCCCCCCCAGTGTCCCTGGAGAGCTGGATCTGTTCCCTCCCAGCCCAAGGAGCCTCACTCAGAGTGTGGGTGAGGCAGGAGCTGTTGGTGACACAGCTCATCTCTCCAGGACATGGTCCAGCAGTGATTGGCATCACCAGTGGGGGGTTTTATCCCTTAACTGCCCCTCAGGATATTCTAAAGCTCTTAAAGAGAACTGAAAATGCAGAGAATTCAGTTGTTTCCAAGCAGTAAATAACCTGGGAGGAAGTGGACCTGTTCTATTTAATGCTCACCTTGTTCACCACTTGCAGCAGCAGCTCCAGCAGTTTCTGTGGAGGTTTCAGAGGTCTGGGCAAAGCCTGGCCCTTGTCTGGTGCTGTGGGTTGAATTTCTCAGCTTTGCTGGGCTCAGGTCCCCTCTGTCCCTTCTGTTTCTTGGCTGCCTGTGAAAGGGGATATTCCTTTCCCCTGGTTTCCCATTTGGAGGGGGGTGTGTGGCACCAGCCCTGCTCACCTCCCTCTGCAGGAGAATTCAGGTTTCCTTCACCTCTTAAAACACTCAGGACTCTTGAACTGGGAGTGTTTTGGTGCCAGTTTGGATCTGGTTTTGTGAAATCCCTCCTGGTGATGAAGGGACTCAGCTCTGCTGTTGAGTGGCAGCTCCCACTCTTTTATTCTCCCTTTATGTTTGCTCAGACTGGAGACTGAGGAGTTTATTCCCCCACTCTCAGCCCTGTTGGGGGGTTGGTGAGCCCAGTGTGGGCTCCCAAAATCTCCTTCATTGTGTCTTTCTGCATCTTCTCTGCTCAGTGTTGGGTCCCAAAATCTCCTTCATTGGGTGTTTCTGCATCTTCTCTGTCCAGTGTGTGGTCTTTAAATCTCCTTCACTGGGTGTTTCTGCATCTTCTCTGCCCAGTGGTGGGTCCCAAAATCTCCTTCATTGGGTGTTTCTGCATCTTCTCTGCCCAGTGTGGGTCCCAAAATCTCCTTCATTGTGTGTTTCTGCATCTTCTCTGCCCAGTGTGGGGGTCCAAAATCTCCTTCATTGGGTGTTTCTGCATCTTCTCTCCCCTTGGCCTTCCAGAGGTCCTTTCCCTCTCCCTCTCCACGTGATTCCTCCTGCAGCTCCTCATCCTGGGGCTCTCTCCTGATGTCTGCAGAGCTGCTTTGCCATAACCTAATCCTTGTCTGCTTGAATCAGTCCAGGTTTTTGATTATCCCCTGCCTGGCCCTGTTCAATATTCTGCAGGTTTACTTGCCTGGCCCTTAAGTAGCTTAGGGATAAAGATGAGGATCATTTTCTAGTAATTTCCTGGGTTACTCAATTAAGTTTTAGTTGTTCCAGTAATTCAGGGGGGTTATTTATTGCACAGGCAGCTGTGGAGGGTTGGAGGAGCCTGGAGAGCTCGAGCTGTGGTGGCTCCATGGATGGGAAGGAGGGACCAGGCAGGAGTGAAGGGACACTTGGGACTGGATTCATTGGATCAAAGAGTGGGTTGGGTTGGAGGGGACATTGAGGGTCACCCAGTGCCACCCCTGCCATGGGCAGGGACACCTCCCACCAGCCCAGGGTGCTCCAGCCTGGCCTTGGACACTCCCAGGGATCTAGGGGCAGCCACAGCTGCTCTGCCCAGCCTGTGCCAGGGCCTGCCCACCCTCTCAGCCACCAATTCCTTCCCTGTCTGTCCAGGGGCCACATGTTGGGATGGCCAGAGCTGCCCGTCCTTCCAGAGTCCCAGATGTTGGGATGGCCAGAGCTGCCCGTCCTTCCAGGTCCCAGATGTTGGGATGGCCAGAGCTGCCCATCCTTCCAGGGTCCCAGATGTTGGGATGGACTGAGCTTTCCTGTCTTTCCTCCTCAGCTGGGGGTCCCTCCTGCATGGTGGGAGGTGAACCTGCCCTTTTCCTTGCAGTGGGTGCTATGGGGTGAGTGGGATGAGTGGAGTGAGTGGGATGAGTGGAGTGAGTGGGATGAGTGGAGTGAGTGGGATGAGTGGGATGGATGGGATGAGTGGGATGGATGGGATGAGTGGAGTGAGTGGGGTGAGTGGGATCAATGGGATGGGTGGAGTGAGTGGGATGCGTGGGATGGATGGGATGAGTGGGGTGAGTGGGATGGGTGGGATGGGTGGGATGAGTGGAGTGAGTGGGGTGACTGGAATAAGTGGGATGAGTGGGATGGATGGGATGAGTGGGGTGAGTGGGATAAGTGGGATGGATGGGATGAGTGGGGTGAGTGGGATGGATGGGATGAGTGGGGTGAGTGGAGTGACTGGGATGAGTGGGATGGATGGGATGAGTGGGGTGAGTGGAGTGACTGGGATAAGTGGGATGAGTGGGATGGATGGGATGAGTGGGGTGAGTGCCAGAGCTCCCAGCAGGACCAGAGCCTGGGTCACATCTCCATGAGCACAGCTTGTGTTGGCTCCAGCTCCTCTTTCCTCCCCAGCATTTCCAGAAGGTTCAGGTGAACAGGGAGGAGTGAAAACACTCCCAGCAATGCCTTTCCCTGCTCCAGAAATCTCCCTGAATTCCTCTGGGCAGGAGCACTGATGGCACAGGACACCTGCAGGGAGCAGGAACGGGTTTGCTCATCATTAATGTAGGGCAGGGTTGGAAAAGCTTAGGAATGCCAAAGTCCAGGCTGATCCAGGCCCTGCCAGAGCTCTCCTTTCCCTGGGCTTTAAGGAGCAGGTGGACCTTGAAGTTGGGCCTCTGGTGGAGTTGTGTGAGGTAGAAATGTGTGCAAAAATAGGAGCATGTTTAATGCAGAGTGGGTTGACTCGTGCTGTTATTGTGGCAGTAGCTGAGAACACTTGGAAATGAGAGTAATTAATAGGAGTGAATGGGTGTCCTCACAAAAATAATTCCAGCAAGTGTTTTTAATAGGGGGTGATAAACTGAACCACATGGAATTCATTTGACTTTCTCAATCCCTTCAGCTTTCTCACCAGCAAGCCCAAATTTAGGCTTATCAGTGCAAAATGCTCCTTATTGAGAGCTGTTTATTGACTTTGCACTGGAACAAATGATAATAAACTGTTTAAATGCAGAGCTTGGCAGTCCTTGTTCAGACCCAGCCCTGGGCTCAGCACCACAGCCCTGGTTGGGGGAGCAGGTCTTGGGGAAGGTGGGACACAAGTGGTTAATGGCCAAGGAAGAGCAATTCAGGCTTGGAGAGGGATGAGATGCAGTGAAGAGAGAAGGCATTATTTTAAATTATGTTATTTATTGAAGCTGTGTCTGGCCTGGCCCCTTTGCAGCACTGTGAGACCTCACGTGGCTGTGCAAGGTGTTCATCAGGAAAATGGAACTTGGAAAGTTAATCACTTTAATTGCTGTTCAGATTTGCTGCACAGAGGGGGAATAATCAAAGCAATTCCACTCAGCTGGAGCATGGTGGGATCCCCAGCTCGTGCCAGGCAGTGGGTTAGGGGTGGGCACCTCCAGGGCAGCTGAGGTTTGGGGGGTCCTGTCCCCTGGTGCCTGTTCTGCTGTGCCTCAGCCACTCTGGGACAGAAACTGGAGCTTCCTATAAATCCTGGTGTGCTCCAAGCCCTGCTCCAGCTCCAGGAGCTCCTGGCTGGCTCCTGGGAGCAGCTGCTGGAGCCCCCTTTGAATCCTGGTGTGCCCCAAGCCCTGCTCCAGCTCCAGGAGCTCCTGGCTGTCCTGGGAGCAGCTCCTGGAGCCCCCTTTGAATCCTGGTGTGGTCCAAGCCCTGCTCCAGCTCCAGGAGCTCCTGGCTGGCTCCTGGAGCCCCCTTTTAATCCTGGTGTGCTCCCACTCAGCTCCAGGAGCTCCTGGCTGGTTCCTGGGAGCAGCTCCTGGAGTCCCTCTTAAATCCTGCTGTGCTCCAAGCCCTGCTCCAGCTCCAGGAGCTCCTGGTTGTCTTGGGAGCAGCTCCTGAAGCCCCCTTTGAATTCTGGTGTGCTCCCACCCAGCTCCAGGAGCTCCTGGTTGTCCTGGGAGCAGCTCCTGGAGTCCCTCTTAAATCCTGCTGTGCTCCAAGCCCTGCTCCAGCTCCAGGAGCTCCTGGCTGGTTCCTGGGAGCAGCTCCTGGAGTCCCTCTTAAATCCTGCTGTGCTCCAAGCCCTGCTCCAGCTCCAGGAACTCCTGGCTGGCTCCTGGGAGCAGCTCCTGGAGTCCCCTTTGAATCCTGCTGTGCCCCAAGCCCTGCTCCAGCTCCAGGAGCTCCTGGTTGTCCTGGGATGCACATAGAAACCCCTCCCAGTCTGCACCCCCTGCCCAAGGGTTGGCTTTGTGGCTGTGCAATTCCTGCTTTCAGGAATGCCGAGCTGTGCTGGCTGCTCTGGAATCCTCACCCTCATCCCTCACATTCCCTGGGGCTTCTCTCCTGCTGCCTTTGGAGGGTTCAGTTTTCCCTGGATTCCTCCTCCCTCCTGGGTGTGTTCCTGGCCATGCTCTGCTTTGGGTTGACCTGGGCACGTGGGTTGGCATCAGGAGGAGCTGGAGCCAAGGGAGGGGCTTTGGTGCCCTCGTTGCCCCCCTCTTGGCTGCCCAGCTGTGGGGTCTGTCCTTACAAGGAGCAGGTGCCCCTCATTTCAGACCCAGCTTTGTTCCTGCCCCACTCAGGGCTGGTCTGTGCCCTTGCCCTGCTCTTGCTGAACTGCTGTGGTGGGTCAGGGACTCATCAGGGGGGTGAAATGGTGCAGCCTCACAGTGTTAACAATTCCTTGCTTTGCTCTTTCCATGTTCTCCATTTGGGGTTTTACAGCTGGGGGAAAATGGGGATGTGGTTCAGGTTTGTGTGGCTGTGTTTGTCCTGTGGTAAAGGACGGGGGGATGGACTCAGCTGCCAGAGGGCAGGGACAGGTGGGATATTGGGATGGAATTCCTGGCTGGGAGGGTGGGCAGGCCCTGGCACAGGTTGGACAGAGAAGCTGTGGCTGCCCCTGGATCCATCCCTGGGAGTGTCCAAGGCCAGGCTGGAGCCACCTGGGACAGTGGGAGGTGTCCCTGCCCATGGCAGGGGGGACACTGGGTGGGCTTTGAGGTGCCTTCAACCCAAACCATTCTGGGATTCTATGAAACCAATCCATGGGTTTACCCCTGTAAAATCTGAGTCCCACGGGCATTCCCTGCCATATTTTGGTTCTAAATTACAGCCTGACCATGGGAATCATTATCCATGAGCAGGTCAAGGACCTCTGAGTGATGCCTCAAACATGGATCAGAATCAGTCCCTCTGGAGAGGGACTGGGGACAAGGGATGGAGGGACAGGACACAGGGAATGGCTTCCCACTGCCAGAGGGCAGGGCTGGGAAAGGGGATATTGGGAAGGAATTGGTGGCTGGGAGGGTGGGCAGGCCCTGGCACAGGTTGGGCAGAGAAGCTGTGGCTGCCCCTGGATCCATCCCTGGGAGTGTCCCAGGCCAGGCTGGAGCCCCCTGGGCTGGTGGGAGGTGTCCCTGCCCATGGCAGGGGGTGGGACTGGATGATCCTCAATGTCCTTTCAGCCCAAACCATCCTGAGCTTCTGGGATTCCATTTGGTGACATTTTTGGGTGCTGGGACACACGTTTGTCACTTGGAAGTGAAAGGATGTTCCCTGCCTGGGGACAGATGGCATGGATGGGCATGGATGTACACGGATGTACACGGATGGACAGGGATGGATGGGGATGTACATGGATGGACATAGATGGGCATGGATGGACATGGATGTGTGGATTCACATGGATGCACATGGATGGACATGGATGTGATTCACATGGATGCACGTGGATGGACATGGATGGACATGGATGGACATGGATACACATGGATGTACATGGATGTAAATGGATGGATCTGGATGTACACAGATGGACATGGATGGACATGGATGTACACAGATGGACATGGATGCACATGGATGGACATGGGTGCACATGGATTGATATGGATGTACATGGATGGACATGGATTTACACAGATGCACATGGATGGTCATTGATGGACGTGGATGGAGGTGGATGCACATGGATATACATGGATGTAAATGGATGGATATGGATGCACATGGATTGACATGGATGTACATGGATGTAAATGGATGGACCTGGATGCACATGGATGGACATGGATGCACATGGATTGACATGGATGTACATGGATGGACCTGGATGGACATGGATGGACATGGATGCACATAGATGGACATGGATGGACATGGAGGGATATGGATGCACATGGATGGACGTGGATGTATGGATGTAAATGGATGCACATGGATGGACATGGATGGACATGGATGGACATAGATGGACATGGATGGACATGGATGGACATGGATGGGCATGGATGGGCATGGATGGGCATGGATGGACATGGATGGACATGGATGGACATGGATACACATGGATGTGGCATTGCCCCTTCCAGCTCTGACTCTGTCCCACTCCGGTGCCTCCGTTCCGACCCGGGGTGAGCTGTGTGTGCCCCTGGGGTGCCCGTGGGTGCTGTGGGTGTGCTGGGCAGGGCCAGGAGCAGCAGGACCCTTCTGGTCGTGCCCAGGTTGCTCCTGGGGAGGTGCCACCTGCACTGGGCCAGCCGGGGGCTCTCCTGGTGGGATGCTGCAAACCGTGATGGGGAAGCCCAAAAGGAGCAGCTCTTTAACTCGTGGGAGGGTGACACCAAACCAGGTGTGTCTGGACTAAGCATCAGCCCCCCAAAAAAACCCAAAAAGGCCTTTTTCACCCTCAAAAATGGCAGTAGTGCTGAGTTGCTGCAGAGGGGCAGGAGGGGTGTGTGGCCCCCTGACCTGGATACTCCTGGAGTGCGGAGAAGCTTCTGGAGCTGCTGGGCATTGTCCCCGCTCGACCTTGGCCATTCCTGGTGGATTCTTGGCACCTTTGGGCTCGTGGCACGTGCAGGAGCTGCTGGCAGAGCTGGAGGCAGTGCCATCTGTCGTGGGCATTGTGACACCAGTGCTCAGGTGGTGGGGCTGGGTCACGCTGTGGGTGCCCTCGTGCCACGCGCCAGAGCTGGCACGGGGCCCTCTGTCACACCAGTGCCCATCCTTGGAATGCCTTTGTGTGGTAGGAAAAATGGGATTGTGGAGGAAGCAGCAACATTCCCATCCTGGGGGATGTGTTTGTCATGGAATCAGAGTTATTTAGGCTGGAAAAACCCCCTGAGTCCATCGAGTCCAACCATCCCCAGCACTGCCCAGGCCACCCCTGCCCATGTCCCCAAGTGCCACAGCCACACCTGTTTTAAACCCTTCTCTGGGTGGTGATTCCAGGGGGTGATGGTGATTCCTGGGCCCAGCCCTGAATGGTGTAGCCACTCCAGGTGGGATGAGGGTGAGGATCTGGCAGGACTTTGGCAGGAGCAGTGCCCTGGCACTGCAGGGTCGTGGTGCTGGTTTGGCCCCAGGACAGCCCAGGCTGCCTGTGCCTCTTCCACTCCTTTCCCCTTGGAAAAGGATCCCAGGAATGGTGTGGGGGGTGTCTCCTTCCCTTCCTTTTGTTACTAGAGGTAATTTCTACCAAGGCTCCCTGTTGAAGCCTCATTGAGTTTAATGAAGTGAGTTTGCTCAGCCTGGAAATGAAATAAAACCCTCCCAAGTCAGTCACCTCCAAGTGAACAAGAGGGTGATTAAAATGCTTTAATTGGAATTGCTTGGAATTCTCAGCCCTTTCCAAGTACTCACTAGTTAAAAATTAGAGTCCTAATGAAAAATTAAGGATCAGCAAAAGACATTGTGTTATTAAATAATAAAAAAGGACAGTGGTACCAGCAGAGTGGGGTCTGTCCTGCAGCACTTCCAGAGCTGCTCCACGAACCCCCCGGTGCTGCCAAGTCAAGCCACATGTCTGAGCAGCTCAGTTGGCATGTTTGGTGCTGGGATAACTGTAAATACCTGCCCCAATTCCCGGGAAGGCGTTTCCCAGGAGCTGCTTCCTCCTGAGAAATCCCAGCCCCAGCTCCAGACCTGCCTGGACAGATCCCTGTGCCCGGGGCTGGGGGTGGCAGCCTGGAATTCCAGGGGGGATCTGCCCTGGGAGCTCAGTGTCATCACAGCCCGACCTCAGGGACACTGAGGACCTTTAATGAGTCTGGAGCATTAACTCATTAATAAATCATGGAATCCCAGACTGATTTGGGCTGGAAGGGACCTCAAAGCTCATCCCATCCCACCCCTGCCATGGGCAGGGACACCTCCCACCAGCCCAGGGTGCTCCAGCCTGGCCTTGGACACTCCCAGGGATCCAGGGGCAGCCACAGCTTCTCTGCCCAACCTGTGCCAGGGCCTGCCCACCCTCCCAGCCACCAATTCCTTCCCAATACCCCCCCAACCCTGCCCTCTGGCAGTGGGAAGCCATTCCCTGTGTCCTGTCCCTCCATCCCTTGTCCCAAGTCCTTCTCCAGAGGGACTGATTCTGATCCATGTTTGAGGCATCACTCAGAGGTCCTTGACCTGCTCATGGATAATGATTCCCATGGTCAGGCTGTAATTTAGAACCAAAATAGGGCAGGGAATGCCCGTGGGACTCAGATTTTACAGGGGTAAACCCATGGATTGATTTCATACAATCCCAGAATGGTTTGGGTTGAAGGCACCTCAAAGCCCACCCAGTGCCACCCCTGCCATGGGCAGGGACACCTCCCACCAGCCCAGGGGGCTCCAGCCTGGCCTTGGACACTCCCAGGGATGGATCCAGGGGCAGCCACAGCTTCTCTGGGCAGCAAATCCCAAGTGCAAAGTTAAAACCAGCTGAACCTTCCCTGGTTCCCCTGAAATCCAGAAAATATCACAGTTCACTTCTCCCTCTTGATCAAACCCTGAGAAATCTGAGCCTGGAAAGCAAAATGAGTGCAGAGTTCCTGCTGTGAAGCAGAATCTGAGGGCAAGGACTGAGGCAGGTGAGGTCCCTCAAGAAAATACTGTATTTTGGGGAGCCATTGAGAGGCAACTGGGGAATGCTGATTTCTGTGTGATTGTCACAGACAAGGGGTTTTAGCTGGGTTGGGGTTTGAGGAGGGGGTTCCTTTGCCCAGCCCTGCCCCTGTGGGACCAGGGTGTGCTCTGCTTCTGTGCCCTCCTGTGCTCCTGTGCCCTCCTCCCCAGGGCTCTCAGGGTGGCAGAGGCACCGTGGCCAAGGTGTTCAGAGTTCAGCATCACCACCATCCCTTCTGACATTCCCTGTCTCCCAGCTGTCTCCAACAGGAGGAATTTTGGTGCCAGGAGCCTCCTGGCATGGATGGAGGAGGCCCTGAGTGCCCTGGGGGGAAGAAATGCTGCCCTGGGGGGAGGGATTGCAGCTGGAATGGTCAAAAAATTGCTTTTTTGCTGGGACTCTGTGGGTGTTTAGAGGTGGCTTCTGAGAGTGAAGAATTTCCCCTTGTTTGGGATGACAATTAGTGAGTGAGTTGATCACCTGGCAGGACTAATTAGACTCTCCAGTGGAGGTGTGACCAGTGCCCTCACAGCTGCAAGCAATTTGGGTGCCCAGTGGGCACTCCAGGGGGCGTGGGGTGGGCTGGCCTCGTTATCCAATAACCGTGGGACCAACGTGCTAATTGCTAATCATCCCTTAATGAGGCCAGGTGTTTGTTACCACTGACACCTGTGGCTTGGCAAGGGAAGAGACCCAGCCTGGTCTGTGTGCCCAGATGGGGCAAGGGAAGAGACCCAGCCTGGTCTGTGTGCCCAGATGGCGTAAGAGAAGAGACCCAGCATGGTCTGTGTGCCCAGATGGGTGAGATGGGGCAAGAGAGGAGACCCAGCCTGGTCTGTGTGCCCAGATGGGGTAAGAGAAGAGACCCAGCCTGGTCTGTGTGCCCAGATGGGGCAAGGGAAGAGACCCAGCATGGTCTGTGTGCCCAGATGGGGCAAGAGAAGAGACCCAGCATGGTCTGTGTGCCCAGATGGGGTAAAAGAGACCCAGCATGGTCTGTGTGCCCAGATGGGGCAAGAGAAGAGACCCAGCATGGTCTGTGTGCCCAGATGGGGTAAGAGGAGAGACCCAGCATGGTCTGTGTGCCCAGATGGGGCAAGAGAAGAGACCCAGCATGGTCTGTGTGCCCAGATGGGGCAAGAGAAGAGACCCAGCATGGTCTGTGTGCCCAGATGGGGCAAGAGAAGAGACCCAGCATGGTCTGTGTGCCCAGATGGGGTAAAAGAGACCCAGCATGGTCTGTGTGCCCAGATGGGGCAAGAGAGGAGACCCAGCATGGTCTGTGTGCCCAGATGGGGCAAGAGAAGAGACCCAGCATGGTCTGTGTGCCCAGATGGGGTAAGAGGAGAGACCCAGCATGGACTGTGTGCCCCACGGGGTGAGCTGGGGCAGGAGAGGAGACCCAGCCTGGTCTGTGTGCCCAGATGGGGCAAGGGAAGAGACCCAGCCTGGTCTGTGTGCCCAGATGGGGCAAGAGAAGAGACCCAGCATGGTGTGTGTGCCCCACGGGGTGAGCTGGGGCAGGAGAGGAGACCCAGCCTGGTCTGTGTCCCCCCAGATTGTCCTTGAAGATTCACTAAAGCTTTGAAGTTACCCCAGAGTTCCTGTAACTCCAGTGGCTTTGGAAGAGCCTTCCAGGGGAGCAGCAGGGATGGCCTGGGGGGTACCCCGGGCTTTGTGCCCACTCTGAAGGTGCCCAGCCCAGTGCCAGGCTCAGAGGAGCAGGAGCACACCTGGATTCATATCCAGTGCCAGGCTCAGAGGAGCAGGAGCACACCTGGATCTCTATCCAGTGCCAGGCTCAGAGGAGCAGGAGCACACCTGGATTTGTATCCAGTGCCAGGCTCAGGAGCAGGAGCACACCTGGATCTCTATCCAGTGCCAGGCTCAGAGGAGCAGGAGCACACCTGGATTTGTATCCAGTGCCAGGCTCAGAGGAGCAGGAACCCACCTGGATCTCTATCCAGTGCCAGGCTCAGAGGAGCAGGAGCACACCTGGATTCATATCCAGTGCCAGGCTCAGAGGAGCAGGAGCACACCTGGATTTGTATCCAGTGCCAGGCTCAGAGGAGCAGGAACCCACCTGGATCTCTATCCAGTGCCAGGCTCAGAGGAGCAGGAGCACACCTGGATTCGTGTCCAGTGCCAGGCTCAGAGGAGCAGGAGCACACCTGGATTTGTATCCAGTGCCAGGCTCAGAGGAGCAGGAGCACACCTGGAGTTCTATCCAGTGCCAGGCTCAGGAGCAGGAGCACACCTGGATCTCTATCCAGTGCCAGGCTCAGAGGAGCAGGAGCACACCTGGATCTCTATCCAGTGCCAGGCTCAGGAGCAGGAGCTCGCCTGGATTTTCTTGTTCTTGCAGAGATTCTGGTAAGTGTGGCCCCAATGAAAAGCCTTTATTTCCTCACACCCACGGGCGTGTTCGCTTCCTCCTCGTACCTCGGGGAGTTGAAAGGGCTCTTTCATCCCCCCAAACCCCCCTGCAGAGCAGCCCTTTTGTTGTGGCTTTGTGTGCTGAGGGCTCAGTGTCTGTGTCTGATGGGAGAGCTCAGTTTGGGAAGGGTTTGCAGAGAGGGTTTGGATTGTCTGTGGGCTCCTGCCCGTGCTGGGCACCTGCTGCTGCTGCCAAGGTGTCTGCATGGAATTCCTGTCCCTTCCCTCCTTCCCGGGTGCCTGGGGGCACGCAGGGCTGCCCACCCACCCCAAGGTGGGGGTTTGGATGTGCTTGGCCCCTCCTGCCCCCCTGGCATCGCTGCCTGGGCTGGTGGTTTTGGTGACTCCTTTTGGGTGTCCCCCACTGGGGCCACCTCCTGATGTCCCCACAGGCCCTGGAACAGCCTGCCCAGGGAAGTGGTGGGGTCACCATCAGCCCTGGAAGTGTTCCAGAGGCACCTTGGGACGTGATTTGATGCTGCAGATCTTCATCTCTTGATCTCAGAGATCTTTTCCAACCTGAGGGATTCCATAATCCCGGGATTCTGTAGCTCATCATCCTGACCAGGCCTTTGGTTGTTTCCACGCAGCTGATTTTTGGCAAACAAGAGAGTGGTGACTTCAGTAGTGAAGATGTCACTTCTCAGAAGTCAAAGCCCCACCCCCTGTTTGCTTTTATAGCGTTTCAAAGCAAGGAAAAGAAGCTCCAGTGAGTTTGGGGGGTGGCAGGGGAAGGTTGGTGTCTGTAGGGTTTGCTCCTGGAGGTTTTTGTTATAAAATCCAAGGGAAAGTCAAAGGCACAAAGCAAATCTTGGTGCTTGGGGTGCCAGTGAAGTGCTGGGAGAAAAGGGGCAGAGAGCAGGTTTGGTTTTATTCTGCAGGTTTGGTTTTATTCTGGAGGCAGTTTTGTCCCACTGTGGGTGTGTCTGGTTTGGGTCTGAACAAGTTTCCTATTTCAAGGATTGTGGCAGCAAATCCAGGGAAGTGGCTTTGGGTGCCATGGCCAGAGGGCAGCAGGGCTGGGCTGGTGCCACCCCCTGCACGGGCTCAGGGGGGTGGGCAGGGACAGCTCTGGGGGTGGCACCTGGGACACAAAGCCCACAGGGAATGGCCCCCTGGCCATGCTGGTGCCCCTGGGCTGGTGGCACTGGGATGTGGGAGGCTCTGAGTGCCAACCCCTGGCACCTGGGCTGGGAATGGGCTCAGGGGGTGCATTGGCACTGGGGCTGGAAGGGATCCCTGGATGGCTCAGATACTGCTGCAATGCCAGGGCTGCAATCCCAGCTCCAAGGATAAAATGCTAGCTGTGCCAGGGCTGCAATGCCAGGGCTGTAATCCCAGCTGTGCCAGGCTGCAATGCCAGGCTGCAGTGCCAGGCTGCAATGCCAGCTGTGCCAGGGCTGCAGTCCCAGGGCTGCAATGCCAGGGCTGTAATCCCAGTTGTGCCAGGGCTGCCATCCCAGGGCTGCCATCCCAGTTGTGCCAGGGCTGCCATCCCAGGGCTGCCATCCCAGCTGTGCCAGGGCTGCAATCCCAGCTGTGCCAGGGCTGCCATCCCAGGGCTGCCATCCCAGCTGTGCCAGGGCTGCAATCCCAGCTGTGCCAGGGCTGCCATCCCAGGACTGCAATCCCAGCTGTGCCAGGGCTACCATCCCAGGGCTGCCATCCCAGTTGTGCCAGGCTGCAATGCCAGGTCTGCCATCCCAGCTGTGCCAGGCTGCAATCCCAGCTCCAAGGATAAAATGCCAGCTGTGCTAGGGCTGCAATGCCAGGGCTGCAATGCCAGCTGTGCCAGGGCTGCAGTGCCAGCTGTGCCAGGCTGCTGTGCCAGGCTGCAATGCTAGCTGTGCCAGGCTGCTGTGCCAGGCTGCAGTGCCAGCTGTGCCAGGCTGCAATGCCAGGCTGCAGTGCCAGGCTGCAATGCCAGCTGTGCCAGGCTGCAGTGCCAGCTGTGTCAGGGCTGCAATGCCAGGGCTGCAATGCCAGCTGTGCCAGGCTGCAATGCCAGGCTGCAATGCCAGCTGTGCCAGGGCTGCAATGCCAGGGCTGCAATTCCAGCTGTGCCAGGGCTGCAGTCCCAGGGCTGCAGTGCCAGCTGTGCCAGGCTGCAATGCCAGGCTGCAATGCCAGGCTGCAGTCCCAGGGCTGCAGTGCCAGCTGTGCCAGGCTGCAGTGCCAGCTGTGCCAGGGCTGCAATGCCAGGCTGCAGTCCCAGGGCTGCAATGCCAGGCTGCAATGCCAGGCTGCAGTGCCAGGCTGCAATGCCAGGGCTGCAATGCCAGCTGTGCCAGGCTGCAGTCCAAGGGCTGCAATGCCAGGGCTGCAATGCCAGGCTGCAATGCCAGCTGTGCCAGGCTGCAATGCCAGCTGTGCCAGGGCTGCAATGCCAGGCTGCAGTGCCAGCTGTGCCAGGCTGCAGTGCCAGGCTGCAATGCCAGGGCTGCAATGCCAGCTGTGCCAGGCTGCAGTGCCAGGCTGCAATGCCAGGCTGCAGTGCCAGCTGTGCCAGGGCTGCAGTCCCAGGGCTGCAGTGCCAGCTGTGCCAGGCTGCAGTGCCAGCTGGTGCTGAGCAGGGGAGCCCAGCCGTGCTGCTGGGGTTGATGACCCTGCACACAGAGTGCAAACAGGGGGGGCTTTTCCCAACCCTCGGCAGGAATTTCCCCCTCTGGCCCAGCCCGGGTCCAGCTCGGGGGGTGCTGAGGCTTCTCCTGCGGTTCCGTTGGGGGAGTTTGTGCTGCTGCAGAGGGCGAAACCCTTGAGAGCAAACGGGCCAGCAAACACATTTCCTTTGGAGCACTAAAATAGGTGGAAGATAAACAACTTTGGAATGTGGCTCCAGGGGACAGGAACAGTTTTTTCTATTTTCTTCACCTCTCCTTTACACTCCAGGAGCCTTTCCCAGAGTGCAGGAGCCTTGCCCAGTGCAGCTTTTTCTGTTCCACCTCTTGTGTTTAGCCCCTTCCACGCCCTCCCAGGGCTGTGGTGCTGCTGGTGCCAGCTGTGCCCGCAGTCACTGTGTCACTGGGTCAGTGGCACATCCATATCCTCGCCTGGCACCAGCTCCAGGCTGCAGGGTTTGAAGGTTGTTTGGATGAGCTGTGTGTGGCACCGTGCCATGTGTTTTCCAGGCTCAGTGTCAGGAAGCTCTTTGTGAACTCTGAGAGCTTCCTGCTGTCCCTGCAGAAGGATCAGGGAGGTGTCAGTGGCATGGGCGGGACAGGGACGTGTCCCTGGGGTCACCTGTGCCAACCAGGGGCAGAGGAGGGGCAGGCACTGAGCTCTGCTCTGGGGGAGCAGGCACAGCACCCAGGGAATGGCTGGGGCTGTGCCAGGGCAGGGACAACACCCAGGGAATGGCCGGAGCTGTGCCAGGGCAGGGACAGGGCACAGGGAATGGCTGGGGCTGTGCCAGGGCAGGGTCAGCACCCAGGGAATGGCTGGGGCTGTGCCAGGGCAGGGAGAGCACCCAGGGAATGGCTGGGGCTGTGCCAGGGCAGGGGCAGCACCCAGGGAATGGCCAGAGCTGTGCCAGGACAGGGCACAGGGAAGGGCTGGAGCTTTGCCAGGGCAGGGACAGCACCCAGGGAATGGCCAGAGCTGTGCCAGGGCAGGGAGAGCACCCAGGGAATTGCTGGAGCTGTGCCAGGGCAGGGAGAGCACCCAGGGAATGGCTGGAGCTGTGCCAGGGCAGGGACAGGGCATGGGGAATGGCTGGAGCTGTGCCAGGGCAGGGACAGGGCACAGGGAATGGCAGGAGCTGTGCCAGGGCAGGAACAGCACCCAGGGAATGGCTGGAGCTGTGCCAGGGCAGGGACAGCACCCAGGGAATGGCCGGAGCTTTGCCAGGGCAGGAACAGCACCCAGGGAAGGGCTGGAGCTGTGCCAGGGCAGGGACAGGGCACAGGGAATGGCTGGAGCTGTGCCAGGGCAGAGACAGCACCCAGGGAATGGCTGGGGCTGTGCCAGGGCAGGGACAGGGCACAGGGAATGGCTGGAGCTGTGCCAGGGCAGGGACAGGGCACAGGGAAGGGCTGGAGCTGTGCCAGGGCAGGGACAGGGCACAGGGAATGGCCGGAGCTGTGCCAGGGCAGGGTCAGGGCACGAGGAATGGCTGGAGCTGTGCCAGGGAGGGTCAGGTTATATTTTAGGGAAAGGCTCTTCCCCCAGAGGGTGGTGGGCACTGACCAGGCTCCTCAGGGGGGCTCAGGTTGGATCTCAGCACAAGGTCCTTCCCCCAGAGGATGGTGGGCACTGCCCAGGCTCCCCAGGGAGGGTCAGGTTATATTTTAGGGAAAGGTCCTTCCCCCAGAGGGTGGTGGGCACTGCCCAGGCTCCCCAGGGCAGTGGGCACAGCCCCAGGGCTGCCAGAGCTCCAGGAGGGTTTGGATGATGCTCTCAGTGACAGGGTGGGATTGCTGGGGGGTCTGTGCAGGATTAGAACTTGGACTCTGATCCCTGGGGGTCCCTCCCAGCTCAGGATTTTCCAGGATCCCACCCGTGCCCAGGCAGCAGCAGGGAGGGCGTCCTGTGGCATCAGAACGTGCTGGGGGTGGCAGGGAGGGCACAGCACAAGCCTTGCTGGGCTCTGGGCATCCAAAGAGGTCAACCCAACGTGCTGGAAGAATGGAGGAGCCATTAATGCTCGTGCCATTCAGTGTTTCTCAGGAGCTGGGGAGGAAGGGCCAGCCCAGCCCTTTGGGGAGTGCAGTGCCCTTTGTTTGGCTTTCGGAGCTGTCTGGGGAGTGCTGGGCCCTCGGGGGCATCTCAGCCTTTCCAGGGAGCTGCACAAGCTCCTGCCCTGGCCATGAATTGCTGCCGAGGCACTTCCTTATGGCTTTGAAGCCTTTGGGATAAAAGGGGAAACAATCGGAGGTGGAGTGGAAAAAAAAGGACGATTCGTGCAGGGGAAGGAGAACACGAGGCCAGGGGGGAGGTCACACAGCAGGACACTTGGAAGGCTCTTCTGCACAGCTGGGCTGGGCTCAGAGCCCTGGGACAGGGCACAGCTGGGGAGCAGATGGCAGGGACAGCCCCAGTGCCCTGATTTTGGGGAGAACATTCCGGACCTCTCTCCCCTTCTCTCCCTGCACGTGGCACAGGTGGCTCTGGAGGCTCCACAAAAGCAGGAGGCACATTAAGGCTTCCTCTTTTCCCATTCCCAACCACCTGCTGCTGGAATTTGGGAGTCCAGCCCCGGATAAGGGAGCAGGAGCATCCTCAGGGAATGGCAGTGTGGGATGGGGTGGAGGCGTCTCCCTGGGGAGAGCTGGGGGGCAAAGGTGGGCACAGGGATGGGGGCAAAGGTGGGCACAGGGATTGGGGGGCAAAGGTGGGCACAGGGATTGGGGGCAAAGGCAGGGACAGGGATTGGGGGGAAGACAAAGGTGGGCACAGGGATTGGGGGAAAAAGGTGGGCACAGGGATTGGGGGAAAAAGGTGGGCACAGGGATTGGGGGGCAGAGGCAGGGACGGGGATTGGGGGAAGGTGGGCACAGGGATTGGGGGGCAAAGGTGGGCACAGGGATTGGGGGGAAGGCAAAGGTGGGCACAGGGATGGCAGGAAAGCAAAGGTGGGCACAGGGATTGGAGGAAAAAGGTGGGCACAGGGATTGGGGGGCAAAGGCAGGCACAGGGATTGGGGGAAGGCAAAGGTGGGCACAGGGATGGCAGGAAAGCAAAGGCAGGAACAGGGATTGGGGGCAAAGGCGGGCACAGGGATTGGGGGGAAGGTGGGCACAGGGATTGGGGGGCAAAGGTGGGCACAGGGGTTGGGGAAAGGCAAAGGCAGGGACAGGGATTGGGGGAAGGCAAAGGTGGGCACAGGGATTGGGGGGCAAAGGCAGGCACAGGGATTGGGGGGCAAAGGCAGGCACAGGGATTGGGGGAAGGCAAAGGCAGGCACAGGGATTGGGGGAAGGCAAAGGCAGGCACAGGGATTGGGGGAAGGCAAAGGTGGGCACAGGGATTGGGGGGCAAAGGTGGGCACAGGGATTGGGGGAAGGCAAAGGCAGGCACAGGGATTGGGGGCAAGGCAAAGGCAGGGACAGGGATTGGGGGAAGGCAAAGGTGGGCACAGGGATTGGGGGGCAAAGGCAGGCACAGGGATTGGGGCAGGGACAGGGATTGGGGGGCAAAGATGGGCACAGGGATTGGGGGAAAGGCAAAGGTGGGCATGGGCACAGGGATTGGGGGGAAGGCAAAGGCGGGCACAGGGATTAGGGGAAGGCAAAGGCAGGGACAGGGATTGGGGGGAAGGCAAAGGTGGGCACAGGGATTGGGGGGCAAAGGCGGGCACAGGGATTAGGGGAAGGCAAAGGCAGGGACAGGGATTGAGGGGAAGGCAAAGGTGGGCACAGGGATTGGAAGGAAGGTGGGCACAGGGATTGGGGGAAGCCAGTGGCAGGAGAGCAGTGGTGGGGGTTCATGTTGTGGGTTGTGCCCAACTCTTGCCTCGCTCTGTGTTTGATCCCCTGGAGCTGCTCCAGGCTCTGCATCAGAGCCAGCCCAAGGCTCCTTCCCTCCACCAGAAAATCTGGAAGGGCTCTGCTTATGGCAGCAGAATGTTTATGGACAGGAAGGGGCTCTGCTCTCCCCCCACCCTTTGGCAGGGGAAGCATCAGCTTCCTGGAGCTCCATCCTGGGCAGCAGGGAAAGCTCATCCATCCCAGCGAGGGTCCCTCTCCTCAGCATCACCCTGGAAAATGCCATGGATCTGTGGTGTCCCTGGATCCCTTCCATGGGGATGGAGTCAGCTGAGGGAGCACAGAAGGAGCATTGATGCCACGGGAGGAATGAAATTCCAGGCAGTTGGCAGTGCAGGGCACTTTGCCTCCCACAGCCCCAGTTCCTGGGAAGAGCCAGTTGGACCCATGGACACCCCATGGACACCCCAAGGTTGGGAGGGGCTGCTGGTCATCCAAGCCCTGTGCAGGGAGAGCTGTGTGGAAGGTCCTCAGCAGCCCAGCTGAGCATCCCATTGTGGAAAATGGCAGGAAAAGTCAGTAAAAGCCTTGGGCTGGTTTATGGGGTGGGTTTTGGGGACTGTTCCTCCTTTCAGCTGTGGCTGCAGGTCCAGGCATCGAACACAGGACAGGCTGTGACCTGCTGGTGGTTCTGTCACCACTTGGAATGTTGGAGGAGAAACCCCATATTGTTTCCTCACTTTTAATAGGAATATTCTCCTTGAAGCAATGGCAATAATCCCTCCTTTCAAAACAGGTGAGAGCTGAAGGGACTTTATGGGACAATTAGGGCAGTGGAAATGCAGTTCTATGTGTGCCAGGATCTGGTTGGCAGTGGCATCCTTCCTGCACAGGGATTTTGGGATGGATGAAGCCCCTGGAGCCCGGGGAGCTGCTGGGTGTGGTGTGTTCCATCAGCTGAGAGCTCTGTGGTGCCACAGGGAGTTGGATCTCTTGGATTCCAGGACTGGGAGGGCTCAGTCCCTGCTCCTCCCCTGCTGGTCTCAGCCTCAGGGGGTGTGTGAGGGCCAGCCCTGCTCCCAGGGACTGCAGAAAGGTTTCCAAGCCCTGTGGTGCTTTGGAGAAGGAGGTTTGAGGCATAAACACCCCAGAGGAGAAAAGTGGGACACAAGGTTGGGAGTTGGGGGTGTGGCTTGGGGGAGCCCCATCCTGCCCCATTCCATGGGGGCAGCACCTGCTGTGGGTGCTGGACTGGTGCTGAGCTCCATGGCTTCCCAATCCCATGGAGCTAATCCCATTAAGGAGACAGGGATGGGTTAACTGGAAATTCAGGGATGCACCGAGTTCTGAGTCATGGCAGGGCCGATCTCAGGGAGGGATCAATGGAAAACCCACAGGAAGTGATTTGCTCTCCTGACTCAAAGCTGAGGGAACTTGAGTTGTGAAAGCTGGGAATGCTGAGCCAGGGGACAGCCTTGGCAGGTGGGGCTGCAGCCCCAGGGCAGGGAAGAGCCAGGAGATCCATCTCTCCTTATGCTTGTGCTGCAGTTCAGTGTCTGGCTCAGAGCTGGGTTTGTCTCAGGAATGGGATCCCCATGGAGGCAGAGCCCAAGCTGGGTTTATCTCAGGAATGGGCTCCCCATAGAGGCAGAACCCAAGTTGGGTTTATCTCGGGAATGGGATCCACAGGGAGGCAGAACCCAAGTTGGGTTTATCTCAGGAATGGGATCCCCATGGAGGCAGAACCCAAGCTGGGTTTATCTCAGGAATGGAGCAGTGCCTGTGCCTGTACAACAGCCTGGTGTCCATTGGGGTGTCCCTCTGGGATCCCAGGATTTGGGAGCAGTGTCTGGGTCTGTTGGGGGTCCCCTCTGGGATCCCAGGATTTTGGAGCAGTGTCTGGGTCTGTTGGGGGTCCCCTCTGGGATCCCAGGATTTGGGAGCAGTGTCTGGGTCTGTTGGGGTGTCCACTCTGGGATCCCAGGATTTGGGAGCAGTGTCTGGGTCTGTTGGGGGTCCCCTCTGGGATCCCAGGATTTGGGAGCAGTGTCTGTGTCTGTTGGGGGTCCCCTCTGGGATCCCAGGATTTGGGAGCAGTGTCTGTTGGGGTGTCCCCTCTGGGATCCCAGGATTTGGGAGCAGTGTCTGTTGGGGTGTCCCCTCTGGGATCCCAGGATTTGGGAGCAGTGTCTGGGTCTGTTGGGGGTCCCCTCTGGGATCCCAGGATTTGGGAGCAGTGTCTGGGTCTGTTGGGGGTCCCCCCTGACTCTCTTTGGAATCCCAGGATTTGGGAGCAGTGTCTGGGTCTGTTGGGGGTCCCTCTGGGATTCCAGGATTTAGGAGCAGTGTCTGTGTCTGTTGGGGGTCCCTCTGGGATCCCAGGATTTGGGAGCAGTGTCTGGGTCTGTCTCTCAAGGATATTTGCCCAGCCCTTCCCAGGATGGGCAAACCAAGTGCTCTTTGCCTGCTGGAGCCTCCGTGGAGGAGGTTTAGATATTAAATACCTTTTAATTAAAGGTGAGGAAACCAAGATGTGGAGAGATTAAGGACCAGCTCTCTAAGGAAGCCCAGTGGCCAGTCAGGACTAGATTTTCAAAAGGCTCAGCTCCTACTGAAGTAGTGAAGGAACAACCAGATTTTCCAAGCATCCCATCAGGGTAAAGGCTGAGCCCTGAGTGCCACCCCTGGGCACAGGGAGGGTGTTCCTCTCCCTCTGCACTGGGGTGGTTCCATCTGAACTCCCCCTTATAGCACAGGGACAAGCAGGTGAGTTGGCCATGGGGAGGTGGGGCTGGACCTGCTCCTTCCTCTGCCTTGGCCACGGAGGGACCTGGAGAGGAGTCCCATCCGTGACAGGAGGTCACAGCTGTGGGGAGGGAACCCCCAACCCTCATCAGCTTCAGCATCTGTCTGTGTTGGGGTTTGACATGACCCACTCTGAGGTTCTGCACCTTCTGTGTTGAACCTGGCAGGGTAACAATGCCAAGGTCGTGGGTTCAAATCCCCTGGGTGGGCCATTGAAGGGTTGGACTCAATGGTCCTTGTGGGTCCTTCCAGCTCAGAATAGTCTGGGATTGTGTGAAGGTGAAGGGTCTGGAGAGCCCTGTGAGAGGGAGCTGGGGGGGCTCAGCTGGGGCAAAGGAGGCTCAGGGGGCACCTTCTGGCTCTGCAATCCCTGCCAGGAGGGGGGAACCGGGACAGGGAGTCGGGCTGTGCCCCAGGGCACAGGGACAGGAGGGGAGGGCACGGCCTCAGGCTGGGCCAGGGCAGGGCAGGGGGCACAGAGCAGGAATTGCTGCATGGAAAGGGTGGGCAGGCACTGGCACAGTGCCCATGGCAGGGGGCACAGAGCAGGAATTGCTGCATGGAAAGGGTGGGCAGGCCCTGGCAGGGGCTGCCCAGGGAGGTTTGAGGTGCCCACCCCTGGAGGTGCCCAAGGCAGGACTGGCTGTGGCACTGAGTGCTCTGGGCTGGGGGACAAGGTGGGCATTTGGCACAGGGTGGGCTCCATGGACTGGGAGGGCTTTGCCAAGGTGGGCATTGGGCACAGGGTGGGCTCCATGGGCTGGGAGGGCTTTGCCAAGGTGGGCATCGGGCACAGGGTGGGCTCCATGGGCTGGGAGGGCTTTGCCAAGGTGGGCATTGGGCACAGGGTGGGCTCCAGGGGCTGGCAGGGCTTTGCCACCTTCCTTATCCTGGGCTTCTGTGAGATTCCTCACCCTGTGTGTGGAAGAGCTCTGTGAGTGGGGGCTCTGTGGGTTTAAGCAGATGCTTAATCCAAAGTGTTAAAAGTTATTGAAGATCCTGAAATCTATTTTGGTGCCTTTTTAACATTATTCCTGGAAATGTTTTCTGTTTTCCCCCAAAGCCATTGAATTCAGAGGCCATGAGATAATCTGTAGGTGGAGTGTTGGATTATTGCTGTTAAAAATACCAGATCTGAGGGAACACAAAGTGACTGAGGCAGCACAAAAGATTTTCTGCTCCAAGTTCTGGCGTGGAGAGCCCAGAGCAGCAGAACTGCCCAGGGAGGGAGGGAGGGAGGGACGTGATGGGTGTTGTGCCTTTATGTTCTGGAAAGAAAAAGGGGTAGGAAATCAAGTAAAGTGTATTTTCCTGTGGAGATGCTGCAGGTCCTGCAGGAAACTCCGTGTTGGGAGCAATGACAAACAGGGAATGTTTTCCCACAGTGCTGAGAAGTTCCATCCGTGTCCTGCATTCCCCTGGAGCAACCTGGGCTGGTGGGAGGTGACAGAGGGTGCACTGAGGTGGGTTTGAGGTCCTTTCCAGCCCAGACCATTCTGGGATTCCATGAATTGAGGTGGGCAGGACCAGCTCCATGGGCAGGGACCTGGGACAGGTTCCATAATCAAGGAGGGAACTGAAAATTGGAGCTTCCCCTTCATCCAGGTGGCTCTTGGTGCCACTGGCACAAAGGAAAAGGAGGAGATGGGGCAGTTGTAGGGCTTGGACAGGAGCCACCAGGAAGGGTTGGGCTGAAGAGGTGTCTGAGGGGCTGAGCTGTCCTGGTGGGAAGCAGCCACTCCATGGTGTCCTGGTAGGAAGCAGCCCCTCCATGGGGAGCTGTCCTGGTGGGAAGCAGCCCCTCCATGGGGGGCTGTCCTGGTGGGAAGCAGCCCCTCCATGGGGAGCTGTCCTGGTGGGAAGCAGCCCCTCCATGGGGAGCTGTCCTGGTGGGAAGCAGCCCCTCCATGGGGAGCTGTCCTGGTGGGAAGCAGCCCCTCCATGGGGAGCTGTCCTGGTGGGAAGCAGCCCCTCCATGGGGAGCTGTCCTGGTGGGAAGCAGCCCCTCCATGGGGAGCTGTCCTGGTGGGAAGCAGCCCCTCCATGGGGAGCTGTCCTGGTGGGAAGCAGCCCCTCCATGAGGAGCTGCCAAGGGCTGTGCAGGGCTGGGGTGACTGAGCTGAGGCCGCTGCCTTCGCCAGATGTTTCCAATCCAGACTCCTTTGGCTGCCTCCAAGAATTAGCTGGTGTGGCCTCTCTGTGAGGAACAGCAGGAACAGCACCGGCATCGCCCCGGCCTCACCCTGCCCGGCATCCAGGGGGTGGGGAGCATCCCAGATCCCTGTCCTGGGCATCCCAGATCCCTGCACGGCATCCAGGGGGTGGGGAGCATCCCAGATCCGTGTCCTGGCATTCCAGATCCCTGTCCTGGCATTCCAGATCCCTGCATGACATCCAGGGAGTGGGGAGCATCCCAGATCCCTGTCCTGGGCATCCCAGATCCCTGCATGACATCCAGGGAGTGGGGAGCATCCCAGATCCCTGTCCTGGGCATCCCAGATCCCTGCATGACATCCAGGGAGTGGGGAGCATCCCAGATCCCTGTCCTGGGCATCCCAGATCCCTGCATGGCATCCAGGGGGTGGGGAGCATCCCAGATCCCTGTCCTGGCATCCCAGATCCCTGTCCTGGCATTCCAGATCCCTGCATGACATCCAGGGAGTGGGGAGCATTCCAGATCCGTGTCCTGGCATTCCAGATCCGTGTCCTGGCATTCCAGATCCCTGCATGGCATCTAGGGGGTGGGGAGCATCCCAGATCCCTGTCCTGGCATTCCAGTTCCCTGCATGGCATCCAGGGGGTGGGGAGTGTCCCAGATCCCTGCCCTGGGAAGAACAGCATTCCAGATCCCTGTCCAGCATTCCAGATCCTTTCCCTGGGGAGCACAGCATCCCAGATCCCTGCCCAGCATCCCAGATCCCTGCCCTCGGCATCCCAGGTCCCTGCCCAGCATTCCAGTTTTAACCAATTAATATTCCAAGCAAATCAACAGGCACAATTTCCCTCAGCGTGAGAGAGATTAAAGGAGAAATAAATCACAAAAATATCTGCTATTCAAAACAGCCACAAACAAACAGGCACAAACTGGGGGCATTTTTTGGTACCTGCTAAGGAAGGTTGGGAGATAAAATCTTAGACCCAGGCAGTGAAATCTGAGCTTGAGTTAAGCCAAGGGGGTTTATTCCTCTTTTCCTCTCAGTGACCAGGATTTCAGTTCTCTGCTGAGAGTCTTTAGGAAATTCCGGGTTTCAGGGGCCACTTCCCATCAGTGTGAGCTCCAGGGAGCAGTTCCTGTGTCTGAGGTCCCTGACTTGCCATCCCACGCAGGGAAAATTCCCAGTGGCATCAGCAGGAAGTGCCTGGGAAGGAGGAACTCGGGATCAACCCCCAGAGATTCTGCTGGGATGCAAATCTGAGCCACTCAAACACCTCAAAGCCCCAGGTTGGCTGAGAGGCCTTTTTGCATCCTGCATTTATTTATCCCATGGGTGGCTCAGCAGTTGGAGGGAGGGAGGGAGGGGGGCAGTGCTGGGTTTCAAGGTAATTAGTGTTAATTTAGGTGGCTCAGGTGCTCCCTCCCCTCTGCTCAGCTCTTGTCACCTTGGCTGGCAGTTGGAGTGGGGCAGGGACACTCTTTTTGTCTGGCTGGGGCAGCAGCAGCCTGAGGAGCAGCCCAAGGAATTGCTGGGGCATTTGCACTGGGTGAGGTGCCCCTTTGGTTCCTGCAGGGCACACCTGGCAGGGGTGGGACCCTGGCATTGGCTCAGCTGGATAAAACTTGGCTGTAACAATGCCAAGGTCATGGGTTCAATCCCCTGTGTGGGCCATTGACTGAAGAGTTGGACTCGATGGTCCTTGTGGGTCCTTCCAACCCAGAACAGTCTGGGATTCTGTCTGGGAGAAGCTGCTCAGTTGGGTCAGAGCTTTTTGAGCCATGAACTCCTGGCAGCAGGAGCATCACCCTCCCCTTGTGGGGTTCATGGAGGGGACTCCCAGGGATCACAGTCCAATCCCTGGCCCTGCACAGACACCCCAACAATCCCACCCTGTCCCTGTCCCATTGTCCAAACCCTCCTGAAGCTATGGCAGCCTTGGGGCTGTGCCCACTGCCCTGGGGAGCCTGGTCAGTGCCCACCACCCTCTGGGGGAAGAGCCTTGTCCTAAAATCCACCCTGTCCCTGCCCTGGCACAGCCCCAGCCATTCCCTGGGTGCTGTCCCTGCCCTGGCACAGCTCCAGCCATTCCCTGGGTGCTGTCCCTGCCCTGGCACAGCCCCAGCCATTCCCTGGGTGCTGTCCCTGCCCTGGCACAGCTCCAGCCCTTCCCTGGGTGCTGTCCCTGCCCTGACACAGCTCCAGCCCTTCCCTGGGTGCTGTCCCTGGTCCCACAGGGAGCAGAGAAGGTTCCTGCCCCTCCTGAGGAGCTGCAGACCCTGAGGATTCTCCCCTCAGTCTCCCCTTCCCCACCAAACCAACTCCCCCCAGCTGCTCCTGGTGTGGCCCCTCCAGACCCTCCCCATCTTTGTGGCCCTCCTTTGGTTGTGCCCCTTCTCTGGGTAACCCACATGGAGAGTTTGGAGCTGTCCAGGTGCAAACCACTCCTGTGAGTGCCACCTCTTGTGATTGGCACCATCAGGGCAGCACCTGGAGACGGGACAGTGGAGTGTGGAGCCACCAGGAGCATCCTGGTGGGAGCAGCTCTGGTGTCCTGAGCTGGGAGGGTTTGCAGCTCTCTGGGCTGGGGAACATCACCAGGCTGGGGTGGGGTGAGGTGGCCAGCACAGCTCTGTGAGTAGCAGTAACACCACAAGAGGGTTTATGGTTGCCTGGTGGGACATCTCCAGGTGCTACTCCAAGAATCCAGTCCCTCCCCACTGCAAAGGGCCCATGGACAGAGGTGTGTGGTGGCCAGAGCTCACTGTCCTTAATACTGGACTTAAGAAAGCTCCTCTTGCCTTTTCCCAGCTTTGCTCCATTTTCCACAGTCATTTTTGAAGCTCAGATTTGCTGCCTGACTCAAGGAAAGGGATCCCAAAGCCCAATTTCAGGCTGTTCCTCTGACTCCTGTCCAAGAAGTCTTTGTTTGCTTCACCCCTTGGCACTGCCTGGGAGGGTTTGGGCCACTCTGCTCCCCCTGAATGTCATTTCCAGGTGGCCCTGGGTGTCCCCAGAGCTCAGGGCCAGCAGGGCTGTGGGTCTGTGTGACCCCCACATTTGGGGGCAGGACACAGGAGACCAGAAAGGGGTTTTTGTTCCTGATTTCAGGTGGGGTTTTCAGTGTTTTCCTGATATTTTGTAGAAAAATAGAAAAAACTAAAAGCCCAGTGGTCAGACAGACAGAGCCCCAAACCCCTCTGGGTTCTCTCTGACCCAAACACCTGCACTGGGTGGGTTTTGGTTTTTGGGGCTGCCAAGGAGGGGCAGGAAGGAGAATCCAAAGGGATTTAGGACCCGGCACATGAACTGTGTGAGCTCCACTCAGGGCACGTGGGAAGGGACTCCATAAAAACCTCAGTGCTGCTTTTTGGCAGGGCAGGGACCAGACAGGGAGGGGGAGCTGGGATGGGAGGGAGGGAGGGAATCTGGGAGTGAAGTTGATGCCAGACCTGGAGTGCTCCAGAGGAGTGGCTGTTCTGTCCTGGTTTCTTGGGAATGTGTCTCTGCTGAGCTCAGATCCTGGTGTGGAGCTCAGGGATGCTCCTGAATTACCTGGAAAAGAGGAGCTGTGGGATCCAGGACACTCTGTGGGCATCCCACAGCTCATCCTGCAGGATCCAGGATCCAGGACACTCTGTGAACATCCCACAGCTCATCCTTCAGGATCCAGGACACTCTGAACATCCCACAGCTCATCCTGCAGGATCCAGGACACTCTGAACATTCCACAGCTCATCCTGCTGCCTGCAGGATCCAGGACACTCTGAACATCCCACAGCTCATCCTTCAGGATCCAGGACACTCTGAACATCCCACAGCTCATCCTGCTGTCTCCAGGATCCAGGACACTCTGTGAGCATCCCACAGCTCATCCTGCAGGATCCAGGATCCAGGACACTCTGTGAACATCCCACAGCTCATCCTGCTGTCTGCAGGGTTCAGGACACTCTGAACATCCCACAGCTCATCCTGCAGGATCCAGAACACTCTGAACATCCCACAGCTCATCCTGCTGCCTCCAGGATCCAGGACACTCTGAACATCCCACAGCTCATCCTGCAGGATCCAGGACACTCTGAACATTCCACAGCTCATCCTGCAGGATCCAGGACACTCTGTGAGCATCCCACAGCTCATCCTGCAGGATCCAGGACACTCTGAACATCCCACAGCTCATCCTGCAGGATCCAGGACATTCTGAACATCCCACAGCTCATCCTGCAGGATCCAGGACACTCTGAACATCCCACAGCTCATCCTGCAGGATCCAGGACATTCTGAACATCCCACAGCTCATCCTGCAGGATCCAGGACACTCTGAACATCCCACAGCTCATCCTGCAGGATCCAGGACACTCTGAACATCCCACAGCTCATCCTGCAGGATCCAGGACACTCTGAACATCCCACAGCTCATCCTGCAGGATCCAGGATCCAGGACACTCTGAACATCCCACAGCTCATCCTGCAGGATCCAGGACACTCTGTGAACATCCCACAGCTCATCCTGCAGGATCCAGGACACTCTGAACATCCCACAGCTCATCCTGCAGGATCCAGGACACTCTGTGAGCATCCCACAGCTCATCCTGCTGCCTGCAGGATCCAAGACACTCTGTGAACATCCCACAGCTCATCCTGCTGCCTGCAGGATCCAGGACACTCTGAACATCCCACAGCTCATCCTGCAGGATCCAGGACACTCTGAACATCCCACAGCTCATCCTGCAGGATCCAGGACACTCTGAACATCCCACAGCTCTGCCTGCAGGATCCAGGACACTCTGAACATCCCACAGCTCATCCTGCAGGATCCAGGACACTCTGTGAGCATCCCACAGCTCATCCTGCAGGATCCAGGACACTCTGAACATCCCACAGCTCATCCTGCTGTCTCCAGGATCCAGGACACTCTGAACATCCCACAGCTCATCCTGCTGCCTCCAGGATCCAGGACACTCTGTGAGCATCCCACAGCTCATCCTGCAGGATCCAGGATCCAGGACACTCTGAACATCCCACAGCTCATCCTGCAGGATCCAGGACACTCTGTGAGCATCCCACAGCTCATCCTGCAGGATCCAGGACACTCTGAACATCCCACAGCTCATCCTGCTGTCTCCAGGATCCAGGACACTCTGAACATCCCACAGCTCATCCTGCTGCCTCCAAACCCTCTCCTGGCTGTCTGGAAGACCACCCAGGAATGTGTATTTACAGAGCTTGTTTTCTCCCTTTCCTCCAGTTCCCTCCATTTATTTGTGCCCTGCTGGAGCTGCAGGGCAGGTTTTCCAGCAGTTGGGAATGGAGGTGTGGAAAAGGGACACCAGCTGTGGGATCATCTGCCCTGCAGGGGCTTGGAGCACCCACAGGGACACAGACCAAACTTTCCTCAATTTTTAACTCTGTTTTTTCCCCTGTTTTTTTATTTTTCCCTCAGCCAGGAGGGACATGGAGGGGCTGGAGGTGCCCAGGGCAGGGAATGGAGCTGGGAAGGAGCAGCTGAGGGAGCTGGGGGGGCTCAGCTGGAGAAAAGGAGGCTCAGGGGGCACCTTCTGGCTCTTGGGTGACAAGGTTGGCATCGGGCACAGTGTGGACTTGGTGACCTTGGAGGGCTTTTCCAGCCTTAATGATTCCAGGACTCTGTGACACGTTAACTTTTAAAGCTCCTTCCAGAGCCTTGAGGGTTGTTAAAGTTTAAATGCAACAAACCCAGTGTTGTAATTAGTTATGCAAATAGGGTTAAGGAGAGGGTCAAACCATGGGAAAGACACAGAGAGGGGAACACACCTTGCCTGGGCTCTGCCAGGGCATGAGCCTGCAGTGTAGATCCCATCATTAGTGTGGGGAATGTCAGTCCCAAGTTTTCATCATTCCCAACATAAATTTCAGGTTTTTGAGAAGTCATCTGGGACTTCAGTGATCCCAGAGTTCCAGAATTCCAGAATCCACACTGGTTGGGCTTGGAAGGACCATCTCACCCCTTCCACTGTCCCAGGTTGCTCCAAGCCCTGTCCAGGCTGGCCTTGGACACTCCCAGGGATGGGGAAGTCACAGAGACCTCTCACCTCTGTGTCCTGAATAACTGAACAACCCTCAGAGCAGCAGGAGTGTCTCCTCTCAGGCTCAGCTCTGCTTGAGGGGTCACTGATAAAGGGGGTGGGATTCCCAGGGGCTTTGGGAGCCTCTGAGTCAGCTCTGGGAAGAACTTGGATCCAGGAGTGAAAGGCATCAACAGGCAGGAGTGAGAGTTGCCCTTTCTGTGGAGGTCCTCCCGTGTTTGGCTGTAATTAATTTGTGTTCTTGGTAAACCAGCAGCGATGGGGATGGTTTTTCCTGGTTCCCAAAGGTCTCCTGTGGAGCTGAGCTGAGGCTGAAGGAGCTCCCACCCACCCGTGTGGTCCCCCCAGAGCCAGAGGTGACCTCAGCCCTCAGTCCCAGCCCCGTTTCACCACCAGGGAGAGCTTTGCAGAGCAAGCCCTGACACACCCCCAGCCAGGCTGACTGGATTGTCCTGGGGTTCCAAAAGCCAAAAAGGAATGTTGTTTGGCCAGTGACACATCAGGGAGGGCTTGGCTGACTCCAGCCTTTCCTGCCTCCTCCTCTGTGCTCCGGATGCTCCAGCAGATGGAAGTCCATGGAAGTGCTGCATCTGCCCCCTGCCTGACCTTCCCCACTGAGGAGGAGGAGGAGGAGGAGGAGGAGGAGGGGGGAAATCCCTGCCCAGAATATCTCCAGGGTGATGCTCTTGCTCTTGGAAACAAATCCCATTAGAGAGGAATCTTGGGGAGCTTTGGGGTTGCTTTTCCTGCTAATATTTTAGTTTATAACCCCCATCTCTGCAGTGCCTGTGTGGAGTTTTACACCTGGAGTTTGCTCATGAGTTGAATTTTGGGCTTTTAGGCTGTTGTTTCTTTTAAAGGCTGTTTTGGGGGGATTACAGAGATCAGGCCACAGAAGTGAGAAGCAGTTTGAGAATTGTCAAAAGGAGTTTGAGAAGGGTTAAGTCTGTGTTTGGCACTTGTGGTGGTGCTCCCTGAGCTCTCCTGCCCTGCTCCCTGGGGATAAGAGGAGCCTTTCCTGGAGGGAGCAGAGGGTGGGAGCAGCTCCCCCAGCAGTGGCTGTCGAGTCTCTGTTGGACACACCTCGTTGGATCTTCTGCTCTTTCTGTGTATCCGTGGATTGTTCTCCTCTCAGCCTTTCCACTCTTCCTAAAAATTGGGCTGCCGCTTCATCAGCCGTTCAGAAAACTCCCTGGGATCTAAAGACAGATTCCTAAACTCTGAATGATTCCATAAACCAGCATATTCCTGTCCCAGGGGGTGTCTGTGGGTTCCTCAGGGCAGGGCTGGGCTGGAGCCACCTGGGCTGGGCCTCCTTTGGGGACATCCAAGTCCTGCCCTGGACTGAGCCTGGGCCAGATCCTGCCCCTGGACTGAGCCTGGGCCAGGTGAGTTGGGGGAAGCTGCCCTGAGCAGCAGGAGGGGCAGATCTGTGCCCCGAGGTGCCCTGTGCTGCAGGTGTGCCCCCAGGTGTGCCCCCCAGGTGCCCTGTGCTGCAGGTGTGCCCCCCAGGTGCCCTGTGCTGCAGGGGTGCCCCTCAGGTGCCCTTTGTGCCCCCAGCTGCCCTGTGCTGCAGGTGTGTCCCCCAGGTGCCCTGTGCTGCAGGTGTGCCCCCAGGTGTGCCCCCCAGGTGCCCTGTGCTGCAGGTGTGCCCCCAGGTGTGCCCCCCAGGTGCCCTGTGCTGCAGGGGTGCCCCCTTAGACGCCCTGTATGCACAGGTACCCCCAGGTGTGCCCCCAGGTGCCCTGTGCTGCAGGTGTGCCCCCCAGATGTGCCCTCCAGGTGCCCTGTGCTGCAGGTGTGCCCCCTTAGACGCCCTGTATGCACGGGTACCCCCAGGTGTGCCCCCCAGGTGCCCTGTGCTGCAGGGGTGCCGCCAAGTGTGCCCCCAGGTGCCCTGTGTGCCCCCAGGTGCCCTGTGCTGCATGATGTGCCCCCAGGTGTGCCCTCCCACGTGCCCTGTGCTGCAGGTGTGCCCCCAGGTGACCCTCAGGTGCCCTGTGTGCCCCCCAGGTGTGCCCCCAAGTGCCCTGTGCTGCAGGGGTGCCCCCCCAGTGTGCCCCTAGGTTCCTGTGCTTCAGGTGTGCCCCCCAGGTGTGCCCCCCAGGTGCCCTGTTCTGCCAGCCTGGAAGCTGCACTTTCCAAGCATCCTTTGCTGTTCTGCAGCTCCAGCAGAGGGAATGCTGAGTGGGAAGGAGCAGAGCCACATCTGACCATGTTAAGGATCCCATCAGGCTCATGTTAAAGGTGCCCTCGGGCTCACATTTAGGGTTCCATCAGGCTCAGTTTAGGATGCCCTCAGGCTCACATTTGGGGTTCCATCAGGCTCCCATTTGGGGTTCCATCAGGCTCCCATTTGGGGCTCCATCAGGCTCGCATTTGGGGTTCCATCATGATCACATTTAGGATTCCATCAGGCTGACATTTGGGGCTCCATCAGGCTCAGTTTAGGATGCCCTCAGGCTCCCATTTGGGGTTCCATCAGGCTCAGTTTAGGATGCCCTCAGGCTCCCATTTGGGGTTCCATCAGGCTCAGTTCAGGATGCCCTCAGGCTCACATTTGGGGTTCCATCAGGCTCAGTTTAGGATGCCCTCAGGCTCCCATTTGGGGTTCCATCAGGCTCCCATTTGGGGTTCCATCAGGCTCACATTTGGGGTTCCATCAGGCTCAGTTCAGGATGCCCTCAGGCTCACATTTGGGGTTCCATCAGGCTCACATTTGGGGCTCCATCAGGCTCACATTTGGGGGGTCCCTGCAGCTCCTCCCAGAGCCACCTCCTGCCCAGGAGCCCCCTGGTGCCCTGGGAGTGGATGTGTCTGCCTGGAAGGAGCATCAGGGGTGCTGGTTGGAGTTCAGTGAGGTGGGAATTGATGGTCTTGGCTAATGCCAGGGAGCTCTGATGGGGCTGGTTGGTGGGTTTATCTTGGCAGAGCTGAGCATGGGCATTGCCCAGCAGGTGCTGCATTTGCTGCTGCAGGGAGGGAGGAATGAAGGTGGCTGTGGTAGGAAACTCCCCTCCACTGGGCATCCAGGGGAAATGATGTCCCTGATCCAGGATTTTCCCTGCTGGGGTTATTACAGGATTTATTATTTATTATTATTATTATTATACTGGCTTTATGGTGCTCTCTTTTGGTCAGAATTTTAGCTGGTGTTAATTGTGTGACTGAGCAGTAAAATGTCCTTTTTAATGGCATGAATATTAATATTCCTCATATTAATGGGCAGCGCTGGCTGTGGAATCCCAGCCTAGACCTGCAAATGTTTGTGTTCCCTTTTCCTGCCAGCCTGGCCAGTGGGCATTTTGGCCACAGTGGTAGCCAGGAGGTCCTTCTGCCTGGCCCAGGGGCATCCAGGGTTGGGTGGGATGAGCAAAGGGCTTGAAATCCATTCCTGGGGTGAAGAGAAGGGGAGGAACCGTTTGCTTGCACGGGGTGGGGCTGTTCTTTCCAGGGGTGCCGTGGAATCTCAGGATTGATTGGGTTGGGAAAACCCTCTGAGACCACCAAGTTCCCCCAGCACTGCCCAGGCCACCCCTGGGCATGTCCCCAAACTGCTGTTGGAGCCCAGGGCAGCCCCTCAGACTCCCCAAGAGCTGCTGAAATCCAGGAAGGGGCCGTGCCCGGTCCTGGCCTCGTTCCACAGTCGTGGTTGGTGCCAGGTTGGTTTTGATGCCACGTGGTTTTGAAGGAAAGGTCAGAGGAGGCCTGTGGCAACCTTTCCTACCAGCTGTCCCTTCCTGCTTCTCTGGCATCTGATCAGGTGGCATTTGAACTGGAGGTGCCCTGGGGCTGCCCCCTGTGCCCGGGGCTGGTGTGAGACACAGACAGGGCAGGGCACTGCAGGTGTGGCTTTACCTTACAGTCCTTAAAGGGCTCAGAGACAGGAAAACAAGAGGTGGGGTTGTGCCAAGGGCTGGGGCACTGACCTTTGACAGCTGGCAGAGGCCTGGCTGCCCAAAGGGAGTGGGGTGGTTTGTGTTCTGGAATTGCTGCTTTGTGTGAGGGTTGGTTTGGTTGGTTTGGTTGGGTTGGTTTGGTTTGGTTGGTTTGGTTTGGTTTGACCCATTTCCTCCCCAAAAGCCCCACCTGCCCTCACCATGTGCCACCTCAGTGGGGGCACCTTTGTTGGTAGGAAACTCCCCTCCACTGGGCATCCAGGGGAAATGATGTCCCTGACCCAGGATTTTCCCTGCTGGGGTTATTACAGGATTGATTGATTGATTGATTGATTTCTTTTATTATTATTATTATTATTATTATTATTATTATTATTATTATTATTATTATTATTATTATTATTATTATTATTATTACAGACTGCTCTGGGGATGGAGCAGCAGGTTGGGATGCCCTTCACTGCTGTGGGCACACCTGGCACCATAAGGACCTGCCCCTCCTGCTCATCCCAGTCCTGCCCAGCAGGAAAATGTCCTTTCCAGCCCCTGGAATACAGACATCACAGTGGCACTGCCAGGGCTCGTTAGCTGAGCAGAAAGGAGCACTAATTAGCTGTGCTGGGCTCTGGCTGTGCTGTTCCCAGGGGCAGGGCCAGGCACTGCTGGGAGGGTTGGCACTGCCAGGGCTGGGCTGCTGCTCCCACTGGGGTGTTTCCCCAGCTCAGCCCTGATTGCTCTGCAGGACACGGAGCAGACACTTGGTCTGGGCTCCTTCCCAGCTGGTTCCTTCTCCAGGCACCTTCACACCTCCAGGCCAAGCACAGCTCTGGAACTGGCACTGCCTTTTTTTAGCTAAAAACAGGCCAGAAAATGCAAAGTTCTTCCCTGTCAGCCCTTCCCTGGGCAAAGGGACCCCCAGAGGGTCTGGCTTGCTCCATCCTCCCTCAGCACTGTGCCCAGGGGTTCCTCTTGGATCCTGGAGCCACTCTCACCTCAGGTGGCACTGCCAGGGCTGGGCTGCTGCTCCCACTGGGGTGTTCCCCCTGCCCTGGGGTCCCACATTCCCTCCTTTCCCCCCCACCTTGGGGTGACTGCCTGGCATGGGTGTTTTCCCAAGCAGGGGGGCAGGTGTGGGGTGTGGGCACTGCCAAATGCCAGCCAGGCTGTGCCAAGCCCTTGGGAAGGGCAGCACTGGGATAAGAAAGGATTTTCCTTTCTGCTCAGAATCCTGGAATATCCTGAGCTGGAAGGGACCCCCAGGGAACCCCCAGGGAGTGCCTGGTAACATCCTGGAGCTGCTGCAGAGAAGGATAAGGGAGTGTGAGTGGGATAAGGATGTCCCACTGCTGGGAAGGACCTGGATTTCTGTGCCAGCTCCAGCCAAAGGAAAAGGTCTGGTTCACATTGGGATTGCTGCTGCTTGTGCCATGCCCAGCAGATCCTGGCACCGTTCCTGGCACTGTTCCTGGAGTCAGGGGTGGGCTGAGGTGCCCCCAGCAGGTTGCTGAGGGCTGGATCCCCTTTGGAGGCTGTGGCTGCACATCCTCCCTGGGCACCCTGTGCCAGGGCTGGATCACACTTAGCACACAGAAGGATTTTCTGTTGGTTTTGTAAGGTCTGAAGTGGAATCTGAGGCATTTCAGGCTGTGCCCGTGGCCTCCTGCCCTGTGCCAGCTCGGGGGCTGGCGCTGCTGCAGAGGAATTAATGCTGCTGGTCATGCCAGTCATGTGCCAGGGGGGAGCTCTGGCAGCCACCCAGGCTCCTTGGCATTCTGTGCCATGCTGGGCTGCAGTGGGAGCTCACAGCTCTTTCACCTCAGCCCCATCACTCCCTGAGCTCTGGGCGTGGGAAGCTGAGGGGAGTTAATGCCAAGGTGCCCTCCCCTCACTGCTGTGCCCTCCCCTCACAAAACCTGGGCCAGGCTTTTCATCCCTGACTTAGAATCATAGAATGGATTGGGTTGGAAAAGACCTTCGAGGTCATCAAGTCCAACCCTTGATCCAACCCCACTGTTTTTCTGTCTCTCAGGTGGTGCTGGAAGGAGGGAATAATCCCAGGCAGGAGGGATGGGAGGAGAGAGCCTGTTGGGAATTAGGTGGTGTCTCCCCAGGAATGGGAATTGCCTTCACCCTCCCAAGGGTGTGTTCTTGCAGATAAGGTTTTCTTGGGATACTTTGATTTCTCTCAAGGTTGCCAGTGCCTTGTGGAAGAGGAAAGTTTAACCCTTTGCTGGAAGGGCTGTGGAATGGCATTGGCAGTGGTGTGTGACTCACCTGTGGTGCCCCCCTGGCACCTGGAGCTGGGCAGGGCTGGCTTTTTCCATCCCCACCCTGTGGATGGTGGGCACACCTCACCTTTTAGGGGTTCCTCTGCTTTTATTGAGGCTTTCAAGGCTGGTTTTGGAACAAATGGGTCACAAGGGCTCTGTGGTGTTCATACCAACTCATCACTGCCCTGTTGGTTCATCAAAGCCTTGTGGACTTGGAGATGATGTGGGCAGTGAGGGCATCAGCCCCTGCCATGAGTTACTGATGCTCAGCCTTTGAGTCACCCAGCCTGGTGCCACCCTCATTTTCCAAACCACTGAACCTTTTAATTGCCATTAAAGCCAGGAATAAGCAGGACAAAGCCCAGCTCAGCCACCCCCCCACCACTGCAGCTGCTCTGACCTGGTGTGCAGGTCCCACCTGGAGGCACAGGCTGGTCCTTCCCTTCCCACCTGGCAGCTTCCAGCTGGGATGTGTTGCAGTGTTTTCCCTGGATAATGGTGGTTGCTCCCAAGGCCTGGGGCCACCACCAGCTCCCGGTGCCCCTTTTCCAAGGGGCATGTTGAGGCCAGGGGCACAGTGCTGGTGCCCAACTCTTGTAGATCCATCCACAAACCTCAGCTTTAGTGCCAAAGCCCGGGACTGGAGGCTGTGCCAGTGTGGACAGAGCTGGGCTTTGTTTCACAGTTCCAGAATCCATCCATTTCCTTGCTGTGCTCTTGGTTTTATTTTTAGCTCTGAAGCCACTCAATATTTTGGAGCCCCTGGACAGTGGGGGGCACAGGCCAGTGGGGATGCAGGACAGTGGGGCATAGGGCAGTGGAGGGGGCACAGGGCAGTGGGGCATAGGGCAGTGGAGGGGGCACAGGGCAGTGGAGGGGGCACAGGACAGTGGGGCATAGGGCAGTGGAGGGGGCAGAGGACAGGGGGGCACAGGACAGTGGGGCACAGGACAGTGGGGCACAGGGCAGTGGAGGGGGCACAGGGCAGTGGGGCATAGGGCAGTGGAGGGGGCAGAGGACAGGGGGGCACAGGGCAGTGGGGCACAGGGCAGTGGAGGGGGCACAGGACAGTGGGGCACAGGGCAGTGGAGGGGGCACAGGACAGTGGGGCGTAGGGCAGTGGGGGGCACAGGGCAATGGGGCACAGGGCAGTGGGGCACAGGGCAGTGGAGGGGGCACAGGACAGTGGGGATGCAGGACAGTGGGGCATAGGGCAGTGGGGGGCACAGGACAGTGGGGCACAGGGCAGTGGAGAGGGCACAGGGCAGTGGGGTACAGGACAATGCCCAATCTCTGCTCCCTGTGAGCAGGGACAGCACCCAGGGAGCAGCTGGAGCTGTGCCAGGGAGGGTTAGGTTGGATCTCTGGCAAATTCCTCTGAGGTCCTGGCAGATGTTCCTGCAGTGGCATGAAGGAGTTCCCCGTGCCCAGTGAGGTCACACTGAGCTCATTTCCAGGTGAGCTCCCAAGGCCTGGGGCCACCACCAGCTCCTGGTGCCCCTTTTCCAAGGGGCATGTTTGAGGCCAGGGGCAAAGTGCTGGTGCCCAACTCTTGTAGATCCATCCACAAACCTCAGCTTTAGTGCCAAAGCCCAGGACTGGAGGCTGTGCCAGTGTGGACAGAGCTGGGCTTTGTTTCACAGCTCCAGAATCCATCCATTTCCTTGCTGTGCTCTTGGTTTTATTTTTAGCTCTGAAGCCACTCAATATTTTGGAGCCCCTGCTCGTATTTCCCCCAGTTTTCCATCTGCTCCCGTGATTGATGGAAGTTCTGGCTCTGCCTTGCCAGCCCAGCCCCAGGGAGTGGAAAGCTCCTCCATTCCTTGGCACGGCACAGCAGACGTGAATAACGCTGGAATTCGGGGGGAAGGGGGAGCTGGGGGGGTTTGGAGCCCGCTGTGGTTGGCACACAGCCCTGGCACACTGCAGGGTGCTGGGCAGGAGGGCCTGGGGCTCCTCCAGGCTGGGGCTGGTGGGTGTCCCTGAGGTGCCCATTCCCTGCCAGGCAGGGAGTGTGCCAGGGCTGGCTGGTGCCCCCCTCCTGGAGATCTGGAGGGTGGTGGGAAGGTGGGGCTGAGCTCCTCGGGCTCTGGGGTAAGGAGCCAACCTTGGGGCTCTCCTGGGTATGGGGGCTCTGCCAGGGGGGCAAATTGTGGGGCTAAAAATGGGGCTTTTGAGTCCAGATTGTGTTTGGGGGGAGCCACGAGGGGTGTGGGGGGTGCAGGGGCAGGTGGCAATGGGGTGGGCATGGGGGGGAAGGAGGGTGGGCATGGGGCACAGGGCAGTGGGGCAGTGGGGGCACGGGACAGTGGGGGGGCACAGGACAGTGGGGGGGCACAGGACAGTGGGGGGGGCACAGGACAGTGGGGTACAAGGCATTGGGGGCACAGGGCAGTGGGGGGCACAGGACAGTGGGGGGTGCAGGACAGTGGGGCACAGGGCAATGGGGTACAAGGCATTGGGGGCACAGGGCAGTGGGGGGCACGGGACAGTGGGGCACAGGACAGTGGGGTACAAGGCATTGGGGGCACAGGGCAGTGGGGGGCAGAGGACAGTGGGGTACAAGGCATTGGGGGCACAGGGCAGTGGGGGGCACAGGACAGTGGGGTACAAGGCATTGGGGGCACAGGGCAGTGGGATGCAGGATAGTGGGGCACAGGACAGTGGGGTACAAGACAGTCAGGTACAAGGCATTGAGGGCACAGGGCAGTGGGGGGCACGGGACTGTGGGAGGCACAGGACAGTGGGGGTGTGGGACGGTGGGGCACAGGCCAATGGGGGGTACAGGCCAGTGGAGTGCAGGACAGTGGGGGGGGGCTCAGGGCAGTGGGGGGGCATAGGGCAGTGGAGGGGGCACAGGCCAGTGGGATGCAGGACAGTGGGGCATAGGGCAGTGGGGATGCAGGACAGTGGGGCACAGGGCAGTGGAGGGGGCACAGGCCAGTGGGGTACAGGAAAATGCCCAATCTCTGCTCCCTGTGAGCAGGCACAGCACCCAGGGAGCAGCTGGAGCTGTGCCAGGGAGGGTTAGGTTGGATCTCTGGCAAATTCCACTGAGGTCCTGGCAGTTGTTCCTGCAGTGGCATGAAGGAGTTCCCTGTGCCCAGTGAGGTCACACTGAGCTCATTTCCAGGTGAGCTCACTGGCACCTGCTCCTCTTGTGCCCTGCCCCAGGCTCTGCCCTCCTGCCAGGCTGAGCTTCCCAGCAGGTCCCTGCCCGGTGCCAGCCTGGCTGGCTGAGCTGATTAGCTCTGAGGAGATCAGGGCTGGGCACGAGGGGGGTGCCAGGTGAACAGGGAAGCTTTTCATGCAGCTGTGGAACGTGTTTGCATCCTCAGAGGGGAGGAAGGAGGGAAAAACCCCCAGGAAAAATGCCAAGAAGTGCATTAAAGGAGGAGTGGAGCTGATAAGGAGCCTGGGGAGAGACTGAGAGGAGAATCAAGGGCAGGTTCCCTCAGAGCCTGCAAACACTGTCAGTGCGACAGCCCCGCTCAGCCAGAGGGAGGGCATTTGGTATCTGATGGAGAACAGGCCTTAGGAAGAGCAGGGATCGTGGCAGCAGAGTGGGGGGATCCCCTGGAGCCCCCTGGATTGGGTGGAGGGATCCCCTGGAGCCCCCTGCATTGGGTGGAGGGATCCCCTGGAGGGTGGAGGGATCCCCTGGAGCCCCCTGGATTGGGTGGAGGGATCCCCTGGAGCCCCCTGAAGTGTGGAGGGATCCCCTGGAGTACTCCGGGAGTGTGGAGGGATCCCCTGGAGTACTCCTGGAGTGTGGAGGGATCCCCTGGAGCCCCCTGGAGAGGGTGGAGGGATCCTCTGGAGCCCCCTGGATTGGGTGGAGGGATCCCCTGGAGCCCCCTGAAGTGTGGAGGAATCCCCTGGAGTACTCCGGGAGTGTGGAGGGATCCCCTGGAGCCCCCTGGAGAGGGTGGAGGGATCCTCTGGAGCCCCCGAGAGCGTGGAGGGATCCCCTGGAGCGTGGAGGGATCCCCTGGAGCCCCTTGGAGTGGGTGGAGGGATCCCCATGAGCCCCCCTGGAGCATGGAGGGATCCCCTGGAGGGTGGAGGGATCCCCTGGAGCCCCCTGGAGTGGGTGGAGGGATCTCCTGGAGCCCCCTGGAGCATGGAGGGATCCCCTGGAGTACTCCTGGAGCATGGAGGGATCCCCTGAAGCCCCCCTGGAGTGGGTGGAGGGATCCCCTGGAGGGTGGAGGGATCCCCTGGAGCCCCCTGGAGTGTGGAGGGATCCTCTGGAGCCCCCTGGAGAGCGTGGAGGGATCCTCTGGAGCCCCCTGGAGAGCGTGGAGGGATCCCCTGGAGCCCCCTGGAGAGCGTGGAGGGATCCCCTGGAGCCCCCTGGAGCATGGAGGGATCCTCTGGAGCCCCCTGGAGCATGGAGGGATCCCCTGGAGCCCCCTGGAGTGGGTGGAGGGATCCCTGGGAGCAGGGGACATTCCAGCTGGGATGGAAGGAGGACAGAGGAGAAGACACAACTTGCAGGTGGCAGGATGGGCTGGGGACCCTCGCTGCCCTCACCCCTTGGTGCTGCTGGGTGGACCAGGAGGTGCCAGGGCACTGGAGGGGTCCCTCGGGGTCCCCAGGATTCCCATGGAGGAGTTTCCAGTCCCTCTGAGTCTGGGGATGGTGTTGGGAGCACAGGTCACTGTTCCTGGGCTTGGTGCCAGGGGAGGCTGCACCCACCAGTGCTCCTGGGGGTGCCCTGGAGTGGGGTGCCCTGTGCTGAGCCTCCTCTGGGGCTGGAGGGGGCAGGTGCCACCCCTGCTCCTGGGTCACTCCAAGCCCTCCTGCTTTCCAGCCAGGGCTGGGGAGCTTTGCCATGGATGCCCAGCCCTGCTGGTTGCCCTCCCAGCAATTCCTCATCCCAGGGCTCTCCTGCCTGCTGTGGTGCCCACCAGTGTGGTCAGCACTGCACACGCCATCCCCTGGCACAGGGAGCATCGCCCTTGGCACTTGCAGCCCTGCCAGGGATTTATTTCAGCCCTGGTATTGCAGGTGCCACGGAGCTGAGCAGCCTTGGGTGGTGGGGCTGATGCCCACAGGGCTCCTGGGGGTGGTGGTGGTGGCAGCCTGGGCTGTCCACATCCCTCCTCTTCCTTTCCTGGCATGGGGTTAGTGCCAGGGCTGTGGGTCTGGGATGCTCTGAGGATGCTGCTGGTACCAAAGCTGCAGGGCTGCCCCTGGCACAGCTTGGCAAGGGCTGTGATCCCTCAGGGAGGGGCTCAGTGCCAAACATGGATTTATTGAGTGCTGCTGTGGCACAGGCCACAGGAACCTCCCACCCTGGAGCAGTCCTGGGTGGGCTGTGCTGCTCAGGGCACAACTGGGGCAGGCTGGCAATGCCAACTGGAGACCAGGAAGTGCTGGAGACCAAGAGGTGCTGGGTGCCAGGAGGTGCTCAGGGGTTCTCCACCCAACCCTTGGCCCTGCTCGGTGCTGCTGGGCTGATAGGGGTCCTCTCCTTGCATTCCTGCCTTGGCATTGCCCACTTCTCCGGGGGCACTGCACTCCTGGAAAGCTGCCCTGGGAGCCAGGGGGCAGCCTGTGCCACACTGCCCTGCAGAGCTGCCCCTGGGGGGTGGCAGCAGAGCTGTGCTGGCATCAAAGTGGGCAGCGAGCGATGGGCATCATGTGATTGCTGCCTCTGCCCGTGCCAGGCTGGGCTGGTTGTCCCTGTGGGGCTGGGTGGCAGAAATGCCACCTCAGGGTCTGTGTCACCCAGAGAAGGCCCCACGTGGGGACATTCAGGAGCCTGAGGAGTTGTTGCCTTAGGGTGAAGTGGCCTTTGATGGTGCTGTTGGGAGAGGAGTGTCCTGGGCAGCCCCAGCCTGAGGGGAGGGGGTGCTGCCCTTGGCACTGCCCAGGGGAAGGGCAGGGCATGTGCAGCACCCCAGGGACCCTGCTGGGGTGGCTCCTGTGTGTGCTGTGGCAGCTCAGGGAGTGCCATCCTCTCCGCTGGATGGAGGTGGCTGGTCATGGAATCATGGAATGGTTTGGGCTGGAAGGGACATTCAAGCCCATCCAGTGCCACCCCTGCCATGGGCAGGGACACCTCCCACCAGCCCAGGGGGCTCCAACCTGGCCTTGGACTCTCCCAGGGATCCAGGGGCAGCCACAGCTTCTCTGCCCAACCTGTGCCAGGGCCTGCCCACCCTCCAGCCAGGAATATTTCCCTAAAAGAAGGGAACTGGAGCTCAGGCTGGTCCTCAGTGCTCACCTCGTGTGACCCCACACCCTGCCCTGCCCTTGGTGCCCTCTGGGTCCCTGGCACTTTTGGGGCCAGACCCAACATTCAGAGGGGCTGTTTCTGAGCAATTCCTGCCCTCAGGAATTCTCAGCATCCAATGAATGCCCTGAGCCCCTGCCCTGCCCTGTGCCCACTCCCTCATGGCTGTTCCTGTGCCCACAGAACTCCATGAGCCCCCTGAGCCCCTGCCCTGCCCCGTGCCCACAGAACTCCATGAGCCCCCTGAGCCCCTGCCCTGCCCTGTGCCCACTCCCTCATGGCTGTTCCTGTGCCCACAGAACTCCATGAGCCCCCTGAGCCCCTGCCCTGCCCCGTGCCCACTCCCTCATGGCTGTTCCTGTGCCCACAGAACTCCATGAACCCCATGAACCCCTGCCCTGCCCCGTGCCCACAGAACTCCATGAGCCCCCTGAGCCCCTGCCCTGCCCCGTGCCCACTCCCTCATGGCTGTTCTCTGTGCCCACAGAACTCCATGAACCTGCCCCCGGACAAGGCACGGCTGCTCCGCCAGTACGACAACGAGAAGAAGTGGGAGCTCATCTGTGACCAGGTAAGGGCCCTGGGGGCATCCTGGGGCATCCTGGGGGCATCCTGGGGGCATCCTGGGGCATCCTGGGGACTGTCCTGGGGGCATCCTGGGGGCATCCTGGGGCATCCTGGGGACTGTCCTGGGGGCATCCTGGGAGTGTCCTGAGGGTGTCCTGAGGCATCCTGGGGGCGTCCTGAGGGCATCCTGGGACGTCCTGGGGCATCCTGGGGACATCCTGGGGCACCCTGGGGGCATCCTGGAGTGTCCTGAGGGTGTTTTGGGGCATCCTGGGAGCTGCTTCCTCAGCAGCATCCCTGGGCTCAGGGGGCACCTTGCAGGGCACAGGGCTGGGGAGTTTAAACACTCCTTTCTTGGGCTTTGTGCCCCGGGTTTGGGCACTCCAACCAGGTTTAAACTGTCCCTGTGTATGGTGAAACCCCCTGATCTCATTCAAGGAGGGGCAAACCCTGCCATGAGAACGCAGCTGGTGAGGGCACCTTTGGGCAGGGAGGGCTGGGAGGTGCCAGGGCTGGGAGGAGGAGGAGGAGGAGCAGGCAGGGGAAGGCAGGGAGCCTGAACTCCATCTGTGGTCTCTGGGGCACGTGGGTTGCTGGGCAGTGCCACAGTCATGGGGGTGGTGCCAGGAGTGCCCCCAACTCCACAGCACCCATGGCAAGAGGGACATTGAGCCCCCAGCCAGCCCTGCCCTGCATTCCCACCCCTGGGGGCTCCCACTCAGCTTGTCATAGAATAGAATCATAGAATCAATTGGGTTGGAAAAGCCCTCTGAGATCATCAAGTCCAACCCTTGGTCCAACCCCACTGTGATCACCAGCCCAGTGCCCTGGGCTGGTGATCACAGTGGGGTTGGATCAAGACAAGGTGGATTCTCACTCAGTGCCACATCCATAGAATCACAGAATGATGGAATGGATTGGGTTGGAAAAGCCCTCTGAGATCATCAAGTCCAACCCTTGGGCCAACTCCAGTCCCTTTACCAGATCATGGCACTCAGTGCCATGGCCAAGCTCAGCTGAAAAACCTCCAGGGATGGGGAATCCACCCCCTCTCTGGGCAGCCCATTCCAATCCCTGAGCACTCTCTCTGCAAAGAATTTCTTTCTCATCTCCAACTTCAATTTCCCCTGGCAGAGCTTGAGCCCTTCGTGCCCCCTTGTCCTATTGCTGAGTGCCTGGGAGAAGAGACCAACCCCCACCTGGCCAGAACTTCCCTTCAGGCAGTTCCAGACAGTGCTGAGGTCACCTCTGAGCCTCCTCTTCTCCAGGCTGAACACCCCCAGCTCCCTCAGCCTCTCCCCACAGCACTTGTGCTCCAGTCCCTTCTCCAGCCTCGTTGCTCTTCTCAGTTGGGTTGGGAGAGACCTCTGAGATCATCAACCCTTGATCCAACCCTACTGTGATCACCAGCCCAGGGCACTCAGTGCCCTGGGCTGGTGATCACAGTAGGGTTGGATCAAGACATGGTGGATTCTCTGCCCCTGGAGGTGTTTAAGAGGACACTCAGAGCCACATCCAGTCCCTTCTCCAGCCCCTCAAGCTCTTTCCTCAACTGAGAGGCCCAGAACTGAACACAACACTCAAGGTGTGGCCTCCCCAAGGCAGAGTCCAGGGGAAGGGTCACTGCCCTGGGCCTGCTGGCCACGCTAGTTTGGATACAGGCCAGGATCCCATTTGCCTTCTTGGCCACCTGGGCACACTCTTGGCTCCTGTTGAGCTCCCTGTCCATTAGGTGGGAACAGGACAGTTGTATCCTGGCACTGAGGGGGATCCAGAGGCTGGGGGAACCTCGGGCTGCCCCCTGGGCACAGCACCAAGTCCTGGTTCTGGCAGCTTCTTTATCAGCCTCTGACATAAAGCAGAGCTGGGTAATCCCAGCCAGGCATCCCAGCCAGGAAAGGGCAGTTTGAAAGGCCAGTCCCTCTCATGGCTTTCCAAAGCAGCAAAAGAAACCCTTGGAGGGGCTGGACAAAGGTTTCCAAGAGCAGGAGATGTTCCCCACAAGAGGTTCTGGATGACTCCTTGGGGAGGAGCATTCCTGGTGGCTGCTCCTCATGGAGAGTGGCTGGAAAACCCTCCAGCCCCAAGGGTTGCACTCCCAGCAACAACAGCAGCTCCTGACATGGAGTTGCTGTGGAGATTATTCCATAAATACCTGATTGCAGCCAGGTTGGAGGAGAACAGACTGAACTCGGAGTATCTGCAGCCCAGACTGTGAAATGTGCTTGGGAGGCTCTCAAACATTTCATTCTGAAGACTCCAACTCTCAAACTGGCAGCTGGGAAAAGCTCCTGTCACCTCAACAGCTCAGGAGTTGGGAAGGGAAATAAATCCTGGAAAGCAAAGTAGCTCCTCTGGAGGCTCAGAGCAAACCCAGCTGGGAGAGCCCCCAGAAAGGGAGGGGGAGCCTGGCTGGGCTGGACCCCCAGTCAGCAGAACTGGGTGATCCTTGAGGGCTCTGCCAGCCCAGCCCATTCTGGGGGTGTTCTGGGACCTCTGTCTTGGTGCTCCACCACTTGGAGATGCAAAGAATAATATTTGGACCTGGATGCCCAGTGGCACAGTGAGGGCACTTGTCCCTGTGTGGGTTTGGGAGCAAAGGATGGGGTTGTTCCAGTGCTGCAGGACCTCTGGGGCTCGTGGAGAGCTGGGGAGGGGGACATGGGGAGGGGTGGGGGTGGTCTCCAAAGTCCAGATGCCTCCACAGCTCTTTGCCAGTTGAACCTGGGCCAGATTCTCATTTACAACGTGGGTTTTTGTCTGTGTGCCAGAGTGAGGGGGTTTGGAAAGGGACTGGGGGTGGGAAATGCTGCTAAATAACTTTATTTCTGCCCACTGTCAGTGTCCTGAGGGGCTGGAAGGCTGACCCTGGCCCAGCAGAGCCCTGTCAGACTGACAGGGGGAAGCTTAGGGTGGATATTGGGAAGGAATTGGTGGCTGGGAGGGTGGGCAGGCCCTGGCACAGGTTGGGCAGAGAAGCTGTGGCTGCCCCTGGATCCCTGGGAGTGTCCAAGGCCAGGCTGGAGCCACCTGGGCTGGTGGGAGGTGTCCCTGCCCATGGCAGGGGCTGGAAAGAAATGGGATTTAAGGTCCTTTTGACCCAGACCATTCTGGGATTCCAGAAAAGGGTCTGTCTGCCCCTGGCACAGAAATCCAGGTCCTTCCCAGCAGTGGGACATCCTTATCCCACTCACACTCCCTTATCCTTCTCTGCAGCAGCTCCAGGATGTTACCAGGCACTCCCTGGGGGTTCCCTGGGGGTCCCTTCCAGCTCAGGATATTCCAGGATTCTGAGCAGAAAGGAAAATCCTTTCTTATCCCAGTGCTGCCCTTCCCAAGGGCTTGGCACAGCCTGGCTGGCATTTGGCAGTGCCCACACCCCACACCTGCCCCCCTGCTTGGGAAAACACCCATGCCAGGCAGTCACCCCAAGGTGGGGGGGAAAGGAGGGAATGTGGGACCCCAGGGCAGGGGGAACACCCCAGTGGGAGCAGCAGCCCAGCCCTGGCAGTGCCACCTGAGGTGAGAGTGGCTCCAGGATCCAAGAGGAACCCCTGGGCACAGTGCTGAGGGAGGATGGAGCAAGCCAGACCCTCTGGGGGTCCCTTTGCCCAGGGAAGGGCTGACAGGGAAGAACTTTGCATTTTCTGGCCTGTTTTTAGCTAAAAAAAGGCAGTGCCAGTTCCAGAGCTGTGCTTGGCCCGGAGGTGTGAAGGTGCCTGGAGAAGGAACCAGCTGGGAAGGAGCCCAGACCAAGTGTCTGCTCCGTGTCCTGCAGAGCAATCAGGGCTGAGCTGGGAGCTCATTCCTTCCTGCTGACCACGAGGAGTTGCTTTCTTTGCAGCAGGATAATAACAGGAAGGGCTGGTGGTGCTCAGCCAGTTGTGGTGACTGGGCAGCAGCAGCTCTGGTGGGTCTGGAATCACTTTGGGCTGGTGCAGTCCAAGTTGCCTCCTGCCTGATGGAGGGAGGGGTCAGAGAGCGCTTGGAAAACGTGGAATTGCAGGAGGAAATGGCTATGAGATCTTCCCTCCTGGGAGAGGGGCAGGACAGCTGGAAACCCTTCCAAGATCCAAACAGTCTGAGGGCTTTTGGAAATGCTCTCAGCAGGTCTGGCCAGAGCTCCTTCCTCCTGGAACAGCCTGTGGTGGGTGGGATGCCCTTCCAGCTGGCAATGCCACCTGGAAAGAGGGAAAACCCAGGGGGTTGCAGGCTCTGCAGGCCTTGGGTTTGCCACCCAACTGTGGCATCCAGTCCCTGTGGGGCTGGGGGTGGATTGCAGGGTGGGGGTCCCTCTGGATGGTGGAGTTTGGGGGGGTCTCAAAGGAAGGCAGGGGTTTCATGGGCTGGGCTGGGCTGGGAGCAGGTGGGTGGCACTGGGTGGGCAGGGGGCTGCAATGCTGCTCTGTGTGTGGCAGGAGGGCAGGGGTTTCATGGCCTGGGCTGGCAGCAGGTGGGTGGCTCTGGGTGGGCAGGGGCTGCAATGCTGCTCTGTGTGCCAGGAAAGCAGCAGGGCAGGGGTTTCATGGCCTGGGCTGGGCTGGGAGCAGGTGGGTGGCACTGGGTGGGCAGGGGGCTGCAATGCTGCTCTGTGTGCCAGGAAAGCAGCAGGGCAGGAGCTGCAATGCTGCTCTGGGTGCCAGGAAAGCAGCAGGGCAGGAGTTTCATGGGCTGGGCTGGCAGCAGGTGGGTGGCTCTGGGTGGGCAGGGGCTGCAATGCTGCTCTGGGTGCCAGGAAAGCAGCAGGGCAGGTGAGGGCCATGAGCTGTTTCCCATGGGCAAAGCTCTCCTGCCTTCCTGCCTGTCCTGGCATTGATCCCACTCATTCCTGGGAATTCCAGTGGGCAGGGCTGGGCATCAGATCCATCGTTTCCCTGGGAAGTGGATGGTGCCCTGGTGGCATTTGCTGGTTCCCTTCCTGGTGAGACCCTCCCTGCAGAGCTGCTCCAGCCCTGGGGCAGCACAGGGAGGACCTGGAGCTGCTGGAGAGGCCCCAGGAGGCCTCAGGATGGGCACAGGGATGGAGCAGCTCTGCTGGGAGGACCTGGAGCTGCTGGAGAGGCCAGAGGAGGCCCCAGGATGGGCACAGGGATGGAGCAGCTCTGCTGGGAGGACCTGGAGCTGCTGGAGAGGCCCCAGGAGGCCCCAGGATGGGCAGAGGAGGGAGCAGCTCTGCTGGGAGATTTGGGATTGCTGAGCCTGGAGAGGAGAAGCTGGGGCTGCCCCTGGATCCCTGGGAGTGTCCCAGGCCAGCTTGGAGCCACCTGGGACAGTGGGAGGTGTCCCTGCCCATGGCAGGGGTGGCACTGGGTGGGCTTTGAGGTCCCTCCCAGCCCAACCCAGGCTGGGGTTCTGCAGTTCTGGGATTCCCAGCACTCTGGAGGTCCCTGAGCTCAGCCCTCCTGTGGCACAGGAGTGGCAGGAGACCCTCCCAGTGCCATGGTGGGTGGGATGGGTGGGATGCTGGGGGTGGGGTGGGCTGAGCATCGTGGCATGGACAGGCTTTGCTGTGCCCCTGTGGGTTTGGTGCCCATCCCTTCCCTGGGCTGGGACCTGCTGGGTCCTTCCAGACCATCCCATTTAATATCCTGGAGCTGGAATATTCCTTGTTCTTCCTAATACACATCCCTTGGGTTCATCTTCCTGTGATCCCCCCAAGGAATGAGGAGACTCTTCCCATGACCATGCAAAGTGGTTTTGGGCTTTTTCCACGTGGTAAAAGGGGTGTCTGGGCTTTTGTGGTGATGGTTTCACTCCCACCTGGCCCTTTCCTCACCCTTCTCCCTCCCCTCCTGCTGAGCAGCAACCCCATCACTCCCTGTGTGTTTGTACCTGCAACTGAAGGGCAGGATTAGCCCTGAATATGCAACATGTATTTTTATGCATCTGATATAAATATCAAATTGCAGGATATCAAGATCCATGTAAATAGATTTTATTTGCATCCATATCTTATGTGCATAAATCATATCCTCAGGATTACAATGGACACACCAAACTGTTCTGATTTCCTGCTGTTCCAGTGTGTGTGCACCAGGTTTGGCACAGGGTGAGTGAACAGCAGAGGGGCTGAAATGGCTCATCTTTGTCCTTGTCCCCTTTGCAGGAAAGATTCCAAGTGAAGAATCCTCCCCACACGTACATCCAGAAACTAAAGGGCTACCTGGACCCAGCAGTGACCAGGAAGGTGAGGAACAACCTGGGCCCTCCTCAGGCCCTCCCTGCTCAGCCACGACTTTCCTGCCTGGCTGGGAATTCCCTGGAAAGGCTCTTTGCAGAGACAACCTGGGAATCTGCTGCAGCTCCTGCAGCTCAGGGAGGGGAGAGCAGATGTTGGGATGCTCCCATGTGATCCATGACTTGTGCCCACCCTGCCAGGTGCCCCCTGAGCTGGGCTCTGGGCCAGGCTTGCCCATGGGCACAGACTGCAGCCACTGGCTGGGGGCACTCTGCTCCCCCTTGGAAGGGGGTGCTGAACTTTGGAGCCCTTTCCTGGGGGGAATTTGGGTGGCAGAGGTTTGGTGCAGCTGGCACAGTTCACCTGGCACAGCCTCCTCCATCCCTGGCACGTTATTTTATCCAGAGTAGTCTGGAAATCCCTTGGGAAAGGTCAGACATTGCCTGGGCCTTTGGTGTGTGCCAGAGTGTGGGTTCTGTGCCAGGGTGACTTTGGGGGTGGCTCTGGCATTGCTGAGCCCAGCTCTGATGGGCTGGGCACGGGATCCTGGGGGGCTCTGGGTGGGGAGGGACATTAAAGCCCACCCAGTGCCACCCCTGCCATGGGCAGGGACACCTCCCACCAGCCCAGGGTGCTCCAACCTGGCCTGGGACACTCCCAGGGATCCAGAGACAGCCACAGCTTCTCTGCCCAACCTGTGCCAGGGCCTGCCCACCCTCCCACCCACCAATTCCTTCCCAATATCCCACCTGGCAGTGGGAAGCCATTCCCTGTGTCCTGTCCCTCCATCCCTTGTCCCAAGTCCTTCTCCAGAGGGACTGATTCTGATCCATGTTTGAGGCATCACTCAGAGCTCCTTGACCTGCTCATGGATAATGATTCCCATGGTCAGGCTGTAATTTAGAACCAAAATAGGGCAGGGAATGCCCGTGGGACTCAGATTTTACAGGGGTAAACCCATGGATTGATTTCATACAATCCCAGACTGGTTTGGGTTGGAGGGACCTCAAAGCCCACCCAGTGCCACCCCTGCCATGGGCAGGGACACCTCCCACTGTCCCAGGTGGCTCCAGCCTGGCCTTGGACACTCCCAGGGATGGATCCAGGGGCAGCCACAGCTTCTCTGCCCAACCTGTGCCAGGGCCTGCCCACCCTCCCAGACACCAATTCCTTCCCAACATCCCACCCAGCCCTGCCCTTCATCCCCTTGGGCTCTCATTTGCCTTGCTCAGAAATGGGACTTGGCCATCACAGCAGCTCCAGGGTGGTTTCTCCAGCTGTTGGGGCACCTCAGCATGGACAGCAGAGAAGAGGACCATGTTCCTCCAGGTGGGACCTCCTTGGCCCTCTCTGTACCTGGTTCTGCAGAGGCAGGAGGGACCTTCTCTAGACCTCAGCAGAGAGTTTGCTGCTAAACCAAAGGTTGTTTTATAAAGAAATGTTTCTTTATCTCCAGGCTTTTCGTTTTCTCAGTCCTGGGAGCTGCAGGATGTTCTGGGAGCAGAAGTGATTCCTCCACACGTGTTTTTGTTCCCTGCTGGACTGTTGGTGCATTCCTGGGGATTTTGAGGAGTTCTCAGTTTACCTCCATGTTTGCTTTGCTCAGTCTGAGAGGTTGATATTCTTTAATTACCATCCCATGACTCTGATTGTTCTTTTTGCTGCTCCCTCTGTTACAGAAATTCAGAAGACGAGTCCAAGAGTCGACTCAAGTGCTCCGAGAACTGGAAATTTCTTTGAGGACCAACCACATTGGGTGAGAGATTTTGCTGCCTCTGCTCTCAGATTTATTTTTGCCCATCTCCTGATGCCTTTGAGGAAACATCTCTTTGCATGTCAAGCAGTGAGAGCAGTTGATTGATGGTTATTAAAGCCTGCTGGGCTTGGTTAAAGCAGAGTTGGGCATCTCTGGGGAGGAGCTGAGCTTTAATCCTTCCCTGAGAGGCTCAGCCACAGCTCTGAAGCTGAGGAGGGACTGGAGCCACTTCTGCTCCTCCTGAGCCAGTCAGAGCACGGGGTTGTGCCTGGGATAAAACCAGAGCTCAGTATAAATATAAATATAAATATAAATATAAATATAAATATAAATATAAATATAAATATAAATATTTATGGCCTGGGTAATGGCTGGGACCTGGTGCAGCTCCTGGAGCTTCTCTGGCAGGAAAATCACCAACATTTCACTCCCCAAAGCAGAAACTCCTCCTGTGTCCCCTCCATGCTCCCCCCGTGTGTCCTCCATGGTGCCACCCCGTGTGTCCCCTGCATGGTCCCCCCTGTGTGCCCTCCATGGTGCCACCCCGTGTGTCCCCTGCATGGTCCCCCCTGTGTGCCCTCCATGGTGCTTCCCTGTGTGCCCTCCCTGGTGCCACCCTGTGTCCACTCCATGGTGCCACTCTGTGTCCCCTCCATGGTCCCCCCCTGTGTGCCCTCCCTGGTGCCACCCTTTGTGCCCCACTGCCCCGCCCCACAGCAGGTGACCAGGGAAGGATTTAAAACCTGGAGAGCAGAGAACTCCAGTTGGTGAATTCATTCCCACACTGGGCCCAGGATCCCCATTCCCCCCTCCCTGGATCCCCATTTCCCCCCAGGATCCCCATTCCCCTCCTGGATCCCCATTCCCCCCCTGGATCCCCATTCCCCCCCCGGATCCCCATATTCCCCCCAGGATCCCCATTCCCCCCCCTGGATCCCCATTCCCCCCAGGATCCCCAGGAATTCCAGTGGCACTGCCCCACTCCTGGGGAATTGGCTGCCCTGGTTGGTGCCCAGGGCAGTGCTGGGGCTCTTTGCCCCTGAGTGGGTGACATTCCAAACCTGCCCTGGCATCTGAGAGAGCTTTGGAAGCTCCTTGACTTTCCTGGATCAGGCTCTCCTTGTCCTGCTGTGCTGTCCCAGCCCTGGAGCCACCAGGAGGTGACACAAAGAGGTGACACTGGGAGGTGGCAGCACCTTTGCAAAGCCCCTCCAAGGCCTCCAAATATTGAAGGGCATTTTGAAAAAGCCTTTTTTTTTTTTTTTCCCTGAGTGGGGGTTTTGCTCATTGGTGCTGCTCCCCCAGTGGAGCTGAGAATTCCAGGGATTCCCAAAGCCCTGACAGGCTCTGCTGTTTTTGGCCAGGTGGGTCAGGGAGTTCCTCAACGAGGAGAACAAGGGCCTGGATGTGCTGGTGGAGTACCTGTCCTTTGCCCAGTGTGCAGTCACGTGAGTAGCACAGCCTGGGGCTGGCCTGCTGGGAAATCCTCTGCTCTGGGATATTTGGGAATGGCTCATCCCTGAAAGGGTGGTCAGGAATTGAGAGGGGCTGTCCAGGGCAGGGGTGGGGGCACCACTTCAATAATGAGGATGTGGCACTTGGGGCCGTGGTTGCATTGCCAGGGCTGGGGTGGAGGCACCACCAAAAATGAGGGGATGTGGTACTTGGGGACGTGGTTTCATTGCCAGGGAAGGGATGGAGGCACCACCAGAAATGAGTGGATGTGGCACTTGGGGACTTGGTTTCATTGCCAGGGAAGGGGTGGGGACACCTTCAACAAAGAGGGGAGGGATGTGGCACTTGGGGACTTGGTTTCATTCCCAGGGCAGGGGTGGAATCACCACCAAAAATGAGTGGATGTGGCACTTGGGGACTTGGTTTCATTGCCAGAGAAGGGATGGAGGCACCACCAAAAATGAGGGGATGTGGCACTTGGGGACGTGGTTTCATTGCCAGGGAAGGGGTGGAAGCACCACCAAAAAAAAAAAAGAGTGGATGTGGCACTTGGGGACGTGGTTTAATTCCCAGGGCAGGGGTGGAATCACCACTTCAACAAGGAGGGGATGTGGCACTTGGGGACAAGGTTTAATTCCCAGGGCTGGGGTGGAGGCACCACCAGAAATGAGTGGATGTGGCACTTGGGGACTTGGTTTCATTGCCAGGGAAGGGATGGAGGCACCACCAAAAATGAGGGGATGTGGCACTTGGGGACTTGGTTTCATTGCCAGGGCTGGGGTGGGGGCACCACTTCAATAATGAGGATGTGGCACTTGGGGACTTGGTTTCATTGCCAGGGAAGGGGTGGAGGCACCACCAAAAAAAAAAAAGAGTGGATGTGGCACTTGGGGACGTGATTTCATTGCCAGGGCTGGGGTGGGGGCACCCCTTCAACAAAGAGGGGAGGGATGTGGCACTTGGGGACTTGGTTTCATTCCCAGGGCTGGGGTGGGGGCACCACTTCAACAAGGTGGGGAGGGATGTGGCACTTGGGGACTTGGTGTCATTGCCAGGGAAGGGGTGGAAGCACCACCAAAAAAAAAATTAGTGGATGTGGCACTTGGGGACGTGGTTTCATTGCCAGGGCAGGGGTGGAGGCACCACCAATAATGAGTGGATGTGGCACTTGGGGACTTGGTTTCATTGCCAGGGCTGGGGTGGAATCACCACCAAAAATGAGTGGATGTGGCACTTGGGGACTTGGTTTCATTGCCAGGGCTGGGGTGGGGGCACCACTTCAATAATGAGGATGTGGCACTTGGGGACTTGGTTTCATTGCCAGGGAAGGGGTGGAGGCACCACCAAAAAAAAAAAAGAGTGGATGTGGCACTTGGGGACGTGATTTCATTGCCAGGGCTGGGGTGGGGGCACCCCTTCAACAAAGAGGGGAGGGATGTGGCACTTGGGGACTTGGTTTCATTCCCAGGGCTGGGGTGGGGGCACCACTTCAACAAGGTGGGGAGGGATGTGGCACTTGGGGACTTGGTGTCATTGCCAGGGAAGGGGTGGAAGCACCACCAAAAAAAAAATGAGTGGATGTGGCACTTGGGGATGTGGTTTCATTGCCAGGGCAGAGGTGGAAGCACCACCAAAAATGAGTGGATGTGGCACTTGGGGACGTGGTTTCATTGCCAAGGGGGTGTTTGGGCAAAGGTTGGACTTGGTGGGTCTTTGCCAGCCTTAGTAATTCCAGGATTCTGTGTCCTTACAACAGAAATGTGGGTCAGGAATTATTCCATCCCAAGCCTAAATTCAAACCTGGAGGTTCTTTCTCTCCAGGGCTGTGCTGGGACATCCCTGAGCTTTGACCTCTCACCAGCTCAGGGTGCAGGAGATGAAGGTGTGGGAGGACAGAGAACTCCTGGAAGGGTTTGGGGTTGGTGCCAGCCCTGAGGAATGGTGTGTCTGTGTGCCCAGAGGGCACCTCCCACTGCTCCCTGCCAGCCTGGGGGCGTCCCCTGTGCCCCAGGAGGCATCTCAGGGGGGTTGGCACCTCGGGAAAGCTGCAAACCAAGAGGTTCCCTCCTGGTTAGTGCTGGAGGTGACAAATCCTGGGAGGTGCTCTGAAGAGCAGGAGCTTTCCTGAGTTGTTCCATCCCATGATTTGAAATGGATCTTCAGCAGAGAATCTGTTTTAGTGTCATGGAATCATCCCAGACTGGGCTGGGGGGGACCTTAAAGCCCATCCCAGACCTTCCTCCAGCCCAGATTGTCCCATCCAGCCTGGCCTTGAACACTCCAGGGATGGGCCATTATCTCCACATTAATTCAGGATATTGTAGGAGATTTCTTTGTATAAAAGTGCCTGAAAAGAAGCCTTGGGTTGGAGACACTGACAGTTTATTTTTAGCAAAGCTGCCCTCAAATTTCTGGATGTCATTGCACAGAAAGGGGATTTTTGATGGGCTTGCAGGAAAATTAATGAGGGAAAATTACATGTTTTAGAATGTTACTGACTGGAAAAACTGTGCCCAGCAAAGAGGAGTGTTTGTGGAAAGACTCTTCCCAAATTTATCCAAATGTAGGGAAGGGACTCGCTGGTTTCCCCCTCTGAGGTGGCAAAAATGAGTAAGGACCTCAAAGCTGGGGAGGGAGCAGAATTCCAGCAGGACAGTGGGGAGGGAGCAGAATTCCAGCAGGACAGTGGGGAGGGAGCAGAATTCCAGCAGGACAGTGGGGAGGGAGCAGAATTCCAGCAGGACAGTGGGGAGGGAGCAGAATTCCAGCAGGACAGTGGGGAGGGACCAGAATTCCAGCAGGACAGTGGGGAGGGAGCAGAATTCCTGCAGGACAGTGGGGAGGGAGCAGAATTCCTGCAGGACAGTGGGGAGGGACCAGAATTCCAGCAGGACAGTGGGGAGGGAGCAGAATTCCAGCAGGACAATGGGGAGGGAGCAGAATTCCTGCTGAAGAATGTGGGAACAGAATTCCAGCAGGACAATGTGGGACCAGAATTCCAGCAGGACAATGTGGAAGGCACAGAATTCCTGCAGGATGATGGGGAGGGACCAGAATTCCAGAAGGACAGTGGGGAGGGACCAGATTTCCTGCTGGAGAATGTGGGAACAGAATTCCTGCAGGACAATGGGGAGGGACCAGAATTCCTGCAGGACAATGTGGAGGGAACAGAATTCCTGCTGGACAGTGGGGAGGGAGCAGAATTCCAGCAGGACAATGGGGAGGGAGCAGAATTTCTGCTGAAGAATGTGGGAACAGAATTCCAGCAGGACAATGTGGGACCAGAATTCCAGCAGGACAATGTGGAAGGCACAGAATTCCTGCAGGATGATGGGGAGGGACCAGAATTCCAGAAGGACAGTGGGGAGGGACCAGATTTCCTGCTGGAGAATGTGGGAACAGAATTCCTGCAGGACAATGTGGGACCAGAATTCCTGCAGGACAATGTGGAGGGACCAGAATTCCTGCTGGAGAATGTGGGAACAGAATTCCTGCAGGACAATGGGGAGGGACCAGAATTCCAGCAGGACAATGTGGAAGGCACAGAATTCCTGCAGGATGATGGGGAGGGACCAGAATTCCAGAAGGACAGTGGGGAGGGACCAGATTTCCTGCTGGAGAATGTGGGAACAGAATTCCTGCAGGACAATGTGGGACCAGAATTCCTGCAGGACAATGTGGAGGGACCAGAATTCCTGCTGGAGAATGTGGGAACAGAATTCCTGCAGGACAATGGGGAGGGACCAGAATTCCAGCAGGACAATGTGGAAGGCACAGAATTCCTGCAGGATGATGGGGAGGGACCAGAATTTCAGCAGGACAATGTGGAGGGAGCAGAATTCCTGCAGGAAAATGTGGGACCAGAATTCCTGCAGGACAATGGGGAGGGAGCAGAATTTCAGCAGGATAATGGGGAGGGACCAGAATTCCTGCTGGAGAAAACAGGACAATGGGCAAGGAGTCAGAAATGAAGGAGGACCTGGAATGGTTGTGGGATCTGCTTGGGTTGTGTTGAGTTGGGATAACGTGAGGTTGGATCTTGCCTGGGATGTGACCCTGGAGGAGTTCAAAGCCCTGTGGATGTGGCACTTGGGGACATGGTCAGAGGTGGCCTGGGCAGTGCTGGGGCTGGTTGGACCTGCTGGTCTCAGAGGGCTTTTCCAGCCTGAGGGAATCTGTGGGGCTGGGAATTCCTTCCCCCTCTGTAGCTCAGCCCCTTTCCCTGGGCTTTGCCCTCAAGCCCCACGTTGTGTTTGTCTCTCCTTTTCCATCCCTGTTCCAGCAGATCCCACAGTCCCAGCCTGCTCTGGGGGGAGGGCCCTTGGCACAGGTGGGCTCCATGGGCTGGGAGGGCATTTCCCCTGCCCTTGGCACTGTTGGGTGGCTCTGGGACCTTGGCACAGGTGGGCTCCATGGGCATAGAGGGCAATTCCCCTGCCCTTGGCAGTGTTGGGTGGCTCTGGGACCTTGGCACAGTGGAGCAGGTGGGCTCCATGGGCTGGGAGGGCAATTCCCCTGCCCTTGGCAGTGTTGGGTGGCTTTGGGGCTGCCCCCAAAGGAGGGCACTCCATGCCCCTCCTCTGCCTAACCTGGCCCTGCAACCCCCTTTGCCTTCCAGCTTTGACTTTGAGAGCCTGGAGAGCAGCTTGGAGAGCTCCATGGACAAGGCCAAGCCCTGGAGTCGCTCCATCGAGGACCTGCACAGGGGGGGCACCACCAACCTGCCCTCGCCCGTGGGCAGCGGCGCGGCCCGTGCGGGGCGACACTCCACGCTGCGGTGAGGCTGGGGGCACCTTCCTGAGCTCTGCCCTGCTGGCCTGCTGTCCTGCTGCCCTGCTGCCTCCTGCCCTGCTGTCCTCCTGCCCTGCTGCCTCCTGCCCTGCTGTCCTCCTGCCCTGCTGCCCTCCTGCCCTGCTGTCCTCCATCCTCCTTCTCTCCCTCCTTCTCTCCCTCCTTCTCTCCCTCCTGCCCTCCATCCTCTCTCTCCATCCTCTCGCCTTCCTTCCTTCCTTCCTTCCTTCCTTCCTTCCTTCCTTCCTTCCTTCCTTCCTTCCTTCCTTCCTTCCTTCCTTCCTTCCTTCCTTCCTTCCTTCCTTCCTTCCTTCCTTCCTTCCTTCCTTCCTTCCTTCCTTCCTTCCTTCCTCTTCCTTCCTTCCTTCCTTCCTTCCTTCCTTCCTTCCTTCCTTCCTTCCTCCTTCCTCTCCTTCCTCTCCTTCCTCCTCCTCCCTTCCTCCCTCCTCCTCTCCTTCCTCCCTTCCTCCTCCCTCCCTCCCTTCTCCCTCCCTCCCTTCCTCCCTCCCTCCCTTCCCTCCCTCCTCCCTTTCCTTCCTTCCCTCCCTCCTTTCCTTCCTTCCTCCTCCCCTCCCTTCTCCTTCCTTCCTCCCTCCCTCCCTTTCCTTCCTTCCCTCCCTCCCTTTCCTTCCTTCCCTCCCTCCCTTTCCTTCCTTCCCTCCCTCCCTTTCCTTCCTTCCCTCCCTCCCTTTCCTTCCTTCCTCCCTCCCTTCCTTCCCTCCCTCCCTTTCCTTCCTTCCCTCCCTCCCTTTCCTTCCTTCCCTCCCTCCCTTTCCTTCCTTCCCTCCCTCCCTTTCCTTCCTTCCCTCCCTCCCTTTCCTTCCTTTCCTTCCCTTCCCTCCTCCCTTCCTTCCCTCCATCCCTTTTATTTGCAGATTTCATCAGTACTCGTTAATTGAATGGGATCTTTTCCTGAGGGTGAGGCAGGTTCTCCTCACCAGCTGAGGGTGTGCAGGATGAGGAGTTTGGGCACACCAGGAGGGTCCTGCCCTGTCCCCAGGTGGTAGATGAGGGTTCTGGGCCATGTGGACCTCCAGGCTGGAGGTTCTGCTGGGTGGAAGCTCCTCCTCTGACTTTGCCATGGGAACCATTCAGCTCCAGAATCCCAGGATGGGTTGGGTTGGAAGGACCTCAAAGCCCATCCAGTGCCACTCCTGCATGGGCAGGGGCACCTCCCACTGTCCCAGGGTGCCCCAAGCCCCTTCCAGCCTGGAGTGCTCCTCTCTCTTGGCTGGAAGAGGACAAGGCTGGGAGATCTCAGCAGGATAATTCCCAATTGGACACAGAGCTCTGCGTGTCCCTTCATGGCTCAGCCCATCCCTTCCCATCCCCACTCAGGTGCCTTCCTGCAGCTACTCCAGCTGTGCCAGCCCTGCCAGTGCCCTGCTCCCTGCCTTGCCTTGGCACCTGAGAGGCTCCTCCTGAAGGGGAGGGACAGGGATTTGGGAAATGACACCAAAACGAGGGCAGAAGGATCAAAAAGGAGCTGAAGCTTTGAGGGTTTTACTGCTGCTTTTTGGGGAGAAGGAGCTTTGCAGAGGGCCAGAGTCTCCTGTCAGATCAATATTAATGTGCAGTGGCCCAGCCCATTAGAAATTCCTTTTCTTCCCAGTCAGGGCTGGAGTTTTTATGTGGATTGAAGTGAGAAATTTTAATTCTGCAAAACCTCTGTAAGGAGTGGAGGGTCCAGGCACAGAAGCTCTGTCCATCCAAGGGCTTTGGCTGCATCCAGGGGTTGGACTTCAGGGCCTCCTGGGCTGCAGGGCATCAGTCTGGGCTGTGCCATGAGTACCTTCAGTGCCCAGGGACCTGGTCCCTGGGGGCACAGGAGGGGTGTGTGGGTGCTGAGCTGGTCCCTGGGGGCACAGGAGGGGTGTGTGGGTGCTGAGCTGGTCCCTGGGGGCACAGGAGGGGCGTGTGGGTGCTGAGCTGGTCCCTGGGGGCACAGGAGGGGTGTGTGGGCGCTGACCTGGTCCCTGGGGGCACAGGAGGGGTGTGTGGGCACTGAGCTGGTCCCTGGGGGCACAGGGGTGTGTGGGCACTAAGCTGATCCCTGGGGACATTGTGTGTGGGTGCTGAGCTGGTCTGTGGGGGCACAGGAGGGGTGTGTGGCTGCTGAGCTGGTCCTTGGGGGCACAGGAGGGGTGTGTGGGCACTGAGCTGGTCCTTGGGGGCACAGGAGGGGTGTGTGGGCACTGAGCCGGTCCCTGGGGGCACAGGAGGGGTGTGTGGGCACTAAGCTGGTCCATGGGGACATTGTGTGTGGGTGCTGAGCTGGTCCCTGGGGGCACAGGAGGGGTGTGTGGGCACTGAGCTGGTCCCTGGGGGCACAGGAGGGGTGTGTGGGTGCTGAGCTGGTCCCTGGGGGCACAGGAGGGGTGTGTGGGTGCTGAGCTGGTCCCTGGGGGCACAGGAGGGGTGTGTGGGCACTGAGCTGGTCCTTGGGGGCACAGGAGGGGTGTGTGGGTGCTGAGCTGGTCTGTGGGGGCACAGGAGGGGTGTGTGGGCACTGAGCTGGTCCCTGGGGGCACAGGAGGGGTGTGTGGGCAGTGACCTGGTCCCTGGGGGCACAGGAGGGGTGTGTGGGTGCTGAGCTGGTCCCTGGGAAGGGGGCAGGATGGTGGCACAGCCCTGGCTGGAGCTCCTGGGCAGCCCCATTCCCACAGGAGTGTCCAGGGGCAGGTGCAGAGCACCCATCCCTGTGAGTGGTGTGGCATGGTGCCCTCCTTGGGGTGCCCTCCCTGCAACCCCCCTGCAGCTCCCCCACCCTCTGTGGTGCTGCCCAAAGTGGGTCAGTTTTGCTGCAGCCCTGCAGGGCCCTGAGCTCAGTTACTCATCCATATTTATGGGGAAAAGGCCTTTCATTGCATCCTGCTTTGGGTTGGGGATTCCTTTCATCTCAGCACTGCTGGAGAATGAGAGCCAGGGGAGGAACTGCTGAAGGCTCAGGGCTGGGGGCTCTCCATGGACAGGACTGCACCATCCCATCCTATCCCATCCCCATCCCCATCCCCATCCCCATCCCCATCCCCATCCCCATCCCACCCCATCCCGTCCCCTCCCTCCCCATCCCATCCCATCCCCATCCCCATCCCCATCCCCATCCCCATCCCCATCCTATCCCATCCCATCCCCATCCCCATCCCCACCCCACCCCATCCCCTCCCATCCCACCCCATCCCACCCCATCCCACCCCATCCCACCCCATCCCATCCCATCCCATCCCATCCCATCCCATCCCATCCCACCCCATCCCACCCCACCATTCCCATCCCTCTGGGGTTGGGCACTGAGAGGGAGGGTTTGCAGTGTTTGTGTCCCACCCTGACAGTGCAGCAGAACAAACCCCGTGTGGTGTTGCTGGTTCTCACCTTCATTGTTGGTGTTTCCATGCCCTGCTCTGGGGCTGCAGCTCCTGCCCTGGGTTTGTTGTGGATCCCTCCCAGCACCTTGTCCTGCTTTCTATCCATGAACATTGTCCCCTGTTCCCCTGGAGAACATCCTCATCCTCAGCCCATGGAGGGACATTTCTCTTCCTTCTTTCTCCCACCCACCTGGGTTTGTTGTGGGTCTATCCCAGCACCTTGTCCTGCTTTATTTCCATGAAAATTGCCCCGTGTTCACCTGGGGAACATCTTCCTCCTCACCCAGTGGAGGGACATTTCCTTCCTTCCCTCTCCCTCCCATCTGGGTTTGTTGTGGGTCCATCCCAGCACCTTGTCCTGCTTTATTTCCATGATCATTGTCCCGTGTTCATCTACAAAACATTCTCATCCTCACCCAGTGAAGGGCCATTTCTCTTCCTTCCCTTTCCCCCCAATCTGGATTTGTTGTGGATCCATCCCAGCACCCTGTCCTGCTTTATTTCCATGAGCATTGCCCCGTGTTCACCTGGGGAACACCTTCCTCCTCACCCAGTGGAGGGACATTTTCTTCCTTCCCTCTCCTTCTCATCTGGATTTGTTGTGGATCCCTCCCAGCACCTTGTCCTGCTTTCTATCCATGAACATTGCCCCCTGTTCCCCTGGAGAACATCCTCATCCTCACCCAGGGGAGGGACATTTCTCTTCCTTCCTTCTCTCTCCCCCCAGTCTGGGTTTGTTGTGGGTCCATCCCAGCACCTTGTCCTGCTTTATTTCCATGAAAATTGCCCCATGTTCATCTACACAACATCCTCATCCTCACCCAGGGGAGGGACATTTCTCCTTCTTCCCTCTCCCTCCCATCTGGGTTGTGGATTCATCCCAGCACCCTGTCCTGCTTTATTTCCATGAAAATTGCCCCATGTTCACCTGGGGAACATCTTCCTCCTCACCCAGTGGAGGGACATTTCCTTCCTTCCTTCTCTCTCCCCCCGATCTGGGTTTGTTGTGGGTCCATCCCAGCACCCTGTCCTGCTTTATTTCCATGAGCATTGCCCCCTGTTCACCTGGAGAACATCTTCCTCCTCACCCAGTGGAGGGACATTTCCTTCCTTCCCTCTCCTTCTCATCTGGATTTGTTGTGGATCCCTCCCAGCACCTTGTCCTGCTTTCTATCCATGAACATTGCCCCATGTTCACCTGGAGAACATCCTCATCCTCACCCAGTGGAGGGACATTTCTCTTCCTTCCTTCTCTCTCCCCCCAATCTGGGTTTGTTGTGGGTCCATCCCAGCACCCTGTCCTGCTTTATTTCCATGAAAATTGCCCCATGTTCATCTACACAACATCCTCATCCTCACCCAGGGGAGGGACATTTCTCCTTCCCTCTCCCTCCCATCTGGGTTGTGGATCCATCCCAGCACCCTGTCCTGCTTTATTTCCATGAAAATTGCCCCATGTTCACCTGGGGAACATCTTCCTCCTCACGCAGTGGAGGGACATTTCCTTCCTTCCTTCTCTCTCCCCCCGATCTGGGTTTGTTGTGGGTCCATCCCAGCACCTTGTCCTGCTTTCTCTCCATGAACATTGCCCCCTGTTCCCCTGGAGAACATCCTCATCCTGTCCCAGTGAAGGGCCATTTCTCCTCCTCCCCTGTCCCCCCACGCCCACCCTGGCCTGAGGAGCCTCCCTGTCTCTCCTGGCAGGTACAACACCCTGCCCAGCAGGAGGACCCTCAAGAATTCCCGGTTGGTGAGCAAGAAGGACGATGTCCACGTGTGCATCATGTGCCTGAGGGCCATCATGAACTACCAGGTAACTGCTGGGGGCTCCCCAGGGCTCTGCTGGTGCTGGGAGGGCAGGGAAGCTCAGGGGGCATTTTTAGGGGCAAACTGCTGCAAATGGTTCAGTTCTCATGATTAAAATGGGAAGCAACAGGACACAATTCCTAAGGATTGTGCAGGTGGGGAGGGGGCACAGGGAGGGGAGAGCTCAGTGTGCACTAACTAATTAAACCTGCAGCCAATCAGGCTATAATTAGCCTCAGAATTTAGTCCTGACACTTGGAAACTGGGAGGTTGTTTCAGCAGATGGAAAATCCCAGCTCTCCCTCAGGAAGGATTTATGGGAGGCAGTGGCACAGCTGGAGGGGACCCAACTAAGCCAAAGCCAGTCCTGCTTCCCTGAGGGGTTTTGCTCTTCACTGGGATGTTGGGATCATGTCCAGGGAGCTTCAGGGAGTGGGAATTTCTGCTAAAACAAGGAAAGGCTGTGGGGAAAACCTTCCTGGGAGTTTATTAGGAGAGCAGGAGGTACCTGTGACCCCCCTTTGCCCTGGGGGCAGCAGCTCCTGGGATTTACAGGGATGGGAAGGGAGCAACAACAATCCTCATAACCAGTGGAGGGTTTCCCAAAGGAATTCTCTTTTCATTTTTGGAGAGGAGCAGCTGCTTTTGGCAGCTGAACTTCCACTTCCTCTTCAGACATGAAATGGTGCCCTTGGCAGAACGAAAAAGGGCTTGGAGGGAGGGAAGGATGAAAAAAAGGGTTGGAAATAATGTTGGAGCAGCTCTTGGAGCCCTTTTTGTTGGCTGATATGGCCAAAGCAAGGAATTCCACCACTGTCAGTGGCAGGGAATGGTGGGATCATGGAATAGCAGAGCTGGAGGTTCTCAGGGAATGGTGGGGTCATGGAATAGCAGAGTTGGAAGTTCTCAGGGAATGGTGGGATCATGGAATAGCAGAGTTGGAAGATCTCAGGGAATGGTGGGGTCATGGAATAGCAGAGTTGGAAGTTCTCAGGGAATGGCGGGATCATGGAATTGCAGAGCTGGAAGTTCTCAGGGAATGGTGGGATCATGGAATTGCAGAGCTGGAAGTTCTCAGGGAATGGTGGAATCATGGAATAGCAGAGTTGGAAGATCTCAGGGAATAGTGGGATCATGGAAGAGTAGAGTTGGAAGTTCTGAGGGAATGGTGGGGTCATGGAATAGCAGAGTTGGAGGTTCTCAGGGAATGGTGGGGTCATGGAATAGCAGAGTTGGAAGATCTCAGGGAATAGTGGGATCATGGAAGAGTAGAGTTGGAAGTTCTGAGGGAATGGTGGGATCATGGAAGAGCAGAGTTGGAAGATCTCAGGGAATGGGGGAATCATGGAATAGCAGAGTTGGAAGTTCTGAGGGAATGGTGGGATCATGTAATAGCAGAGTTGGAAGTTCTCAGGTACAGTGGGAGAATGAAAGACTTGGGTTTGATCAGCAAACTCCACAAGGGTTTGTTTGGCTTAAAGAACTGCCCTGGGATGTGGGATTTGCTGGGTGTGAGAACAATCCTTTGGGGGTCAGAACAATCCTTGGGGTGTCAGGACAGTCCTTGGGGTGTCAGGACAGTCCTTGGGGGGTCAGAACAATCCTTGGGGGGTCAGGACAGTCCTTGGGGTGTCAGAACTGGAGCAGGACTTTCCCTTCTCTCCCAGTATGGATTCAACATGGTGATGTCCCACCCTCACGCCGTCAATGAGATCGCTCTGAGCCTCAACAACAAGAACCCCAGGTAGGCTGGGCTGGCTCTGGGGGCCTTGGCAGGAGGGGAAGGGCCTGGCCAGGGGTGTCCAGGCTGGGTCTGTCCCAAACCTGCAGCAGAACCAGGTGAAGTCCCTGTGGTGGTGGATGTGCAACTGTCCTTCAGCTCCAGGGGGACAGAGCTGCTGGTTCCTCACTTCTAGTAATGGTTTCCCACTGGGAGGGCAGGGCTGGGTGGGATATTGGGATGGAATTGGTGGCTGGGAGGGTGGGCAGGCCCTGGCACAGGTTGGGCAGAGAAGCTGTGGCTGCCCCTGGATCCCTGGGAGTGTCCAAGACCAGGTTGGAGCCACCTGAGCTGGTGGGAGGTGTCCCTGCCCATGGCAGGGGTGGCACTGAGTGGGCTTTGGGGTCCCTTGTCCCCAACCCAGGCTGGGGTTCAGCTGGAATGAGCTGCTGGAGCCCCTCAGCTCTGCAGTGCCAACAACCCCCTGATAATGAGCAGCTTAACGTGGGGTTTCACTGAAGAGAGAGAGAATCCTCTGCATGGAATGTTCTCCCAAGGTCCTGGTTGGAGTCCCCGTGGGAGGAGGTTTCACTCCTGCTCTGGGCCAGGTTGTTGTGCAGCCCCAGCCACAGTGGGGACTCCCCAGTGCAACTGCTGGTTCTGGAGCCCTGTCCCTCCTCTCCCACACCCCTGGGATCCCAAGAGCCACTTCCAGCAGATCCTGCAGGGCTCAGCTGTGCATGTAAAGCCAAAGGGGACACTGAGATGTTTCCAGGGAAAGGCAAAGCTGTGGGATGAGGAGACTCAGCAGCACCATTTGTGTCTGTGCAGGGCTGAGCTCTGGGCTTGCAGAGCACAGATCCTGTCCTGGGGCAAACAGGGACTTCCTTCCTGTCCTTCACTGAGCCCTAAGTCAGCAATCCTGGGATAAACAGGAAGGACATGGGAAGTTTGTTCCTTGGGAAGTTTGATACTTTTATCACTTTTGTGCCTGGAAATCTGGTGATCAAGAGACAACCTCAGCTTTCAGTTTTGGAAGAAACTGTCACTGCCATTTCTCTTCATAAAAGAATTGCTTTAAATGGGACTAAAACAATGTGAGGACAGAACTTCGTGTTGGTGCTGCTCAAAGCCCAGCTGGGTTTGGGTTTAGCCCCAGAGCTTGAAGAAACCAGAGGTCTGAGTGCTTTGGGGTGACTGAGATGTGCCAGAGGGAATGCTGTGGATGTGGGGCTGGTCCCATTCCCCCTGTGGGGCTGATCCCATTCCCATTGTGGGGCTGGTCCCATTCCCATTGTGGGGCTGGTCCCATTCCCCCTGTGGGGCTGATCCCGTTCCCCCTGTGGGGCTGATCCCGTTCCCCCTGTGGAGCTGGTCCCGTTCCCACTGTGGGGCTGGTCCCGTTCCCTCTGTGGGGCTGATCCCATTCCCCCTGTGGGGCTGATCCCGTTCCCTCTGTGGGGCTGATCCCGTTCCCTCTGTGGGGCTGATCCCGTTCCCTCTGTGGGGCTGATCCCGTTCCCTCTGTGGGGCTGATCCCGTTCCCTCTGTGGGGCTGATCCTGTTCCCTCTGTGGGGCTGATCCCCTTCCCCCTGTGGGGCTGATCCCGTTCCCCCTGTGGGGCTGATCCCGTTCCCCCTGTGGGGCTGATCCCGTTCCCCCTGTGGGGCTGATCCCGTTCCCCCTGTGGGGCTGATCCCGTTCCCCCTGTGGGGCTGATCCCGTTCCCCCTGTGGGGCTGATCCCGTTCCCCCTGTGGGGCTGATCCCACTGTGGGGCTGATCCCATTCCCACTGTGAGGCTGATCCCACTGTGGGCCTGATCCCATTCCCACTGTGGGCCTGATCCCATTCCCATTATGTGGCTGATCCCATTCCCCCTGTGGGGCTGATCCCATTCCCCCTCTGGGGCTGATCCCATTGTGGGGCTAATCCCATTCCCATTATGTGGCTGATCCCCCTGTGGGGCTGATCCCATTCCCATTATGTGGCTGGTCCCATTCCCCCTGTGGGGCTAATCCCATTCCCATTATGTGGCTGATCCCCCTGTGGGGCTGATCCCATTCCCATTATGTTGCTGGTCCCATTCCCATTATGTGGCTGATCCCACGCCCAGTTTGGAGCTCAGTGGGCAGGGCTGGGTGGCAGGAGGAGGGGAACTGTGGAGGCTCCATCTCCTCTGGTTATTCCCAACCAGCTCCTACAGGCACAGCTGGGACTGTGCTGTCCATGTCCCCATCCCAGGGGTGTGGGGGACTCCAGAGCCCTTGGAATTCTGTGATCCCAGAGATGTCCCTCCCTCTCCCCACCCTCCCAGCCCGGGCTGGGACACTCCTGAAGATCCACACAAGAGCTCCTTGGCTGTTCTTGTGGCAGGACCAGCCCTGTGCTGGGCAGGACCTGACCCTGGCACGTGTGACATTCCCTAGGGAGTGACCCCTGGGCCCCACAGGGCACCCTGGCACTGGAGGCCACAGGTATTTCCTGTTCCGTGTCTGGTTTGAGGAGATGCCTTGGCATGGACTAATGTGTGTGCATGGTGTGACTCTGCTCACAGCTCAGCTGCCCAGGAGGGCTCCTGCCTTCCAGGAATGCTGGAAAGAAGCCCTGGGAGTTCCTTTCTTGAGGGGAACACCCAGTTTGCTGCATGGTTTTCCTCTGAGATCTGCTGGTTCCTCTCCGTGGTGCATTTATTCCTGATTTCCCAGGATTTCCCTGTGTTCCTGCAGTGAGCTCTGGGGGTGTGTGTGGCTCTGAATAACCCAAATTACCACAGAGAATAACTCAGATTTGGGCCAGGAAAAGTGCAGGTTGGAATCTGAAGCACTTCCCTTGAAAAGTGGGCTCGGAGGGGCCACTTGGGATGGGGAAAGTGAACTCCAGGTGTGTGCAGGGAACTCTCCAGGAGTCCATGCCCTGCCTTGCCTGGAGTTCTGCAGCTGCCTCTTTGAGTCACAGAATCAGTTGGGTTGGAAGAGACCTCTGAGATCATCAAGTCCAACCCTTGGTCCAACCCCACTGTGATCACCAGCCCATGGCACTCAGTGCCACGTCCAGTCTCACCTTAAACACCTCCAGGGATGGAGAATCCACCCCCTCCCTGGGCAGCCCATTCCAATGCCTGGATTTCCAAGTTGTGGTTCCAATTCCTGCATGTTTGGAGAAGCTCTAAGGTGGGGGAGAGGTGCATGATCCCGGGAGAGGCAGAATCCCTGGATCAGGGCTGTGGATTCACAGGCATTGAGGCACAGGGCATGGAGCCCCATGTGCCACACTCCTGCCCAGGGCTGGCAGGAGCTGGTTGAGCAGGTGGGCACCGTGTCACCTTCTCCTCTCTCCACAGGACCAAGGCCCTGGTGCTGGAGCTCTTGGCCGCCGTGTGCCTGGTGCGAGGGGGGCACGAGATCATCCTGGCGGCCTTCGACAACTTCAAGGAGGTACCAGGGGCTGCTCCCCTTCCCTGGGGTTGTCCCTCTGCTCCCTGGAGCCTTCCCAAGCAGCCACATTCCCTGGAGGAAGGGCTTCCCATCAGCTGCAGGTTTTCCTTGGAGCTGCACAGCAGCCCAGGGCTGTCCATCCCATGGTTTTGTGGTTATGGGAAAGCTGCAATTCCAACATGTCCATCCCGTGGTTTTTGTGATGAAGGGAAAGCTGCAATTCCAATGTGTCCATCCCATGGTTTTTGTGATGAAGGGAAAGAGCTGCAATTCCAATGTGTCCATCCCATGGTTTTTGTGATGAAGGGAAAGAGCTGCAATTCCAATGTGTCCATCCCATGGTTTTTGTGATGAAGGGAAAGAGCTGCAATTCCAATGTGTCCATCCCATGGTTTTTGTGATGAAGGGAAAGAGCTGCAATTCCAATGTGTCCATCCCATGGTTTTTGTGATGAAGGGAAAGAGCTGCAATTCCAATGTGTCCATCCCATGGTTTTTGTGATGAAGGGAAAGAGCTGCAATTCCAATGTGTCCATCCCATGGTTTTTGTGATGAAGGGAAAGAGCTGCAATTCCAATGTGTCCATCCCATGGTTTTTGTCATTAAGGGAAAGAGCTGCAATTCCAACGAGATGAATCCAGGCTGGGAGTTGCTCCCTTTGCTCAGTCAAACTGTGTCCCATCATTTGGGGGCATTTCAAAGCTGGACTGCAGGGGTTGTGTCCCAGAGCCAGCCAGGAATGCTGGGCTAGGTCTGCCATTCCCAGAGCCATTCCACGCTTCCTTGCAACACAAAACTCCTGGATTCACCCTCAGCTGGAATTCTATTTGTGCAGAAATCACTGTGACCCCTGCCAGGTGGGCATGGACCCAACCAGCACTAATTGTTCCTCACAGATCCTCCTGCCAGGGCTGTGCTGTAGCTCTGTCCCAGATCCATGCTGGAATTCCTGTTAGGGAATTCCTGGGAAAGGCCCCTCTGGGATGGTTCCCAGAGCCACATTGCCCTTGCAGGGGTGCCCACGTTGCCCTTGCAGGGGTGCCCACGTTGCCCTTGCAGGGGTGCCCACGTTGCCCTTGCAGGGGTGCCCACGTTGCCCTTGCAGGGTGCCCACGTTGCCCTTTGCGGGAGTGCCCACGTAGTCCTTGCAAGATGCCCCCATAGTCCTTGCAGGGTGCCCACGTTGTCCTTGCAGGGTTGCCCACGTTGCCCTTCCACGGTGCCCACGTTGCCCTTGCAGGGTGCCCACGTTGCCCTTCCACAGTGCCATGGGCTCAGAGTGACCCGGTGTGGGTTCCTCCCAGCCCCAGCGGGCACAGGGGGGTTTCTGGCTGTGCTGACTCCTTTCCTCTTGCCCCTTGCCCAGAATAAAGCCAATCAAAGAGGGCTCTGCCTCTCCTTGTCCCAGCTGGGCCTCCAAATGACAGGCCTTGGAGCTTCGTTCCTGCAGAAGAGGCAACATCTGCTCTTCTGTGGTGGGGTTGGACTCCAGCACTCCCCTTGGCTTTTGGCCACTCTTCAGGCTGGAGCTCCAGCTCCACTCTCACCCTCTTTAATCTCCCAGACTGAATTATATCATTGCATGCCAGGCAGTTCTCTGCCTCCTGCAGCACACGTGGGGCAGCCCTGCCCCAGCTGGTGGCACTGGGAGCTGCCTGGGAGTGGCCACCAAAAGCCACAGGTGGTGTTGCTGCACCTCAGCCAGCCAGGGCTGCTCCTGCCCCGGGTCTGCCCAGCCAGGGCTGCTCCTGCCCCTGGGTGTGCCCTGCCCCTGAGTCTGCCCTGCCAGGGCTGCTCCTGCCCCCGGGTGTGCCCTGCCAGGGCTGCTCCTGTCCTAGAGCTTCTCCTGCCCCTGGGTGTGCCCAGCCAGGGCTGCTCCTGCCCCTGGGTGTGCCCAGCCAGGGCTGCTCCTGCCCCTGGGTGTGCCCAGCCAGGGCTGCTCCTGCCCCTGGGTGTGCCCTGCCAGGGCTGCTCCTGCCCCTGTGTCTGCCCTGCCAGGGCTGCTCCTGCCCCTGTGTCTGCCCTGCCCCTGAGTCTGCCCTGCCAGGGCTGCTCCTGCCCCTGGGTGTGCCCTGCCAGGGCTGCTCCTGCCCCTGGCTCTGTCCTGCCAGGGCTGCTCCTGTCCCTGGCTCTGCCCTGCCAGGGCTGCTCCTGTCCTAGAGCTGCTCCTGCCCCTGTGTGTGCCCAGCCAGGGCTGCTCCTGTTCCTGGGTGTGCCCAGCCAAGGCTGCTCCTGTCCCTGGCTCTGCCCTGCCAGGGCTGCTCCTGTCCCGGAGCTGCTCCTGCCCCTGGCTCTGCCCTGCCAGGGCTGCTCCTGCCCCTGGCTCTGCCCTGCCAGGGCTGCTCCTGCCCCTGGCTCTGCCCTGCCAGGGCTGCTCCTGTCCCTCTGCAAACAGGCAACTTAAAGCTCCTGCCATGGCCAGGGACACCTTGCACTAGACCAGGCTGCTCCAACCTGGCCTGGGACACTTCCAGGGATGGCAATTGCCCTTCTAATTTACTCCCTGTGTTTTTGGGGGATTACCTCAGGTGGTTTCTGTGCTGAGAAGAGCAGGACTGAGCCAAAGAGGCTTCTGGGAATATTAAGATGTGAACAATATCCTGAGAGCTGCTTTATCTCTGATCTTCCTTCTCCCCCAGACTGCTTTGGTTTCCTGCCAACAGCCTGTGCTGCAGCTCTGTAATTCCCACTCTTGACTGGGGTATTGTCACTCCTTGTTTAGCCAGGGATCATTTTCTCTGTGGCCTCCCTGTAATTTGCTTTTCTTCCTAATTACATGATATTACAGTGGGAGGGCAGGAGAGGGGCTGAGCCCTCCTTGTGGCACAGCCTGGTGTGGCTCCTGCACTGGGAATTCTTGGATTTGAGAGGGGGAAAGACCCACAAAGACCTGTCTGATAATTTAATCTGTGCAGTGATTGTACCTGAGGCCTCTGGCTGGCACTGCAGGTGTTGCCATGGAATTAGTCAGCCACATTTCTTGGTGGAGAATGTTCTCAGCAGCCAGAGAGGTTTGGAGGGGACAAATATCTGTCTTTCCAGTGTCTCCTGCCCCAGCTGGGGGTGACCAGAGTTGTGGTGTTGCTTTGCAGGTGTGTGGGGAGAAGCAGCGCTTCGAGAAGCTCATGGAGCACTTCAGGAATGAGGACAACAACATCGACTTCATGGTGAGTGGGACCAGCCCCAGCAGCTCCAGCTGCTGCTCCATCCCCTGGCATGGCCCAGTCTGCCTCCTGCCCTTGGCCTGAGGTGCCAGAGCCCACCTATTTACAGCCCAGTGCCCTTCACTTGCAGCTCCCCATTCCCTTGGCTCAAAGTGCCCCATGCCAGGCCCAGGGCAGAGGGCAGTGCCCCTTGGGCCACTCGTGCTCTCACAGCAGCTTCTGCAGCACCAACCTCTGCCCATGTGCCAGTCATGGGAGCCACAGACAGGGAGTGGGGAGGGACCTCTCCAGCTGCTGCCTGTCCTTCTGCTGCTGGGCAGAGCAGTGGCTGCTCCACGTGGGGTTCCTCCCCTGTTCCTGGGGATGCTGCTGTGCCCCCGTTCCTGGGGATGCTGCTGTGCCCCCGTTCCTGGGGCTCCTGCTGTGCCCCCGTTCCTGGGGATGCTGCTGTGCCCCCGTTCCTGGGGCTCCTGCTCTGCCCCCGTTCCTGGGGCTCCTGCTCTGCCCCCGTTCCTGGGGCTCCTGCTCTGCCCCCGTTCCTGGGGCTCCTGCTCTGCCCCCGTTCCTGGGGCTCCTGCTCTGCCCCCGTTCCTGGGGCTCCTGCTCTGCCCCCGTTCCTGGGGCTCCTGCTCTGCCCCCGTTCCTGGGGCTCCTGCTCTGCCCCCGTTCCTGGGGCTCCTGCTCTGCCCCCGTTCCTGGGGATGCTGCTCTGCCCCCGTTCCTGGGGATGCTGCTCTGCCCCCGTTCCTGGGGATGCTGCTCTGCCCCCGTTCCTGGGGATGCTGCTCTGCCCCCGTTCCTGGGGCTCCTGCTCTGCCCCCGTTCCTGGGGCTCCTGCTCTGCCCCCGTTCCTGGGATGGTCCCCCCTCTGTGGGGCTGAGGCAGGTGCTGGGGTGACCCTGGTTGTCCCTGCAGGTGGCCTGCATGCAGTTCATCAACATCGTGGTGCACTCGGTGGAGGACATGAACTTCCGGGTGCACCTGCAGTACGAGTTCACCAAGCTGGGCCTGGACGAGTACCTGGACGTGAGTGTGACCCAGGGCTGGCACTGCCACCCCTGCCACCCCTCCTGAACCCCCCAGAGCCCTCACCAGAGTCTGGGCTGTGCCACCATGCCAGTTCCCAGGACTATGTCCTGGCTGCTCCAGGGGCTGTGCCACAGTGCCAGGGCTGTGTCCTGGCTTCTCCAGGGGCTGTGCCACAGTGCCAGCTCCCAGGGCTGTCCTGGCTTCTCCAGGGGCTGTGCTCACAGTGCCAGCTGCCAGGGGCTGTGCCACGGTGCCAGCTGCCAGGGCTGTCCTGGCTTCTCCAGGGGCTGTGCCACAGTGCCAGCTGCCAGGGCTGTGCCACAGTGCCAGCTCCCAGGGCTGTGCCCTGGCTGCTCCAGGGGCTGTGCCACCATGGCAGCTCCCAGGGCTGTGCCACAGTGCCAGCTCCCAGGGCTGTCCTGGCTGCTCCAGGGACTGTGCCAAGGCTGTGTCCTGGCTGCCCCAGGGGCCCTGGCTGGAGCCAGTGGGGCTGCAGCCAGCTGGCATTGCAGCTGGAGCTGGATTTGGAGCTGTGCTGGCACCAAGGGCAGGGTGAGCCACAGCCACCCTCGCCCTGCCACGTCCCCAGGGCTGCTGGCCCCGGGCTGGCACTGGCTCTGGTGCTGCCAGGGCTCCCTCTGCCCCAGGGCTGGGAAATGCCAGCTGTGGGTTCTCTCTGGCAGTCAGACCTGGCCTGTGTCCCGTGGGAAGGGCTGAGCTCCAGGAGGAGCTGCTTTTGTTGACCTTTATCTGCTTTTCTGGGATCACAGAATGGTTTGGGTGGGAAGGGACACTGAGGACATCCAGTGCCACCCCTGCCATGGGCAAGGACACCTCCTACCAGCCCAGGTTGCTCCAACCTGGCCTTGGACACTCCCAGGGATCCAGGGGCAGCCACAGCTTCTCTGCCCAACCTGTGCCAGGGCCTGCCCACCCTCCCACCCACCAGTTCCTTCCCAATATCCCCTTTCCCAGCCCTGCCCTCTGGCAGTGGGAAGCCATTCCCTGTGTCCTGTCCCTCCATCCCTTGTCCCCAGTCCCTCTCCAGCTCTCCTGGAGCCCCTTAAGACCCTGCCAGGGGCTCTCAGGTGTTCCTGGAGCCTTCCCTTCTCCAGGGGAACATTCCCAGCTCTCCCAGCTGTTTTTCCCTCTGTCCCTGCCCTTGGGAGCACCCCCAGGAAATCACTGCTCATGTTGGCAGGGAAGTGACTTGTCCCTGCTGAGTTCTACACCAGAGGGAGGATCTGGGGGTCTGCAAGATGCCCTTGGACATGGCAGTGCTGCCCATGGGTGTGTTTGGGGTCTGGGGGTGGCACAAGCCCTGCAGTCCTTGGGGAGCAGCAGATCCTTGCTGAGAAACCACAGAGGAGATCATGGAATCCCACAGTGGTTTGGGTTGGAGGAGATCTCAAAGTCATCCAGTTCCAACCCCGGCCATGGGCAGGAGAGCCAGAAATCTTCTAGTACAGAAGACAAGGCCCTGCTTGGCTTTATTTGAAAGCTCTGGGTGTTTGCTCTGCAAAAATGCCCTTCTCACCTGTGACCCCAGAAAAGATGAAATCAAAGTGTTTTCCTGGGTGGTGGAAGTGGCTGCCCTGCTCTCCCACCCCAGTGCCAGGGGTGCCAGGGTCACCTGTGTGTCCTTGGCTCTGCAGAAGCTGAAGCACACGGAGAGTGACAAGCTGCAGGTGCAGATCCAGGCCTACCTGGACAACGTGTTCGACGTGGGGGCCTTGCTGGAGGACGCTGAGACCAAGAACGCGGCCCTGGAGAGGGTGGAGGAACTGGAAGAAAACATCTCCCATGTCAGTACCAGGGCTGGGTGGGCACCCTGGGCATGGCTCTGCGCTGGGAGGGGGCACAGGCACTGCAGGGCACAGCCTTTGGAGTGAGGGTCTCTTGGGAGGAGCCTTGGCATGGCTGGGTTGGGGGTAAGTGGGTTGTGGAGTCAGCTGGCACAGGGGGTCAGCTGGCACAGGGGGTCACCCGGCACAGGGGGTCACCTGGCACAGGGGTCACCCGGCACAGGGGGTCACCTGGCACAGGGGTCACCCGGCACAGGGGTCACCTGGCACAGGAGTCACCTCAGGAGCTGGGCAAGCTGCTTTCCATGGGAATTGCCACTTGCTCAGCAGGGCAGGGCCTGGAGGGAGCAGAACCCCCCCTGGCTGGGTCTCAGCCACGTTGTTGGGCTCAGGGGGAAGGAAGGGCTGGACATCAGTGGTGTGGCATCCTCGGGGGTGCCCACACTTTGCCCCCCCCTAAACCTTGTGGCACTTCTTTGGTCCACAACACGCTGCTTGGCTTTGGAAAAGAATGAAAAAAGTGGTTTTGCAGACTTCAAAAAGTCACAAAACAATCTCCATTCTCTCAGCATTCCAGTAACACTTGGAATAAATACAGTTTGAAACACTTTGCTGGGCAGTGTTTGCCCCTCTGGGGTGTTGTGGAATCCCAGAGGGGTTTGGGTGGGAAGGGACATTGAGGATCATCCCATCCCACCCCTGCCATGGACAGGGACACCTCCCACCAGCCCAGGGTGCTCCAGCCTGGCCTGGGACACTCCTAGGGATGGATCCAGGGGCAGCCACAGCTTCTCTGCCCAACCTGTGCCAGGGCCTGCCCACCCTCCCAGGGGAGAGTAAAATAATTACATTTTAAGGGCTTTATTACAGAATAAACTTCCTTACCTGGACAGGTTCACAGTCATGGTCCAGCCTGGCACCTGCTGGTCGTGGCTGAGGGGGGACCTTCATCAGAGGAACCTTCACTGGGGCCCTGGTGTCCCCCATCTCGTGCAGGAGCCGTTTCATTCCCAAAGAAAGGCTTCAGGGATTGCTGGAATATCCATAACAACCTCGTGCCACTGCTCCAACAAGCAGCCTGATGTCTGGTTTGATAAAACTGCAGCTTTCCACCTAATTAATCTATTCCTCTTTTAATTGACAGTTATCTGAAAAACTCCAAGATACGGAGAACGAGGCCATGGCCAAGATTGTGGAACTGGAAAAGCAACTTATGCAAAGGAACAAAGAGCTGGATGTGATCAGGGTGAGCAGGAAGGGGCAGCTGTGCCAGGGCCAGGGGGTGCTGTGCCCCTGGGCAGGGGCAGGGACTGGGCCAGGGGGCTCCTGTGCCCCTGGGCAAGGGCAGGGACTGGGCCAGGGAGCTCCTGTGCCCCTGGGCTGGGGCAGGATCAGCTGTGCCAGGGCCAGGGAGCTCCTGTGCCCCTGGAATGGGGCAGGGACTGGGCCAGGGGGCTCCTGTGCCCCTGGAATGGGGCAGGGACTGGGCCGGGGGTGCTGTGCCCCAGAGCAAGGGCAGGGACTGGGTCAGGGGCCTCCTGTGCCCCTGGGCAGGGACAGGGGCAGCTGTTCCAGGGCCAGGGGGCTCCTGTGCCCCTGGGCTGGGGCAGGAACAGCCTTGGCTCCAGCATTTGAACCTGGCCCAGCTTTCCAGTGGAATCACTCGCTGTGCTCTCCAAAGGCCATAACTGTGACTGTGCCAGTGCCACAAACACATCTCACTGCTCAGGGTTGGAGGGGTTGGCACATGGAGGTCCCAAAGGATGTGGGGGGGGTTGGGGTTCCCTCTGGGGTCCTGCCCTGGGTTTGGGCAGGTGGTGTCCCCTCTGGGGCAAGAGCTCTGCTGCTGCTTCCCTTGGGCTCTCCCACCTCATGGAATTGCACAATCCTTCAGGTTGGGTCCCTCCAAGACCATCGAGTCCAACCATCCCCCAGCACTGCCAAGGCCACCACTGACCCCTGTCCCCAAGTGCCACATCCACATGGCTTTGAAATCCCCCCAGGGGTGAGGACTCCAAATCTCCCTGGGCTGGACAGCCCTTTCCATGAAGGAATTTTCCCCACTGTGCCCCCTGCCCTGGCCCAGCCTAAGGCCGTGCCCTCTCCTGTCCCTGTGCCCTGGGGCAGCACCAGACATGAGAGGCAGCACCAAGAAGTGATGCTGAGAAGTTCTGCAGCCCAGGGGTTGGTGTCCAGGGCAGAGGTTTCTCCCAGGCCTTGGCACAGCCTTGGTGGATCCTTGGGAAGCACCAAGTGGAGGCTGATGGTTTGCTCAGAGCTCAGTGACATCCAGGCCAGGCTGGAATTCTAATCCCACGTTTGTGCATCATTCCAGGAGATCTACAAAGATGCAAACACCCAAGTTCACACCCTGAGGAAGATGGTGAAGGAGAAGGAGGAAGCCATCCAGCGCCAGTCCACGCTGGAGAAGAAGATCCACGAGCTGGAGAAGCAGGGGACCATCAAGATCCAGAAGAAAGGGGATGGGGACATCTCCATCCTGCCTGTTGCTCTGGCCTCTGGGATGGTGCCAACAGCAGCAGAGGTGTCAGGGACACCTGGCACACCTGGAGCTGCATCCTCAGTGCCATTGCCACCACCCCCACCACGCTTACCCGCCGTGGCAGGGACTCCTGAGGCAGGTGAGGAGCTGGGGGGGAACCTGTGACTGTGGGAGCCAGTTCTGAGCCCAGCAGGGGCTGGAGAAATTGGTGCCTTCTTGTTTGGGGAGGGTTGGACAGGGGGGTGTTGGCACAGGGGGGTGTGTTGGCACAGGGGGATGTTGGGCAGGGGGGTGTTGGGCAGGGGTGTGTGGGCACAAGGGGTGTTGGACAGGGGGGTGTTGGACAGGGGTGTGTGGGCACAGGGGGGTGTTGGACAGGGGAATGTTGGGCAGGGGTGTGTGGGCACAGGGGTGTGTTGGACAGGGGAATGTTGGGCAGGGGTGTGTGGGCACAGGGGGATGTTGGACAGAGGTCTGTGGGCACAGGGGGGTGTTGGACAGGGGGGTGTTGGACAGGGGTGTGTGGGCACAGGGGGATGTTGGGCAGGGGTGTGTGGGCACAGGGGGGTGTTGGGCGGGGTGTGTGGGCACAGGGGGATGTTGGGCAGGGGTCTGTGGGCACAGGGGATGTTGGACAGAGGTCTATGGGCACAGGGGGTGTTGGACAGGGATGTGTGGGCACAGGGGGGTGTTGGACAGGGGTGTGTGTGGGCACAGGGTGATGTTGGGCAGGGATGTGTTGGCACAGGGGGTGTTGTGGCTCTGTGTAGGTGCCAGGGGTGTGTGGGTGCCCTCCCTGGTGACCCCTGCTCTCGTTGCCCTGCAGTGCCCAACGGCCCCGTGGCAGTGCCAGTGCCACCCCCGCCGCCCCCACCGCCCCCCCCTCCTCTGCCAGGGCCGGCTCCGGACACGGCTCCGGTGGCTCCAGTGCCACCCCCACCACCACCCTCGGCACCCCCCCTGCCTGGCACAGCCTCACCCACCGTGGTCTTCAACTCTGGCCTTGCAGGTAACGCTTGGGGGGCTCCAGGGCACAGGGGTGGGCAGGGCACAGCTCAGGGAGCTCCAGGGCACAGGGGTGGGGCAGGACATGGCACAGGAGTGGGCAGGGCACAGCTCAGGAGTGAGCAGGGCACGGCTCAGGGGGCTCCAGGACACAGGGGTGGGCAGTGCATGGCACAGGCTGGACAGGGCACGGCTCAGGGGGCTCCAGGACACAGGGGTGGGCAGGACATGGCACAGGAGTGGGCAGGGCACAGCTCAGGAGTGAGCAGGGCACGGCTCAGGGGGCTCCAGGACACAGGGGTGGGCAGTGCATGGCACAGGCTGGACAGGGCACGGCTCAGGGGGCTCCAGGCTCAGCCACCTCCCTGGGCTCACACCGAGGGGGTTGTGGAGCAAAAGAACCCCTGAAGTTCTCCCAAGGTGCCCAGAGAAGCTGTGGCTGTGCCATCCCTGGCAGTGTCCCAGGCCAGGCTGGAGCCCCCTGGGCTGGGGGCAGGTGCCCCTGCCCAGAGCAGGGGTGGGATGAGATGATCCTTAAGGTCCCTTCCAAACCCCCAGGGTTGGGTTGGAGGGAAACCCAAACCCCCAGGGTTGGGTTGGAGGGAAACCCAAACCCCCAGGGTTGGGTTGGAGGGAAACCCAAACCCCCAGGGGTGGGTTGGAGGGAAACCCAAACCCCCCGGGGTGGGTTGGAGGGAAACCCAAACCCCCCGGGGTGGGTTGGAGGGAAACCCAAACCCCCCGGGGTGGGTTGGAGGGAAACCCAAACCCCCCGGGGTGGGTTGGAGGGAAACCCAAACCCCCCGGGGTGGGTTGGAGGGAAACCCAAACCCCCCGGGGTGGGTTGGAGGGAAACCCAAACCCCCCGGGGTGGGTTGGAGGGAAACCCAAACCCCCCGGGGTGGGTTGGAGGGAAACCCAAACCCCCCGGGGTGGGTTGGAGGGAAACCCAAACCCCCCGGGGTGGGTTGGAGGGAAACCCAAACACCCTGGGGTGGGTTGGAGAGAAACCCAAACCCCCTGGGGTGGGTTGGAGGGAAACCCAAACCCCCAGGGGTGGGTTCCCTCTGAACAGAAATGTCTGTGCAGACAAAGGGCAAACTCTGGGGAGGTTTTTGGAAGGAAGAACAACTTGCAGACCTTCCTTAATCAAGTTTTAGTCACTCTCTGCCATGTGCCAAGTGACTCTCACCAAAGATCTCAAGAGTGTGTTATGAGTCCAAAAAAGAGGCTGAGGAGCTCTAATTAAAGAGCTTTTTTAAAGAAAAAAATCTGATTAAATATTCCAGCCTTTAAAGTTCCCTCCTGAAGGCAAAAACCATCCTGGAACTGCCAGGGTGGGCTCTAAAAAAATAAAGCACCAGTGGCACAGGCCTGTGGCTGGTGTGGGCAGGGGGTGCTGGTTGGGGCCTGGGGGGCTGCAGGGGGCACAGGGGGCACAGGGGGTGCCCATGCCAACACCCTGGCTGTGGATTTGGGGTGGGAGCAGCAGCCAAGCCTGGCCAAGCCCCTCACCCAGAGCCAGGGTGGTAAATCCTGTCCAGGAGTGGGGTGGGATTGGGAGTGGGAGTGGAGGTGCCTCCTCTGGGTGCACCCACAGGAAGGAGGGTTTGGGTGGGAGGGCTGGGGGCAGTGCCAGCTGTGCCCTGTGCCCATCACTAACACTCTCTCTCTGCTCTCTCTGCCTCTGCTCAGATGGGCCCATCAAGCTCTTCTGTAGGTGGCTTCCTGCTAAGTATTTGTTCTCTGCTCTCCCCTCTGTGCTGTGTCTGTGTGTGCAGGGCCTTGGGGGTGGGCAGGGGGGCAGGGGCAGCCCTGGGGAGGTGCCACCCCCAGCATTTGGGGTGGAGGAGGAAGGGAATCTGGAGAGATCTGGAGCTCAGGAGAGATCTGAGCTCCATCAGGATCTGGCCCACGAGGCATCAGCTCCTTTCCCTGGCCTGGAATGATATTCCAGTTAATGATATTCTGATTTATGCACGAGCTTCGTGGCTTTTTTCATGGGTGTTCAAAGCTTTTTTAATTTATTTTAGGAATTATTTTAAGTAAGCTCATTAATTAGGCCGAGTAAAGCTGTGGAGTGGAGATGAGCCCAAGTTGGCCACGTGGGTTTCTGCCTTCCAGCTGCATAAACTGAATTTTCACAATGCTCAGTGGAATATTTGGGATGTTCCCTGGTGTCCACTGGTGGCTCTTTGTTCCCAGCACTGGAGAGGGAGCACCAGGGATTGTGTTTCATGTTTGTAAAGAAACAGAGATTTTTTTAAAGTAATTCAAGGGGAAGAGGTTGATTAATTGAGCTCTTTAATTAGCACCCTGAGTTGGTAGCAAGGACCAGCCTCATGTTCACAGCAAAGTACAGAGAAATGGGAACTGAGCTACAGAAATCAGTCATAATTCACCTTCCAGACCTGGCTGGGGCCTGGGGGGCTGCAGGGGGCACAGGGGGTGTCCTGCTGGAATAGGAACAGGAACAGAAACAGGAACAGGAACAGGGAAGGGTTGGTTTCATTGCTCCCATGTTGCTGTTCCTGCTCTGCTCACAAATTAATGAGAGTAATCAAGTTTAATTTTCAGGCTCCATTTCAGAGCTCCTCTGGTGCAGTTCCTGAATGACTGTGAAGTTCCTGATTTGCTTTAACTGATGGATTTGCACAGCACAGGAATTAAACCCCTTTTCTGCCCCCTGGTAAAGCCCAGGTTTGGAAACACAAACCTGGGGTGGAGCAGCTCTGCCCCTCTGCAGTGTCCCCACACCCTTGGGAAGGGGCTGCTTGGCCTTCTTGGCACCTGTTTTGTGCCACAGCTGGCACAGGTGGGCTCTGCCAGGGGTGGGCTCTGCCAGGGGTGGGCTCTGCCAGCAGCAGGGCAGGGTTACATTTGACCACTGTCTCCATTTTCTGGGGTGTTTAAATTTAAATCCTGGGCTTTTTAATTGATTCAGGGACATTGTGGGAATAAACCAATCCCAGATTTCCTTCAGGGAAGTTTCCACAGCCTCTGGGGTTAGTCCAGGCCTGAGCAGCTCAGGGCTGGGACACCCTCTCTGCCCTTTTGCCTCTGGAGGCAGCGACACCTTCTCAAGATTCCAGTGGGATAATTCAGCTCTGGCCATTTGTCCAGTGCTGAAATGCCAACTGGAGAGCTGCCCTGTGGGCATGTGGGGTGTCCTGCAGCCAGTGCTGAGGGAATCTGTGCTTTCCCCTGCTCTCTGTGCAGCTGTGAAGATCAAGAAGCCCATCAAGACCAAGTTCCGCATGCCCGTCTTCAACTGGGTCGCCCTCAAGCCCAACCAGATCAACGGCACCGTCTTCAACGAGATCGACGACGAGAGGATCCTGGAGGTACCAGGGCTGCTCCTGCCCACTGCCCCTGGCACCAGGGAGCCATGGAATCATGCATGGCTTGCCTTGGAAAAGCCCTCTGGCATCACTGAGTCACCCCCCCCCAGCACTGCCCAGGCCACCGTAACCGTGTCCCCAAGTGCCACATCCACAGGGCTGGGAAATCCCTCCAGGGTGGGCACTCCAACCCTCCCTGGGCAGCCCCTGCCAGTGCCTGCCCACCCTTCCCAGGCAGCAATTCCTGCTCTGTGCCCCCTGACCTGCCTTGGGCACCTCCAGGGTGGGCACTCCAAACCTCCCTGGGCAGCCCCTGCCAGTGCCTGCCCACCCTTTCCAGGCAGCAATTCCTGCTCTGTGCCCCCTGCCCTGCCCTGGGCACTGTGCCAGGGCCTGCCCACCCTTTCCATGCAGCAATTCCTGCTCTGTGCCCCCTGCCCTGGGCACTGTGCCAGTGCCTGCCCACCCTTTCCATGCAGCAATTCCTGCTCTGTGCCCTCTGCCTTGCCCTGGCCCAGCCTGAGGCTGTGCCCTCTCCTCCTGTCCCTGTGCCCACCCCACCTGGTTCCCCCTCCTGGCAGGGGGTTGGGCAGTAGGAAGGTCTCCCCAGGGACAGACCATGGCAGTGACCTCAGCCAGGGGCTGCCCCAGCTCTGGATGCTCCCTGTGGGTTGGATAAAGCCCAAGTACTGAACTTTGGAACATCCAGAGGGCTCTTGGGGCTGGATTTCTGGGCTCTGCCCACGTTTCTGGGCTCTGCCCACGTTTCTGGGCTCTGCCCACGTTTCTGGGCTCTGCCCACGTTTCTGGGCTCTGCCCACATTTCTGGGCTCTGCCCACCTTTCCTGGTCACCAGCTCAGGAGCTCCTTCCATCCCTGGTGGGAATACTCTGGATTTCAAGGCCAGGCTGGACAGGGCTTGGAGCAACCTGAGACAGTGGGAGGTGTCCCTGCCCATGGCAGGGGTGGCACTGGGTGGGCTTTGAGATCCCTCCTATCCCAAACCATTCCATGATCCTTGTTCCATCCCAGCCCCTTCCCCTGCAGCTCTGCCCAGGCTGGGCTTGGTGCTCCTGCAGGAGGGACAACCTTTGGCTCTCCTTTGTAGGATCTGAACGTGGATGAATTTGAGGAAATCTTCAAAACCAAGGCCCAGGGCCCAGCCATTGACCTGAGCTCCAGCAAGCAGAAGATCAGCCAGAAGGGCTCCAGCAAGGTGACATTGCTGGATGCCAACAGGGCCAAGAACTTGGCCATAACCCTGCGCAAGGCTGGCAAGACAGCAGAGGAGATCTGCAGGGCCATCCACGGGTGAGTGGCACCCCTGCCAGCTGAGACACCCCGAGGAGGCTCCCTGGGGGGGGATTGCTCCCTGCAGTGGTTTGGAATTGGCAGTGGATGCCTCTGGAAAAAATCCAGGGGTGAAGATGGAAGGGTTCTGAATTCCCAGAAATCAGAGGGCCTTGAGTTAAAATAACCAGCTGCCAGTTTGGTGTGGCTGAGTCACTGCTGAGGCTGAGCAGATGAACTTCTTTATTGAAGCAGCTGATTCCTGGCCATGCCAGGGTGGGGCATCCACACCATGTCCCATGTTTGCCATGGCTGCTCTCCATCTGCTCCCACACTATTTCCTCTCCCAGTGAGCCAGAGAATCAGGAAGAGCCAACTCTTTTGGTTTGCCCCAAAAAGGATGAGTTTGGTCCAGGTGCTGGAACAGATTTTACATGGAATTCTGTTTGTGGGGTGGCCACATGTGGGGTGTCCATGGGACTTGGCTGTGCCCATCCTGATCCAAACCCTTCCCTGCTTCTTGGGCTGCTCCCAAATCCACCCACACACTCTCTGTGCTCCAGGACAAACATCTCCTGTTCCTCCAGTGAGGAAGGTCTGCAGGATGTGGATCTCTTTGGGCTGGAGGGTGAGCCAGACCTGCCCCACAGAGGCAGGTTCAGCACTTGGTTTATGGGCTCTGTCCCAATTAAATCGAAGTATTTGCTCCTTCCCCACCTCCGTTCTCTTACCAGAATGAGGTGTGGCCATGGAGGGGTGGGGGGCATGGGAAGCAGAGGGTCAGCAGCACCATTCCCATGGGAATTCCCATGGGAAGCAGAGGAGGGTCAGCAGCACCATTCCCATGGGAATTCCCATGGGAAGGAGAGGAGGGTCAGCAGCACCATTCCCATGGGAATTCCCATGGGAAGGAGAGGAGGGTCAGCAGCACCATTCCCATGGGAATTGCCATGGGAAGGAGAGGAGGGTCAGCAGCACCATTCCCATGGGAATTCCCATGGGAAGGAGAGGAGGGTCAGCAGCACCATTCCCATGGGAATTCCCATGGGAAGCAGAGGGTCAGCAGCACCATTCCCATGGGAATTCCCATGGGAAAGAGAGGGTCAGCAGCACCATTCCCATGGGAATTCCCATGGGAAGGAGAGGGTCAGCAGCACCATTCCCATGGGAATTCCCATGGGAAGGAGAGGGTCAGCAGCACCATTCCCATGGGAATTCCCATGGGAAGCAGAGGAGGGTCAGCAGCACCATTCCCATGGGAAGCAGAGGAGGGTCAGCAGCACCATTCCCTTGGGAATTCCCATGGGAAGCAGAGGGTCAGCAGCACCATTCCCATGGGAATTCCCATGGGAAGGAGAGGGTCAGCAGCACCATTCCCATGGGAATTCCCATGGGAAGGAGAGGGTCAGCAGCACCATTCCCATGGGAATTCCCATGGGAAGGAGAGAGTCAGCAGCACCATTCCCATGGGAATTCCCATGGGAAGGAGAGGAGGGTCAGCAGCACCATTCCCATCAGCCCAGTGGCCTGTTCCCATCTCCATGTGCAGGGACCTTCAGGTTCAGGGCTGTACACAGGGAGGGGGAACCTCAAGAGCTTCCTCTGTGCCATCCTGGGCTCACATGGAGCCGAATCCCAGCCTGGTGACAGGACCTTAAAGCTCATCCAGCCCCACCTCACACCCCCCATTCTGCTCCCAGTCCCCTCCAGGCTGCTCCCAGTCCCCCCCATTCTGCTCCCAGTCCCCCCCATTCTGCTCCCAGTCCCCCCCATTCTGCTCCCAGTCCCCCCCATTCTGCTCCCAGTCCCCCCCATTCTGCTCCCAGTCCCCCCCATTCTGCTCCCAGTCCCCCCCATTCTGCTCCCAGCCCCCCCCATTCTGCTCCCAGTCCCCCCCATTCTGCTCCCAGCCCCCCCCATTCTGCTCCCAGCCCCCCCCATTCTGCTCCCAGCCCCCCCCATTCTGCTCCCAGCCCCCCCCATTCTGCTCCCAGCCCCCCCCATTCTGCTCCCAGCCCCCTCCATTCTGCTCCCAGTCCCCTCCATTCTGCTCCCAGTCCCCTCCATTCTGCTCCCAGTCCCCTCCATTCTGCTCCCAGTCCCCTCCATTCTGCTCCCAGTCCCCTCCATTCTGCTCCCAGTCCCCCCCATTCTGCTCCCAGTCCCCCCCATTCTGCTCCCAGTCCCCCCCATTCTGCTCCCAGTCCCCCCCATTCTGCTCCCAGCCCCCCCCCATTCTGCTCCCAGCCCCCCCCATTCTGCTCCCAGCCCCCTCCATTCTGCTCCCAGCCCCCTCCATTGTGCTCCCAGCCCCCCCCATTGTGCTCCCAGCCCCCCCCCATTGTGCTCCCAGCCCCCCCCATTGTGCTCCCAGCCCCCCCCATTGTGCTCCCAGCCCCCCCCCATTCTGCTCCCAGCCCCCCCCCATTCTGCTCCCAGTCCCCTCCATTCTGCTCCCAGCCCCCCCCATTGTGCTCCCAGCCCCCCCCATTGTGCTCCCAGCCCCCCCCATTGTGCTCCCAGCCCCCCCCATTGTGCTCCCAGTCCCCTCCAGGCTGCTCCCAGTCCCCCCAGGCTGGTGTGACCGTTGGGTGCTGTCCCACAGGTTCGACCTGAAGACGCTGCCGGTGGATTTCGTGGAGTGCCTGATGCGGTTCCTGCCCACGGAGAACGAGGTGAAGGTGCTGCGGCTCTACGAGCGCGAGAGGAAGCCCCTGGAGAACCTGTCGGACGAGGACAGGTTCATGCTGCACTTCAGCAAGATCGAGAGGCTCATGCAGAAAATGACCATCATGGCCTTCATCGGCAACTTCGCCGAGAGCATCCAGATGCTGACCCCGGTGAGCTGCCGGAGCTCCTGGGCTGGGAGGGACCCCCAGGGAGCATCAGTCCCTCCCCTGGCCCTGCACAGACACCCCAACAATCCCACCCTGTCCCTGAGAGGATCATCCAAACCCTCTGGAGCTCTGACTGTGCCCACTGCCCTGGGGAGCCTGGTCAGTGTCCCCCACCCTCCAGGAAACACTCCCACAAATGCAGGGATTTCCTGGCTGTATTTCCATCTCTCAGGTGCACCTTCATGGCCACTGGGGACTACCCCACAGACCCCATAGGACCCAAAGGCCCCAGAGACCCCACAGGCCTCATGGGCCAATCAGGTTATGGCTGGTCCTGGTCTGTTGGCTCCTGGAATTGTGTCCCATCCAGCCCAAACTCATGGGCCAATTAGATTATGGCTGGTCCTGGTCCATGGGGTCCTGGAATTGTGTCCCATCCAGCCCAAACTCATGGGCCAATCAGGTTATGGCTGGTCCTGGTCCATGGGGTCCTGGAATTGTGTCCCATGCAGCCCAAACTCATGGGCCAATCAGATTATGGCTGGTCCTGGTCTGTGGGCTCCTGGAATTCTGTCCCATCCAACCCAAAGCACCTGTCCCAGCCATAAGGATTGGAATGTGGATCCTCTTTGACCCAAACCCAGCTGAGTGGGGTGACTCTGGTGGGCAAAGGAAAGGTGTGAGATGCTGGTGTGGCAGGGCAGGGGAACATCCTCAGAATCACCAACTGGTTTGGGTGGGAAGGGACCTTAAAGCCCATCCAGTGCCATGGGCAGGGACACCTCCCACCAGCCCAGGGTGCTCCAACCTGGCCTTGGACACTCCCAGGGATGGATCCAGGGGCAGCCACGGCTTCTCTGCCAGGGCCTGCCCACCCTCCCAGCCACCAATTCCTTCCCAATACCCCCCCCAGCCCTGCCCTCTGGCAGTGGGAAGCCATTCCCTGTGTCCTGTCCCTCCATCCCTTGTCCCCAGTCCCTCTCCAGCTCTCCTGGAGCCCCTTCAGGCCCTGCCAGGGGCTCTCAGGTGTCCCTGGAGCCTTCTCTTCTTCAGGTGACCCCCCCAGCTCTCCCAGCCTGGCTCCAGAGCAGAGGGACATCCGTGCTCAGGCCCCTGGTGTGGATGAAACACAAGAGGGTTTTCCAGGCTCTGAGTGGTGGGGTGTGAATTTGGCTCCTGGTGGGACCTGCAGTAACCAAAGCTCTTTCCTTGTTCTCCTGCAGCAACTCCACGCGATCATCGCAGCGTCAGTCTCCATAAAGTCATCTCAGAAGCTGAAGAAGATCCTGGAGGTAGGTCTGACCCCACCTCTGCTTCCAGGGGTTTCTAAAGGCCTGGGCATTTGTCCTGAAGGTTCCTGCTCTGCTTGTTTGCCCCTGGCAGATCATCCTGGCCCTGGGGAACTACATGAACAGCAGCAAACGAGGGGCCGTGTACGGGTTTAAACTGCAGAGCTTGGACCTGGTGAGTGAAGCAGGAGGGGCCGTGGGGGCAGGTGGGCCCTGAGGCTGTGGAGTCATTTGGGTTGGAAAAGCCCTCTGAGCCCATGGAGTCCAACATCCCCCAGCACTGCCCAGGCCACCTCTGACCATGTCCCCAAGTGCCACATCCACAGGGCTTTGAATCCCTCCAGGGCTGGGGATCCACCCCTGCCCTGGGCAGCTGTGCCAGGGCTGGACAGCCCTTTCCATGCAGCAATTCCTGCTGCTGTGCCCCCTGCCCTGGGCACTGTGCCAGGGCCTGCCCACCCTTTCCATGCAGCAATTCCTGCTCTGTGCCCCCTGCCCTGCCCTGGGCAGTTGTGCCAGGGCCTGCCCACCCTTTCCATGCAGCAATTCCTGCTCTGTGCCCCCTGCCCTGGGCACTGTGCCAGGGCCTGCCCACCCTTTCCATGCAGCAATTCCTGCTCTGTGCCCCCTGCCCTGCCCTGGCCCAGCCTGAGGCCGTGCCCTCTCCTCCTGTCCCTGTGCCCTGGGGCACAGCCCGACCCCCTGTCCCGGCTCCCCCCTCCTGGCAGGGATTGCAGAGCCAGAAGGTGCCCCCTGAGCCTCCTTTGCTCCAGCTGAGCCCCCCCAGCTCCCTCAGCTGCTGCTCCAGCCCCTTCCCAGCTCCACTCCCTGCCCTGGGCACCTCCAGCCCCTCCATGTCCCTCCTGGCTGAGGGGCCAGAGCTGCCCCAGCACTGGAGGTGCCCCAGCAGTGCCAGGGCAGGGACGGGCACTGCCCTGGGCTGTGACACACTGGGGCTGGCACAGCCCAGGGGCCACTGCCCTGTGCCCACCTGGGCTCATGTTCAGCACCCCCAGAGCCTTTTCCATCTTTCCAGCCCCTCTGCCCCAAGCCTTGAGCCCCTCAGGGTTTGTGGTGGCCCAAGGGCAGGGATGTTCAGGGCAGGGCCCTGCTGGGGGACTGGGCTGGTCCTTCCCAGCATAGAAAACCATGATGGAGGTGCAGAAGCACCTCTGGGTCCCTGTGCTTGGGTCCTGCTGCTCCCCCCCCAGCACCTCCTGCTGCTTCCCCCCCAGCACCTCCTGCCTGTTCCCCACCCAGCACCTCCTGCTGCTCCCCCCCAGCACCTCCTGCCTGCTCCCCACCCAGCACCTCCTGCCTGCTCCCCACCCAGCACCTCCTGCCTGCTCCCCACCCAGCACCTCCTGCCTGCTCCCCACCCAGCACCTCCTGCTGCTCCCCACCCAGCACCTCCTGCTGCTCCCCACCCAGCACCTCCTGCCTGTACCCCCCCCCAGCACCTCCTGCTGCTCCCCACCCAGCACCTCCTGCTGCTCCCCACAGCTCCTGGAAACCAAGTCCACAGACCGGAAGCAGACACTGCTGCACTACATCTCCAACGTGGTCAAGGAGAAGTACCAGCACGTGTCCCTCTTCTACAACGAGCTGCACTATGTGGAGAAGGCAGCAGCAGGTACTGGCACCAGCCTCCACCCTCCATCACCCTCCATCACCCTCCTCCATCCTCTATCACCCTCCTCCACCCTCCATCACCTTCCATCCTCCTCCTCCACCATCCTTCAGCCTTCTCCAGACTCTTCCTTCATCACCCTCCATCACCTTCCTTTACCCTCCTCCATGCTCCTTCAGGCGTTTCCATCCTCCTTCACCATCCTCCATCATCTTCCTCCATCCTCCATCACCTTCCTCCACCCTCCATCATCCTCTTTCAATCTCCTTCACCCTACTCCAGCCCACTCCAGCCTCCATCACCTTCCTTCAGTTTTTTCACCCTCCATCACCTTCCTCCACCCTCCATCATCCTCCTCTATCCATCATCACCATCCTCCAGCCTCCCTCAGCCTCCTTCAGCCTCCATCACCATCCTCCACCCTCCATCAGCCTCCCTCAGCCTCTATCACCTTCCTTCACCCTCCATCACCCTCTTCCACCCTCTTCCACCCTCCTCCAGCCTCCTCCATCACCTTCTTCCACCCTCCACCCTCCACCCTCCACCCTCCACCCTCCACCCTCCACCCTCCATCCTCCACCCTCCATCCTCCACCCTCCATCCTCCACCCTCCACCCTCCATCCTCCACCCTCCTCCTCCACCCTCCTCCTCCACCCTCCATCAATCATCCTCTGTCATCCTCCAGCCTCCGTCCTCCTCCTCCAGCCTCCGTCCTCCTCCTCCAGCCTCCATCAATCATCCTCTGTCATCCTCTGTCATCCTCCACCCTCCACCCTCCTCCATCACCCTCCTCCTCCATCACCCTCCTCCTCCATCACCCTCCTCCTCCATCACCCTCCTCCTCCATCACCCTCCATCACCCTCCATCACCCTCCTCCTCCATCACCCTCCATCACCCTCCATCACCCTCCATCACCCTCCATCACCCTCCATCACCCTCCATCACCCTCCATCACCCTCCATCACCCTCCATCACCCTCCATCACCCTCCATCACCCTCCATCACCCTCCATCACCCTCCATCACCCTCCTCCACCCTCCATCACCCTCCTCCACCCTCCATCACCCTCCTCCACCCTCCATCACCCTTCTCCACCCTCCTCCCCCTGCCCCCTGCCCCGTGCCCCGTGCCCGCCCCGGCCGTGGGTGGCAGTGGCTGTGCCCGCAGTGTCCCTGGAGAACGTTCTGCTGGACGTGAAGGAGCTGCAGCGGGGCCTGGAGCTGACCAAGCGCGAGTACAGCATGCACGACCACAACACGCTGCTCAAGGACTTCATCCACAGCAACGAGGGCAAGCTCAAGAAGCTGCAGGACGATGCCAAGATCGCCCAGGTGCCCCTTGGGGTGGGCTGGAGGTCACCACATTGTGCCCTGTGCCCAGGGGTGTCACCCCCTGTGCACCCTGTGCTCAGGGGGGTCACCACCTTGTGCCCTCTGCCCAGGGGGGTCACCCCCGTGTGCCCTGTGCTCAGGGGGGTCACCACCTTGTGTTGTGTGCCCAGGGGGGTCACCACTTTGTGCCCTGTGCCCAGGGGTGGGGAGGGGCCCCGGGCAGTGGGCAGGGCACTGAGTCTGAGCTGCTTCCAGGATGCCTTTGATGATGCTGTGAAATACTTTGGGGAGAATCCCAAGACAACACCCCCCTCGGTCTTCTTCCCTGTGTTTGTGCGCTTTGTGAAGGCCTACAAGGTAACCAGGAGCTTCCTCCTCTTCCTCCTTTTCCTCTTCCTCCTCTTCCTCCTCTTCCTCCTCTTCCTCCTCTTCCTCCTCTTCCTCCTCTTCCTCCTCTTCCTCCTCTTCCTCCTCTTCCTCCTCTTCCTCCTCTTCCTCCTCTTCCTCCTCTTCCTCCTCTTCCTCCTCTTCCTCCTCTTCCTCCTCTTCCTCCTCTTCCTCCTCTTCCTCCTCTTCCTCCTCTTCCTCCTCTTCCTCTTCCTCCTCTTCCTCTTCCTCCTCTTCCTCTTCTTCCTCTTCCTCTTCTTCCTCTTCCTCTTCTTCCTCTTCCTCTTCTTCCTCTTCCTCTTCTTCCTCTTCCTCTTCTTCCTCTTCCTCTTCTTCCTCTTCCTCTTCTTCCTCTTCCTCTTCTTCCTCTTCCTCTTCTTCCTCTTCCTCTTCTTCCTCTTCCTCTTCTTCCTCTTCCTCTTCTTCCTCTTCCTCTTCTTCCTCTTCCTCTTCCTCTTCCTCTTCCTCTTCCTCTTCCTCTTCCTCTTCCTCTTCCTCTTCCTCTTCCTCTTCCTCTTCTTCCTCTTCTTCCTCTTCTTCCTCTTCTTCCTCTTCCTCTTCCTCTTCCTCTTCCTCTTCCTCTTCCTCTTCCTCTTCCTCTTCCTCTTCCTCTTCCTCTTCCTCTTCCTCTTCCTCTTCCTCTTCCTCTTCCTCTTCCTCTTCCTCCTCCTCCTCCTCCTCTTCCTCTTCCTCTTCCTCTTCCTCTTCCTCTTCCTCTTCCTCTTCCTCTTCCTCTTCCTCTTCCTCTTCCTCTTCCTCTTCCTCTTCCTCTTCCTCTTCCTCTTCCTCCCCCTTTTTTTCTCCTCCCCCTTTTTTCTCCTCCCCCTTTTTTCTCCTCCCCCTTTTTTCTCCTCCCCCTTTTTTCTCCTCCCCCTTTTTTCTCCTCCCCCTTTTTTCTCCTCCCCCTTTTTTCTCCTCCCCCTTTTTTCTCCTCCCCCTTTTTTCTCCTCCCCCTTTTTTCTCCTCCCCCTCTCCCTCTCCCTCCTCCTCCTCCTCCTCTCCCTCCTCCTCCTCCTCCTCTCCCTCCTCCTCCTCCTCCTCTCCCTCCTCCTCCTCTCCCTCCTCCTCCTCTCCCTCCTCCTCCTCTCCCTCCTCCTCCTCTCCCTCCTCCTCCTCCTCCTCCTCTCCCTCCTCCTCCTCCTCCTCCTCTCCCTCCTCCTCCTCCTCCTCCTCTCCCTCCTCCTCCTCTCCCTCCTCCTCCTCCTCTCCCTCCTCCTCCTCTCCCTCCTCCTCCTCTCCCTCCTCCTCCTCCTCTCCCTCCTCCTCCTCTCCCTCCTCCTCCTCTCCCTCCTCCTCCTCCTCTCCCTCTCCCTCCTCCCCTCCCAGTAGCCCCTGCAGTCCCTCCCTGTCAGGGGTTGGGATCTCTGTCTCCCCTGGGACCTCTGACCTGTGGCTTTCCCCACAAACAGCAAGCAGAAGAAGAGAATGAGTTGAGGAAAAAGCAGGAACAGGCTTTAATGGAAAAACTTATGGAGCAGGAGGCGTTGATGGAGCAGCAGGACCAAAAGGTACGGCCCAGATACTCCTCCCAGGTGGGACCACCCCCCTGGTGGGGGAGGAATTGAGTTGCCCAACCTGTTGTCGCCTGGAAATGTTCTCTGGAAGTTTCCTCCTTATGTGGAGATAGCTGGAATAAGGTGGAAAATGTACAGTGGGTGGTTCTGCTGCTTTGGAAGTCTGAGAAATGAAGGGGAATGAAGTGCAGAGTTGTGTCCCCATGGCCAGGGCTGAGCTTTGTCCTCCTCCAGCCCCGGGGGCTGTGGGTGGGCGACACGTGGGTGTCCCACCCGGCACAGTGGGGACAGCTGGAGCCTCCTGGGTGCTGGTGGCCCCCCAGCTGGGTGTGGCAGGGCCAGCAGGGCAGGAGGGCTGCAGGGCAGTCCCTCAGGCCCTGCCCCTGTCCCCAGTCCCCCTCGCACAAGACGAAGCGGCAGCAGCAGGAGCTGATCGCGGAGCTGCGGCGGCGCCAGGTCAAGGACAACCGGCACGTCTACGAGGGCAAGGATGGGGCCATCGAGGACATCATCACAGGTAGAGGCTCCCCTGCTGCCCCAGGGCTCCCCCAGCAGCTGCTCCCTGTCCTCCCACGCCTGGAGCAGAGCCGAGGGCGTTGGGTGCTGGTGTGCAGAGTCTGGAAGGTTCTGCTCAGGGTCTGATCCCTTCCCTCCCCGATGGGGGGATGTCCCCTGGGCCTCAGAGCAGGCAGGGAGAGCCTGGGCCGAGTCCTGGGCTGGGCTTGTCCTGCAGGGCTGTCCCACAGCCCCTTCTGCCCCCAGTGATGGGTGTGTAACGTGAGGAGGAGCCTCCACTGCCATTAAATGTCCTAAGGGGGTTGCTCAGTGCCAGCAAATCATCAGTCCCACCTCAGGGGGCCCCACCCTGTCCCTGCTCCAGCTCTGGGCTCATTCCAGAGGGAGGGACACGGGCCCTGGCACAGGCACCACTTGGGGGCAATATTTGCTGAGGAAAAGCATCACCTAAACTGCTTTTTTGGCCTTCACAGCTGCTCTGATTGGCAGCACTTGGAGTTTTCTGCCCACTGGGGTGTGGAAGGAACACAATTTAACACTTCAGGAGCTCTGCAATCCTGGGTTTCCTTGCACAGTGGAAGGAACACAACACTTTAGGAGCTCTGCAATCCTGGGTTTCCTTGCACAGTGGAAGGAACACAATTTAACACTTCAGGAGCTCTGCAGTCCTGGGTTTCCTTGCACAGAAGCTCAAAAAAACATCTTTTCCTTCTGCTCCTGGAAGTTTTTGCCAGGAGTTTTCCCTGCAGAAGGGCAGGAGCTGTTTCACCCCTCACCAGGGAAAGGCAGGCAGGTTTTGCCCAGCTGGAGGTCAGGGCTGTGTGTGAGGTTTCCCAACTCTTTAACTTGATGAAAGGCTTCCTGAGAACGTTCTGGAGCTCCAGGGCAGGCTGGCAATAATGTCCCATCTGTCACTGCTGCTCCAGCTCCTCCAGACTCCTGGGAGCTTGTTTGGTTGGGAAAGTGGTTCTGCTGCTCTGGGGGAGAAACTGTGTGGCAAATGGCCATGGAAAAGTCATCCAGTGGGGAGGGGGCCAGATTAGACATTTAAACTCAAACTAAACACTTCTGTGCTCCTGGGCCTGGTATTTCCCATTGTGGGGGTGGCTCAGGCTGTGGAGTAGTGAAGGGGAGGCACAGAAAGGCAGGTGGGACCGAGGCCACCTCCTCATCCCTGGAAATCATGGAGCTCCCCATCCCTGGGAGTGGCCAAGGCCAGGTTGGACAGGGCTTGGAGCAGCCTGGGCTGGTGGAAGGTGTCCCTGCTGTGGCTTAACAAGAGGAGTTTTGAGTCCCCATCCCACCCAGCCCATTCTGTGATTCCACGAGTCGAGGAAATCCTTCCTCAGCCATTCCATCTGCCTTGCCCAAGGGCGCTGAGGAGCAGCTTGCAGGGCGCTGCTGGGCCGTGCCAGAGCGTCCCTGGGCACTGCCCACGGAGCACTAACCCTGCACTAATGCCCTGGGGCTCTGCTGACCTTGGTTTGTGTGTGTGGCTGTTGTTGTTCCCATGCAGTGCTGAAGACGGTGCCGTTCACCGCCCGGAGCGCCAAGCGCGGCTCTCGGTTCTTCTGCGACCCTGTTCTCACTGAGGAATTCCATTACTAAACTATTCCTCTCTCACACCTGGCGCTCTTAGCACACAGCAAGGTGGCTGTAGCTTTGTTGTCCCCCCTGTCCATGTGGATCTCAGCCAGGACCTGTGAATGTTGAGTGTTTAGTGGTGTCAGCGTCCCCTGACGTTGTAGTGGTGTCCCCTCCGTTGCACGTCGTGTGTCTCAGTAACTCCTCCATCCATCCCATCCACTTCTGGCCATCCCTGTGTTCCAGTGCCATAGAACACCAAGTGGTGGGAGTCACTGGGCTGAGTTTCCTGCAGTTCGAGGACTGGGGAGACCAAATGGAGTCAAGCAGTGACACTCACTTGGCTTTTCTATGTCACCTCTGAGGGCTGCCCAGCTCTGGGTGCCGTGCATGCCATACCCCAGTGGGACTGTGGCCTGCATGGACTGAGGGGACATCCCTGGGGTGGCCCCTGCCTGGGGAGGGCTCTCTGTGCTAACACACCTGGTTTGGTGTAGACTTGCTAACCAGCACCAGCATGTTGGCTGCATGTGGGACCAGCGGGGCCGGTCCCTGCTCATGGGTCACACCCACATTTCACTTCTCCAGTTCCATGCCAGCCTTATTTCAGGACAACCAGGAGTGTGCCCTGAGCATTCCCTGCAGTGCTGGGGGTAGAGGGGCAGGGCTGGGGGGCCAGCTCGGGGCCAGGACGGCCGAGGTGGTGCCGATGGAAAGGCTGGCACGGAACTGAGCGCTTGCCAAGGTGGTGTCCGTGGGGGAGAACGTGCCTGACCCTGCATGGCCCCAGCACTGTTGTCTTCTTCAAGGCCCAGCAGCTTGAGAAGCCAACAGTGTGTCCCCCTGCCCTGGGTGCTCTCACTAACACTGCAACAAACCCACCAACTAATCCACTCGCCGGGTCTTCGCTCTTCCGAGTCCGTTGCCGCGTTCTCTTGCTGGAGCCAACCTTCAAAGCAGCTTGGAACTGGGGTGGGAGAGGCCAGGAGGGCCCTGCCCCTCCTCCTGCCCCTCCTCCTGCCCCCCTAACCCCTCACAGCCTTGGCCTCACCCTCTTGCTCTGTGGTTGCCCCGCCGGGAGGTTTGAACGCTGACTTGACTTGCTCTTCATCTTCCATCCCATTTTTTTACTTAACCATCATTTTGTGTTCTGTTTTGTTTTTGTTTGTTTTTTTTTTTCTGTTTAGCCCTAAAGAAGAATAATATCACTAAATTCCCCAATGTTCACTCGAGGGTAAGGATTTCTTCTAGCACCCCGGTGGTGGAGGATACCCAGAGCTGGCAAGCATCACTTTTTACTTGGCTTCCTCCTCTCTCTGTCTGCCAGGAGCTGGTGGTAGATGGGGCTGAGCTAATGCTGGTGAGACCCTCCAGGCCTTGTGGAGACCCACATTCTTGGCTGGCACCCTTGGAGGTGCAGGGAATCCACAGGCCATTGGCTGGTGACCATTTTCACACCCTGTTTGGGCCATTTCTCTTCAAGTTCAGCCCAAAATAGTCTTGTCACCAGGTTTTGTAGCCCCAAAGTGCCCAGGAGGTTCTGCTGCCTCATGGTGGACCACAGAACAGGGCACGAGGTGCTCAACCAGCAGCTCAGAAGTTTGGGAGTTGTGTCTAAACCCTGACAGAATTATCCAGGAAATCTGAGGGAGGGTTTGCCCAGTCCCACTCAAATTTGGGGGCCAGGAGAGAAATACTTTAACTGGAGTCATCTCCAGGGGGGCCGAGTGTGCTCCTTGTAGTTGCACAGGTAACAACAGCACATGTGACACCTGGAATGAATGGGCTTCATCAACCCATGCAGCAGCTTTCCCATTCTTCCATCCATCCATCCATCCATCCCTTCATCCCTCCTTTCATCCATCTGTCCATCCCTCCCTCCCATGCTCAGTGTTCCCTCCCGAGCTCTCACCTCCCACAGGGGGTGGGTTGGGCCAGGCTTTGCTGCAGGTGAGGAGGAGGAGGAGGAGGGTTTAGGAGGGAGGGCTTGGCCACTCCACCACCTTTGGGTGATGGAGCTTTGCCCCAGCCCCGGGGCAGGACAGCAGTTGGAGCATCCCAGGCACCAGCTGCTCTTCCCACCTTTAGATTTGCTTGGACTCGATCTAAGAGGTCTTTGCCAACCATGGTCAGTGGGCACAGGGCTCCCAATCCCTCCTGGGCTGGTGCCCCCCTGTGCCCAGGCCGAGGGTCCCACACCCCCATAAGCCTCATCCCAACTGTGGGAACATCCCCTGCTCCCACCAGGGTTTGCAGGACGAGGCACACCCTGAGCCTGGACTGGGGCAGTGCTGCCTTTGGGATGGGTGTGGGACAGACCCCCAGCCTGTCCCCAGGGCCCACCAGTATCATTCTCCAGTCCCACCAGTATCACCCGGGGGTCCCTCCACTACGACTCTGTGGTCCCACCAGTATGATCGTGGGGTCCCACCAGTATCACCCTGGGGACCCACAGTCTGACCACTTAGTCCAAGGTCCACCAGCATCATCCCAATGTCCCACCAGTATCACCCCAATGTCCCACCAGTATCACCCTGGGGACCCACCAGTGTGACCACACAGGTGCTACCAGTATTACCCCACGATCTCACCAGCATCACCCCAAGGTCCACTGGCATTATTCCACTGTCCCACCAGCACCACCCCAGGGTCCCACCAGTATCACTCCAAGGTCCACCACCATCACCCCAAGGTCCCACCAGTATCACTCCAAGGTCCCACCAGTATCACTCCAAGGTCCACCACCATCACCCCAAGGTCCCACCAGTATCACTCCAAGGTCCCACCAGTATCACTCCAAGGTCCACCAACATCACCCCAGGGTCCCACCAGCATCACCCCAAGGTCCACCAACATCACCCCAAGGTCCCACCAGTATCACTCCAAGGTCCACCACCATCATCCCAAGGTCCCACCAGTATCACTCCAAGGTCCCACCAGTATCACTCCAAGGTCCCACCAGTATCACTCCAAGGTCCACCATCACCCCAGGGTCCCACCAGCATCACCCCAAGGTCCCACCAGCACCACCCCAAGGTCCATCAGCCTCACCCCAGGGTCCCACCACTATGCCCCCCGCTTGGGCTCCCCGCTGTGCCCCCCAAGCTGCTTTGATTGGCTGCCAGCAGCGCACCCCCCGTGCCCTGTGCCATGCCCTGTGCCCAGCCCCGTGCCCGCCTGACGCCTTCCCTGCCCGCAGATCTGCGCAACCAGCCGTACCGCCGCGCCGACGCGCTGAGGAGGAGCGTCCGCCGCCGCTTCGACGAGCACGGGCTGCGCTCGGCCGCGGGCACCGACGTGGGGCTCTGAGCGCGGGCACGGCTGGCACTGCCCGCCCTCCGCCCGCCCTCGCTGCCCCGCAGCCAACAAGTGCCTGAGACGGACGGCCCCGCTCCGAGGAAAGCAAAGGGACTGGCTTGGCTTTGGACACCGACACGGCCCGCGGTGCTCGGACCAAACTGGAAACTCCGCGTGCTCCGGTTGGGTGAGGTCGGAGCTCCGGGACTGGAGTGCCCCGTGGGCATCACTGGTTGGACACTGGGAGCACTGGAAGGCTCTGCTGTGCTCCCAGGGCTGCTCTCGCTGCCTTGGCCTCGTGGGAAAGGGGCACATCCAAGGGCTTGCTGGAGGGGAGAGGGGAAGGAGAACCCCAAGAGCCACCTGGCCCTTCTCTCCCAGCCCAGGCAGCCTCTGCAGCCGGGCTGGGGAGCACCTCGGGTGGCCCAGGGAGGGGCACCAAAGGAGGACCCCCGAGCTGGGGGTTTGGGTGCCAGGGCATGAGGAGGGGGAGGCCGGGCCGGCGCTCCAGCTCTGCAGTAACAGCTCTGATTAATTAGCACTAAGCCATTAACACCTCAGTAATCAGTATTAGGCTCTGGGCAGTCCAGCTCCTGGCTGGGACAGTCCCACTCCCTGAGCCTCCTTTGGGCCACAAAGCCAAGCCATGCCCAAAGTGCCCCAAATACCCAGGAGGTTTTGGGCTCTCAGGGGCATTTCCAAGCCCCAGAAGGGGCAGGAGAGGCTCTGGCCCTTTGTGCTGCCCCAGCTCCAGGAGCAGGGGGTGGATCCAACTCTCCCAGCTGGGAGGAACTGGACTGAGAGGTTTGTCCTGCCCCGTTTTGCTTCCAGCTTTCCCTCCCTGGGCTCCTCACACCCGTATGTTAATTGTAAAATTTCTTGTATAGTATTTAACCACTGAGCCTCCTTTTCCTTTTATGTTGTGCTCCTGTGAACCACTGGTGAAGGTCCCTGGATTTTTTTTTCCCCCCCCTGGATAATGTGTAGTTATATCATAATCTGTTTTTAAATGTACAGATATTTTGCTACAAAATTGGTGCAGTTTTTTATGGTTTTTACACTTCTCTTTTATCCCCCCCCTTTAGCCTCTGGGTAATATTGTAAATATTGTTTAAAATGAAATAAATGCATCAAGCCTGTGCTATACAATCTGAATGTTATTTTAACTTATAGTTGCTGGGTTTATATTTAACTAAACAGACAGTTTGGGGCTCAGAGTTACACACTGACCTATTCACGGGGAGTTTTCCTCCCAGAACTGCCCATTTCTTGCCTTTGCAGCACCTGCCCTGCTAAAGAGAACATGCCACGTCCTGACCCTTCCCTGCCAGTGACAGGGAGTGTTGGAACCAACAGAAATTGGATTATTTTAATTCAAATGCAATAAATTATTGCTTGCAAGCTCCAGCTCTCCCCTTCTTCAGCTCAAAGGTATTTTTTTAATTAAACCCCCAAGTTTCCCAAGCTTGGCATGTTCTCTTTAATATTTTTCTAGTAATGGATCTGCTTCTTAGCAAGATTAGAGTTTTATAAAGCAGTTCATGTTACTTTCCTGGTCTGTTCTGGCATAAATCAAATAAACTATTTACACAACTACACCCAAAGCCTGAGGGTTATTTTTTTTGGTCACTTTTATGTTTTTATTCCTTCCCAGCTGGGGCTGTTTGGCAGGAGAAGAGCTGGAGGTTGGGGCAGCCCGGGGGGTTCAGCACTCACAGAACTCTCCAGGTGATTTTCAGCATCAACTGACTCGTGTTGCTCTGGAAGAGGCTGAGGGGACACACTGGGGGTGTTCCCACGGGAGGACACCTGGATCAGGTACAGGCTGGACCAGCAGGGAAATGAGGGGGATTCATTCATTAATATTTGCCATAAATACAAATCTCCACAGATATTTATTCCTGAACATCCCAGGAAATAAAATCTCAAATTATCCCAGGAAAAAAAAATCCTGAATTATCCCAGGGAAAAAATACCTGAATTATCCCAGAAAAAAAAGAAGCCAAATTATCCCAGAAAAAAAATCCTGAATTATCCCAGAAAAAAAATCCCAAATTATCCCAGGAAAAAAAATCCTGAATTATCCCAGGAAAAAGATTCCTGAATTATCCCAGAAAAAAAATGCCAAATTATCCCAGGAAAAAAAATCCCAAATTATCCCAGGAAATAAAATCCCAAATTATCCCAGGAAAAAAATACCTGAATTATCCCAGGAAATAAAATCCCGAATTATCCCAGGAAATAAAATCCCAAATAATCCCAGGAAAAAAAAATTCCCAAATTATCCCAGGAAAAAAAAATTCCCAAATTATCCCAGGAAATAAAATCCTGAATTATCCCAGGAAATAAAAAATCCTGAATTATCCCAGGAAAAAAAAATACCTGAATTATCCCAGGAAATAAAATCCCAAATTATCCCAGGAAATAAAATCCCAAATAATCCCAGGAAAAAAAAAGCCAAATTATCCCAGGAAAAAAAATCCTGAATTATCCCAGGAAAAAAAATCCTGAATTATCCCAGGAAAAAAAGCGCCAAATTATCCCAGAAAAAAAATCCTGAATTATCCCAGGAAATAAAACCCCAAATTATTCCAGGAAAAAAATCCCAAATTATCCCAGGAAAAAAAAAATCCCAAATTATCCCAGAAAAAAAAAAGCCAAATTATCCCAGGAAAAAAAATCCTGAATTATCCCAGGAAAAAAAATACCTGAATTATCCCAGGAAATAAAACCCCAAATTATTCCAGGAAAAAAATCCCAAATTATCCCAGGAAAAAAAAATCCCAAATTATCCCAGAAAAAAAAAGCCAAATTATCCCAGGAAAAAAAATCCTGAATTATCCCAGGAAAAAAATTCCCAAATTATTGCAGGAAAAAAAAGCGCCAAATTATCCCAGGAAAAAAAATCCCAAATTATCCCTGGAAAAAAAAAATCCCAAATTATCCCAGGAAATAAAATCCCAAATTATCCCAGGAAAAAAAGTCCCAAGTTATCCCAGAAAAAAAATGCCAAATCATCCCAGGAAAAAAAATTCCTGAATTATCCCAGGAAAAAAACCCCAGGAAACTATCCCAGGAAAAAAATCCCAAATTATCCCAGGAAATAAAATCCCAAATTATCCCAGGAAAAAAATCCCAAATTATCCCAGGAAAAAAATCCCAAATTATCCCAGAAAAACACCCAAATCATCCCAGGAAAATCCCCAAATCACCCCAGGAAAAAAATCCCAGATCACCTCAGGGAGAGAATCCCAAATCATCTCAGGAAAAATCCCAAATCATTCCAGGAAAAGAATGCCAAGTGACCCCAGAAAAAACAGTTACAGACTTTTATATTTCCAAGTAATTCCCCTTTCCAGGTTTCCTTAAGGAGTCTGAGCCCTGGAATGACCCCAGGAGAGAATTCCCTGGATGGATCCACCTTTGGGTGTTTCTGCCCCAGGGGAAGTGGCAAAGGAGGGAAAGGCCCCTGGAGAGGAACCGAACTCTGACCAGCCCTCAGCGGGCTCTGGGGAGGGGGAAGCTGCTGAAATCCCTGGAGAGGAGAGCTGTGGTTTGTCAGAGCATTGCCAGGACAAATGAAGGCCAGTCCGTGCTAGAAGACAAGGTTTAATCATCCATAAAAATGTACAAAAATATTCCAAGGAGAGGGTTCCCAACTTTGTCCCCGAGCAGGGCTGGGGCACCTTCCTGGGCACACGGGCTGGAAAGCAGGGCTGGAATTGCCTCCTCCTCCCTCCTCTGGGCTGGCAGGGACATTCTGCAGCAGGTTCTTAAGGCAACACATGGAAAGTGGTTTGAAATTTGAGTTTTATTCCTGAATTTGCCGAAGATGGAGAGAGAAGGTGGAGGAGATGAAGGTGGGTAAGCGCTGGAGGAGCCCCCGCGGGCGGGACTGGGGAGGAGGAGGAGGTTGTGTCTCACACACCCCTCTGCTGGCACTGCTGCCCAGCCACATTCCCAGGGCCTTGGGAATTCCTGGGAACACTCAGTGCCTGGATAAGGATCGGTCTTGTCCGAAACTCCCCACTGGTTTGGCCAGTGACCCACAGTGATCCCAAAATCTGGGGCTCTGCAGGACAGGCTGGACACGGACTCGTTGCTCTGCTGCCTTTCCAGAACAAAGCACGGGCCAGGCCCATCCCAGGAAGGGACCCCAAGGGACCAAGGGCAGAGCCTGCCCCTGCAGCTGAACTGGCTCTGCCCCACAGCCCAGCACTGGCCCTGCCTGGGAAGGGCCTCAGGGAAGACACTCCTGGCCAGGAGGGTCCCCTGGGCTTGGGGCCACACCTGCCACCCACCCCACCCCACCCCACCCCACCCCACCCCACAGCTCCAGGCCAGGCCCAGCTTTGCCCTGGGGATTCCATCCATTTCCTACAATTGCTGCCATAGGGACTGAGGGGGTCGACGTGGGAACAAACTAAAAGGCGCCGTGGCCGCGGCTGGTGGGCAGTGCCCACGGCCCCACCACACACTGCTGGCTGCTGCTGCCACCTGTAAACATTTTTGGTATAAATAAGGTTCTCATTGATCTTCATCCAGTTGTTCCAAGAGTGTCCTCCTCTGCTTCTCCAGCTCGCCCTCACTCAGCTCGCTGCCCGACGTGTCCCAGTTCCCCTGCGCAGACACGAGGGCAGAGTCAGGAGGTGCCACCTGTGCCCTCTGGGACCCTCAGGAACCCCAAACACCCCGTTAGCTGGGAATGGGAAACACCTGCCAGGCCATGGAGCCCCCCCTGTGACCTGAGAAGAGCCAGGGGAGCCCCAGCCCGCAGGGAACAGCAGAGCTTACGGAATCCTTCCCAGGCCGTTTCTTGGTGGGGGATTTGTGCTTGGACTCGGATCTCTGCCGGCCCCGCTCCTTCTCACTGTCCCTCTCCCTCTCCTTCTTGTCCTTGTCTCGCTCCAGGTCTGACTCTGGGGAGTCCTGGGCATGGAAGGGGCAATGTTAGAGCTGACCATGTTAAATATTAATTTATAGAACAACCACAGGCAGAAAATCCAACTCCATTCTGGGGAAGTGCAGAATGGCTGGGCCTGGAGGGGACACTAAGGATTATCCCATCCTTTCGCTGCTCCCATATGAGGATTCAGAGCCTCCAACACAACCCTGCCACTCAGGCACACACAGGGAATGGCTGGGAGTCTTCCCAGCTCTCCATGGTAACAGTGAACACCGGGATTTGCCAGGACAAACATCCAGTACCAGCTCAGAGCAGTGCAGGTTCCTCACACTCACATCTGCAGTTAAACCCCCCACATTTAGCAGGGGTTGAATATTGAGATATAAATATATATACATAACATAAGAACTCTTTGAACTCTTCAGAGACAGAATCCCAGACTATTCTGAGTTGGAAGGACCCACAAGGACCATTGAGTCCAACTCTTCAGTCAATGGCCCACACAGGGGATTGAACCCATGACCTTGGCATTGTTACAGCCAAGTTTTAACCAACTGAGCCAATCTATACATCCATTCATCTATTTATCTATCACTCTATCCATCTATCCATCTATCCATCCATCCCACCCACCCCTCCATCCATCTCTCTATCCCAGAATCCCAGACTATTCTGAGTTGGAAGGACCCACAAGGACCATTGAGTCCAACTCTTCAGTCAATGGCCCACACAGGGGATTGAACCCATGATCTTGGCATTGTTACAGCCAAGTTTTAACCAACTGAGCTCATCTATCCATCCATCCATCCATCCATCCATCCATCCATCCATCCATCCATCCATCCAGTTATCCATCACTCCATCCATCCCTCCATCCATCCATCTCTCTCTCTATCACAGAATCCCAGACTATTCTGAGTTGGGAGGGACCTACAAGAACCATCGAGTCCTTGTATTATGTTGGCAAGCCCATCCCAGAGCCTGATCCCACCCCAAGCAAGTCTTTCCCCCTGCAAGTCCCCCAGGACCAGCGACAGCAGTGCCAGGTTGCCCACCAGCCACCCCAACACGAACTGCACCTACCGATTTGTGTCTCCTCTTCTTGCTCTTCTTCTTGTGCTTTTTGGACTTCTTGTAACTCCTCTCTGCAGGCACAGAAACAGACCACAAAGAAAGGATGAAGACCCAGCAGCAAAGCTGGAGTGAGACTGTCCAGCCCAGCCAGGCAGTGCCATCATACCAGACTCGGCGCTGGAGGAGCGCTCCGACACCGAGCGGGACTCCGAGCGCTGCCGCTTCTTCTTGGAGTGGCTGTCGTCGTCCTCAGACTCTGAGCCCTTCACACACAAACCCAGGGGAGTCACTAATTACATCACCACTAATTACAGCAGCAATTAGCTGCAGTTCTGAGGAGGCAGAGGTGGATTTCAGGGCACCACTTACGGAGCGGGAACGGGAGCGTTTCCGGTGATGCTTCTTGGACTTCTTAGAATGTTTCTTGGTCTTGGAGTGGTGGTGCTGACACTCGTGCTGTGGGAGAGGAGAAGGGCTCAGCCTGGAATTCCACACTGCTCTGGGGTGCAAAGGACCTTCAAGTCCATCCAGGTCCACACCCAACACCTTCCACGGGTGCAGGATGCTCCAAGCAGGCCTTGGGCACTTCCAGGGATGGAGCACCCACAGCCTCTCTGGGCACCCTGTGCCAGGGCCTGCCCACCCTCCCAGCCAGGAATCCCTTCCCAATATCCAGCCTGAATTCCCACTCTCAGTCTGAAGCCATTCCCTGTGTCCTGCCAGTGCAGCTCCTGAAGAGCAGCCCCTCTGCAGGGCTGGGCAGCACCACCCACCGTGCCCCACAAGAACTGGGATGTTCCTCACCCTCCACAGACCTGGGAGAGCCCAAACCCCCCCTGGGCACATTTACTGCCAAACCCCTAAAATGGGCAGTGTGGCCAGGCTGGAGCTGTAATAAAAGCACCAGGGACAAGGAACACAAGATTTGGCACCTGGACTCAATTTAAAGCTGGCCTAGAATTTAAAATTTAAAGCTTTGCCAGATTTCAAATTGTCAAATGAACCCATTTTTAGCCAAAATTCTTAGAAATTGCAGAAAATGAAATAACCCCCCAAGGAGCACGGGCTGCAAAATGCAGTAATGCCACAGCATGGAAATCCAAGCTGGAGAGCTCCCTGTGCCCTGGGATCCCTCTGCTGGAGGAGGAGTTCAGTTCCAATTTCATCTTGTTTTCTATGAAATCCCAGCAAGAAATTGCCTACAATAAACTGGGGAATTTTCATGGCAACTCCCAAACTCCTGCAGAAGGAGATTGAAAGAGTAAATGTTTCTCAAACAACTGGAAGATGTTTCTTCAGCTCCTCACCTGGGAGATGAGGTTGGATATCCATCCTCTTTCCATAACTCCCAGTGTAACAGAAATCTCTTAAATCCTTCCCATTCCCACCCAATATAGGAGGAATAAGAACTTTGTTTTGTATGTTCTCTAAGAAGGGAACAAATGAATTAATAATTACCTCTAGTACATGTAAGAAGTCTTTAAATATCCTTTTTCTCTCAGACTCCAGAGTGATGTCTTCAAATGCTGCTTCCTTCACAAACCTGTCTCTGATCTGTCACAAAAACAGCAAGCAATTTCTAAGATCAAACACAACCTTGTAAAAATAACAACAACAATAGTTAGGATAATGTAAATAATGCACTCATGTCCTCCCACACAGTGACCAGCTTGACAGGGGGGTGGATCAGGGTTAGGATCAGGATCAGGGGCAGCAGGAACCCCTTTGAGAACTGTTTCCAGAGCAATTCCCCCACTCACATCCTCCCAGACAGCATCCAGCACAATGGGAAGGTGGATCAGGGTTAGGATCAGCAGGAACCCCTTTGGGAGGTGTTTCCAGAGCAGTTCCCCCACTCACATCCTCCCACATGGCATCCAGATCGATGGAGGGGTGGATTAGGGTTAGGGTTAGGATTAGGGGCAGCAGGAACCCCTCTGGGAACTGTTTCCAGAGCAGTTCCCCCACTCACATCCTCCCACTCGGTGTCCAGCTCGATGGGGGGCAGATTAGGGTTAGGATTTGGGTTAGGATCAGGGTCAGAGTGAAGCAGGAATGCTTTTGGGGATTGTTTCCAGAGTAATTCCCCCCACTCACATCCTCTCAGACAGCATCCAGCTTGATAAAGAGCTGGATCAGGGTTAGGATCAGGGTCAGGGTCAGCAGGAACCCCTCCAGGAACTCTCCCCAGAGCAATTCTCCACTCACATCCTCCCCGACAGCGTCCAGCTCGATGGGTGGCAGATTAGGGTTAGGGGTTAGGGTTAGGATCAGGGGCAGGGGCAGCAGGAACCCCTCTGGGAACTGTTTCCAGAGCAATTCCCCACTCACATCCTCCCAGACAGCATCCAGCTCGATGGGAGGGTGGGATCAGGGTTAGGGTCAGGGGGCAGCAGGAACCCCTGTGGGAACTCTCCCCAGAGCAATTCCCCACTCACATCCTCCCAGACAGCATCCAGCTCGATGGGAGAGTGGGATCAGGGTTAGGATCAGGGTTAGGATCAGGGTCGGGGGCAGCAGGAACCCCTCTGGGAACTCTCCCCAGAGTAATTCCCCACTCACATCCTCCTGCACGGTATCCAGCTCAATGGAGGGGTGGATCAGGGTTAGGATCAGGGTTAGGATGAGGGTCAGGGTCAGCAGGATCCCCTGTGGGAACTCTCCCCAGAGCAATTCCCCACTCACATCCTCCTGCACGGTATCAGGCTCAATGGAGGGGTGGATTAGGGTTAGGATTAGGGTCAGCAGGAACCCCTCTGGGAACTCTTCCCAGAGCAATTCCCCACTCACATCCTCCCAGACAGCGTCCAGCTCGATGGGAGAGTGGGATCAGGGTTAGGATCAGGGTCAGGATCAGGGTCAGGGTCAGCAGGAACCCCTCTGGGAACTCTCCCCAGAGCAATTCCCCACTCACATCCTCCCAGACAGCGTCCAGCTCGATGGCAGGCGTGGCCTGTTTCAACATGCTCTTGAAGGCCGACTCCTTGCGCTTCATCTTGCGCGCCTCCTCCTTCTCCCGCTCCCTCTCCCGCGCCTCCGCCTTCTCCAGCAGCTGCAGCACAGGGGGGCACACACACACTGCCACCAGGGCCAAGGGGGAGGGCAACAACCCACCCTCTGCAAACCCAGGGCACCTGCAGAGCTGTCTGTTACATCAGCTCTAATGGCAGTTCATCAATTACTGGATTTCAGAGCACGGAACTGCTGAGAACCCAAAGCAGAGCTGATCCTGCAGGGCAGAACTCGAGGAACACACACACCAACCAGGGGAGAAATGAGGCAGCAGTGAGAGAACCCCACTTAATTCCTGCCATGGAATTCCTCAAGCTGGAATGGTGATGGTTTGAATTAAGATAAAGCCCTGCCATGATTCTGGCAGTTTTAAGCACCTTTCAAATATTGGGGAAGGAGGGAAAGAAATACAGTGGAAATAAATGTTAATTCTTGTTTGGACAGGAGGTTTCATACCCTAAATCCTCATTAATTAAAGATGTGTACTGGTCTGCCCCGTGGCTTCCTCAGTACCCACTGTATCTAAGGAAGTTACAAGTATTCCACAGTGCCTCCCACAAAGCAGGGCAGGAGGGGTTTAGTTTTTCCTTCTTGCTTGGCTGGGGAGCTCCTGGGAGGTAGTTGGAGTCTGATCCCTCTGGTTGTTGGTGGTTCTCCTGTCCTGGGTGAGATTGTTTCATGCTTGTTCCCCTTCCTTGAGGTTTTTAATTGTGTTTGTCTGATTCATTTGTTTCTTTTGGTCTGGTTTTGTTTTCTTCTCAATTTTCTGGTTAATCAGTTCCCCTTTTTCCCTTTCCCCTGGGGGTGGGATCCTCTGTACTGTCTATACAGTGTGATTGGGAATGTTAGAAAATATAATTTATTCTTTTTATTCACTTCAGTTTCTCTTGAGCTCATTTCTTTTCAGTTCTTTTTTCCCTTTCCTTTGCTGGGAAAGTTCTGGGAGGGGGAAGGGGGCTCAGTCCAGGGTTGGCAACAGCCAGGCCAGACCTGTGACAAGATGTCTCCAAACATGTAATAATTATATATATTAAATATAATTTTTGATATATGTAAGTCTCTGTTGCAATCACTGTCTCTATCCATACTCACACTGTTGAAAGCCAGTTTGATGTTTCCTGCATCCAAAGTGGTGGCTCTCTTGGTGGAGCTGATGACTGTGACAAAATCCTCGAAGGAAGTGTTCACCTCCACCACAAAGCCTTTGTCCTGCAAGGAAAGGGCTCCTTGGGCACCAGGGAATGCCCTCAGGGCTGCTGTGCCATCCCAGATCCTGGGGCAGAGCCCTCCCTTCCAGGCTGGCTCTCCATAGAATGGATTGGGTTGGAAAAGACCTCAGAGATCAGCAAGTCCAACCCTTGATCCAACCCCACTGTGATCACCAGCCCAGGGCACAGAGTTGGAAAAGACCTCCGAGATCAGCAAGTCCAACCCTTGATCCAACCCTACTGTGATCACCAGCCCAGGGCACAGAGTTGGAAAAGACCTCAGAGATCAGCAAGTCCAACCCTTGATCCAACCCTACTGTGATCATCAGCCCAGGGCACGGAGTGCCCTGGGCTGGTGATCACAGTGGGGTTGGATCAAGACAGAAGGGTTGGATCAAGACAGTAGGGTTGGATCAAGACAGTAGGGTTGGATCAAGGCATGGTGGTTTCTCACTCAGTGCCACATCCATAGAATCACAGAATGATGGAATGGATTGGGTTGGAAAAGCCCTCTGAGATCATCAAGTCCAACCCTTGGGCCAACTCCAGTCCCTTTACCAGATCATGGCACTCAGTGCCACGGCCAAGCTCAGCTGAAAAACCTCCAGGGATGGGGAATCCACCCCCTCTCTGGGCAGCCCATTCCAATGCCTGAGCACTCTCTCTGCAAAGAATTTCTTCCTGCTCTCCAACTTCAAGTTCCCCTGGCAGAGCTTGAGCCCATCGTGCCCCCTTGTCCTATTGCTGAGTGCCTGGGAGAAGAGACCAACCCCCACCTGGCCACAACTTCCCTTCAGGCAGTTCCAGACAGTGCTGAGGTCACCTCTGAGCCTCCTCTTCTCCAGGCTGAACACCCCCAGCTCCCTCAGCCTCTCCCCACAGCACTTGTGCTCCAGGCCCTTCTCCAGCCTCGTTGCTCATCTCAGTTGGGTTGGAAGAGACCTCTGAGATCATCAAATCCAACCTTGATCCAACCCCACTGTGATCACTCTGGCACTGAGTGCCCTGGGCTGGTGATCACAGTAGGGTTGGATCAAGACATGGTGGATTCTCTGTCCCTGATCACAGTGGGGTTGGATCAAGACATGGTGGATTCTCTGTCCCTGGAGGTGTTCAAGAGGACACTCAGAGCCACATCCAGTCCCTTCTCCAGCCTCGTTGCTCTTCTCACTTGGGTTGGAAGAGACCTCTGAGATCATCAAATCCAACCTTGATTCAACCCCACTGTGATCACCAGCCCAGGGCACAGAGTGCCCTGGGCTGGTGATCACAGTAGGGTTGGATCAAGACATGGTGGATTCTCTGTCCCTGGAGGTGTTTCAGAGGACACTCAGTGCCACATCCAGTCCCTTCTCCAGCCCCTCAAGCTCTTTCCTCAACTGAGGGGCCCAGAACTGAACACAACACTCAAGGTGTGGCCTCCCCAAGGCAGAGTCCAGGGGAAGGGTCACTGCCCTGGGCCTGCTGGCCACGCTAGTTTGGATCCAGGCCAGGATCCCCTTGGCCTTCTTGGCCACCTGGGCACACTGGTGGCTCCTGTTGAGCTTCCTGTCCCTCAGTCCCCCCAGGTCCCTCTGCCTGGCTGCTCTCCAGCCACTCTGTGCCCAGCCTGTGGAGGGGCACCACAGAGGGAAGGGCATCTCCTCACCTTCAGGATGTCCTTGATGATCTTCTTCTCATCATGGTACCGAGCCTTGAGGTCCTCCACGTAGAACTTGAAGAGGTCCAGGGCGGTGGAGCCTGAGGAGGGACAGGAGTCAGGGGCACCTCTGGGCACCTCCGGGCACCTCTGGGCACCGGCGGCACTCGGGGCTGGCAGGGAGCACTTGGATCGTGAGGTTTGGGGTGTTTCAAAGATATTTTAAAGATTTTTCCTGAGATTTTGGAACATTTTTTTAGAGGTTTTTAAATTTTCAAATTTTCCTTTACTTTTTTAGGCTTTTGTAGACAGAATTTTTTAGATTTTGAGGGTTTTTTGCAGGTGTTTTAGATGATTTTTAGATTTAGATTGTTGAGATTTTTACTATTATTTTAGGGGGTTTTTAGATTATTTTAAGGTAGTTTTTTCAGATTTTCCAGGACAACTTTTCACATTTTTCAACACAACTTTTTCAGGACAACTTTTTCAGAGTTTTCAGGACAACTTTTCCGTTTTTTTTTTTAGGACAACTTTCCCAGACTTTTTAGGACAACTTTTCAGATTTTTTTTAGGACTTTTCCAGATTTTTTCCTTTTTTTTTTTTTTTTTTACAACTTTTCCAGAATTTTTTAGGACAATTTTTCCAAGTTTTTTTTAGGACATCTTTTCCACATTTTCTAGGACAATTTTCCAGATTTTTCAGGACAACTTTTCTTTTCTTTTTTTTTACAACTTTTCCAGAATTTTTAGGACAACTTTTCAGATTTTTTAGGACAACTTTTCATATTTTTCCAGAACATCTTTTCCACATTTTTCCAGGACAACTTTTTACAATTTTCAGGACAACTTTTCAGATTTTTCAGGACAACCTTTCACATTCTTTTTCTGAACCACGTTTTAGAATTTTCAGGACCACTTTTCAGATTTTTAACAACTTTCCCAGATTTTTTTTTCCCAGAGTAACTTGCCCAGATTTTTCTAGGCACCTTTTTCAAATTTTCAGGACAACTTTTCATATTTTTCAGGACAACTTTTTTAGAGCTTTTAGAGAACATTTTTAGCTATTTCCATCTTTAAAAATATATTTTCAGATACCTTTTAGATTTTAATTTTTTTTTTTAGTTTTCAAGATACTCTTTAGATTTAAGATACTTTTAGGTTTCTTAGATATTTTTTAGCTATTTCCTTTAAGATTTGTAGATCAAGACAGACCTGTAAAATATTTATAGGCATCTTCTACATTACGATATTTTTAGAATTTTTTTCGCCTTTTTTCCCAGACATTTTGGAGACTTTGCAAAGGCTTAAAATGGTTTTTTTAGGTGTCTGGCTGGTGTTTGAGCTGCCCCAGAGCCTCACCTGGCTGGCCCAGCATGCTGGTGAACCTGATGTCAGAGCTGATGGCCGGGTACAGCTCCATCCAGGAGGACATGGAGTGCAGCTGCCCATGCTCGTGCAGCTCGTCCAGGAACAGCTGCAAGACACAGGCACAGTGCCAAGGCCCTGGCATGGGCACCCCTGGCACCTGCAATCCCACCTGGCCTCAAATATCAGGGAAAAAGCCCGTTCTCCTCCACCAGTTACAACATTCCATCTCTTTCCTCCTGTTCTCCCCCACTCCTGCAGCTTTCTGGCAAACAGAGCAGAGGAAATGCTACAAACTCTCCCACCTGAGGCATCAAACCCACCCCCTGACCAGCCCTAAGGAACAGAAATCCCACCCCTGACATGGTGAGGGCAGGGAATGCCACCCACCTGAGGCATCAAACCCACCCCCTGACCAGCCCTAAGGAACAGAAATCCCACCCCTGACACAGTGAGGGCAGGGAAGCCAATGCCACCCACCTGAGGCATCAAACCTACCCCCTGACCAGCCCTAAGGAACAGAAATGCCCCCCCTGACACAGTGAGGGCAGGGAAGGCAATGCCACCCACCTGAGGCATCAAACCTACCCCCTGACCAGCCCTAAGGAACAGAAATGCCCCCCCTGACACAGTGAGGGCAGGGAAGCCAATGCCACCCACCTGAGGCATCAAACCCACCCTTCACCAGCCCTAAGGAATAGAATCCCTCCCCTGACACAGTGAGGGCAGGGAAGGCAATGCCACCCACCCACCTGAGGCATCAAACCCACCCCCTGACCAGCCCTAAGGACTAGAAATCCCCCCCTGACACAGTGAGGGCAGGAAGCCAATGCCACCCACCTGAGGCATCAAACCCAGCCCCAGACCAGCCCCAAGGAACAGAAATCCCACCCCTGACACGGTGAGGGCAGGAAGCCAATGCCACCCACCTGAAAGGACTCCCTGTTTTTCCGCTGCCTCCTCCTTTCCCTCAGCAAACTCTTCTGCTTCTCCTCCTCCTCCTCCTTCTCCAGGGCCCGGATGTGTTCCTCAAAGCAGATCAGGGCATCCTCCTTATCCATGTCTGGCAGGAGAACAGGGAGGAGAGATCAGGTCAGTTCCTCCTGTCACCTGGGCACCCCCAGCCCCTCCCTGGGCACCCCCAGCCCCTCCCTGGGCACCCCCAGCCTGGCACCCACTCTGCAGCTCCTCGTCCTCGGCGAAGGTGGGGTTGTCCATCAGGTACTGCTGGGCCTCTGACCACGTGGTGCAGTAGGTGACATTGGCCATGTTATCCAGAATGTTCTTCAGGGCTTCCCAGTTCCTCTTCCGTAACTGCTTGGCTTGTTCCTGAGGAGAAAACACAAGGATTTGGGATTACATTGGAGGCTGTGTGGACACAAAGGCAGGACACTGAGGCAGCTCCAAGGAAACCCAGAATTAACCTTTCATTTCCAGACAATCCCAGCCTGGTTTGGGTTGGAAAGGACCTTAAACCCCATCCAGTGCCACTCCAAAATGAATCACTGGATCCTCTTCTCCCACAGCACCAGAAACAGACCCCAAGGATTGTGTGTTCCTAAATGGCACATCCCACAGTTTGCAGTGCCTGGAACTGCCTGAAGATCCCAGAATTCTGGGGTGGTTTGGGTTGGAAGGGACATTAAAGCCCATCCAGTGCCACCCCTGCCATGGGCAGGGACACCCTCACTATCCCAGGTTGCTCCAAGCCCCCTCCAGCCTGGCTTGGAACACAACACAACTTGGACCCACACAGTTTTGACCTGTTGTTACTGTTTCACAATAATTCAGAGCAGTTCACAATAAAAGCCACGTTTTAATTAATTAAAATCACACTAAAAATTCAACACGTGGCAAATGCAGCAGAACTTCTCTCAGTACAAAGACCTTTTGCTGTGTATCTCCCACAGGGGCTCACCCTGTCCCAGCTCTCAGGAGAGGTCACTGAGGGGTAACAAGGCACATGAGAAAGGGACTCACCTTCTCCTTCTTGGACAGGAAGAACAGGACATCCTCATAGATTTCCAGCCGATCCCGCTCCGAGATGGCATTCCACACTTCCATCTCCCCAAACATCTGCTCAGCTTTCCTGGGCAAAGGGCAAACATTTACTGCTGACTAAAACTGCCCCACCAGCTCCCAATGACACCACTGAACTCTGTTACAAGCAGGACACTTCTGTAGGACATCTCCCGGATTTTCCCCCTTGGGAATTTTTCCATGACACCTTTTTATCTTTTACAAATGAAGGGAAGACCCTGAGATTGGCTCAGCTGGTTAAAACTTGGCTGTAACAATGCCAAGGTCATGGGTTCAATCCCTGTGTGGGCATTGACTGAAGAGTTGGACTCGATGGTCCTTGTGGGTCCTTCCAACTCAGAACAGTCTGGGATTCTGGGATAGAGAGATTGGATGGAGGGAGGGATGGAGGGAGGGATGGATGAGCTCAGTTGGTTCAAACTTGGCTGTAACAATGCCAAGGCCATGGGTTCAATCCCCTGTGTGGGCCATTGACTGAAGAGTTGGACTCGATGGTCCTTGTGGGTCCTTCCTACTCAGAATAGTCTGGGATTCTGGGATAGAGGGAGGGATGGAGGGAGGGAGTGATAGATAAATAGATGGGTGGACGGATGGATGGATAGATGAGCTCAGTTGGTTAAAACTTGGCTGTAACAATGCCAAGGTCATGGGTTCAATCCCCTGTGTGGGCATTGACTGAAGAGTTGGACTTGATGGTCCTTGTGGGTCCCTCCCAACTCAGCATAGTCTGGGATTCTGTCTCTGAAGAGCTCAAAATGCAAGTTGATGCCACTGCACACCCTCTGATTCCAACAGGATCTCCTCCAAGGGCTCAGGCCCTGCCCCAGCAGTGCCTTACTTGTATCTGGTGGTCGATGTCATCTTCTCGTGGTTCTCCAGGAAACGCTGGAAGGATTCTTTGGCTTCTTTGTACTTGGATCTTGCTTCTTCTTTCTCCTCTTTCTCTGTCTGAACTTTGTAAGCATTAAAAGCTTGTTTTTTCTCACTCAGTTTTGCCAGAGCACTTCACAGCAGAGAAAAAGAAAATAACAATAATGTCATTTATACAGAGGGATCAAATAAGAAAACACGAAGAACCAAGAGGTGACACGTCTGAGTAATCCTGATTTGAGCCAGAATTAAACCTGATCTCAATGCCCAGTCACCACAGCACAGCCTCAGGATCAGTGGAGACCAGTCAGAACAGCAGCAATTAATGAGGCAGTTAATCACAAAACACAAGTTCTTACCCTGCTGCATTCACACATTTCAGGTGACAATTATATTTTTATCACAGGCATCAACCCCTTTCCTGCCAGTGATTGTGGCAGCCACTCATTTCCAAAGTTACCCACAGAGTCTTCAGCTCCATCATTACAAATGTGTGTTTTTATTCCCAAGAAAATGATGTAAACAGCAGAAAATACCAACTCCCAAAGGGCAAATTCAGTATTTCTTCATGGAGGGAAGGAACAAAGTTCCTGCCAGCAGCACAAGCTGCCAGAGGCTGTCACTGGCCCAGCTCTGCTTGTGCAGCTGCCTCCAGCAGGGCTGGGGGTCTCAGGGGAAGGGAGGAGCAGTACCTGTATCTGGGGTCGTTGATGATCATTTTCATCGCCTGCTCCCACGAGGCGTTGGATGGGACTCGCTGGGAAAACAGCAAAGCATGGCTGGATTAGCTTGGGAACCCACAGGCCCCAGGGACAGCTCCTTAAAGCACAGCCAGCAGGGCAGAAACAGGATCAAACCTGGCACAGGGCAGGGCACACTCAGGGCACACACAGGGCAGGGCACACACAGGGGCACAGCACAGGGCAGGGCACACACAGGGCAGGGCACACACAGGGCAGGGCACACACAGGGCACACCCAGGGGCACACATAGGGCAGGGCACACACAGGGCAGGGCACACACAGGGCAGGGCACACACAGGGCAGGGCACAGCACAGGGCAGGGCACAGCACAGGGCAGGGCACAGCACAGGGCACACCCAGGGGCACACATAGGGCAGGGCACATACAGGGGCACAGCACAGGGCAGGGCACACTCAGGGCAGGGCACACACAGGGCAGGGCACACTCGGGCACACACAGGGCGGGGCACACACAGGGCGGGGCACACACAGGGCGGGGCACACTCAGGGGCACACACAGGGCAGGGCACACACAGGGGCAGGGCACACACAGGGGCAGGGCACACACAGGGGCAGGGCACACACAGGGGCACAGTACAGGGCAGGGCACACACAGGGCAGGGCACACTCAGGGCAGGGCACACTCAGGGGCACACACAGGGCAGGGCACAATCAGGGGCACAGTACAGGGCAGGGCACAATCAGGGGCACAGTACAGGGCAGGGCACAATCAGGGGCACAGTACAGGGCAGGGCACACACAGGGCACACACAGGGCAGGGCACACTCAGGGGCACAGTACAGGGCAGGGCACACTCAGGGGCACACACAGGGCAGGGCACACTCAGGGCAGGGCACACTCAGGGCAGGGCACACTCAGGGGCACAGCACAGGGCAGGGCACAGCACAGGGCAGGGTACACACAGGGCACACACAGGGCAGGGCACATTCAGGGGCACAGTACAGGGCAGGGCACACTCAGGGGCACAGTACAGGGCAGGGCACACTCAGGGGCACAGTACAGGGCAGGGCACACTCAGGGGCACACACAGGGCAGGGCACACTCAGGGGCACAGTACAGGGCAGGGCACACTCAGGGGCACAGTACAGGGCAGGGCACACTCAGGGGCACAGTACAGGGCAGGGCACACTCAGGGGCACAGCACAGGGCAGGGCACACTCAGGGGCACAGCACAGGGCAGGGTACACTCAGGGGCACAGCACAGGGCAGGGCACACTCAGGGGCACACACAGGGCAGGGCACACACAGGGCAGGGCACACACAGGGGCAGGGCACACACAGGGGCACAGTACAGGGCAGGGCACACACAGGGCAGGGCACACTCAGGGGCACACGCAGGGCAGGGCACAATCAGGGGCACACACAGGGCAGGGCACAATCAGGGGCACAGTACAGGGCAGGGCACACTCAGGGGCACACACAGGGCAGGGCACACTCAGGGGCACACACAGGGCAGGGAACACTCAGGGGCACACACAGGGGCAGGGCACACACAGGGCACACACAGGGCAGGGCACACACAGGGCAGGGCACACTCAGGGGCACAGCACAGGGCAGGGCACACTCAGGGGCACAGCACAGGGCAGGGCACACTCAGGGGCACAGCACAGGGCAGGGCACACTCAGGGGCACAGCACAGGGCAGGGCACACTCAGGGGCACACACAGGGCAGGGCACACTCAGGGGCACACACAGGGCAGGGCACACTCAGGGGCACACACAGGGCAGGCACAGCTCAGGGGCACACACAGGGGCACACACAGGGCAGGCACAGCTCAGGGGCACACACAGGGGCACACACAGGGGCACACACAGGGGCACACACAGGGGCACACACAGGGCAGGGAACACTCAGGGGCACACACAGGGCAGGGAACACTCAGGGGCACACACAGGGCAGGGCACACACAGGGCAGGGCACACACAGGGCAGGGCACACACAGGGCAGGGCACATGCAGGGCAGGGCACACGCAGGGGCAGGGCACACGCAGGGGCAGGGCACACGCAGGGGCAGGGCACACGCAGGGGCAAATGCAGGTTTGGAGTTCAATAAACCCTTAATAACTGGCCCAAATACCTTTTCTTTTAACAGCTCTTTAAAGGCTTGTTTGGCCTCTTCCTTCGTGTTCCAGGTGTAGGTTTTCTTCACGGGTTGGGCCTCCTCATCCTCCTTCTTTGAAGCAGCACTAGAAACAAAAAGCAGGAATTTTACTATTTAAGCCTTTGTTTTGCTAAGTTAGAGCCCTGAGGAGTCACCAATTACTGCAATCAGCTCAAAGTGAAGCAATGATGTCACACGTGATAAATCCAGTCGGCCCAAGGCTTCTCCTCACAGGCACCACACACAGCTCATCAAAAAACCCAAGTTATTGCAGATAATTTCCCCCTTATGCAACTGGCTGCCTGCTCAAGTTATCTAGAAATGATTCCTTGAAAAGACAAAGCTGAAATCCAGCAGGAATATTCACATATTAAATGTAAAGTGCCTAAAAATGTGCCTCTTGTCCTTAATTGCCTCCTGCTGTCTGCAATCCCCCCCAGCATTTCCTCCTTTGAATGACAGAAATCACAAGCTCCAACTCTCCACATAATCAATTCTTCATTATTAATAAAGAAAGGGTGTCTCATTTCTGCTGGAACAGATAAAAATCTATTCTTTTCTTTGATTCTAATGACAACCAAGTGCATGTCTATGGAAAAGGAAGATAAAAAAATCAGTATTTAATGGGATATTTTTACAGCTAGTGAAACATTTATGGAATGTTCATGTCAGTGATGCTTTGTAGGTTTAAGAGCTTTGGGAGAAGGTTGGCAAGAGGAGCTGATTTTATAAAACCAGGTTTAACAATTCCTGCTCTCTGTCTTAGTCCTTGTTGTGCTGTGGTGCCACTGCCCCCTCTCGTGTCCAGGAGGAGCCTGGGGAGCCTCAGCTGAGGAGAAACCAGAGCCCAGAGAAAGAAAACTGCAGGAAGTCACGTGGCTTCCTCCTTTCCCATGGAATGGTTTGGGTGGGAAGGGAACCTCAAAGTCATCTTGTTCCATCATCTCCCACCAGCCCAGGCTGCTCCAGAGTCACCTGTTCCAACATCTCCCACCAGCCCAGGCTGCTCCAAAGTCACCTGTTCCATCATCTCCCACCAGCCCAGGCTGCTCCAGAGTCACCTGTTCCATCATCTCCCACCAGCCCAGGCTGCTCCAGAGTCACCTGTTCCAGCATCTCCCACCACCCCAGGCTGCTCCAAAGGTCATTTGTTCCAACATCTCCCACCAGCCCAGGCTGCTCCAAAGGTCATTTGTTCCAACACCTCCCACCAGCCCAGGTTGCTCCAGAGTCACCTGTTCCAACATCTCCCACCAGCCCAGGCTGCTCCAAAGGTCATTTGTTCCAACATCTCCCACCAGCCCAGGCTGCTCCAAAGTCACCTGTTCCAACACCTCCCACCAGCCCAGGCTGCTCCATGCCCCGTCCAACCTGCCCGTGGCTGGGCAGGGATGGGGCAGTCTGTGCCTGTGCCAGGCCCTCCCACCCTCCCAGGGCAGGATGTCTGCAATGCCCAGCCCAGCTCCCCGTCCCTGGGCTCCCCCCCATGCCCCTGGTGCCACGGTGCCACTCACTCTGCCGCGGGGTCCTGCTTGGCCGTGTCCTCGGCGCCGGTGGCCGCGTCCGCCGTGCCCTCCTGTGTGCCGGGGGCGGCGCTGCCCTGGCCCTGCTCCTCGCCCGGGGCCGTGCCAGTGCCGGTGCCCTCAGCCTCTGTCCCCGCGGCAGCCGGGGCCGTGTCCCCCTCCGGAGCGGCCACTGCCGGGGTGGCAGCGCCCGTGGCTGTGCCCTCGCCCGCCGGGGCCGCGCTGGCACCGCTCGCCGTGTCCGGGGCTGCCACCGGAGCCGCCGCCGCGCCAGAGTCCTCGGGCTTCGTGCTGGGGGGCACAAACACAGTCAGAGGGGCAGGAGGGGCAGGGCACACTCAGGGCACACACAGGGCACACTCAGGGCAGGGCACACTCAGGGGCACACACAGGGGCACACACAGGGCACACTCAGGGCAGGGCACACTCAGGGGCACAGCACAGGGCAGGGCACACACAGGGCAGGGCACACACAGGGCAGGGCAGACTCAGGGCAGGGCACACTCAGGGCAGGGCACACACAGGGGCACAGCACAGGGCAGGGCACACTCAGGACAGGCACAGCACAGGACAGGGGACAGCCAGGACAGGGCACAGCACAGGACAGGGCACAGCACAGGGCACAGCACAGGGCAGGGCACACTCAGGGCAGGGAACACACAGGGCAGGGAACACACAGGGCAGGGAACACACAGGGCAGGGAACACACAGGGCACGGCACACTCAGGGCACGGCACACTCAGGGGCACGGCACACTCAGGGGCACGGCACACTCAGGGGCACGGCACACTCAGGGGCACGGCACACTCAGGGGCACGGCACACTCAGGGGCACGGCACACTCAGGGGCACGGCACACTCAGGGGCACGGCACACTCAGGACAGGCACAGCACAGGACAGGGCACAGCACAGAACAGGGCACAGCACAGGACAGGGCACAGCACAGGACAGGGCACAGCACAGGACAGGGCACAGGGGCACAGGGCAGGGACTCAGCAGGGAGGGAAGGAGGGCACTGGGTTAGAGAAACACCTCTGGAAAAGGGGCAACAAGATTTAAAGGCTCTCAGAAAAAGTTTCAAGACTCTCAGGAAAAGGTTTCAAGGCTGAGAAATTGTTTCAAGACTCTCAGAAAAAAATTAAGGACTCTCAGAAAAGGGTTTGAAAGACTCTCAGAAAAAAGTTTGAAAGACTCTGAGAAAAAGTTTGAAAGACTCTCAGAAAAAAGTTTGAAAGACTCTCAGAAAAAAGTTTGAAAGACTCTCAGAAAAAAGTTTGAAAGACTCTCAGAAAAAAGTTTCAAGACTCTCAGAAAAAAGTTTCAAGACTCTCAGAAAAAAGTTTCAAGACTCTCAGAAAAAAGTTTCAAGACTCTCAGAAAAAAGTTTGAAAGACTCTCAGAAAAAGTTTAAGGACTCTCAGAAAAAAGTTTGAAAATGCTCAGAAAAAGATTTGAAGACTCAGAAAAAGGTTTGAAAGACTCAGAAAAAGGTTTGAAAGACTCAGAAAAAGGTTTGAAAGACTCTCAGAATAAGGTTTGAAAGACTCTCAGAATAAGGTTTAAAGATGCTCAGAAATTGCTTAGAAACTCTCAGAAATTGTTTAAAGACTCCCAGAAATTGCTTAAAGACTCCCAGAAATTGTTTAAAGACTCTCAAAAAAAGTTTAAAGACTTTCAGAAAAAGGTTTCAAGGCTGAGCAAAAGGTTTCAAGCCTCTCATAAACCCCACAAACTATGTATTATTTATACATAAAATTCAGGCATTATTTACACACATTGGAGTGCGAAGCTGCAAGGAGAATGTCTGAAGATTTGAAGAGCAGCCTGCATTTGTAAGGAAGAGGCAAAGAAAAATCAGGATATTATTACAAACATACCTGTTTTCTTCAGCTTTAATCATTGCTGGAGGAGAAAAGAGAAAACCAGTGAAAATACAGCTTGGAAATAGTTTGGATGCATTTGATACAAAGCTCCTGTGAGACAATTATTGATATCATAAAGAACAGCTTTGCATACTTTTGTTACTACCAATAATTTTACTGAATAATGAAATCAATTCAGACTAAACCAAACCCACTCCAGAAAAATTAGGGCTTATTTCCACTTTACAGACTTGCTCCAAGAACAAGGACTACAAAGCAACAAAACCCAGCAGGAACTGAGTCACTGCTGCTGATTCTGTTTTAAACAGCTCTTTCTTCCCAGCTGCTTTTGTAGGTGTTTTATTTCCTCACAGTCCCAAACCAAAGCAAGTTCAAAAATGGGACCATCATTGACATTTGTACCAAAGGGGTCACAGCCTTTAGATATCTATAGAGAGAGAGAGAGATATTTATATTAATATATCTATCTATCTATCTATCTATCTATCTATCTATCTAGATCTAGATATATATCTATCTATATATATATTTAGAGATATATATCTATATCGATATAGACATAAATTTATATTAATATATATATTTTTATATATCTATATATCTATATCTAGATAGATATAGATACATATTTATAGTGATATATATTTATATATATATATATATTTTGAGATATATATCTATATCTATCTATATAGATATAGATATATATTTATATTAATATATATTTATATATATATATTTTTAGAGATAGATATCTATATCTATATAGCTATAGATATATATTTGTATTAATATATATATTTTTATATATATATTTAGATATACATATATTTATAAAAACTGCATCAACTGTTGGTACATTTGTACCAAAGGGGTCACAACCTTTATATATCTATATAGATAGATATAGATATGGATATATATATTTATATATATATATATATTTATATTTATATATATCTATACATACATATATATTTAGATATATATATATATATATATATATATATATATATATATATATTTATAAAAACTGCATTAACTATTGGTACATTTGTACCAAAGGGGTCACAGCCTTTATATATCTATATAGAGATAGATATTTATATTAATATATATATTTTTATATATATATATATTTTTAGAGATATATCTATATCTATATAGATAGATATAGATTTATATTTATATATATATATATATGTATGTATGTATGTATAAAAACTGCACCAACTGTTGGTACATTTGTGCCAAAGGGATCACAGCCTTTATATATCTACATAGATAGATATAGATATGGAGATATATATATTTATATTTTTATATATATTCATATTTATATATATATTTATATTTATATATATTTATACATATATATATTTAGATATATATACATATATATATTTATAAAAACTGCATCAACTGTTGGTACATTTGTACCAAAGGGATCACAGCCTTTATATATCTACATAGATAGATATAGACACATATTTATATTAATATATGTATTTTTATATATATATATATTTAGAAATATATATATATATTTATAAAAACTGCATCAACTATTGGTGCATTTGTACCAAAGGGGTCACAGCCTTTATATATCTATATAGACAGATATGGATATATATATATTTATATATACATTTATATTTATATATATTTATACATACATATATATTTAGATAGATATATATATTTATTTATAAAAACTGCATCAACTCTACTCCAGCTTCTTTCAGTAATTAACCCTCTAATTGAGGTCTGTCTGCCGAGCTCTGCCCTTTCCTTGTTCCCTTTACCTTCCAGGTCCTCCAGCTCTTTGGGTTTTGCCCAGCGGGATTCCTTGGTTTGGGAATTGTAGTAATAAGGCTTTCCAGAGTCTGATTTGTACTCCTTCCAGGGACACTTGGACAGCAATTGCTGATGGAGAGAAAACAAAATCCTAAATCAGAACCAATCAAATAAATAGCTTGTTATATAAGGAGGGAGAGGGACCTTTTATATGGGCAGTGACGGGATGAGGGGGGGTGGCCAGAATCCCAATCCCCCAGGGGGGATACTGGGAAGGAATTGGTGGCTGGGAGGGTGGGCAGGCCCTGGCACAGGTTGGGCAGAGAAGCTGTGGCTGCCCCTGGATCCATCCCTGGGAGTGTCCAAGGCCAGGCTGGAGCACCCTGGGCTGGTGGGAGGTGTCCCTGCCCATGGCAGGGGTGGCACTGGGTGGGCTTTGAGGTCCCTCCAACCCAAACCAGTCTGGGATTCTATGAAATCAATCCATGGGTTTACCCCTGTAAAATCTGAGTCCCACAGGCATTCCCTGCCCTATTTTGGTTCCAAATTACAGCCTGACCATGGGAATCATTATCCATGAGCAGGTCAAGGAGCTCTGAGTGATGCCTCAAACATGGATCAGAATCAGTCCCTCTGGAGAAGGACTTGGGACAAGGGATGGAGGGACAGAACACAGGGAATGGCTTCCCACTGCCAGAGGGCAGGGCTGGGGGGGATATTGGGAAGGAATTGGTGGCTGGGAGGGTGGGCAGGCCCTGGCACAGGTTGGGCAGAGCAGCTGTGGCTGCCCTTGGATCCCTGGGAGTGTCCAAGGCCAGGCTGGAGCCACCTGGGCTGGTGGGAGGTGTCCCTGCCCATGGCATGGGACGAGCTTTAAGGTCCCTTCCCACCCAAACCAACCTGGGATTTTGGGATTCTACATTACTTATCTAAATAATAATTACATATTTTTAATAATAAAAAAATATCTAAAAATGAGGAAAGCTGAAGAGTTTTTTCTGCTTTGTAGCATCAAGTTCTACCGACACACAAGGAGCAGGAGACAAACATTTTGGTGATATCTGAAGAGTTTGCTCCCAGTGGGAAGCAAATCCCTTGGCAGAGCCATTGGCCTGTTAGTTCTGCTCAGCAATCCTGGGGTCCCACAGCCCCATCCATTGGGGGGACACTGGGGGGGACAAGGGCGAGCATGAGTATCGGGCAGAGAACCAGTACGGGCACAGCTGTGTCACCTTCAATGTCACCATGGAGTGTGAGGGGACAGGGGGACATGGGGGGACTTGGGGGGGCTTAGGGGGGCACTGGTGGGACATTGTGGGGGGGGCACTGGTGGGGACAAGGGCGAGTACAAGTGTCGGGCAGAGAACCAGCACAGGCACAGCAGTGTCACCTTCAATGTCACCATGGAGTGTGAGGGGACAGGGGGCCATGGGGAGACATTGGGGGGGGCACTGGGGGGGACACTGGGGGGACAGGGGCGAGTATGAGTGTGGGGCAGAGAACCAGCACAGGTACAGCAGTGTCACCTTCAATGTCACTGTGGAGTGTGAGGGGACAGGAGGACATGGGGCGACTTGGGGGGGCTTAGGGGGGGATTGGGGGGGCACTGGTGGGACATTGGGGGGGGCACTGGGGGGGACAAGGGCGAGTACAAGTGTTGGGCAGAGAACCAGCACAGGCACAGCAGTGTCACCTTCAATGTCACCGTGGAGTGTGAGGGGACAGGGGGACATGGGGGGACTTCGGGGGGGCATTGGGGGGGACATTGGGCGAACAGGGGCGAGTATGAGTGTGGGGCAGAGAACCAGCACGGGCACAGCAGTGTCACCTTCAATGTCACTGTGGAGTGTGAGGGGACAGGGGGCCATGGGGAGACACTGGGGGGGGACATTGGGGGGACACTGGGGGGGACAGGGACAAGTATGAGTGTGGGGCAGAGAACCAGCACGGGCACAGCAGTGTCACCTTCAATGTCACCGTGGAGTGTGAGGAGACGGGGGGACATGGGGGGACTTGGGGGGGGCACTGGGGGGGGACATTGGGGGAACAGGGGCGAGTATGAGTGTGGGGCAGAGAACCAACACGGGCACAGCAGTGTCACATTCAATGTCACTGTGGAGTGGGAGGGGACAGGGGGACATGGGGGGACACTGGGGGGGCACTGGTGGGGACACTGGTGGGGACAGGGGCGAGTATGAGTGTGGGGCAGAGAACCAGCACAGGTACAGCAGTGTCACCTTCAATGTCACCGTGGAGTGTGAGGGGACAGGGGGACATGGGGGGACTTGGGGGGGGGGGCACTGGGGGGGACATTGGGGGAACAGGGGCGAGTATGAGTGTGGGGCAGAGAACCAGCACAGGCACAGCAGTGTCACCTTCAATGTCACCGTGGAGTGTGAGGGGACGGGGGGCATGGGGGGACTTGGGGGGGCTTAGGGGGGGATTGGGGGGGCACTGGTGGGACATTGGGGGGGGGCACTGGTGGGGACAAGGGCGAGTACAAGTGTCGGGCAGAGAACCAGCACAGGCACAGCAGTGTCACCTTCAATGTCACCATGGAGTGTGAGGGGACAGGAGGACATGGGGGGTCTTGGGGGGGCACTGGGGGGGACACTGGGGGGACAGGGGCGAGTATGAGTGTGGGGCAGAGAACCAGCACGGACACAGCAGTGTCACCTTCAATGTCACTGTGGAGTGGGAGGGGACAGGAGGACATGGGGGACACTGGGGGGACACTGGGGGGGCTTGGGGGGGACACTGGGGGGACAGGGATGAGTACGAGTGTCAGGCAGAGAACCAGCACAGGCACAGCAGTGTCACCTTCAATGTCACCGCGGAGTGTGAGGAGACAGGGGGACATGGGGGGACATTGGGAGGGGACATTGGGAGGGGACATTGGGAGGGGACATTGGGGTCACCTCAGCAGGGGTTTTGAGGTCATCTGGCTTCTCCCACGTCGACTGCTTTGTCTCCGTGTTGTAATAGTAGGTCCTTCCATCCGGAGATTTGTGTTCTGTCCATGTGGATTTCTGGGAAAACACCACAAAGATCCCATGAATGAGGGAGCAGAACAGTGCCCAGGATGGCACCTGAGGCTGTGCCAAAGGGATTCCCAGGGGGAGGCAGCCAGACCTGCTTGGAGAGCTCATCACCGGCGGCGCTGCTGGCGGTGCCCGTGGGCTGAACCGAGGGCACCACGGGGTGGGTGGTCTGGGGAGAGACAGGAGAGCTGTGACCCCGCTGTGACCCCAGTGCCAACACACCCAACCCCTGGGATCAGGGGCACACATTGAGTCAGGGCTCTCACAAGGAAGGGCTTTCATAGAATGGAATGGGTTGGAAAAGATCTCTGAGATCAGCAAGTCCAACCCTTGATCCAACCCCACTGTGATCACCAGCCCAGGGCACAGAGTGCCCTGGGCTGGTGATCACAGTGGGGTTGGATCAAGACAGTGGGGTTGGATCAAGACATGGTGGATTCTCACTCAGTGCCACATCCATAGAATCACAGAATGGATTGGGTTGGAAAAGACCTCCAAGATCATCGAGTCCAACCCTTGGGCCAACTCCAGTCCCTTTCCCAGATCATGGCACTCAGTGCCACGGCCAAGCTCAGCTGAAAAACCTCCAGGGATGGGAAATCCACCCCCTCTCTGGGCAGCCCATTCCAATCCCTGAGCACTCTCTCTGCAAAGAATTTCTTTCTGATCTCCAAGTTAAATTTCACTGCCCATTCCCTGTGACTGGAGCTGCCCAGTCCTTCCATTCTCCATTCCCAAGGCACCAATGCCCACCAGAAGTGGAAATGAAGAGCTCAGACTCCAACAACTCCAAGGCAAAGTTCCAAGAGCAAACCCTCTTTCCAAGAGTTAAGGAACGTTTGCTTTGAGAACATTGTGGCTTCCTGAGTTCACACTGAACTCTTGTTTGAGTTTCCTGCTGTTTGCCATGGACAGTTTCCATCTGAACTCCCTGAAATCAAGACTGGGAGAAGCTCCACCTGCTCTGGATCAGTGAGGGGATATGGGAGAGCTGCACTTCCCTACAGTCCAACTGCAAACCTCGTGGCAATAATGGTGATTATCATCTGTATTTAATAATTAAGAGGAGACAAGACCCCCAGACTTCAGGCAACAGTGAAATCCTTGGAAGGGGCAAAAGGGAAGGGCAGGGAGAGGGGCAAGGGTGAGGGGCAGGGGGAGAGGGGCAAGGGAGGGGCGGGGGGAGAGGGGCAGGGGGAGAGGGGCAGGGCAAGGACAGGGGCAGGGACAGGGGCAGGGGCGGGGGGAGAGGGGCGGGGGGCAAGGGGGCAGGGCAAGGGGGCAGGGCAAGGGGGCAGGGAAAGGGGCAGGGAAAGGGGCAGGGAAAGGGGCAGGGAAAGGGGGCAGGGAAAGGGGGCAGGGAAAGGGGGCAGGGAAAGGGGGCAGGGAAAGGGGGCAGGGAAAGGGGTAAGGAAAGGACTTGTTTCTAGAAGAACTGGACAGAGAGTTCAATGCTCAGAAATGAAGGAGATCCAACAGAAACCTCCCTAATTTAACTGCCTGCATTAATTACAGACTGACAGTCAAATAAGCAAACACAAAGCTCTGCATGAGAGGGAAACAAGAGCCAAGCTGGTCTTTTAAATCTCCACAGCATTCCAGCCTTCTGGAATTTGGTTTTCCACATACCTGAGTCCCAGGAGGTGTCACACCTGGAAAATAAATACAGAGAAATTAGGAAGGGCTGGGCTGCTTCATTCTCCTGCACATTAATTGATGTGGGGAACAAAAACCAGCCTGGGAAGCAAAGAAGATTTCAGCCCCTGAAATGCCACATTTACAGAAAAGGGTAATTTTGATATTTCAACTTATTTTGGTGGGATATTTTTACATTCCAGGAAGTTTTTGCTACTCACCTACTTGTGCCTCCATGCTGTTCACCCCTGGCTGCAGAGACAAGAGAGCTCATTACTGAGAGCAACTGTAATTAATCACCAAGAAACACAAGCCAGGGCCATCCCAACTGCTGCTTCCTGCCACAAACCGCTCCAGCTCCTTCAATGGGATTCCCACCTTCCCCCCTAATTATTCCTGGCCCTTAATAAGCAATTAGGAACATCAGCAGCAGGATAATTATGTGCCAGAAGCCTTTGGGTGTCTTAGTGTTGCATTCACGAGTCTGGAGCTTTTCCAGATGCTCCTCTTGGGAATTTTTTTCAAAGTAAGGAAAAAGATGAACAGAATTCCAAAGGTTTTCCCAATTCCTTTCCCTGGAGGTCAAACCAGAGCTGGTGGATTTGAGGTTTATTTTCACTTCTGTCCTACCAATTTCAGTCACAAAACCCTTGAAGAACCAAAGCCAAGTTGGTCCCATGGGATCAATTCTGTTCCATATTTTCCACCAGGAGAGACCAGGGAAATTCTCCCCACTTTTTTAAGCCTTTTAAGTGTTTTCTGTACATTAAATATTTCCCTGTTCCATCCCATTCCTGACTTTATTTCTTTTGCAGGAATTTTGTATCCCTGGGAACTTTAAACACCCTGGAGTTTATTCCTTTAAATGCTCTGGATGACACAGTTACATCTGGTCCCACAAAAATATTCAGTAATTAATTAAATCTCTCTTTCAACAAACCCTTAATGAGCAAACCTGTGGATTATTAACCAAGTTAAGTGTTAAAATAACCCACAGAAGGAGCAGCAAAGGGGTTTGCTCCAGGAAATCCCAGACTTTTCCCAGGCTGGAATCTGAGCCAGGGATAAAAAATCTGCATGGGAAGAAAATACCAGATCATTTCTTTAGAAATTCAAGAGGCTACAGCTGGCTCTAAGTGGATTTCCTGCTGAAATTTGAATTAAATTTGTGGACACAGGAAAGAAATGGAGTTTTTTCCACTTCAGAGATTTCACCTGGACTGTGTGAACTCCTCCCTCTGCACTTCCACCCAAATCCCTCCTTTATTCCTTCACATTCCAGCAAACTTTGCTCCTGAATTTCAGGAACTTTGACAAAAAATCTATTTTGAGTAAATCAAAATCTATTTATTAATGAAATTAAACATTTAAAATATAATAAATAATCTGATTTATGATTTATTGGCCACATTCTCAGCCCTCCTTTATTCCATCAAATTCCAACAAACTTTGCTCAATTTGCTGAATTTCAGGAACTTTGACAAAGAATCTCTTTAGAGTAAATCAAAACCTATTTATTAATTGAATTAAAATTTTAAAATTACAATAATAGATAAAAATAATCTGATTTATGATTTATTGGCCACATTCTCAGCCCTCTTTTATTCCTTCAAATTCCAGCAATTCCAACAAACTTCGCTCACTTTGCTGAATTTCAGAATCTTTGACAAAAAATCTCTTTAATCAAAATCTATTTATTAATGAAATTAAAATTTTAAAATATAATAAATAATCTGATTTATGATTTATTGGCCAATTATCAGCCCTCCTTTATTCCTCCAAATTCCAGCAATTGCAGCAAACTTTGCTCCTGAATTTCAGGAACTTTGATAAAAAATCTCTTTAGAGTAAATCAAAATCTATTTATTAATGAAATATAATAAATAATCTGATTTATGATTTATTGGCCACATTATCAGCACTTCAAATTCCATCAAATTCCAGCAAACTTTGCTCACTTTGCTGAATTTCAGAGACTTTGACAAAAAATCTCTTTATAGTAAATCAAAATCTATTTATTAATGAAATTAAATTTTTGAAATATAATAAATAATTTGGTTTATGATTTATTGGCCACATTATCAGTCCTCTTTTATTCCCCCAAATTCCAACAAACTTTGCTCACTGTGCTGAATTTCAGAAACTTTGACAAAAAAAGAATTTCTATTAAATCAAAATCTATTTATTAATGAAATTAAAATTTTAAAATATAATAAATAATCTGATTTATGATTTATTGGCCAATTATCACCCCTCCTTTATTCCTCCAAATTCCAGCAATTCCAACAAACTTTGCTCAATTTGCTGAATTTCAGGAGTTTTGACAAAAAAAAGAATTTCTAGTAAATCAAAATCTATTTATTAATGAAATTAAAATTTAAAAATTACAATATAATAGATAAAAATAATCTGATTTATGATTTATTGGCCACATTATCAGTCCTCTTTTACTCCCCCAAATTCCAACAAACTTTGCTCACTTTGCTGAATTTCAGAAACTTTGACAAAAAATCTCTTTAATCAAAATCTATTTATTAATGAAATTAAAATTTTAAAATATAATGGATAAAAATAATCTGGTTTATGATTTATTGGCCACATTCTCAGCCCTTTTTTATTCCCCCAAATTCCAGCAAACTTTGCTCACTGTGCTGAATTTCAGAGACTTTGACAAAAAATCTCTTTATAGTAAATCAAAATCTATTAATTAAATTAAAATTTTAAAATATAATAGATAAAAATAATCTGATTTATGATTTATTGGCCAATTCTCAGCCCTCCTTTATTCCTCCAAATTCCAACAAACTTTGCTCACTGTGCTGAATTTCAGGAACTTTGACAAAAAAAGAATTTCTAGTAAATCAAAATCTATTTATTAATGAAATTAAAATTTAAAAATTACAATATAATAGATTAAAAAAATCTGATTTATGATTTATTGGCCACATTCTCAGCCCTCCTTTATTCCCCCAAATTCCAACAAACTTCGCTCACTTTGCTGAATTTCAGGAACTTTGACAAAAAATCTTTTTATAGGAAATCAAAATCTATTTATTAATGAAATTAAAAATTTAAAATATAATAAATAATCTGATTTATGATTTATTGGCCAAATTCTCAGCCCTCCTTTATTCCATCAAATTCCAACAAACTTTGCTCAATTTGCTGAATTTCAGGAACTTTGATAAAAAAAGAATTTCTAGTAAATCAAAATCTATTTATTAATGAAATTAAAATTTAAAAATTACAATATAATAGATTAAAAAAATCTGGTTTATGATTTATTGGCCAGATTATCAGCCCTCCTTTATTCCATCAAATTCCAACAAACTTTGCTCACTGTGCTGAATTTCAGGAACTTTGACAAAAAATCTCTTTAATCAAAATCTATTTATTAATGAAATTAAAATTTAAAAATTACAATATAATAGATTAAAAAAATCTGATTTATACTGGCCAGATTCTCAGCCCTCCACCCAAACTGGTTCCTGCTGAGCTCCAAGAGAAGCACAAGAGCAGCAGAATCCAGGGAGAGAAAAGCCAGAGGGATTTCAGCCCTGCTGAGAACAAGCCCCACCAGCTCTACCTGTGACAGGAATCTCAACTGCTCCAATTAACCCAAAATTAATCTGATTTGTCCCAGCTGAAGAGCTGGATGAACATCAGCACAGGGAGCACCACCCGGGTGTACTTCCCACCCCAAAGCCAGGGCTGGGCAGCAGGGAGGGGGCTTGGGGGGCAGGAAGGGTCTGGGGGGGCTTGGAGGGCAGGAAGGGTCTCAGGGGCAGGAAGGGTCTGGGGGGGCTTGGAGGGGCTTGGGGGGCAGGAAGGGTCTCAGGGGCAGGAAGGGTCTGGGGGGGCTTGGAGGGCAGGAAGGGTCTCAGGGGCAGGAAGGGTCTGGGGGGGCTTGGAGGGCAGGAAGGGTCTGGGGGGCAGGAAGGGTCTCGGGGGGCTTGGAGGGCAGGAAGGGTCTCGGGGGCAGGAAGGGTCTGGGGGGGCTTGGAGGGCAGGAAGGGTCTCAGGGCTTGGAGGGCAGGAAGGGTCTCGGGGGGCTTGGAGGGCAGGAAGGGTCTCGGGGGGCTTGGAGGACAGGAAGGGTCTCGGGGGGCTTGGAGGGCAGGAAGGGTCTCAGGGCTTGGAGGGCAGGAAGGGTCTCAGGGCTTGGAGGGCAGGAAGGGTCTCGGGGGGCTTGGAGGGCAGGAAGGGTCTCAGGGCTTGGAGGACAGGAAGGGTCTCGGGGATAGGAAGGGTCTCAGGGCTTGGAGGACAGGAAGGGTCTCGGGGGGGCTTGGAGGGCAGGAAGGGTCTCGGGGGGGCTTGGAGGGCAGGAAGGGTCTCGGGGGGGCTTGGAGGGCAGGAAGGGTCTCGGGGGGGCTTGGAGGGCAGGAAGGGTCTCGGGGGGGCTTGGAGGGCAGGAAGGGTCTCGGGGGGGCTTGGAGGGCAGGAAGGGTCTCGGGGGGGCTTGGAGGGCAGGAAGGGTCTCGGGGGGGCTTGGAGGGCAGGAAGGGTCTCGGGGGGGCTTGGAGGGCAGGAAGGGTCTGGGGGGGCTTGGAGGGCAGGAAGGGTCTGGGGGGGCTTGGAGGGCAGGAAGGGTCTCGGGGGGCTTGGAGGGCAGGAAGGGTCTCAGGGGCAGGAAGGGTCTCAGGGGGCTTGGAGGGCAGGAAGGGTCTGGGGGGGCTTGGAGGGCAGGAAGGGTCTGGGGGGGCTTGGAGGGCAGGAAGGGTCTGGGGGGGCTTGGAGGGCAGGAAGGGTCTGGGGGGGCTTGGAGGGCAGGAAGGGTCTCAGGGGCAGGAAGGGTCTCAGGGGCAGGAAGGGTCTCAGGGGGCTTGGAGGGCAGGAAGGGTCTGGGGGGGCTTGGAGGGCAGGAAGGGTCTGGGGGGGCTTGGAGGGCAGGAAGGGTCTGGGGGGGCTTGGAGGGCAGGAAGGGTCTCAGGGGCAGGAAGGGTCTAAGTGCTTGGAGGACAGGAAGGGTCTCGGGGGGCTTGGAGGACAGGAAGGGTCTCGGGGGGCTTGGAGGGCAGGAAGGGTCTCGGGGGGCTTGGAGGGCAGGAAGGGTCTCGGGGGGCTTGGAGGGCAGGAAGGGTCTCGGGGGGCTTGGAGGGCAGGAAGGGTCTCGGGGGGCTTGGAGGGCAGGAAGGGTCTCGGGGATAGGAAGGGTCTGGGGGGGCTTGGAGGACAGGAAGGGTCTCGGGGGGCTTGGAGGGCAGGAAGGGTCTCGGGGATAGGAAGGGTCTGGGGGGGCTTGGAGGACAGGAAGGGTCTGGGGGGGCTTGGAGGGCAGGAAGGGTCTCGGGGGGCTTGGAGGGCAGGAAGGGTCTCGGGGATAGGAAGGGTCTGGGGGGGCTTGGAGGACAGGAAGGGTCTGGGGGGCACTCACGGGCACGGTGGGCTGCAGGGCAGCCTGGGACATGTGGGACATCATCATGCCGGGCATCACCGACTGCATCATCCCGGGCATCTGCGGGCACAGGGCAGGGCACGGGGGGCACGGGGGGCACAGGGGGGCACAGGTTACCTGGGGAGAGCTTTGGGTGCCACAAACAACCAACCAACACACCCCCTAAGGCAGCAAAAATTAAAATCCACGTCCCCCCAAAGAGGAATGTTCACATTAGGAAGAACATGCCCAGAGCCCAAAACACAAGGGGAATGTTCATACTGGGAATAGCATGTCCATAATCCCAAACTGAGAGGAATATTCATAATGGGAATGGCCACAGATCCCAAAATAAGAGGAATATTCCTATTGGGAATGGCCACAGATCCCCAAAAGAGGAATATTCGTACTGGGAATGGCCACAGATCCCAAACCAAAGGAGGAGTGTTCATATTGGGAATAACATGTCCATAGATCCCAAAATAAGAGGAATATTCATAATGGGAATGGCCACAGATCCCAAAATAAAAGGAATATTCATAATGGGAATGGCCACAGATCCCAAAATAAGAGGAATATTCATATTGGGAATGTCAACAAATCCCAAAACAAAGGAGGAATATTCATATTGGGAATAACATGTCCATAATCCCAAAATAAGAGGAATATTCATACTGGGAATGTCAACAAATCCCCAAAGAAGGAATATTCATAGTGGGACTAACATGTCCACAGATCCCAAACTAAAATAGGAATATTCACACTGGGAATGTCAACAAATCCAAAAACAAAGGAGGAATATTCATATTGGGAATAACATGTCCATAGATCCCAAAATATCAGGAATATTCATATTGGGAATGTCAACAAAACCCAAACCAAAGGAGGAATATTCATGTTGGGAATAACATGTCCATAGATCCCAAAATAAGAGGAATATTCGTACTGGGAATGTCAACAAATCCCAAACTAAGAGGAATATTCATATTGGGAATAACATGTCCATAATCCCAAAATAAGAGGAATATTCATAATGGGAATGTCCACAGATCCCAAGGTAAGAGGAATATTCATATTGGGAATGTCAACAAATCCCAAAACAAAGGAGGAATATTCATATTGGGAATAACATGTCCATAATCCCAAAATAAGAGGAATATTTGTACTGGGAATGTCAACAAATCCCAAAACAAAGGAGGAATATTCATACTGGGAATGACTTGTGCACAGACCCCAAGACAAGAGGAATATTCCCATTGGGAATGTCATGTCCCCAACACCAGCAGTGAGAGCCTCACCTGTCCCATGGGGGGGCCCCCCATGGGGGGCATCATCTGGGGCATCATCCCGTGGGGCACCGGGGGCATGTTGGGCGGTCTCTGCCCCATGGGGTGCATCCCCATGGGTGGGTAGTGGGGCATCCCGGGGTGGCCCATCTGGAAGAGAGAGAGCAGCACATGGGGCACGTCAGCAGGAGGGCAGCACCCACCCCAGAGAGAGGAACACCCACTGGCACTGGAACCAGTCCCAGGGCTGGGCACCTCCCAGTGCCCCAACCCCAGAGGGAGGAACATCCACACTGGCACTGGAACCAGTCCCAGGGCTGGGCACCTCCCAGTCCCCCACCCCCAGAGTCCATGGGCATCAACAAAACATTCCAAAGCTCAAGCCAACATCCCAATGGAAAAGGAATCCCCTCCATCACCTTTCCCCTTATGGTTTCTCACAGAAAATCCCACACAAAGCAGGAATTCAGCTGTTTCCATGTGCTTTCCAGACATGGCAGAGGAGTCCAGCAGGTGAAGTGTCTTCTGCTCCTGATGTCCAAATCCAAGGAATTGCTCCTACAGTGACATCCAGCCCTGGCTCTTTGCCTAAAAACCCCAACTCTGGTGCTGCCCTAACCTTGGTGTGGTCACTGCAGCACAGAAAGGGACATGGGCCCCTTTCCTACTTGAATTACCAAAACACATTCAGAGCTTTCTACTCAAGGCAGAAGCAGCAGCTCTGAGAGCACCTCGGGGCAAACCCTGGGCAGATCTTCCTTGGAAGAACAGACTCCAGAGGGGACACTGAGAGGGACCTCCCCATGGCTGGCAGTGCCTCAGGGAGGGGGCAGAGCAGGGGACACTGAGGGCACCTCCCCATGGCTGGCAGTGCCTCAGGGAGGGGGCAGAGCAGGGGACACTGAGAGCACCTCCCCATGGCTGGCAGTGCCTCAGGGAGGGGGCTGAGTATGGACCAGGCTCTGCTCAGGGAGGCCAGGAATGGCACAGGAGGAACAGGCAGGAATTGATGCCCAGGGAGGGGGCAGAGCAGGACCAGGCTCTGCTCAGGGAGGCCAGGAATGGCACAGGAGGAACAGGCAGGAATTGATGCCCAGGGAGGGGGCAGAGCAGGACCAGGCTCTGCTCAGGGGGCCCAGGAATGGCACAGGAGGAACAGGCAGGAATTGATGCCCAGGGAGGGGGCAGAGCAGGACCAGGCTCTGCTCAGGAGGCCCAGGAATGGCACAGGAGGAACAGGCAGGAATTGATGCCCAGGGAGGGGGCAGAGCACAGACCAGGCTCTGCTTGGGGGGCACAGGAATGGCACAGGAGGAACAGGCAGGAATTGATGCCCAGGGAGGGGGCAGAGCAGGACCAGGCTCTGCTTGGGCGGCCCAGGAATGGCACAGGAGGAACAGGCAGGAATTGATGCCCAGGAAGTGCCACCTGGACAGGAGGAAGAACTTCCCTGTGCAAGTGCCAGGTTGCCCAGAGTGGTGGTGGAGCCTCCCTCTCTGGGGATGTCCCAGAACTCTGGGACACAATCCTGTGCCATGGAGTGCTCACTGCACCCAGCTGGGGGTGACCCTGATAGAGCTGGGAGGTGGCACCAGCACCCCAGGGCAGTCCCTTCCAACCTGCCCCATCCTGGGGCTCTGGAGTTAAACCTGGCCCACCCTGGGGCTCTGGAGTTAAACCTGGCCCACCCTGGGACTCTGGGATTCCAACCTGCTCCATCTTTGATACTCTGCGTATCCAACCTGCCCCATCCTGAGATTCCAACCTGCCCCATCCTAATACTCTGGGATATGAACCTGTCCCATTCCAAGATTTCAACCTGCTCCATCCTGATACTCTGGGATTCCAACCTGCCCCATCCTGGGACTCTGGGCTTCCAACCTGCCCCATCCTGGGACTCTGAGATTCCAACCTGTCCCACTGTGTGACTCTGGGTATCCAACCTGCTCCATTCTGGGACTCTGGGTATCCAACCTGTCCCACTGTGTAACTCTTGAGATTCCAACCTGCCCCTTCCTGGGACTCTGGGATTCCAACCTGCCCCATCCTGGGACTCTGGGATTCCAACCTGCCCCATCCTGGGACTCTGGGATTCCAACCTGCCCCATCCTGGGGCTCTGGGATTCCAACCTGCTCCACTGTGTAACTCTGAGGTTCCAACCTGCCCCATCCTGGGACTCTGAGATTCCACCCTGCTCCACCCTGATACTCTGGAATTCCAACCTGCCCCACTGTGTGACTCTGACATTCCAACCTGCCCCATCCTGGGACTCTGGGTACCCAACCTGCCCCCCTGTGTGACTCTGACATTCCAACCTGCCCCATCCTGACACTCTGCACACCCGCCCCGCCTGTACCTCAGGTCCCGGCCCTGCCCCACGCTGACCCCCCGCGCCTCCCCCCCGCCGCCCCCCGCCGTGACCCCGCGCCCCCTCCGCGGGGCTGCTGCGGGCACTCACCATGAGGGACCCCCTGTCCACGGCTCCGGGGCGCATGGCGGGGCTGAGCAGGGACCCTCCGCAGCGGCCGAGCAGGCGGCCCCGCAGGGGCGGGCGGGGCGCGGCGGGCCCGAAGGGCAGGAGGGGCTCGGGGTCCCCTCGGGGCGGCAGCAGCGGCGCCAGGAGACTGACGGGCTTGCCCGCCGGCCAATCGGGGCGCGCTCCCAGCCGCCCGCTCTTCGGGGACTGGTCGGCGCCGGAGCCCACGGGCCGCACGGCGTCCCCCGGCGTCAGCTGCATGAGGGGCGGCGGCTTCGGCAGCGAGAACGGCAGCGGCTGCGGGGACGCGGCGGCGGCGGCCGCGGTGGAGTCCCCGCTGGACATGGCGGCGGTGGCGGGGCCGGGCCGGGCCGGGCTGGGCTGTGCCGGGCTGGGCTGTGCCGGGCTGGGCTGTGCCGGGCTGGGCTGGGCTGTGCCGGGCCGGGCTGTGCCGGGCTGGGCTGTGCCGGGCTGTGCTGTACCGGGCTGGGCTGTGCCGGGCCGGGCAGGGCCGGGCTGTGCCGGGCCGGGCTGGGCTGGGCCGGGCCGGTGTGGCCGAGGCCGCTCCGGGCGCGCAGCGAAGCGGCGGCTGCGGCGGCGCGCGGGGCACTGCGGGAAGCCGCTCACGTGGGGCCGAGGGCGGTGCGCGAGCGGGCGGGCGGCACCACTGTCAACGAGATAGGGGGGGATTCCCGCCCACCGCCAATTCGAATCCCATTCAGTCCAGTGGTAGATCCCCCCTCGGCCGCGCTGCGGTGGTACGCGCGGGCACCGCTCCCCCCTCCGCGGAGGTGCGGGTGGTACGTGCCGAGCGCGGCCCGGCCCCCCCCTCTGCCCTGAGCGCGGTGGTTGGGCCCGACTGGGGGTCAGCGACCGCCATGGCGGGAGGGGAGAGCGGAGGGGCGGGAATGGCGGGGGGGAAACAGGGAATGTGGGGGGGAACGGGAGTGTGGGGGGGGAATGGGAGTGTGGGGGGGAATGGGAGTGTGGGGGGGAATGGGAGTGTGGGGGGACAGGGAATGTGGGGGGGGGAACAGGGAATGTGGGGGGGGAACAGGGAATGTGGGGGGGAACAGGGAATGTCAGGGGGGAATGGGAGTGTGGGGGGGACAGGGAATGTGGGGGGGGGAATGGGAATGTGGGGGGGGAACGGGAGTGTGTGGGGGGAAACAGGGAATGTGGGGGGAAACAGGGAATGTGGGGGGGAATGGGAATGTGGGGGGGGGGGAACAGGGAATGTGGGGGGGGGAATGGGAATGTGGGGGGGGACAGGGAATGGGGGGGGGACAGGGAATAGCGGGGGAAAAGGGAGTGTCGGGGGGGGACAGGGAATGGGGGGGGCACCGGGAATAGCGGGGGGAAACCGGGAATGTCGGGGGAATTTCGGGGGGAATGGGAAACACCAGGGATGCAGCCCCTGCCCCTGCACACCCAGGCAGTCCCTCTGCCAGGGATCACCAACCTCACGGCTGGGAATTCCTTCCTCATCCCACCTAAAGGGATGAAACACTTCCCGGGATCCAGGGGCAGCCTGTGCCAGAGATCACCCACCTCATGGCAGGGAATTCCTTCCTCATCCCACATAAAGGGATGGGACACTTCCAGGAGGATCCAGGGACAGCCTGTGCCAGGGATCACCAACCCCACAGCAGGGAATTCCCTCCTCATCCCACCCAATGGGACAGGACACTTCCAGGAGGATCCAGTGGCAGTCTCTGTCAGGCCTCACCCACCTCATGGCTGGGAATTCCTTCCTCATCCCACCTAAAGGGATGGGACACTTCCCAGGATCCAGGGGCAGCCTGTGCCAGGGATCACCAACCCTACAGCAGGGAATTCCTTCCTCATCCCATCCAAAGGGGGTGGGACACTTCCAGGAGGATCCAGGGGCAGCCTGTGCCAGGGATCACCCACCTCATGGCCGGGAATTCCTTCCTCATGCCATCCAAAGGGGATGGGACACTTCCCAGGATCCAGGGGCAGCCTGTGCCAGGGATCACCAACCTCACAGCAGGGAATTCCTTCCTCATCTCGCCTGAAGGGATGAGACAGTTCCCAGGATCCAGGGGCAGCCTGTGCCAGGGCTCACCAACCTCACAGCAGGGAATTCCTTCCTCATCCCATCCAAAGGGGATGGGACACTTCCAGGGGGATCCAGGGGCTGCCTCAGCCAGGCCTCACCCACCTCACGGCCAGGAATTCCTTCCTCATCCCATCCAAAGGGGATAGGACACTTCCCGGGATCCAGGGGCAGCCTGTGCCAGGCCTCACCCACCTCATGGCAGGGAATTCCTTCCTCATCCCACCTAAGGGTATGGGACACTTCCAGGGGGATCCAGGGACAGCCTGTGCCAGGGATCACCAACCCCACAGCAGGGAATTCCTTCCTCATCCCACCCAGAGGGACAGGACACTTCCAGGGGGATCCAGGGGCAGCCTGTGCCAGGGCTCACCAACCCCACAGCAGGGAATTCCTTCCTCATCCCACCTGAAGGGATGGGACACTTCCAGAGGGATCCAGGGGCAGCCTGTGCCAGGGATCACCCACCTCATGGCCGGGAATTCCTTCCTCATCCCATCCAAAGGGGATAGGACACTTCCCGGGATCCAGGGGCAGCCTGTGCCAGGCCTCACCCACCTCATGGCAGGGAATTCCTTCCTCATCCCACCTAAGGGTATGGGACACTTCCAGGGGGATCCAGGGGTAGCCTGTGCTAGGGATCACCAACCTCACAGCAGGGAATTCCTTCCTCATCCCACCCAATGGGACAGGACACTTCCAGGGGAATCCAGGGGCAGCCTCAGCCAGGCCTCACCAGCCTCAAGGCCGGGAATTCCTTCCTCATCCCACCTGAAGGGATGGGACACTTCCAGGAGGATCCAGGGGCAGCCTCAGCCAGGCCTCACCAGCCTCAAGGCCGGGAATTCCTTCCTCATCCCACCCATCCCCTGGGAAGCCTTTCCCTCCTCCTGTCACCCCAGGCCTGTATCAAAAGCCCAGAAATGAGACCTGAGCAGTGTCACAAAGTTAAAACTTGGCATAACTTGGCCTAAAAAGTAACTCTTGGCTCTCCACAAAGGTTTCCTCCCTGTTTTTAAACACACATTTTTTTCCACAGAACAAGAACTAATTATAATATATTTAATATATTTAAACCCACCTTGGTCTTTATTTTCCCCTTAGAAACACATTTATATTTCTTATGTATATAATAAATACCAACTTACTCTCAGGAGTTTCCTGGACTCCACTTGCTTACATGAACTGATGGATATTTTTAGGAATCACAGAAAATCTGAAATACAAACTCTGAAATCCAGAATTCTAAAACACAAATTGGGAAATACAAATTCTGCAATCCAGGATTTTCTGGGAGCATTTAAGGAGCATTTAAATTCCTTTTCTGCAGAATAACTACCAGTTACAGTGGATTTAAATGTAGTATATTAAGGCACAAGTTTAATGTGTGTCTTTATGTAATAAAACACACACTGAGCTTTGATTTTCCTCTTAGAAATAAATTTATATTTCCTGTGTATAAACTGAACATAAAATTACTCTCAGAATTTTCCTTCCACAGTTGCTGTAGGAACAGATGGGTATTTTCTGGAAACACACAGAATTCTGGATACAAAATCTGAAATGCAGAATTTTTGGGAGGACTTTAATTCCTTTTCCATGGAATGGTAACTGTGAGTTAGAGGATTTTTAGACACACCTTGTTCTTTATTTTACTCTTACAAACGCAGATCCATTTCCTGTGGATAAATGAAATATAAACCTGCTCTCAGATGTTTCCCAGACGCCAGATGGCTGTTTTAGGAATCCTGGAGAATTCCAAGCGATCTGTGGAGTGACCAGCAGGGAGAGAACTCGCCCACGGAATGTGCTCCAAGCCCGGAGCTGCAAAGGCAGTGTCGGTGCAGCTCCACTTGGTCTGTCCTGGGACTCGGGAATGAGCCTTTGCAGGGAACACCATTTGCGAGGGATTCCTTTCCTCCTTTCCCTTTCCCTTTCCCTTTCCCTTTTCCTTTCCTTTCCTTTCCTTTCCTTTCCTTTCCTTTCCTTTCCTTTCCTTTCCTTTCCTTTCCTTTCCTTTCCTTTCCTTTCCTTTCCTTTCCTTTCCTTTCCTTTCCTTTCCTTTCCTTTCCTTTCCTTCCCTTTTCCCCTTCCCTTTTCCCCCTTCCCTTTCCCCCCTTCCCTTTCCCCCCTTCCCTTTCCCCCCTTCCCCTTTCCCCCCTTCCCCTTTCCCCCCTTCCCCTTTCCCCCCTTCCCCTTTCCCCCCTTCCCCTTTCCCCCCTTCCCCTTTCCCCCCTTCCCTTTTCCCCCTTCCCTTTTCCCCCTTCCCTTTTCCCCTTCCCTTTCCCCCTTCCCTTTCCCCCCTTCCCTTTCCCCCCTTTCCCTTTCCCCCCTTCCCCTTTTCCCCCTTCCCCTTTCCCCCCTTCCTTTTTCCCCCTTCCCTTTCCCCCCTTCCCTTTTCCCCCTTCCCTTTTCCCCCTTCCCTTTTCCCCCTTTCCCTTTCCCCCTTCCCTTTTCCCCCTTCCCTTTTCCCCCTTTCCTTTCCCCCCTTCCCCTTTCCCCCCTTCCCCTTTTCCCCCTTCCCTTTTCCCCCTTCCCTTTTCCCCTTTCCCCTTTCCCCTTTCCCTTTTCCCCCTTTCCCTTTTCCCCCTTTCCCCTTTCTCCTTTTTCCTTTCTCCTTTCCATTTTCCTTTTTCCATTTCCCTTCCCTCTCCCTCTCCTTCTCCCTTTGGAATTCTGTGCTGCTTCCCAGGCCCTGGGGAAGCTCCTCCCATCGGGCTGTTCATCCCGAGCCGGCGGGTTTGGGGGCAGAGCTGCCCCACCAACCACCAGCTTATTTTTTGGACAAGTCAGAGCTGTTGTTTCCAACACCTCGAGTTCCAACAGTCTCCCTGCACATCCCAAATGATACAAATGAGGGAATAAAATTCCTCCTGGAGCCGGTTTTGCTTGGCTGGTTATTTCCCAACAGATGTGCCTGGAGTCAGACACGAGGATTTATCTCTTTTTTTTTTTTCCATTAGAGCTCATAAGTAATTTAAGAATTGGATTGATTTTGACTTTTAAACCCTCAGATCTGGTGTGGGAGGTCGGGGTTGTTTGTTTTTCCTGGGCTGGTGATCACAGTGGGGTTGGACCAAGGGTTGGACTTGATGATCTCAGAGGGCTTTTCCAACCCAATCCATTCCATCATTCTGTGATTCTATGGATGTGGCACTGAGTGAGAATCCACCATGTCTTGATCCAACCCTACTGTGATCAGGGACAGAGAATCCACCATGTCTTGATCCAACCCCACTGTGATCACCAGCCCAGGGCACAGAGTGTCCTGGGCTGGTGATCACAGTGGGGTTGGATCAAGGGTTGGACTTGCTGCTCTCTGAGGTCTTTTCCAACTCTGTGCCCTGGGCTGGTGATCACAGTGGGGTTGGATCAAGGGTTGGACTTGCTGCTCTCTGAGGTCTTTTCCAACCCAAACCATTCTATGATTCCATGATAATAAATGTTATTTCTTGAGTTATCCTGAGAAAGGTTCTTTTCTCTTGTTGCTGTTCAGTGTGGCCCTCCCACCAGGGGTTAGAAAACCTTCCAGCCTGTTCTGTCTCATTCAGCAGACAGTGCTGGGTTCATAAGGCTCTAATTTTTCTGCAGGTGCTTATTGCTAATGATTTTCTCCCTGGCTGAGGTGTGGCTTCACATCAGAGCTCAGAACCCCTTCCATCCTGTGGGTTTTCAGTTAAAAGACAGACAGAGTTGGGTACAGAAGGATCTGACTGTCTGGAAGCACTTACAGCTAATAACTTTTAATTAATACAATTAAGACCAGAAATCTCTGTATTTCTGTCTCCCTCTTCCCTTTCACGTGACAGAGGGCAAAGTAACAAAAGTCCAACTTTTCTTCCTGGAAAAAAAAAAGAAATCTAAAGGTGAGGATTAATAATTTCTAGGGAATGCCAGAGGAAGCAGCAGGAATGGCTCTGGAATGAGGTGCCATCTCTGGAATGTCCTTTGAGCACCTCGATCAGGAAGGTGTCCAGTCCCCTGAGGGCCATTTGAGGGAATGTGGGAGCCTGGAAAACTCAGGTCCTGGGAAACCACCGGAATCCCTGATTTGGAACAGCTCAGGAAGGGCAGAGTTTGAGTGCTGGGGTCCACAAGGAGCAGCACATCCCAGATCCAGAGCCAAGGGAAGGATGTGGGGGCAAAGTTAAGGCAAAAGGCAAAGCAAAATCTGGGATAATTCACAAAATAAATTGATCTTCACCTTGGGGGCCTTGTGGCTCAGGGCAATTCTCACCCCAACACGGGTAACTGGTGCATTTGCAGGTTTTTATTATAAGTATCAGCTTTTCCCACCTGCTGAGCTCTGCAGGAGAATCCAGGGTGAAATCTGTTAAAATCCTGGGCCCAGTTAAAGCCTCTGCTGGTCCACCAGGCGTTTTGTGCTCAGGAATTGCAGCTCCTGCTTTATTGTTCTCATATGCTCGTTGTGCTCCACGGAACTCACGCCCCAGAACATGGATCAGTGATGCTTATGGCTTGATCCTGCTGCTGCATAGCTGATGAATTCATGGATTTAAGGCAAATAATCCCCATTTCATTTCCAGCAAGTGCTAGAAATAAAAATGTGCTGGGCACTGTTTGGGCAAACCCAAATCCGGAGCCGTAAGAGAGGATTAAAATGGGCAAAGATACAAAAAAAAATCTCTCCCGAGAGACGTGGCAGAGCAAAGGGAGCGGCGGCATCTGCTGCCCAAAGTGCAGCTGCAGCTCCTGCTCCAGCCGGGAATGCCGGGGGAGGGACGTGGGGAGCGGGCAGGACAGGGCAGGGGCTGGGCCAGGTGGGGCTCCTGGGGCTGAGGAGTGCCCCGAGGACACTCAGAGAAAAGATGATAAAAGATAAAAGCGAGCGGATAAAGCTTAAAGGGCAACAGAGCCGGGTTTAATTCCCACCAACCGGCAGGGGGAGAGGGGCTGGATAATGGCCATGCCCGCTGCTCCTGGGCAGGGCTGGATAATGGCCATGCCCGCTGCTCCTGGGCAGGGAAGAGGGGCTGGATAATGGCCGTGCCCGCTGCTCCTGGGCAGGGAAGAGGGGCTGGATAATGGCCGTGCCCGCTGCTCCTGGGCAGGGAAGAGGGGCTGGATAATGGCCGTGCCCGCTGCTCCTGGGCAGGGAAGAGGGGCTGGATAATGGCCGTGCCCGCTGCTCCTGGGCAGGGAAGAGGAGCTGGATAATGGCCGTGCCCGCTGCTCCTGGGCAGGGCTGGATCAGATGATGGCCATGCCCGCTGCTCCTGGGCAAGGAAGAGGGGCTGGATTGGATAATGGCCGTGCCCGCTGCTCCTGGGCAGGGCTGGATTGGATAATGGCCATGCCCGCTGCTCCTGGGCAGGGAAAAGGGGCTGGATTGGATAATGGCCATGCCCGCTGTTCCTGGGCAGGGAAGAGGGGCTGGATAATGGCCGTGCCCGCTGTTCCTGGGCAGGGAAGAGGGGCTGGATAATGGCCATGCCCGCTGTTCCTGGGCAGGGAAGAGGGGCTGGATAATGGCCATGCCCGCTGTTCCTGGGCAGGGAAGAGGGGCTGGATAATGGCCATGCCCGCTGCTCCTGGGCAGGGCTGGGTCAGGTGATGGCCATGCCCGCTGCTCCTGGGCAGGGAAGAGGGGCTGGATCAGATGATGCCATGCCCGCTGCTCCTGGGCAGGGCTGGGTCAGATGATGCCATGCCCGCTGCTCCTGGGCAGGGAAGAGGGGCTGGATCAGATGATGCCATGCCCGCTGCTCCTGGGCAGGGCTGGGTCAGACGATGCCATGCCCGCTGCTCCTGGGCAGGGCTGGATCAGATGATGCCATGCCCGCTGCTCCTTCCCTGCAGGGCAGCAGGAGGGGCTGGAGAGCAAACCAAGGGCAGGCTCTGCAGGGAATGGGATGGGAGGGTGGGAACAAAAGCCCTGGAAGGAAATGTGTGGCTGTAACTGGGGATGTGCCGCTCCCTCCAGACCCAGCATGGCCTTTCCTCAAGGAAGGCAAATGGATTCCTTGGGAATGGCCTTTGCAGGGCTTTTCCTTCTTGTTTCTTCTTTTGTCTTTCTTCTTCTTTGACTAAATCTTTGTACCTCATTTCACTCCTGGGGTTCATCTTGTAGAATCCCACACTGGTTTGGGTTGGAGGCACCTCAAAGCCCACCTTGTCCCACCCCCTGCCACGGGCAGGGACACCTTCCCTTGGCCCAGGCTGTCCCAACCTGGCCTGGGACACTTCCAGGGGCACATCCTTCGAGCCAGGAGCTGCTCCTGTGTTTTCCTGGGCCCTGGTGGGACCCAGGGACATTTGCTGACCTCCCCTGATGGTGCCCCCAGAGCCCAGGGTGGAGTTTGGTGTCTTAAATAACCCTGTGGAGAAGGGTGGGGAAGGTCTCCAAAATATGTTTAAATAGAAAACATAACTACTCATCTTCCAGAAGGACAAACTTCCAAAGCCATGGGATATTTTCTGATTTTTTGGGTATTAGTTTTGTGCTGCTTTTGGGCAGGTGACAAAGGTGAGTAAATCAATTTGCAATTAAAATGTGATGAAGTCCAGTGAGTTTTTTTTTCCCCACCTCTCCTTCTGTTTGACTTGCACCTGATAAAAACCAGCAATTTTTAGTCCATGCAGTCAAATTCTTGGCCTCTGATATTTGTACAGCACCGTTTTATTTTCTAGCACTGCAGGGACTTAAGTTATTGAGGCATTTTTATTGGATTCAGAGAAAATATGTGGCTGTTCTCTCTGATTTTCGCAGCTTCTCTTTGCTATGGTTTTAATAACCCATCTCTCCTGTGAAAGTTCCTGGAGTTGTAGTTCCTTGCAAGGGATTTCCTGCCATTAGTGAATGTCCCAGAATAATTTAACTGAGGACATAAAAAGGTTTTGAGGAAGAGACAAAGGACGAAATTGCTGCTGTGTTATTGTGCACTTCAATCTCTGTATTAGTGTGGTTTGGGACCTGCTTGCTGGTTCAGACACTGAAGAACTGCAGGAGGAATTATGGCAACTTTTGTCTTTACAAATGGTGTAGAATCACAGAATGGATTGGGTTGGAAAAGACCTCCGAGATCAGCAAGTCCAACCCTTGATCCAACCCCACTGTGATCACCAGCCCAGGGCACAGAGTTGGAAAAGACCTCAGAGATCAGCAAGTCCAACCCTTGATCCAACCCTACTGTGATCATCAGCCCAGGGCACGGAGTGCCCTGGGCTGGTGATCACAGTGGGGTTGGATCAAGACAGAAGGGTTGGATCAAGACAGTGGGGTTGGATCAAGACATGGTGGATTCTCACTCAGTGCCACATCCATAGAATCACAGAATCATAGAATGGATTGGGTTGGAAAAGCCCTCTGACATCATCAAGTCCAACCCTTGGTCCAACTCCAGTCCCTTTACCAGATCATGGCACTCAGTGCCACGGCCAAGCTCAGCTGAAAAACCTCCAGGGATGGGGAATCCACCCCCTCTCTGGGCAGCCCATTCCAATCCCTGAGCACTCTCTCTGCAAAGAATTTCTTCCTGATCTCCAACTTCAATTTCCCCTGGCAGAGCTTGAGCCCATCGTGCCCCCTTGTCCTATTGCTGAGTGCCTGGGAGAAGAGACCAACCCCCAGCTGGCCAGAACTTCCCTTCAGGCAGTTCCAGACAGTGCTGAGGTCACCTCTGAGCCTCCTCTTCTCCAGGCTGAACACCCCCAGCTCCCTCAGCCTCTCCCCACAGCACTTGTGCTCCAGTCCCTTCTCCAGCCTCGTTGCTCTTCTCAGTTGGGTTGGAAGAGACCTCTGAGATCATCAACCCTTGATCCAACCCTACTGTGATCACCAGCCCAGGGCACTCAGTGCCCTGGGCTGGTGATCACAGTAGGGTTGGATCAAGACATGGTGGATTCTCTGTCCCTGATCACAGTAGGGTTGGATCAAGACATGGTGGATTCTCTGTCCCTGATCACAGTGGGGTTGGATCAAGACATGGTGGATTCTCTGTCCCTGATCACAGTAGGGTTGGATCAAGACATGGTGGATTCTCTGTCCCTGATCACAGTAGGGTTGGATCAAGACATGGTGGATTCTCTGTCCCTGATCACAGTGGGGTTGGATCAAGACATGGTGGATTCTCTGTCCCTGATCACAGTGGGGTTGGATCAAGACATGGTGGATTCTCTGTCCCTGGAGGTGTTTCAGAGGACACTCAGTGCCACATCCAGTCCCTTCTCCAGCCTCGTTGCTCTTCTCTGGCCCAGCTCCAGCCCCTCAATCTCTTTCCTGAACTGCCTTTCCTGCAGCACTTTCCCTGTGCTTTGGGAGGGTCAGGCCTCCAGTGGTGTGTGGAGTTGGGGTTGTCTCCCTTCTTTTGCTGGTCAGGATTTATCAGGATTTATCTGGCTCAGGCAAATCTCAGCTGGTTGTGTTTATTGTGGACAAACATTCCCTTCTAAGAAAGTGCTGTGATTTTGAGTCAATATTCTTTGGAATTTCCACTCTTGATTATTGGTTTGGGGTGTCCCAAGGGCTGCCTGTGCCCTGGCACCTGGATCTGTCCAGCTGGATTTCCCTTCCCCAAACCTGCCCAGTCTCAGCAACAGCCAAAGTTGCCTGTTCTTCTTCCTGCTCAGAAAATCCTGGAATACTTTGGGTGGGAAAGGACCTTAAAGCTCATCTTGTTCCAGCCCCAGGGACACCTCCCACTATCCCAGGTTGTTCCAAGCCCTGTCCTGCCTGGCCTTGGACATTCCCAGGATGGGGCAGCCACAGCTGCTCTGGAATAGGGATGTGCCTTCTCTTTGTACCTTCAGTGTCTTTTTGGATTCCCTGTGCTGGAATTGCAGCTCCTCCCAGGTCCAAGGGGCTGCAGAGCTGGGTTTGGTGAGGGCACTTTAGCTCAGTCCCTCCTGTGTCTGCCCTCCTGATGTGCTGCTTTACTGGAGCAATGGGAATGCCTGGCTGAAGTGGACCTTGCCAGTGTCAAAGCACTGAGGTGGCTGAGCTGGAAAAGGAGCTTTATTCAACACAAAGCTGGGAGGGTGAAGTGCCACCAACCCAGAGTATGCTGGATTTCTGCCTTCATTGAAGTGCCCAGGCATGGGTGCCAGTCATGGAGGGCAAGGTCAGTGCAGAGCTGGGCTGTGAGGCTGGTGGTCCCTTTCCCTGGCACCAAATCCCACCAGGGCAGGAGTTGGAATCACTGGGATGTGGCTCTGAGCACCCTGCGCTGGTGGGAGGTGTCCCTGCCCAGGGGGCTGGGGCTGGGTGGGCACTGAGGTCCCTCCCACCCCAAACCAGTGTGGGATTCCCTGACTGACCCTCCCTGCAACCCCCAGTCCCTTCCCACCCCCAGACTTTGCCTTCCAGCTCCTCATCCACCCAAACTCCCACTCTGTGCTCTGCAGGAGAACCCTGAAAATGGGCCTGTCAGAGGCTTTGCCTTCCAGCTCCTCATCCACCCAAGCCACGCTCTGCTCTGCAGGAGAACCCTGAAAATGGGCCTGTCAGAGGCTTTGCCTTCCAGCTCCTCATCCACCCAAAGTCTCACTCTGTGCTCTGCAGGAGAACCCTGAAAATGGACCTGTCAGAGGCTTTGCCTTCAGAGCTGTGCAGAAACAGAGCCCCAGTCACAGCAGGTTTGGGAGTGACTGACAGTTCAGATTAAAACTGTATAACCCCCAGGTTTATTAATGCAGGTGCTGGCTGGGAAACCACCCACCAGGTTTTGTATTTATTGTACAAAGCAGCCAAAGGAGGGCTGGCCTGTTCCTGCCCCAGCTGGCAGTGCCACGACTGGCACAACAAACTGCTGCTCCCCTTTCGAGTCTCTCCTGACTCTCACTGACAGGAGAAAATCAAAATAAATCCACGTTGAAGTGGTCAGGGCTCTGCAGAGCCTGGTTTAATGTTTCAGGCAGTATTCCTGGTAAACAAAATGCAGCTGGAAGCCCAGCAGGAATGTTGGCACAGCTGGGCATTGCCTGGGCAGTGGGGCAGAGCTGGGCATTACCTGGGCAGTGGGGCAGAGCTGAGAAGTGCCTGGGCAGTGGGGCAGAGCTGGGCACTGCCTGGGCAGTGGGGCAGAGCTGGGCAGTGTCTGGGCAGTGGGGCAGAGCTGAGCAGTGCCTGGGCAGTGGGGCAGAGCTGGGCACTGCCTGGGCAGTGGGGCAGGGCTGGGCAGTGCCTGGGCAGTGGGGCAGGGCTGGGCATTGCCTGGGCAGTGGGGCAGAGCTGGGCAGTGCCTGGGCAGTGGGGCAGAGCTGAGCAGTGCCTGGGCAGTGGGGCAGGGCTGGGCAGTGCCTGGGTAGTGGGGCAGAGCTGGGCAGTGGGGCATTGCCTGGGCAGTGGGGCAGGGCTGGGTATTACCTGGGCAGTGGGGCAGAGCTGAGCAGTGCCTGGGCAGTGGGGCAGGGCTGAGCAGTGCCTGGGCAGTGGGGCAGGGCTGGGCATTGCCTGGGCAGTGGGGCAGAGCTGGGTATTACTTGGGCAGTGGGGCAGGGCTGAGCAGTGCCTGGGCAGTGGGGCAGGGCTGGGCAGTGCCTGGGCAGTGGGGCAGAGCTGGGTATTACCTGGGCAGTGGGGCAGAGCTGGGCATTGCCTGGACAGTGGGGCAGAGCCAAGCCCTGCCTGGGCAGTGGGGCAGAGCTGGGCAGTGCCTGGGTAGTGGGGCAGAGCTGGGCAGTGGGGCATTGCCTGGGCAGTGGGGCAGGGCTGGGCATTGCCTGGACAGTGGGGCAGAGCCAAGCCCTGCCTGGGCAGTGGGGCAGAGCTGGGCAGTGCCTGGGTAGTGGGGCAGAGCTGGGCAGTGCCTGGGCAGTGGGGCAGAGCCCAGCCCTGCCTGGGCAGTTGGGCAGAGCCCGGTCCTGTCTGAGGGTCCCAGAGCTGCCCCAGCACTGGAGGTGCCCCAGCTGTGCCAGTTCCTGGCTGGGTTTTATGGGTCAGCCCATCCCTGCCCTGGACTTGCACCTTTCCCTGAGCAGGGTCAGGTTTTCCCTGGAGCTTTGACACTTCTCTCACCACTCAGCCCTCTGGAAGCAAAGCAGGATCCGATTCCATGTCACTGAAAGAGTGTTGAGAGTTCTCAGGTGGTGCTCAGTGGCCTCGGCCCTTCTGCCTTCCCTTCTCCTCACTGGGGGTTGAAACACGACCTTTCAGCCCTTGAGCTGCTCCCCCAAATCCTCAGCACGTGTAGGGGATTCACTGTGGCTATCCCAGGGTGGGAAACCCCTCCCTGCTCTTCCTGAGCGCTCCCACCATCCCCGGGCATTTCTGGAGGTTTCTTTGCAGCTCTTCCCAATAATTCAACCCTTTGGATCAGGTTTCACCCCGGGCAGTTGGTGTGGGGAGTGTCTGTCACCAGCACAGTGACCTGCAAAGGCAGGGCTTGATAGCCCAGCCATGAATTATTCCCACACTCACCCCCTGGGATGCAGGAGCGGCTTTGGGAATCCACACTGGGCTGTGCCATCCCACCCTCCCTCCCTCCTGGCACCTGGCACGGGCTGCCCTCGGGAAAGGGCTCCTGGAGGGCACCAAGGGAAAGGGAAGGGGCAGAGAGAGGAGATGGAGATGGGGCAGAAAGGGGAAAATGGTGTTAAAGGGAATGATGCTCATGGATGGAATCATTGGGTGTTTAAGTTGGAAAAAAGCTTTTAGACCATCCACCCAACCCTCAGCACAGCCAAGGCCACCATTTGTCCCCAAGTGCCACATCCACAGGGATTTTAAATGCCTTCAGGGCTGGGGACCTCTGCCCTGCCCTGGGCACTGTGCCAGTGCCTGCCCACCCTTTCCATGCAGCAATTCCTGCTCTGTGCCCCCTGCCCTGGGCACTGTGCCAGGGCCTGCCCACCCTTTCCATGCAGCAATTCCTGCTCTGTGCCCCCTGCCCTGCCCTGGCCCAGCCTGAGGCCGTGCCCTCTCCTCCTGTCCCTGTGCCCTGGGGCACAGCCCGACCCCCTGTCCAGGCTACCCCCTCCTGGCAGGGATTGCAGAGCCAGAAGGTGCCCCCTGAGCCTCCTTTGCTCCAGCTGAGCCCCCCCAGCTCCCTCAGCTGCTGCTCCAGCCCCTTCCCAGCTCCATTCCCTGCCCTGGGCACCTCCAGCCCCTTCCCAGCTCCATTCCCTGCCCTGGGCACCTCCAGCCCCTTCCCAGCTCCATTCCCTGCCCTGGGCACCTCCAGCCCCTTCCCAGCTCCATTCCCTACCCTGGGCACCTCCAGCCCCTTCCCAGCTCCATTCCCTGCCCTGGGCACCTCCAGCCCCTTCCCAGCTCCATTCCCTGCCCTGGGCACCTCCAGCCCCTTCCCAGCTCCATTCCCTGCCCTGGGCACCTCCAGCCCCCTCCCAGCTCCATTCCCTGCTCTGGGCACCTCCAGCCCCCTCCCAGCTCCCTCGCTGCACTCCGAGTCTCTGCTCCTTCCTTGGGTTCCAGGGGATGTGGGAAAGGGGCTGTTTGAGAGGGACCAAAAGAAGAGGCACAGGGAAATGAGTGGCTGCAGCGTTTGCAGCTGGAGCTTGGCAGGCTGTGCTGGCAGGAATGAGGAGATGGGACCACACCTGATGCCTGACCTGGCGCTGTGTCAGCCACTAATGGAGCCTGTGCAGGCTGGGGGAGGAAAGCACACAGTTCTCCAGGAAAACATTCCTCTAAAGAGACTCCCAGAATGGTAAAAAAACACCCACTTTGGGTTTGCAGGGATTTTAATGTTCCCTGGGGTTTATCCTTTTGGATGCAGAACTCGTGGCTGGTTTGAATTTGCACTTTTATAACTGGCTGGTGAGAACAAGAAAATTGTCCTGGGGAGCTGCAGGTGACCTGAGCTCATTCCTTCATCACCACAACTCTGCACATTTGCTGTAAATGAGGAGAATTCCCTGTTCCTTCAGCTTTTCCAAAGGGCCCATCCCTGTCCTGCTTTGCCAGCAGGGAGATATTGGGGGTGACTGAGCTGAGCTGTCACTGAGGTGTTTTCCAGGCAATAAAGAAGCATTAAAGAAATACCTCCTGTTTCCAGAGCAAAATCCTGGGAAAAAAAGCAAGAAAACTGGGAGAAGGTTGTGCTGGTGGGTTGGGAGAAATCTCACCCTCCTGCCAGGGTGGGACAGGAGAGAAGCTCCAGTAGAACCTTCTGCTCCCTCTTTGCTCTTGGTGGAAAATAAATGGGAATGATCTTGTGGGTCCAGAGATGCCAGAGCTGCTCTGGAGCCAGGCTGGGAGAGCTGGGAATGTTCCCCTGGAGAAGGGAAGGCTCCAGGGATGGCACTGGGTGGGCTTTGAGGTCCCTCCAACCCAAACCAGTCTGGGATTGTATGAAACCAATCCATGGGTTTACCCCTGTAAAATCTGAGTCCCACAGGCATTCCCTGCCCTATTTTGGTTCTAAATTACAGCCTGACCATGGGAATCATTATCCATGAGCAGGTCAAGGACCTCTGAGTGATGCCTCAAACATGGATCAGAATCAGTCCCTCTGGAGAAGGACTTGGGACAAGGGATGGAGGGACAGGACACAGGGAATGGCTTCCCACTGCCAGAGGGCAGGGCTGGGAAAAGGGATATTGGGAAGGAATTGGTGGGTGGGAGGGTGGGCAGGCCCTGGCACAGGTTGGGCAGAGAAGCTGTGGCTGCCCCTGGATCCCTGGGAGTGTCCAAGGCCAGGTTGGATGGGGCTTGGAGCCACCTGGGACAGTGGGAGGTGTCCCTGCCCATGGCAGGGGTGGGATGGGATGAACTTCCATATCCCTTCCCACCCAAACCCCTCTGGGATGATTCCATTAAATAACGAGCAAAAAGCAGTTTAAAAGCCCCCCCCAAGCCCTCCCTTGGTGTCTCTGCAGTGGCAGCTCAGCCACAATCCCACCGTGGCTCTGACGGGACTTCCACACCCCCTCCCTCAGCAGTTCAAGTGCCATTTGCTGCATCTTTTGTGCTTTTGGTAGAAATAAACAGAAACCTCTGTTGTTCTGGGCTTTGCTGGAACTGCATCTCCATTTTTAATATGAAAAAAAGTGTTTCATCTGTGCCACTGGTGTTTAATAAACTTCTGTGCCGATTCTCCAGCAGAATTAAGGAGTGCTTCGTGTTGGAATCCAAGAGGGAATGTGTGATGGCCTGAGAGCTGCTCTGCACACAATCAGTCCCGAAATCTCCCTGGGAATGGGCGTAATTAGCGTAATTAGCGCTGCCAACAGGAGCTGCTGCTGGCTCAGAGCTCGGCAGGGAGTGAAAATCAGGGCTGAGTAGCATTTCCCTGGAAATAATGAAGCAAACTGTGCTGTTTGGTCTCTCTTTGGCCTCAGTCCCTTCTCATGCCCCAGGAACTGCCCCTCCATGTGCCCCTCTGCCCCAGCCCTCTGGCTCTGCCCTCCTGCCCCAGCCCTCTGGATGTGCCCTCCTGCCCCAGCCCTCTGGCTTTGCCCTCCTGCCCCAGCCCTCTGGATGTGCCCTCCTGCCCCAGCCCTCTGGATGTGCCCTCCTGCCCCAGCCCTCTGGCTCTGCCCTCCTGCCCCAGCCCTCTGGATGTGCCCTCCTGCCCCAGCCCTCTGGCTTTGCCCTCCTGCCCCAGCCCTCTGGCTCTGCCCTCCTGTCCCAGCCCTCTGGATGTGCCCTCCTGCCCCAGCCCTCTGGATGTGCCCTCCTGTCCCAGCCCTCTGGATGTGCCCTCCTGCCCCAGCCCTCTGGATGTGCCCTCCTGCCCCAGCCCTCTGGCTCTGCCCTCCTGTCCCAGCCCTCTGGATGTGCCCTCCTGTCCCAGCCCTCTGGATGTGCCCTCCTGCCCCAGCCCTCTGGATGTGCCCTCCTGCCCCAGCCCTCTGGCTCTGCCCTCCTGTCCCAGCCCTCTGGATGTGCCCCGGGGCTGCAGGTCCTCACCCCACCTGGCCAGGGCTGTGGTGGCAGTGCCAGCAGTTGGCTCAGTGGTCCCTGTGCCCCTCCCAGGGCATGCCAGGAGTTTGGGGGTCTGAGCTTTGCCACATTGTTTGTCCATCTCACTGTAAATGGATCTGCAGGTCCAGGATTGTCCCTTTTTCCTTCCTGGAGAGCTCTGAGCTCCCAGCCCCTGGCACTGGGCTGAGCTGCTCTCCTGGCACCTGGGCAGGGGTGCAGAGGGAGGGGGGAGCTGGGGGGGTGACTCCAAAATGAATCACTGGATCCTCTTCTCCCACAGCACCAGACACAGACCCCAAGGATTGTGTGTTCCTAAATGGCACATCCCACAGTTTGCAGTGCCTGGAATTGCCTGAAGATCCCAGAATTCTGGGGTGGTTTGGGTTGGAAGGACCTCAAAGCCCACCCAGTGCCACCCCTGCCATGGGCAGGGACACCTCCCACCAGCCCAGGGTGATCCAGCCTGGCCTTGGACACTCCCAGGGATCCAGGGGCAGCCACAGCTTCTCTGCCCAACCTGTGCCAGGGCCTGCCCACCCTCCCACCCATCAATTCCTTCCCAATATCCCCTTTCCCAGCCCTGCCCTCTGGCAGTGGGAAGCCATTCCCTGTGTCCTGTCCCTCCATCCTTGTCCCCAGTCCCTCTCCATGTTTCCTGCAGTCTCCCCTCAGGTCCTGGAAGGCCACAATTAGGTCACCCTGAAGTTTCTCCTCTCCAGGCTGAACAATCCCAGGACCACCCTTTTAGGAGGAGTTTTTCAGCCCATTCCAGGATGGTCCCTTCGTGGAGTCCTCCTGACACAACCCTCGTAGGAAGGCTCTGACATTCCTTGGCAGGAACTGCTCCTCAGGGATAACCACCCTCCTTGCCTTGCTTTGCTCACCCCCAGCTGGACCTGGATGTTCCCAGGGCTGTTGAGCCCTGAGGACAATCAAACCCTCCAGCCACGATCCCTTAATTGGCTGCAGGGGCTGATCCTGATGCAAATGAGGCACCTGAAACGCCCCCCTGGGCTTGAGGAGCCTTTCCATGATGAATCCTCCAGCAGTTTGGTTTTGCTTCTGCTGTTGGAGAGTGGCCTTAGGTGGGATATTGGGAAGGAATTGGTGGCTGGGAGGGTGGGCAGGCCCTGGCACAGGTTGGGCAGAGAAGCTGTGGCTGCCCCTGGATCCCTGGGAGTGTCCAAGGCCAGGCTGGAGCCACCTGGGACAGTGGGAGGTGTCCCTGCCCATGGCAGGGGTGGCACTGGGTGGGCTTTGAGGTCCCTCCAACCCAAACCAGTCTGGGATTGTATGAAATCAATCCATGGGTTTACCCCTGTAAAATCTGAGTCCCACGGGCATTCCCTGCCCTATTTTGGTTCTAAATTACAGCCTGACCATGGGAATCATTATCCATGAGCAGGTCAAGGACCTCTGAGTGATGCCTCAAACATGGATCACAATCAGTCCCTCTGGAGAAGGACTTGGGACAAGGGATGGAGGGACAGGACACAGGGAATGGCTTCCCACTGCCAGAGGGCAGGGCTGGGGGGGGTATTGGGAAGGAATTGGTGTCTGGGAGGGTGGGCAGGCCCTGGCACAGGTTGGGCAGAGCAGCTGTGGCTGCCCCTGGATCCCTGGGAGTGTCCAAGGCCAGGCTGGAGCCACCTGGGCAGGTGGGAGGTGTCCCTGCCCATGGCAGGGCTGGCACTGGGTGGGCTTTGGGGTCCCTTCCAACCCAAACCAGTTGGGAATTCCATGACAAAGCCCCCATTAATGTGCTCCCCCCTGAAGTGCAGCTTCATTAAGAGGCCTGGCTAATCAGGGCTTGGATTTTCTCTAAGTGTTGCTGAATTTTATGTTTCCAAAGCAGCTAAAAACGCCTTCCATAATTCCTGAGAGTTCCTTTGGGGTGGGGATTTTCCCCCACCCTCTCCTGCCCCTTCCATGTTGTCCAACTCAGCAGTCTGGGCTGGGATTAAAATGCTGTTTTCGGCATTGATGAGGGAGGGGGAAAGTGGCCCTTTTTAATTAGCAGCAGAGGCTGATGAGGCTTTTTACATGAGAAAGGTGGAGATCCCCGGGGGAGCGGCTGCCGATGCGTTTTCACACCTGCTGAGCTTCACTCAGCTCAGAAGGCAACACTTGAATGGATTTTCTGCTGGAAATGACTCATTTGTAGATGGAAATGGTTTTAAAGTCCTTGAGAGACTTGTTTTCCTGCAGATCAAATGTGACCGTTGTTGGTTACGTGAAGCATAAAGTTGATTCCATTTCATAAAATCCTCAAGCCCCAGAACCACCGAGGCTGGAACAGACCCCTGAGAGGTCGAGTCCAACCTGGGCCAGCCCCCGACCTGACCAAAGCACCCAATCCAGTTGTATCCAAAGTGTTCAGGTGCTCCCAAGCTCCAGGAGTTCCAGGACTGAGTGTGCAGAGCTCTGGAGCTGGATGGAGGACTGGGAGGCACCCGGGGCAGCAGATCATGGACCAACAGCTGACAGCACCAGGGAGATCCATTGGGGAGGAACAGATGGAGATTCCCAAGTGGAAATGGAGAACTTCCCATGTCCAGACAGTTTGGTGTCTGTCTTTGTTGGGATTGCTCTGTCTGATCTTGTGGGTAAAGAGCAATTTGCAGCTTGGAGGGCATTGGCAGAGCTGGATTTGAACCTCTGAGCAACCTTTGATTCCATGGACTCCAACTGGGGGAGAAGCAGCAGCTGGGAGGAGGTTCCCGAGGTCCTCCTGGAGTTCAGGGCACTTTGCCAGGATGGAAAACAGCTCCCTTTGCACCCCTGCAGACCTGGGGGGCTCTGGGGAGCACAAGTGGGAGTTTGGGCAACACCACGGGGAGTCAGGCCCGTGCCCTCTGCTTTGGGTGTTGGAGAAGATCCAAGGGCACCGTGAGTAAGGACTGGCATGTTGGGGCCTGGCAGGGGAGCTCCTGGGCACTCAGCAACAGGACAAGGGGGGCTCAAGCTCTGTCAGGGGAAACTGAAGTTGGAGATGAGAAAGAAATTCTTTGCAGAGAGAGTGCTCAGGGATTGGAATGGGCTGCCCAGAGAGGGGGTGGATTCCCCATCCCTGGAGGTTTTTCAGCTGAGCTTGGCCGTGGCACTGAGTGCCATGATCTGGTAAAGGGACTGGAGTTGGCCCAAGGGTTGGACTTGATGATCTCAGAGGGCTTTTCCAACCCAATCCATTCCATCATTCTGTGATTCTGTGGATGTGGCACTCAGTGAGAATCCACCATGTCTTGATCCAACCCCACTGTGATCACGGAGTGCCCTGGGCTGGTGATCACAGTGGGGTTGGATCAAGGGTTGGACTTGCTGATCTCGAAGGGTTTTCCCAACCCAATCCATTCTATGATTCTGTGACTCTCAGCCCAGTCCCTTCCTTACAAAACTTTCCCTGGAGAGGTTTGCTCTCCCCTCTCACACGTTCCCCATCTCCTCCCAAGCCCAGGAAGACTCTCTGACATCCAGGAAGGAAAAGGTGGCTGAGGAGCAGCCCCTGTCCAGGAGCAGGATGGGTGGGCTGGAGATGTTGGAAGACTCTGTGACATCCAGGAGAGAAGGTGTCTGAGGAGCAGCCCCTCCCCAGGAGCAGGATGGGTGGGCTGGAGATGTTGGAAGACTCTGTGACATCCAGGAGGGAAGGTGACTGAGGAGCAGCCCCTCCCCAGGAGCAGAAGGGGTGGGCTGGAGATGTTGGAAGACTCTGTGACATCCAGGAGGGAAGGTGTCTGAGGAGCAGCCCCTCCCCAGGGGCAGGTGGGCTGGACTGGACCCTCTGTGCTCACACTGCCCTTCGAGCTGTTGGTGACTGAGCCAGAGCTGCCAATGGCTCTGGCCACAAATGCAGGGATAATCCATTTGCTGATGAATATCCCTCCCAAAGTGGTTTAGCTGCAAATTAGGAGCCTCTGCTGCAAAGTGAGAGCACTCTCGGCCAGATCAGGCTTTAGTTGAAGATTATGCAAAGAATCAAACCCTCCTGCCTTGCCTGTGTTGAACAGTTCGTGTCTGGAGCAGCCGAGCTGCTGGAGAGGCAGGTCTGGGGTTGTTCTCACTGGGCATCACTCATTGGTGACAGCCCCAAAATGGCCTAATTCGAGCCAGTAACAGCAACTCACACCCTCAAGGACATTTGGGACACTGGGGATGGGTTTCTTGTCACTTGGCTGATTTCTGTGTCCAAGTGGTCAGACAACACAGCAGGTCGAGCAGCAGAACATCTGGTGCTCCTCGAGCTGTGGCTTCCTCTGCCCCTGCTGCTTGTGCAGCTCCTGTTGTCCCTCTCAGTCTGCTCCAAAGTCACCTTGGGACCATTCTCCAAGTTCCTGCAGCTCTGCTGCCAGTTGGATGAGCAAGGAGCTCATTGACGTGGTGGCAGGTGCCAGCTTTGGTAGTCAGGGCTGGAGCATCTCCTGGATACACAGGAGGGGAGAGCAAAGGCAAAGAAGCTGCACTCTGAATCCCTGCATGCCTGGGCTCTGCATGCCTGGGCTCTGCATCCCTGGGCTTCCCATCCCTGGGCTCTGCATCCCTGGGGCTCTGCATCCCTGGGCTCTGCATCCCTGGGCTCTGCATCCCTGGGCTCTGCATCCCTGAGCTCTGCATCCCTGGGCTCCCCATCCCTGGGCTTTGCATCTCTGGGCTTCCCATCCCTGGGCTCTGCATCCCTGGGCTCTGCATCCCTGGGCTCTGCATCCCTGGGCTCTGCATCCCTGAGCTCTGCATCCCTGGGCTCTGCATCCCTGGGGCTCTGCATCCCTGGGCTCCCCATCCCTGGGCTCCCCATCCCTGAGCTCTGCATCCCTGGGCTCTGCATCTCTGGGCTTCCCATCCCTGGGCTCTGCATCCCTGGGCTCCCCATCCCTGGGCTCTGAATCCTTGGCTTCTGAATCCTTGGGCTCTGCATCCCTGGGGCTCTGCATCCCTGGGCTCCCCATCCCTGGGCTCTGCATCCCTGGGGCTCTGCATCCCTGGGCTCTGCATCCCTGAGCTCTGCATCCCTGGGCTCTGCATCCCTGGGCTCTGCATCCCTGGGCTTCCCATCCCTGGGCTCTGCATCCCTGGGCTCCTGCATCCCTGGGCTCCTGCATCCCTGGGCTCTCCATCCCTGGGCTCTGCATCCCTGGACTCTGCATCCCTGGACTCTGCATCCCTGGGCTCTGCATCCCTGGGCTCCTCATCCATGGGGTTTGCATTCCTGGACTCTGAAACCCTGGACTCCCCATCCCTGGGCTCTGAATCCCTGGGCTCTGCATCCCTGGGCTCTGAATCCCTGGGCTCTGAATCCCTGGGCTTTGAATCCCTGGACTTTGCATCCCTGGGCTCTCCCCATCCCCGGGTTCTCCCCATCCCCAGGATCTCCCCATTCCTGGTGTCTCCCCATCCCTGGGCTCTCCCCATCCCTGGGCTCTCCCCATCCCCGGGCTCTCCCCATCCCTGGGCTCTCCCCATTCCTGATGTCTCCCCATCCCTGGGCTCTCCCCATCCCTGGGCTCTCCCCATTCCTGATCTCTCCCCATCCCTGGGCTCTCCCCATCCCTGGGCTCTCCCCATTCCTGATCTCTCCCCATCCCTGGGCTCTCCCCATTCCTGATATCTCCACATCCCTGGGTTCTGCATCCCTGGGTTCTCCATGTCCCCCTGTGGTTCCTGGGATGGGTGGGATGAGGGCATGGCCTCCCTGACCTCCAACTGGTCCATCACCAAAGTTTCCATCAGAGGGAATTTTTAGGGGATATAAAATTCTGGCTCTGGAGAGCCCATTTCTGGGAGAGGTTTTAATGCAAGAAAGCAAAAACCAAGCGGTGCCTCGACCCTTTTGCTGCTCTCTGGCTCCTCCACACTGGGTTGAAATTCTTCCCTGTCTGGAAACTCTTGGAATGAGACACAGACAGTGCAGTCTGGCTGGAGTTTGTGTTGCTGGACTCCAGAGGGTGATCCAAGGAATTGGGCTGAGGGTGTGGAGGTGCCCTGAGCAGGTTTTTGAGAGATGTCCTTGGGCACCTCCGAGTTCTCCTGTTGTACAAACCCAGGCTGGGCTGAGCTTTGGGCTCAAATACCCCCTGGTGGTGCTTGGCATTCAGAAAACTGGTGGTTCTGCTCAGGACCCAGGGCACAAGGTGGGATCTGATCATTCCTGTGTGGAATTCTGCTTGGAGTGATGGTGCTGGTAGTGACTGAGAGATGATGGAACCATGGAATGACTAAGGTTGGAAAAGATCTTTAGGATTACACAGTTCAACCCTCAACCCAGCACCAGCAGCACAGGCACGAGTGAGCCATGTCCTCCTGGCACATCCACGTGTTTTCTGACCATTCCTGGGAATGGGGATCCCCCCCTGCTCTGGGCAGCTGTGCCAGGGCTGGACAGCCCTTTTCAGGAAGGAATTTTCCCACTATCCCACCTGCCCGACCCCCTGTCCCGGCTCCCCCCTCCTGGCAGGGATTGCAGAGCCAGAAGGTGCCCCCTGAGCCTCCTTTGCTCCAGCTGAGCCCCCCCCAGCTCCCTCAGCTGCCACTGTGGGACCAGGTCCTGGGCATGGAGAAGGTCCCCCTGCCCCCTGGCCACACAGATCCCAAGGAGGATTCCCTGGAGAGCAAAGGGCAGTGCCCAGCTCAGCCCTCAGAGGGTGTTTCCCAACTGAAGCTCTTCGCTGCTGTCCCACTGCTCCTGGTCCTTGTCCCTGTCTGAGCCAGGTTTGTGGGACCTCCCCTCATCCCACATTTCCAGGGATGTGTCCTGGAATGGCAGAGCTGCCACCAGATGTGCAGCATCTGCCCCAGGCCTCGCTTGGCCCGCAGAGGTTTCAGCTCCTGCCAGATGTTGGTGCCACCACACGGGAGGGGACAAGGGCAGGGCAGGTGTGAGCTGGGCATGAGCAGAGCTCAGGGACAGGGAGCTGCTCCTGGCACAGCCGGGGCTTTGGACATCTTGGCATCACACCTGGGAGCAGGACAAGCATCTGGGCAAGGCTCACTCTCTAATTAGCACCAGGATGTTAATTAGCAGGGAAGTGCTGATGGCTGAGCAGAGGGCACAGTGATGAGGAGCAGGGATGGGAAGGAGAAGGGTGGGAAGGAGGAGGTTGGGAAGGAGAAGGATGGGAAGAAGGAGGATGGGAAGAAGGAGGATGGGAAGAAGGAGGATGGGAAGAAGGAGGATGGGAAGAAGGAGGATGGGAAGAAGGAGGATGGGAAGAAGGAGGATGGGAAGAAGGAGGATGGGAAGAAGGAGGATGGGAAGAAGGAGGATGGGAAGGAGGATAAGATAGAGAAGGATTGGGAGGAGCAGGGATGGGAAGGAGAAAGATTGGAAAGAGGACGGGAAGAAGCACTGGAAGGAGGATGGGAAGGAGAAGGGTGGGAAGGAGAAGGGCGGGAAGGAGAAGGGAGGGAAGGAGAAGGATGGGAAGGAAAAGGATGGGAAGGAGAAGGATGGGAAGGAGAAGGATGGTCTCTGGTAGCCCTCACTCCCCCAAGCAGCCAACAATAAATGCATATTACACATAATACACATAATTGTATCAACATATAATCAAGATATTATTATATAATATTTGATATTGAATATATTCAACCTATATTTAATATATCTGCATGACTGGGACATTCTGGACTGTCATATGCCTGCATTAATGTGACATTTTGGGTGAAGTTCCCCCTTTCAGTGTGGAAGTGGCAGTGCCTTTGCAATCCATGGAGGTGCAATAAGAGCCTGATGGAGCTGCCCCTGCCTGGGTCGTGCCCACCTGCAGCTCCTGCAATCCCAGAGCCATCCCAGAGCCATTAGGGCTGGAAAACACCTCCAAGAACATCAGGTCCAACCTCTGATGAAGCTGATGGAGCCCCTCACCCCACGGCCCCCTGTGCTGACCCAGGCACGGCACGGCGGGTTTGCCCACCCCAGTGCCCATCCCAGTGCCCATCCCCAGGGACGGAGGAGCTCCCAGTGCCCAAAGTGCCCCCCTGGAGGCTGTGCCTGGTGGGACTGCCCCAAGGGCTGGGTGGGAAGGTGGAGGTCGGGGTTGGTCTGAGCTGTTCAAACCCAGAGCCAAGGAAGGGATTCCTGAACTTGGCCGGAGTTACACGAGGACGTCCCTGATCCCGGAGGGGCTTTGCGGGAGCGGCTTACGGAGACTTTACTTTCCATCTGGAGTCTTTCTGGCTCGGATTGTAACGAGCTATTTGCTCTGGGGCTCATTTGCCTCCTTTCACACCCAGTGACAAAGCTCTGACCGTCCTGACATCAGCACAAAGACTTCTTAGTCCCAAATGCCCATCAAAGACGCCAGGATTGGATCCTGCCCTGCAGCATCTTCTGCCCTGCAGCCCCTCCTGCCCTGCAGCTCCTCCTGCCCTGCAGCTCCTCCTGCTCCCCCTGCAGCCCCTCCTGCTCCCCCTGCAGCCCCTCCTGCTCCCCCTGCAGCCCCTCCTGCTCCCCCTGCAGCTCCTCCTGCTCCCCCTGCAGCTCCTCCTGTCCTGCAGCCCCTCCTGCCCTGCAGCCCCTCCTGCCCTGCAGCATCTCCTGCTCCCCCTGCAGTCCCTCCTGCTCCCTCTGCAGCCCCTCCTGCCCTGCAGCATCTCCTGCTCCCTCTGCAGCCCCTCCTGCTCCCCCTGCAGTCCCTCCTGCTCCCCCTGCAGCCCCTCCTGCTCCCCCTGCAGCATCACCTGCCCTGCAGCTCCTCCTGCTCCCTCTGCAGTCCCTCCTGCTCCCCCTGCAGCCCCTCCTGCCCTGCAGCATCACCTGCCCTGCAGACCCTCCTGCTCTCCCTGCAGCTCCTCCTGTTCCCCCTGCAGCCCCTCCTGGTCCCCCTGCAGCTCCTTCCCAGCAGCTCCTCCTGCTCAGGCTCCACGAGGGTTCTCTGGGTGGGCTTTGGGCTCTCAAATATCAATGACTGGTCTTGATCAAAGCCCAAACCAGTTCTTAATTCATTGCTGAGCTCTTGGGAAAGTTGTGGATTTGGGGACATTGAGAACTTGAAATCTAAGACAGGACTTAACAAAATCAGCTCCTGGTCCCACATCCCAAGAAGGATGTGGAGATGCTGGAGGAATCCAGAGAAGGCCCTGGAGATGCTGCAGGGCTGGATCCCTCTGCTCTGGAGCCAGGCTGGGAATGCTGGGGGGGTCACCTGGAGAAGAGAAGGCTCCAGGGAGACCTGAGAGCCCCTGGCAGGGTCTGAAGGGGCTCCAGGAGAGCTGGAGAGGGACTGGGGACAAGGGATGGAGGGACAGGACACAGGGAATGGCTTCCCACTGCCAGAGGGCAGGGCTGGGGGGGATATTGGGAAGGAATTGGTGGCTGGGAGGGTGGGGAGTTGGTGCTAAATGGAGACCTGGCTGGGTGTGCTGGGGAGAGGCAGCTGCAGAATAGAGAGGAAAATGGTTAATCACTCAAGGAGCAGATCATTGAACATCTGGAAGCAAAGCCCTGATCTGCATAAATGAAACTGTTAAGAAAGAAGAAAAGCCCCAGCAGTGAGTCCCTTTGCAGCTGTCACTGTCCTGATCCTTTCTGAGCTCTGTGCCAGCTCCAACACCCTGCCCGGGTTGCCCAGGCCCGTCCTCAGCAGTGGCTCCTCCTGGGAGCTGCTCCCCCCGGGGCTCTGCCATCCCTTTCAACACTGGGACACTCTGTTTGCCCAGCCTGAGAAGGAAAATATTTACCCTGAAGGCAGATCAATGGGGAAAGCAGGTGCAGCTTTGATGCTCCTCTCGTTTAATCAGCCCCTTAATGAACAGGCTGTTTGTTAATGATCGATCACCTGCACAAACACTCGGGGGATTTGCCCACGGGGAAGTTCCAGGTACTTTGGGGGTTGGGTTTTTACCTTGGGATGAACAATGACAGAAAATGAGGAGGATGATTTGTCTCAGGAGCAGCTGGGCTGGGAGGTGGCAAAGCAGGAGCAGGTGCTGTCCATGCTGGAGGGGAAAGTGGGATAACCTGAGGGGAAGGGGCTTGTCAGGAACTGAATGTTGTCCCTCAAGTGAGTGACTGTCTCTCTTTAGTAGCTGAGTGGAAGGATTGTTGTTCTGAATCCCAGAATTATTTGGGTGGGAATAGACCTCAAAGTTCATCCCACCCAACCCCTGCCATGGGCAGGGACACCTCCCACCAGCCCAGGTGGCTCCAGCCTGGCCTTGGACACTCCCAGGGATGGATCCAGGGGCAGCCACAGCTGCTCTGCCCAACCTGTGCCAGGGCCTGCCCACCCTCACCCACCAATTCCTTTCAGTATCCCCCCCAGCCCTGCCCTCTGGCAGTGGGAAGCCATTCCCTGTGTCCTGTCCCTCCATCCTTGTCCCCAGTCCCTCTCCAGCTCTCCTGGATTCCTGTCAGGAGCATTTGGGCTCTTTGAAGGGGTCACACCTGACCATTAATTGCCTTTCCAGCAAAGACACCCCTTTACAATGTGCTCTTTGGTTTCCATGTAGGATTTTTTCTACTCTGCAGTAATTTAAAGATTGATGCCTTGTAATTAAGAGTAGCTTCTAATGAGGCAAGATTTAAAATGCATATTAAGCCTTCAGTCATTAGGGATGGAGCTCTCCATGCAGAGTTTCTTTTTCTGCTCTTACTCAAGGAAATATCACTTTGTCTTTGCTGACTTCCTTAAACTGCTCCAGGCTCAGCCCATTCCAGAGGCATAAAATGGGATTTGATGTTCCAAAAGATCAACCCAGAGGTGAATTCCTCCCACCCTCCTCCAGAGTGGTGGGTCCTCATGCCACAGTTATAAAATTATTCTTAGGAAAATCAGAAAGTCCTCATGGAAAATGGGGACCTTGTATGAGCATGTGCTGCCAGTTGGCATTTCCAGGAGTGGGTTTGGGATTTCTTTGTTCCAGGAGTGGGATCTGAGGAGCAGCTCGGCCCAGGAGGGAGAGCTCTGCACTGTGCCAGGTGCCAGCTGGGCTGCAGGGCACAGGGGCATTCCTGGCTGGCAGAAATGATCCCTCCTGTTCCAGGAGGAGGCTCCAAATGGTCACAGCTCTTCCTCTGTCAGATTCCTGTGCCAGAACAGTAAATGGAATCCTGGAATCCCAGGATGGTTTGGATGAGAGGGGACCTTAAAGTCCATCTCAGTCCATGGGCAGGGACACCTCCCACCAGCCCAGGGTGCTCCAGCCTGGCCTTGGACACTCCCAGGGATGGATCCAGGGGCAGCCACAGCTGCTCTGCCCAACCTGTGCCAGGGCCTGCCCACCCTCCCAGCCACCAATTCCTTCCCAATATCCCCCCCAGCCCTGCCCTCTGTCCATGTGAAGACATTCCCTGTGTCCTGTCCCTCCATCCTTGTCCCCAGTCCCTCTCCAGCTCTCCTGGAGCCCCTTCAGGCACTGACTTTGCTCCATTCCACCTGCTGAGTTGTTTTTCCTGCCTCTCACAGGAACATCTGCAGGATTTTATTTTGGTTTCTTCTCCCCAGGCAGTAGCAGTTGGGCTTTATCTGAGCTCTGACACCCCCCAGAGCTCCAACCCTTCCCTTTCATCCTGAGGGGACACCAATCCTTGTTCCAGGACTACCCTTGGTTCCAGAACTAATCCTGGTTCCAGGACTAATCCTGGTTTCAGGACTACCCTTGGTTCCAGGACTAATCCTGGTTCCAGGACTACCCTTAGTTCCAGGACTAATCTTGGTTCCAGGACTAATCCTGGTTCCAGGACTAATCCTGGTTCCAGGACTACCCTTAGTTCCAGGACTACCCTTAGTTCCAGGACTACCCTTGGTTCCAGGACTAATCTTGGTTCCAGGACTAATCCTGGTTCCAGGACCAATCCTGGTTCCAGGACTAATCCTGGTTCCAGGACTACCCTTAGTTCCAGGACTACCCTTAGTTCCAGGACTAATCCTGGTTCCAGGACTAATCCTGGTTCCAGGACTACCCTTAGTTCCAGGACTAATCTTGGTTCCAGGACTAATCCTGGTTCCAGGACCAATCCTGGTTCCAGGAGCATCCCTGGCCCTGCCCACACTGCAGGGAAGAGCCACACAAATATTCCATCTGAGCTCCCCCTGCTCCTGCTGCTTCCCCCCAGTTTGTGCCCGGGGCATGGAATGGGTTCTGCTGGAACCAGCTGTGATGTCACAGGGGGTGGAGGCTCCAGAGGGACATCCAGGCTGGAACTGCAGCCTGGGTTTCATAAATGCCCTTTGGGGTTGTGTTTCTGACAGGAAAGGAACGCTGGGAAGCTCCAGGGTGGGTGGGGGAGGTTGTTCTTTATCTCTTAATGTTCAGTTTAATATTTACCAGAAGGGACTGGGCTGGGACTAATTGAAGTGCTTCACAGAAATCAAGACTTTTTAGCATCTAATGAGCAATAAAACATCAGCAAGTGGCCATTTCCAAAGTTAATTAGAATTTTTTATCCCAAGGGTGTACTGACCATTATTGCCCTGCATGGAAAATGCAGAATATTGGGATGTCTCTGCTGGAGGTTTTTCTTCCTGCTGAAACTCTAAAGATTCCTGCTTTTTACCAGGAAGGAGAACACAAACCACCCCATGCTGGATGGCAAAGGAACGTCAGAGCTCTGGGAAATGGGTGGTGGGTCGTGCCCAGTGGTCCTGGGGGTGCCAGTGCTGGGCCAGGTGGGAGCAGGAGCAGGTGGGGACCAGTTGGAGCATCAGGTGTGACAAGAAAGACAAGAGAAATTGGGTTTCTGCTTCCCCTTCTCTTCTGCTGCTGCTCTGGTGGCTTCTGCAAGAGCCAGGGCTTGGACAAACGGGAGAACATCAGCAATCAGCCAGGAAAACTCTCTGTGCTTCCTTGGAATGCTGGAGATCCAGAGGGACATGGACAGGTGTTCACACCAACATGGACATCAGTGGTGAATGTGTGGAGAGACAAACCTGTCCTTGCTGGGGTGACACTAAATTGGGGTTTGTCAAAGGGCTGCAGAGCAGGGGCAGCTCCTCTGGGTCTGCCCAAGGATCCTGGGGCAGCAGCACTGCTGGCAGAGGTGGGCACAGCTTTGTGCCACCCTGAGCCTCCTCTCTCTGCATCCCACCCATGGCTGGGCTGTCCTGGGGCAGCAGCACTGATGGGAGAGGTGGGCACAGCTTTGTGCCACCCCTGAGCCCCCTCCCTCTGAATCCCATCCATGGGGGGCTGTCCTGGGGCAGCAGCACTGCTGGCAGAGGTGAGGAGGTGGGCACAGCTTTGTGCCACCCCTGAGCCTCCTCTCTCTGCATCCCACCCATGGCTGGGCTGTCCTGGGGCAGCAGCACAGATGGCAGAGGTGAGGAGGTGGGCACAGCTTTGTGCCACCCCTGAGCCTCCTCTCTCTGCATCCCACCCATGGCTGGGCTGTCCTGGGGCAGCAGCACAGATGGCAGAGGTGGGCATGGCTTTGTGCCACCCCTGAGCCTCCTCTCTCTGCATCCCACCCATGGCTGGGCTGTCCTGGGGCAGCAGCACAGATGGCAGAGGTGGGCATGGCTTTGTGCCACCCCTGAGCCTCCTCTCTCTGCATCCCACCCATGGCTGGGCTGTCCTGGGGCAGCAGAGTGGGCACAGCTTTGTGCCACCCCTGAGCCTCCTCTCTCTGTACCCCATCCATGGGGGGCTGTCCTGGGGCAGCAGCACTGCTGGCAGAGGTGAGGAGGTGGGCATGGCTTTGTGCCACCCCTGAGCCTCCTCTCTCTGCATCCCACCCGTGGCTGGGGTGCCCTGGGGCAGCAGCACTGCTGGCAGAGGTGAGGAGGTGGGCATGGCTTTGTGCCACCCCTGAACCTCCTCCCTCTGTACCCCATCCATGGGGGGCTGTCCTGGGGCAGCAGCACTGCTGGCAGAGGTGGGCACAGCTTTGTGCCACCCCTGAGCCTCCCCAGCCTCTCCCTTTGGCCTCCTGAAGGGTGAGGAGCATCAACGTCCTGTCTCAGTGATCAATAAACCTCCCTCCGTGTCTGAGGCAATCCCTGCCTGGAGGACAAGGCCCATCAGCCTCCCGGAGAGATGGATGTGGGTCTGGAGGAGCTGCCCCGGGTCCTGGATGTGGGTCTGGAGGAGCTGCCCCGGGTCCTGGATGTGGGTCTGGAGGAGCTGCCCCGGGTCCTGGATGTGGGTCTGGAGGAGCTGCCCCGGGTCCTGGATGTGGGTCTGGAGGAGCTGCCCCGGGTCCTGGATGTGGGTCTGGAGGAGCTGCCCCGGGTCCTGGAGCAGCTGCTCAACAACCCCTGCGGGGCTGGGAGGGCACTGACAGCACGGGGGGCTTTGCCTTGCAGGAGACCGAGGAAAGGAGAAAACTTCAGGCATCAGGTTCCTCCTGGGGCTGGAAGGGAAGGGGGACCAGGGCAGCTCTGCTGGGGGGACAGCAGGACAGTCCTGCAGCCCCCCCGGGCAGGGCACTGCCCCTTGGGCTCAGAGGAGCCTCCTGGGCTGGTGGCACTTGGGGACAGCAGGTTCCTGGAGCAGCTTGTCCCCTGCTTGGGTCACAGAACTCCTCCTGCCCTGCTGGGTTCCTGAACCCCCAAAGCAGAATGGCCCTGCTGAGGGTGGTTGGGGGGTCCTCAGAGCTCGCTGTGCCCACAGGGCACTGCCCCTTGTGCCACACCAGTGCTCCTGTTCCTCCCACCCCACGGACCTCCAGCCCTGGAGAGCAGCACCCACCCCCCACACCCCCCCTCACCCCCCAAACCTGCACAGAATAAATGAGTTTCCCCCCCCAGAAACAGAGAACTGGAGGAAATGGAGCACAAACCCTCCCCCAGCAGGTGGCACCGGGACATGATGGCAAAGAAACACAAAATAACTGCGGGGCTGAGGCTGGTTTGCTTTGTTGTTTTTTTTCGGTTTCCCAGAGGGGAAAATGATTCACAAAGCGATTTGGGATGGATGTTTGGAGCCTTGGAGCTGTCCCTGTCCGTGTCCCTGACCCTGTCCCAGTCCATGGCTGGGGGGCTGGAGTGGTGCCCAGTCCTCCCACTCAGCCAGGGGGGGACAACAGCTCTGCTTTGGGGGTTTATTGGGCACATGGAGGCAGCCCAGGCTCCCAGACAGGAGATTTCCCCTCCTTTAAACCCTGCTCAGAGCTGGGCAGGGGGAGCAGAGAGCTTGGAAAGCTGTTCCTGGCCAGGGAATTCCCTTGGGAATGGCTGCCCCCAGAAAATGGGCTGGCAGAGGAGCTGTGGGTGCTCTGAGAGCTCCACAATGAACCCCACCCTGCAATCCGCCATTCCCTTGGAGCTCCAGCCCCTTTCCCAACTTTCCTGCTGTGTTTTCCCCCTTTGAGGAGCCCTGGGAAGCACATCAGGACCTTCTGCAGGGAGTGAGGGGGATGAGGTTACAAACCCTCCCTGGATGGAGTGGAATGTTGGGAATGGAGCTGGTCATTGCCTGAAGGATTCCCTGGGCTCTGCCTGGTGGGACCTGCCTGGTGGGACCTCCCTGGTGGGACCTGCCTGGTGGGCTCTGCCTGTTGGGCTCTGCCTGGTGGGCTCTGCCTGGTGGGACCTCCCTGGTGAGCTCTGCCTGGTGGGACCTCCCTGGTGGGACCTGCCTGGTGGGCTCTGCCTGTTGGGCTCTGCCTGGTGGGCTCTGCCTGGTGGGACCTGCCTGGTGGGCTCTGCCTGGTGGGACCTCCCTGGTGGGATCTCCCTGGTGGGACCTCCCTGGTGGGATCTCCCTGGTGGGACCTGCCTGGTGGGACCTCCCTGGTGGGACCTGCCTGGTGGGCTCTGCCTGGTGGGACCTCCCTGGTGGGCTCTGCCTGGTGGGATCTCCCTGGTGGGACCTGCCTGGTGGGCTCTGCCTGGTGGGACCTCCCTGGTGGGATCTCGCTGGTGGGACCTGCCTGGTGGGCTCTGCCTGGTGGGACCTTCCTGGTGGGAACTCCCTGGTGGGCTCTGCCTGGTGGGATCTCCCTGGTGGGCTCTGCCTGGTGGGCTCTGCCTGGTGGGACCTGCCTGGTGGGCTCTGCCTGGTGGGACCTCCCTGGTGGGACCTTCCTGGTGGGACCTCCCTGGTGGGCTCTGCCTGGTGGGACCTCCCTGGTGGGATCTCCCTGGTGGGACCTGCCTGGTGGGACCTACCTGCCTGGTGGGCTCTGCCTGGTGGGACCTCCCTGGTGGAACCTTCCTGGTGGGACCTCCCTGGTGGGACTTGCCTGGTGGGATCTCCCTGGTGGGCTCTGCCTGGTGGGCTCTGCCTGGTGGGATCTCCCTGGTGGGACCTGCCTGGCTCTGGGTCTTTGGGCCACCAGCTGGAGCCAAAACCTGCTCAGCTTTCCCTCAGCTGCAGCTCAAGGAGTGTTTGTACAACATCAGACACATGGTGGGATTGGGGCATCCTGTGCAGGGGCAAGATTTGATCCTTGGGGGACCCTCCCAGCTCAGGATGTCCCAGGATTTCCAATGGGAGTGGCTTGTTTGGGCTCCCCCTGAAGTGCTGGGTACAAATGTCTGTAAGAAATTGGTCCTTCCTGAGCAATTGTTGCTTTTCCCCCTTGTGCTCCCTTGGCACAAAACCTGGGGTAGGACAGAAGCTGGGAATTAATTGCTCTTAATTGGAACCTCCTGAGTCTCTGCTGGCACTTTGCACCTGGGAAGGCCCAGGAATAGCTGGGCCATGGGAACAAACAGTCTGTGTGCTGGATGCAGCTCTGCCTGGGAAACACCTGGAGAAAGGTGAGTTCTGCAGCTCCCTGGGGGTGGCTCTGCCCCAGGAAGGGGCTCTGCAGTTCCCTGGGGGTGGTTCTGCCTCAGGATGGGGCTCTGCAGTTCCCTGGGGTGGTTCTGCCCCATTCCCTGTTTGTGGTTCTGCCCCAGGAAAGAGCTCTGCAGTTCCCTGGGGGTGGTTCTGCCCCAGGATGGGGCTCTGCAGTTCCCTGGGGGTGGTTCTGCCCCAGGATGGGGCTCTGCAGTTCCCTGGGGTGGTTCTGCCCCATTCCCTGTTTGTGGTTCTGCCCCAGGAAAGAGCTCTGAAGTTCCCTGTTTGTGGTTCTGCCCCAGGATGGGGCTCTGCAGTTCCCTGGGGGTGGTTCTGCCCCAGGAAGGGGCTCTGCAGTTCCCTGGGGGTGGTTCTGCCCCAGGAAGGGGCTCTGCAGTTCCCTGGGGGTGGTTCTGCCCCAGGAAGGGGCTCTGCAGTTCCCTGGTTTTGGTTCTGCCCCAGGAAGGGGCTCTGAAGTTCCCTGGGGGTGGTTCTGCCCCAGGAAGGGGCTCTGCAGTTCCCTGGTTTTGGTTCTGCCCCAGGAAGGGGCTCTGCAGTTCCCTGTTTGTGGTTCTGCCCCAGGAAGGGGCTCTGCAGTTCCCTGGGGGTGGTTCTGCCCCAGGAAGGGGCTTTGCAGTTCCCTGGGATGGTTCTGCCCCAGGAAGGGGCTTTGCAGTTCCCTGGGATGGTTCTGCCCCAGGAAGGGGCTTTGCAGTTCCCTGGGATGGTTCTGCCCCAGGAAGGGGCTTTGCAGTTCCCTGGGATGGTTCTGCCCTATTCCCTGTTTGTGGTTCTGCCCCAGGAAGGGGCTCTGCAGTTCCCTGGGGGTGGTTCTGCCCCTGCTCCTGCCCCTCCTCAGGAATCAGGAGTTGTGAGCAGCAGAACAGGGTTTGGATCCAAGGCTCAAGTGAAGAGGGAGGGGAACAGCCTGGGCTGGGGGCAGAGCAGAGCTGGGCTGGGGAATTGGGCCTCAAACAGGATTTTATTGGGATTTTTCCACTAAAGGAGATGCAGGAGAGTCTCTGCTGGGAAGTCCCTGCTGGAGCAGCACCACCTGCCAGCTGGGTCTGGCCATGGGACATCTGGGCTGGCTTGGGTGGTTCATGGGGCAGGGAAAGCAGCCTGGAAAATTCCAGAAACCAGGTAAAAGTGTGCTCTGCCACCAGGAGTTTGCACTGTGCCAATTAGAGCTGATGGATTGTGTGCCCCAAGCACTGGGAGAAGCCTTTCCTCAGTCCCACACCTGTAAATGTGTTTATTTTCATCTTTTCTCTTCAATCATCTGCAATGACAGGAAGTTTTCCAAGTTAATTGAATTCTTCAGCAGTTTTTGTAGCTATTTTTCCCAGGAATAAAACCCTCCTTCATCTCCCCCATTCCCCTGAAGAGGCAAAGCTTTGAAATGCAGTGGAGTCTGAGGTGGAATTTATTTTATGACAAAATGGAAGATGAAAAGTAAATACCAGGAATAAGTCGTGTGGTTTCCATCTGGAGTCTGAGGGGGGAGAGCTGAGCAGGGGAACGTTTGGGCTGAGCCCTCTGGTGCCTGGAGGGGATGGAAGATTCCAGTGGCTCAGGGCTTGGTGCTGGGCTGTGGGAGGTTTGGGGGGCAAGGCTGGAGCTCCTGCCCTGGGGGATCACCTGGGGGGGTCCTGTGTCCACCTGGGATGGCTTTTGGGGGGAATGGAGATGGGAAAAGCCCCTGTTGGACCTTCTGTACCTTTGGGTGATGTTCCCTTGGCAAAGCTGCCTTTGGTTGTCACCAAATCCTGGGTGGCATTTTTGGGGGGTGTTGGACTCTGGTGAGCCAAGTCTGCTGTCCTGGGTGGGGGAACAAACAAACCCTGACCCTCAGGGAATTAATTCCCCTGGAATACTGGGGTGTCCCCTCTTCCCAGATGGCATCCTGTGCCATCCTCAGGGAAACACCTTCTCATGGCAGAGCTTCAGGGGGTTTGGAGTCACTGAGTTCAGGTTTCTCATGGCAAAACTTCAGGGGGTTTGTGGTCACTGAGTTCAGGTTTCTCATGGCAAACTTCAGGGGGTTTGTGGTCACTGAGTTCAGGTTTCTCATGGCAGAGCTTCAGGGGGTTTGTGGTCACTGAGTTCAGGTTTCTCATGGCAAAGTTCAGGGGATTTGTGGTCACTGAGTTCAGGTTTCTCATGGCAGAGATTCAGGGGGTTTGTGGTCACTCAGCTCAGGGAGGAAGGGAATTTGCTTCCCATGAGCAGTTCCATCCTGTGGCCCCCAAACCATCACCTGCTCTGGGAGAGACCTGTGCAAGTCACTGACATACAGAAAGGGGGTCCTGGAGCTTTCAGAGCTCCACAAAGTGATTCTGGATAAAATGAAAGCCCAGTCGAAGGGAAGCACCAGGGGGGAGGTCTGGGCCTGGTGATCACAGTGGGGTTGGATCAAGGGTTGATGATCTCAGAGGTCTCTTCCAACCCAAGTGAGAAGAGCAACGAGGCTGGAGAAGGGACTGGAGCACAAGTGCTGTGGGGAGAGGCTGAGGGAGCTGGGGGTGTTCAGCCTGGAGAAGAGGAGGCTCAGAGGTGACCTCAGCACTGTCTGGAACTGCCTGAAGGGAAGTTCTGGCCAGCTGGGGGTTGGTCTCTTCTCCCAGGCACTCAGCAATAGGACAAGGGGGCACGATGGGCTCAAGCTCTGCCAGGGGAAATTGAAGTTGGAGAGCAGGAAGAAATTCTTTGCAGAGAGAGTGCTCAGGCATTGGAATGGGCTGCCCAGAGAGGGGGTGGATTCCCCATCCCTGGAGGTTTTTCAGCTGAGCTTGGCCGTGGCACTGAGTGCCATGATCTGGTAAAGGGACTGGAGTTGGCCCAAGGGTTGGACTTGATGATCTCAGAGGGCTTTTCCAACCCAATCCATTCCATCATTCTGTGATTCTATGACAGGCTCTGCCCCCTCCTGTGCAGGGAGAAGTCACTCAGCACCACAGTCCCTTCATGCCCCACCATTTCCCAGCACTCTGGGGTAGTTTGAACCACTCCAGAGTTACAGATAAATTCCTGATGCCTTCAGAAAGTCTTTCTTTCTTCATTCCCTCCCTTGATGTTCCCTGGAAATAAAACTCCAGGGTTAGGACCAGAAAAATAAGAGTGAAATGATTCTGATCATTAATTCCACCCCTGCCATGGCAGGGACACCTCCCACCAGCCCAGGTGGCTCCAAGCCCTGTCCAGCCTGGCCTTGGACACCCCAGGGATCCAGGAGCCAGCCACAGCTGCTCTGGGCAATGGAGAACCTTTCTGACCTTCTCTAGATGTTTAACCCTCAACAATTCCTTTGGCTTTTCCTACACAATGCCCTGAAATCCTTTCCAAGGACATGGAAAGTTCCCCATTTCAAAGCCAGTTCAGCCTCAGTGAGAAAAGCCCTTCCAGACCTGCTGTCCTTGAGGTGGCATTTTCTCCATGACAGAGACCAGCCCAACAAAGCTGGATTTTCTGGTTACCATCTCCCCCCTTCCTCTCTGCCCCTCTCTGCCCTCTGGGGCTTGGCTGACAGTGCTTGAAGAGTTCCCTCTTCCCCCTGGCAGCAGTGCCAGCTTTGGGCAGGAGTCTGGGCAGGAGTCTGGGCAGGAGTCTGGGTCTGGGCAGGAGTCTGGGCAGGAGTCTGGGCAGGAGTCTGGGCAGGGGTCTGGGTCTGGGCAGGAGTCTGGGCAGGAGTCTGGGCAGGAGTCTGGGTCTGGGCAGGAGTCTGGGCAGGAGTCTGGGCAGGGGTCTGGGCAGGGGTCTGGGTAGGGGTCTGGGCAGGAGTTTGGGTTTGGGCAGGAGTCTGGGCAGGAGTCTGGGCAGGAGTCTGGGTCTGGGCAGGAGTCTGGGCAGGAGTCTGGGCAGGAGTCTGAGCAGGAGTTTGGGTTTGGACAGGAGTCTGGGCAGGAGTCTGGGCAGGAGTCTGGGCAGGAGTCTGGGCAGGAGTCTGGGCAGGAGTCTGGGCAGGAGTCTGGGCAGGAGTCTGGGCAGGAGTTTGGGTTTGGGCAGGAGTCTGGGCAGGAGTTTGGGCAGGAGCTTCTCACTGTCCATGTGCTTGTGCAACCTCCTGCTGGTGGCCACAGGCTCCTAATTTCCCCCTGGATTATAAATTTAAAGGAAAATGAGTGAGAGGAAAAATGACTTGAAATGCACTTTAACCCCCAAGGCCATTGTTGCTCCTGATAGATGGAGTTTAATCCGTGTCTGGTTCTTATTTTAGGCCCAGTTTGCTGCCCTTTCTCCTCATAAAGGCAGGAAGGGCTTTATCCCTTGATGTGATTTGGGCAGTGCCTTGGGCTGGAGGCAGGACAGGCACTCTCAGGTTTATTGGATTTTCTGGCTGCATTTTTTGCTTCCCAGGCTGTGCTGTTGTGTCACCCTCTATCCATAAAGGATGGGTGAGAGCTCTGAGAATCCTTCCTGTCCAGCCCTGTGGAGCTCCACAGGTGGGTTGGGATGGAGAAGGATGGAGGGAAAGGTGGGACTGACTCACAGCCCAGCACCTTTGGGCCTGCACAGCTCCAGCCCCCCCAAACTGGGTGAAATCCAGGGATTTTTATGTCCTGTTGCACCATCTCAGCTCAGGGATGGTGGTGGAAATGAATGAAAGGCTGGGAGGTGGAGGGAGGGACAGGATTTGGGAAGTTCTCCCCCAGAAGGAGATGAGAGCTGGGGCTGTGGGTGATCTTGGGCTGCAAGGAGTGGCCAGAGGCTCTTCCTGCCCTTGGCCTTGATTTCCCTGTGCCACAAACCCACAGAAACACACAAAAAAATGTGGATTTGGCTCATGGAACCCCAAAAGAGTTGGGAGGGATCTTGAAGCTCATCCCTTCCCACCCCTGCCATGGACAGGGACACCTCCCACCAGCCCAGGTGGCTCCAAAGCCTGTCCAAGGGTTTTGCAGCATCTCTTGCCCCAGAGCTGCAGGGGCTGTGCCCTGGTTGGCAGCAGGAACCCAAACCCCCCCTGCCCTGGGGGAAATGCAGCAAAGCTGCTCCCCCAAACTCCCCCTGGGCTGCCTGGAGAGGTTGGGGTGGTATGGGAGGAAATAGAATTAATCAGAAATAGATCTGAAGCTGCTCCATTTATTCCAACAAATGTGGGTTGATTTAAAGGAGAAAAAAGGGCTTTGGAAGGGTTGTCTTGTTGAGAAGGGCTGGCCAGATAAACAGCAGCAATTAGTTCTTAATGAGGACAGAGAGTACCAAGAGTTTCCATCTAAACTCACATGTTTGTTTCCCAAGCAAAATCCATTCAGATCAAATAAAACAGAGCAATAAATTAGTCTGTGAGGGATGAAAATACTTTTTATTTCTTGCTGCCAAACTGAGTGAATAATTTCCATCAAAGTCCAACAATACCATGCTTAAAATTAATTTAAATTTTATTTCCCCTCTGATATCTCAGGGGTTTTGTTATTCCTGTTCTGCAGGGGGGGTTGAGGTTGTTCCCTGTGCTGTTGTACAAGTGGGAACTGAGATAGGGACCCCCTGGAGACAAACTGAGTTATTTGGGGCTGGTCCTGCTCCTCTGGGGGCTGTTTGGCTGAGGATCCACCACCCCCAGTTGGGCTTTGCAGTTCCAGGCTGGATGTGCAGCTCAAACCCACTCAGCTGGTTGTTGTGACTGTTCAATGAACTCCTCCAAACGAAGGAATTGCACTGGAATAGAACTTGGGAGAGTCATCCAAATATTTCTCCAAGTTGAGAAGAACTTGGCCTTGTAATAAGATGAAATTGCTCCTTAAGTGCAGCCCAAAATAGCCCAGGTTGTTTTCTGCAGCTTCCCAAGTGCTGCTGAGTGGCCCAAAGGGTCCCATCCAACAAAGGAACTGCCTCAGGCCCCAGGAAAGGCTTTTCCTGAAGGGAAAACTCCGGGAAAATGAGAAAACACCCCAGGAAAGAAAAGGGCTTGGGAAGGAATTCTGTGGGATGGCAATTCAGGGCAGTGGCAACATTAAGGAATGAGAATAATTAATGACCATTAGGGGGTGAATTATGCACGTCTGTAATGAGGGCTGGGTGAGCCTGGGGAAGATGCTGAAGCTCTGAGGAAAGTTGAGGTCCTGCCAGGGCAGGTTGTGGGAGTCAGTGAGGAGAAACCTCTTAATGTCATTGTGGTGCTTCCTCCAGCCCTTAAAGTGGATTTAATTATTGCAAGGGATGGGCTTTGCTCTTTGGAGCACTAAAAATTTAATTTGTTGTCTTCAGCTGTGCAGAAAATAACTGCAAAGTAACTGCACCCAACCAGGGGCTGGGGCTGGAGGAAAAGACACCCAGGGGGGTTGGCAGCAGCAAATGAAACCCATCACAGAAGGGGGGTCTGACTTTGTTTCTGGTGATGGGTTTGGTTTTAGTGTTTCACTGTCTTAGGAAAAAATCAAAACCCAACTGAAAACACCCCAAAGAACCCACCCCTCAAATCCAACAGCTCAGACACTCTGGGTGTGCAGAGTAAACCCCTCCAAGGTCTGGAGAAGGAGCTGCAGTCAAGGCTTGAGCCTCCTTCCTTTATTCAGTCAGAAAGGAGCCACTTCTGGAGCTCTTCCAGCACTGACTTTATTGTTGTGTGGGGGAAAAGTAAAGATTTCCAAAACCAAATTTTCCTTTGAAGGTGTTGGGGGGTTGTTCAAATGTCACCTGAACAGGTTGTTCTTGCTGTCAGGTGGGATTTGGGGCAGGAATTGGTGGCTGAGAGGGTGGGCAGGCCCTGGCACAGGTTGGGCAGAGAAGCTGTGGCTGCCCCTGGATCCCTGGGAGTGTCCAAGGCCAGGTTGGAGCCAGCTGGGCTGGTGGGAGGTGTCCCTGCCTATGGCAGGGGTGGCACTGGGTGGGCTTTGAGGTCCCTGCAACGCAAACTTTCTGGGATTGTATGAAATCAATCCATGGGTTTACCCCTGTAAAATCTGAGTCCCACGGGCATTCCCTGCCCTATTTTGGTTCTAAATTACAGCCTGACCATGGGAATCATTATCCATGAGCAGGTCAAGGAGCTCTGAGTGATGCCTCAAACATGGATCAGAATCAGTCCCTCTGGAGAAGGACTTGGGACAAGGGATGGAGGGACAGGACACAGGGAATGGCTTCCCACTGCAGAGGGCAGGGCTGGGGGGGGTATTGGGAAGGAATTGGTGGCTGGGAGGGTGGGCAGGCCCTGGCACAGGTTGGGCAGAGCAGCTGTGGCTGCCCCTGGATCCCTGGGAGTGTCCAAGGCCAGGCTGGAGCACCCTGGGCTGGTGGGAGGTGTCCCTGCCCATGGCAGGGGTGGCACTGGAGCATCTTTAAGGAATGTCCCTTCCAACCCAACCCAGTGTGGGATTGTGATTCTGTGTAAGGCTCACAGAACAGCAGGGCTGGATGGGATACTGGGGAGAAATTCCTGCTGGGAGGGTGGGCAGGCCCTGGCACAGGTTGGGCAGAGAAGCTGTGGCTGCCCCTGGATCTCTGGGAGTGTCCAAGGCCAGGCTGGAGCCACCTGGGCTGGTGGGAGGTGTCCCTGCCCATGGGATGGGATTTAAAGCCCCTTCCAGCCAAACCATTCTGGGATTCTCTGTGGATTGTGCAGGACTCCAACCAGCCCTAACTTTGGAAGCTGAAATATTTTCCTCTCACTTATGGGGGGATTTGAAAAATGGGATTAAAAAAGACAAAAACACCCAGCCAAGGTTTGAGAATTTGGTGAATGCCTCTTGTTTATAACGTGGGGAGATGTTGCTGTGCTGGTTTAGGCAGGAGGAGGAGCAGGGAAAGCAGAGTGGGGGTTGAGGGGACACGTGGGAAAGGGTTGGTCTTCTCCCAGTGTTTTGGAAAATGCACATATTGACAAGCTGGGTTAGGCCAGACGTGATGTCAGGGCCAGCTCTGGAGCCCTTCCCAGGCAGGAGCTGATCCCACCCCGGGCTGGGGACTCCACCAGTGCCCTGGGCAGCCTGTTCAGTGCCTGGCACCTTCCTGGGCAGGGATTTTTCCCAATATCCAACCTCAGCCTCCCCTGATAGGACTCAAGGCTGTTTTCTCCTGTCCAGAGATGTGGAGAACAATGGGGTGGTTTCCCCCCTTTCCTCCTCTGCTCTTTATAAATTATTTTCTCCAGATGAACCTTTTTATCCACAAAGGGCTGCACCTGCAGCTGCTTCTGTAGATGTTTCTTGCAAACCTCCTTTCCCTCTTCCCCTTGGCTTTCTCTGTACAAGGTGGCACTCAGTGTATTGTGCTTTCTGCAGGAAAACCCTTGAGGAGCTGGGCTTGGCCTGAGCCCAGCCTTGCATTAGGTGAAAAGCCCTGGGGAGATGGGGCAGAGCAGCCCTGACCTCCTGGAGAGCCACATCCACCTGCCAGGCCCAGCCCGGGGGAGCATCTGCTGAGAGGGGCAGTGCCAGCTGGGAAATGGCTCCGTGGCACTCACCAGGTCTGGCCCTTAAGTGCCCCTGAGGAGCTGAGCCAGGAGGTCGGGGCTGAGCAGCCTTTGCAGAGTCACCCCAGGCTGGGCACGGGTGGGCTCTGCCCTGGGCTGGGCTTTGGGCTCCCGGTGGGGGGCAGAAATGCCCCAGAAATGCCCCAGAAATGCCCTGGCACTGGATTGCAGCAGGACAGTGCTCAGGGGTAAAGTGCCTTGGTAAAGCAAGAGTCATGCTGGGAATGGCAGGGATGTGCTGGGAATGGCAGGGATGTGCTGGGAATGTCAGGGATGTGCTGGGAATGCCAGGGATGCCGCTGGGAATGGCAGGGGTGCTGCTGGGAATGGCAGGGATGTGCTGGGAATGCCAGGAGTGCTGGGAATAGCAGGAATGCTGCTGGGAATGCCAGGGATGCCGCTGGGAATGTCAGGGAAGCCGCTGGGAATGTCAGGGAAGCCGCTGGGAATGTCAGGGAAGCCGCTGGGAATGGCAGGGAAGCCGCTGGGAATGGCAGGGAAGCCGCTGGGAATGGCAGGGATGTGCTGGGAATGGCAGGGAAGCTGCTGGGAATGGCAGGGGTGCTGCTGGGAATGGCAGGGATGTGCTGGGAATGTCAGGAATGCCGCTGGGAATGGCAGGGATGTGCTGGGAATGTCAGGAATGCCGCTGGGAATGGCAGGGATGCCGCTGGGAATGGCAGGGATGCCGCTGGGAACGGCAGGGATGTGCTGGGAACGGCAGGGATGTGCTGGGAATGCCAGGGACACTGCTGGGAATGCCAGGGATGTGCTGGGAACGCCAGGGATGTGCTGGGAACGCCAGGGATGTGCTGGGAATCATCAGGGGCACAGACTGGTCAGGAACTGGTGATTTCCACCATGTTTTGTCCATTAAAATGTGCTCAAAAAGCAGCAAGAGCTGAAGCCCCACCAGGACAGCACCTGCCAGGAAACGATATTGGGGGTTTGTTGGGCTGTTTGGGGGTGACTTTGGTTGGCTGGTTTGGGTTTTGTTTGGGTTTTTTTTTTGAAGAAGCAGCTCAGCAAAGCAGAAGTTGTGGAAAGGGCAGTTCTGTAATGCCAGAACTCCACTCCAGAATGTTTTCTAAAGAAACAAATAACTTCCAACTCTCTTGAACAACCACAGTGAGCTCTTCACACTTTAATGAGACCAAGACTGGACTTCTGCAGTCACTGAAGGATGAACAGAAGCTGCTCCTTCACACTCACTGTGACCACACATTTCCTGTCTTCCATCTCTTTGCTCACTCTGTTTTCCAACTCATAAGTTTCCTTTCAATGGGAAAATAAGATTTTTGAATGATCTCAAAGCTCTTTCAAAAGTGCAAACCACGGGGTGGGCAGGCCCTGGCACAGGTTGGCCAGAGCAGCTGTGGCTGCTCCTGGATCCATCCCTGGGAGTGTCCAAGGCCAGGCTGGAGCACCCTGGGTTGGTGGGAGGTGTCCCTGCCCATGGCAGGGGGTGGGACTGGGTGGGCTCTGAGGTCCCTTCCCACCCAAACCATCCCAGGACCCCCTGGGTCTGGGCCAGGGATGCTCCAGGAGGTCCCTCACGAGATTCGTTTGGGTTTTGTGTTAATTGGCAGATGAGAAATGGCTGTCCCTGCTGGGCCTCCTCTGGAGTGGAGATTCATCAATTCAAGGCACAAACAGACCAATTAAAAATCAATGGCTTTGCAGCTATTAGAGGGCAAAATTTCATTAATGTTAATAACTGAGGAAATGAGGGAACTAATCAAGCCCAGTGATCTCCAGGAGAAGCCACCTCGGGCTCTGTGTGTGCCACGACTCCAGGGATGGTGCCACGACTCCAGGGATGGTGCCATGTCCCCAGGAATGGTACCAGGGCCCCCAGGGTTGGTGCCATGGCCTCAGAGATGGTTCCACAACCCAGGGATGGTGCCATGGCCCCAGAGACGGTGCCACAACCCCACAGACAGAGCCACAGCCCCCAGGGACAGTGTTGTGACCTCAGGGACGGTGCCACAGCCCGAGGGATGGTGTCACAGCCCCAGGGATGGTACCAGGGCCCCAGGGATGGTGCCACAACCCCCAGGGATGGTGCCACAGCCCCAGGGACGGTGTTGTGGCCTCAGGGATGGTGTCACAGCCCCAGGGATGGTGCCAAACCCTTGGAATGAGTTACTGGATATTAGGGTGTAACTGAGGGCCATGGTGAGGGTTGGCCTCCAGGGATGGTGCCACGGCCTCCAGGGATGGTGCCAGGGCCTCCAGGGATGGTGCCAAGCCTCTGGAATGAGTTATTGGAGATTAGGGTGTTAATGGAGGGCCATGGTGAGGGTTGGAAATCAGGCTGGTCCCTGATGTCTCACTGCTGTGCTTGGCAATAGCACAGAATCCCAGGATCTCTGAGGTTGGCAAAGCCCTCCCAGCCCCTGGAGCCCACCCTGTGCCCAATGCCCTCCTTAGCAAAGCCCTCCCAGCCCCTGGAGCCCACCCTGTGCCTGATGCCCACCTTGGCAAAGCCCTCCCAGCCCACGGAGCCCATCCTGTGCCCGATGCCCACCTTGGCAAAGCCCTTCCAGCCCTTGGAGCCCACCCTGTGCCCGATGCCCACCTTGGAAAAGCCCTCCCAGCCCCTGGAGCCCATCCTGTGCCCAATGCCCACCTTGGCAAAGCCCTCCCAGCCCACGGAGCCCATCCTGTGCCCGATGCCCACCTTGGCAAAGCCCTCCCAGCCCATGGAGCCCACCCTGTGCCCGATGCCCACCTTGGCAAAGCCCTCCCAGCCCCTGGAGCCCACCCTGTGCCCGATGCCCACCCTGTCCCCCAGCCCAGGGCACTGAGTGCCCCAGCCAGTCGTGCCCCTGTCCCTGCAGGAGCAGTGGGAGCAGCGTGTGCCCCAGGGCTGGCAGAGCAGAGCTGCTGGTCCTGGCTCTGCTCTCTGTGCCTGCAGAGATTTATGGTGCCCATCACAGCAGCTCTCAGGCACTCTCAGCGTTGGGAAATCGCTTCAGTAGCTCTTGGCTTTGGGTTGAGAGCCAGGAGCTGGTTGTCCCAAGGCACCACGTGAGGTCCTGAGAGATGAGAACCACCCTCCCCCCCACACCCAGCTCTTCCAGTCTTTTCCTTCTCCCTGCAGGTCCAACAGGAGCTTGGGAGCTACTGGAAGTCTTTGCAGAGCATCCTGATTGCCTGGAAAAGGGGAGTTTTCTGGGTGTGCTGCCACCAATCTGTCTGTTTGCTGCAGCCAGGGGTTCTTTGAATCCCTGAGGAATTCCATGAGGGCACCACAGACCTGCTCCCTGCCCTGCTCCATTCCACCTCCCCTGGTGAGACCAGGAGGAAAGGCTGGAGTGGTGCCCCACAGGGTCCTCCTCATCCCTCCAAAGCCCAGGGCTCGTTTGCCCAGTGCTGAGGTGCCACAGCCAGAGCAGTGAGCCCAAAAATACAAGGAATGACAAGAAATGAGGAAAAGGAAATCGAGGTCTGAATGTTCAGGATGGGTTTGTGAGCCAAACTCAGCTCTCAGAGTGCTGGGGAGGCCAATGGGACGAGTTAATGTAAATTCTGTTGTGGTTTGCTGTTAATTTATATGCAAATATTCCATTTAGTGCTTTTTAGGGCTCCTGAGAAGCTTCCAGGGAGCCCCTGGGACTCAGGAATGCTCCCAGGGCTGTAGTAAACCACGGAATGCTTTGAGTTGGAAAAGCTCTCTGAGGTCATCATGGCCAACCATCCCCTGGCACTGCCAAGGCCACCACCAACCCATGTCCCCAAGTGTCACATCAACATAGACTTCAAATCCCTCCAGGGCTGGGGACTCCACCCTGTGCCAGGCCTGGACAACCCTTTCCAGGAAGGAATTTCCCTGATATCCAACCTGATAAACATCCCTTGGTGCAACTCCATTTCCCTGGATGTGTCCCTGTGATGTGCAGTCAATGAGGGTGTGATTTCCCTTGGGCTGATCCTCATGGACCAGGCCCCAACATTTGCTGTCACTGGGCAGGAAGGCCAAGGCTTTGCACAGTGACAATTGCCAGGGAAACCACCGAGCTGTTTCCACGGCTGGAATTGCCCTTTTCCCTTTGTGTGGCCGTTGGAGAAGTGTCTGAGCAAGGCACAGAAACTCTGCCAGTCTCACTGCATTGCCTGGCAGAGCCTCCAGCACCTTGTGGCACTTTATCCTGGAGTTTCTGCCACCCTTGTGGAGCTGCTGGGGTTCATTTCTGACAATAAGACACGATGGAAAACCACAAATTCAAGAATTGTTTGTCTTCAGAGTGTTCTCCAGCCAGCTCAGCTTTTCTTCTTTAGAGTATTTTAAGGGAGGTCACTCTGAAGAGTTTCCAGGGCTTGAAAGATTTTACCAAATGAAGCAGATTCCTGAAAACAATTGGATTTTACTCAAAAATCAGTGTTATTTCTGGCAAAGCAGATTCCTGAGCCTGACAGGATGTTTAAATGAGTTGTGGTGGGAAAACATAAACACTTGTCATGGTCAACCCCAGGTGGCCTGACTTTCCTTGGATATCTGTTATATCTGGCCATCCTGAATTTTCCATAAGAATATTCTGCTGGAATTTTCCAGACCTAAAGGCTGAGGAAAACTGGAGGAGTGTTAATGGAACCACTTTTTAAAGGGGAGAAAATGGGCCCAAGAGTTTGGCTGATGGGCTTTCCCCCCACAGGGAAATTTCTGGCATCTTTTTGGGTGAGGAGCAGCCCCAAAGGTCATTCCAAATTTTAAATTTAGCAGCAGGGAGGGCAGGGCTGGGTTATTGGCCTGGCAGGACAAGCTGCTGCTGGAAACCTCTGGGTTACTGAAAGTTTTCCCTCCCTCATCTGTGCTCACCAGTCTGGATCTCAAAACTCCCCAAACTGGCACAAGTCCCTGCTCTCCCCTGTCTCACTTCTGCCAGTGTTTGGAGAAGCCCTCCCAAGGTTTTAGGACTTTGGTGGGGTTCCAGTTCTCTCCTCTGGCAGAGCAGGAGCAGAATCACAGAGTGGGGGCAGAAATCCTGGTCTGGTCCAGCACGAGGCAGTTTTTAAGAGCAAGTCAAGATTGGGCTCCATGACTGTCCCTTGGGGTCAGGGGTCGGTGGTGACCACGGTGGTGTTGGGGTCACAGATGGGCTCGGTGACCTCAGAGGGCCTTTCCAACCTTGAGCATTCCATGATTTCTCTGGGGATTTGCAGGATGCTCTTGACATTTTATGGGAAGACTGAATTGGTGTCCAGCCTTTCCTGAAGGGACCTTGGAGATAGTGATGTAGCTGGGAGGAAGAGGAGGAGGAGGAGGAAGGCAGGGATGGTCCTGCCCCATCCCTGAACCACAGCTGGGGCTGCAGGAGGAACAGGGGAACCCACCCTTAGTGGGAAGTCCTACCTGGTGAGCACACACGGGGAGGAGACGCGTGACCCGAAGTTAAACCAAAGCCAACCTGAGCCTGAAATCAGCCCCGGGCATGGGCTGGTCCTCTCTGCCCCCAGAGCCAACCTGAGCCTGAAATCAGCCCCGGGCATGGGCTGGCCCTCTCTGCCCCCAGAGCCAACCTGAGCCTAAAGCCAACCCTGGGCACAGGCTGGCCCTCTCTGCCCTCCAAGCCAGGCTTGGGGTGGATCTGCTGGGGGTTCCCAGGGGTCTCAGCTCCCTGACCCCAAGCTGGAGCCCTGATCCCGGAGGCAGCTGTGTGCCCATGCCCATTCCCATGCCCATTCCTGTGCTCATTCCCATGCCCATTCCTGTGCCCATTCCCATGCTCATTCCTGTACCCATGCCCATGCCCATTCCTGTGCTCATTCCCGTTCCCATGCCTGTGCCCATTCCCGTGCCCATTCCCATTCCAGTGTCCATGTCTGTGCCCATGCCTCTGTTCATGCCCGTGTCCATGCCCGTGCCCCCATTCTCCTGCCCATTCCCAAGCCCATGCCCATTCCAGTGCCCATGCCCGTGTCCATTCCCGTGCCCATTCCTGTGCCCGTGTCCCTGTCCCTGCCCATGCCCCTTTCCCTGTCCCTGTCCCTGCCCCTTTCCCTGCCCCTGCCCGTGTCCCTGCCCATGCCCATGCCCCTTTCCCTGCCCCTTTCCCTGCCCATGCCCATTCCCTGCCCCTTTCCCTGCCCCTTTCCCTGCCCCTGCCCCTGCCCGGGGGGCTCCAGCCGAGCGCTGCCCGGAGGCGCCGGGGCTGGCTCTGCTTCTGCTGCTCTTCAGATCTCTCCTTCCTCACCCCCGTGTCTGCCCACGTGCTAATGAGCTGCTGATCGGGGAGTTTTAATTGAGCCCGTAATGGGCTTTCCGAGGGGGTTTGCGGCGGGGCTCTAATTCCGGCTAATTAGCACGGGCAGCCTGGCCAGCCTGTGCCAGCCCCGATACCATCTCCATTCTCCTCTCCCCGCTCATCCCCTCGCCCGAGCTTTTCTTCCCCGCTCCGTCCTGGCCGTGCCCAATTCTCCTGAAACAAACACTCCACCCCCACTGATCAGGCAGTGAAAGGCCTGAGAAATTACATTATTTGCAGCCAAAAGCCTCCGAAAGCTCAGATTGGCTCCTTCTCTCCCCCGGAGAATGGACAATAGAGGATTTTCATATTGTTCATTTTTCTTCTGTCATAAGACCCTTCATCTTTTATTTTCCTTCTCCGTATCCCAGACAGTTTCTAATCCTCTCCTGGAGGCTGAACCACAGCAGGTTATTTTTCAGTTTCAAACGAGACAGGGCTAAGCCCTCCTGTGTGCTGCAAACCAGGTTGTCTTCCTTCCCTTTCTGCTCCAGCTCATCCCCACAGGAGCCACAGAGATCCAGGTGGCATCTCTGGGAACTGGGGCAAAATACCTGGCACTGACCACTGTGGGCATCCAGGGCCCGTTTCCTGGCAGTGGTGCCCTTGTATTCCAAAACCAAACTAAGTGCCCATTAAAACTGTCTAAAAAGGGAGTGCAGAGAGGAGCCCCCTTTCCATGGGGAGGGGATCACTGGGGGCATTTGTGAGGGCACAATCAATCCATGGAAGCACCACCAGGTTCCTTCATTCCTTCTCAGCCTGCATGTGGAATTTTCGGAGAAGGATTCAAGCCAAAGTGTGACTGAAATACAGGGAATATTAATTAGTACTTATTGGCTATTTGAAGCACAGAAAATACAATTATTGCTCCCCATCCCTGGGAGTGTCCCAGGCCAGGCTGGACAGGGCTTGGAGCAACCTGGCATAGCAGAAGGTGCCCCTGCCCATGGGACAGATGAGCTTTGAGTCCTTCCCAACCCAACCCATTCCCTGATTCCATGCCCAGCTCTGCCTTTGCTGGGCCCAAGGACACCCTGCTCTGAAGATGCTGCTGTGGGACAAGCCTTGTCCCCTTCCAGCCAGAGCAGGGCTGGTTGTGGTGACCACACTGGGGCAGAGGGTTCTCACGGGGAAGCTCTCCCAGCCCACTGAGCCACCCAGCCCAGCCCCACATCCACAGCCAGGCAGGCTCAGTCCAGCTGCTCCGGGGTGGCTGCTCAGGGAATTCAGGGTTTAATTTGCAGTGTCAGCTCCAGTGACAGCTTCATCTGCCACGTTATGAATTGGCTGCAGCAGCTTCACCTGCCAAAATGTTGTATGGCCTGAGTGTCTGACTCTTCTAAATATTTAAACCAACTAAATGAATGTGGGATTGTTTTTTTTCCCTCTCACGAAGCTACAAAACTCAATTTCTTTTAAGTTTAATTGGCTTTGTGAGTTGCTCCTTGTTCTCCCATCCTGGTGACAGCCCCTTCAGAGAGGAGCAGCCCTGGCTCTGAGTGGGGGCTTTGTCCTCTCTCTCTCCCTGCTTCTCTCCCACCCCCTGTGGGCTCCTGAATTAGAAGGAATGAAAAGGAGATGCAGAGACATCTCGTTTGTCAGTGGAAGCACAAAGCCCTCAGGGAATGAATTGTCCCTGTTGCTCTGCCCTGGCTTTTGGAAGGAGAACAACAAAACTCAGAGACACCAGCAGAGGTGGAACCATTTCTGTGGCACAGTGTCCATCCTGGCACAGCAATATGGCCCAGCTGGCTGTGCTGCCACCCAGAGCACCCCTTGGGCAGGACCAGGAGATGGGCAGGAGCTGCTGGAAGGGGCTTTTCTCCCCTTGCAATCCCTCCCAGGGGAAGGGGCTTTGGAGCCTGACTGAGGGAGAGAACAGCTCTGCATTCCTCCCTTCCATGAACCCTCAGCCTCTCCCAGTGCCAGTGGGACTTCAGGGCACTTCTTGCTCCTTGGGAAGTCTTTGGAGTCACTCAGAATTCAGAGTTAAAGGATATTTCACTTACTGATTTTTCCCTCAGCCCCATTCCCTGTTTGCATCCCACTCTTTGCACCTTCATCTTCATCCTGAAAGAAACTGGTCCCTCAGCACTCAAAGTGACCCTCAGGGTCCCTCAGGGGACTTTCTGCTCGTGCTGTGGGATGCATAAAGTCATGGAATTATGGAATTATTTAGGTTGGAAAAACCCTCAGAGCTCATCGAGTCCAACCATCCCCTGGGCAATGCCAGGGCCACCCCTGCCCCGTGTCCCTGAGTGCCACATCCACAGGGCTTTGAAACCCCTCCAGGGCTGGACAACCCAGGACTTCCCTGTGGCTCTGTAAGTTCTGGGAGTTTAAATGCCCAGAATTTACTTTTTATTTTTATTTTTTAATTTATTTTATTTTTATTTTTATTTTTTTATTTTTATTTTACTTTAATTTTTATTTTTATTTTTTATTTTTTATTTTTATTTTACTTTATTTTTATTTTATTTTTATTTATTTTTATTTTTATTTTATTTTTATTTATTTTTATTTTTATTTATTTTTATTTTTATTTTATTTTTATTTATTTTTATTTTTATTTTATTTTAATTTTTATTTATTTTTATTTATTTTATTTTTATTTATTTTAATTTTTATTTTTAATTTTTATTTTTATTTACTTTTTACATTTATAGCTTTTATTATTTTTTATTCTTTTTACCTGTCAAGCAGCAGAAGCACCAATGAACATCTTCAGCTGCTCAGGTCAGGTTCCAGACAGTGCTGAGGTCACCTCTGAGCCTCCTCTTCTCCAGGCTGAACACCCCCAGCTCCCTCAGCCTCTCCCCACAGCACTTGTGCTCCAGTCCCTTCTCCAGCCTCGTTGCTCTTCTCAGTTGGGTTGGAAGAGACCTCTGAGATCATCAACCCTTGATCCAACCCCACTGGGATCACCAGCCCAGGGCACAGAGTGATCACAGTGGGGTTGGATCAAGACATGGTGGATTCTCTGCCCCTGGAGGTGTTTCAGAGGACACTCAGTGCCACATCCAGTCCCTTCTCCAGCCCCTCAATCTCTTTCCTCAACTGAGGGGCCCAGAACTGAACACAACACTCAAGGTGTGGCCTCCCCAAGGCAGAGTCCAGGGGAAGGGTCACTGCCCTGGGCCTGCTGGCCACGCTAGTTTGGATCCAGGCCAGGATCCCCTTGGCCTTCTTGGCCACCTGGGCACACTGGTGGCTCCTGTTGAGCTCCCTGTCCCTCAGTCCCCCCAGGTCCCTCTGCCTGGCTGCTCTCCAGCCACTCTGTGCCCAGCCTGGAGCGCTGCAGGGCTTGGGGTGGCCAAAGGGCAGGACCTGCACTTGGCCTTGTTGAACCTCATCCCATTGGAATCAGCCCATCCCTCCTGCCTGTCCAGGTCCCTCTGCAGAGCCCTCCTGCCTGTCCAGCTCCCTCTGCAGAGCCCTCCTGCCTGTCCAGCTCCCTCTGCAGAGCCCTCCTGCCTGTCCAGGTCCCTCTGCAGAGCCCTCCTGCCTGTCCAGCTCCCTCTGCAGAGCCCTCCTGCCTGTCCAGGTCCCTCTGCAGAGCCCTCCTGCCTGTCCAGCTCCCTCTGCAGAGCCCTCCTGCCTGTCCAGCTCCCTCTGCAGAGCCCTCCTGCCTGTCCAGGTCCCTCTGCAGAGCCCTCCTGCCTGTCCAGCTCCCTCTGCAGAGCCCTCCTGCCTGTCCAGGTCCCTCTGCAGAGCCCTCCTGCCTGTCCAGCTCCCTCTGCAGAGCCCTCCTGCCTGTCCAGCTCCCTCTGCAGAGCCCTCCTGCCTTTCAAAACATTGCTCAGTGTTTTTATCCTGCTCAGGCAGAGGGAAGTTCAAGGTGCTCCTCTGGTCACCCCATAAATTTGGGTGGAAAAAGCAACACAGAGTTATTAAAAAAAAGAGCCAAAATAAAGCTTTTTATGCCCTGCTGGTTCTGGGGGCTCCATATGGTGTTATTAGCAAAGAAAGAGCAAAAAATCCCTGATAATTTAATTCATGAGCTCTTCATTAGGGCTAAAATTGCCAAAGGGAGGGAAGAAATGGCAGGAATTTTTGGGAGTCTGTACTTGGGAGCATCTCTTGGAACTGCCACGAGCATCAGCCGGATGGTTTTCTGGGGACTGAGCCACAAAAAGTGGGTTTTTAAAGCTGCTCTTGGTAAAAATTGGGGTTCTGTTAATGGCAATCCAAAATTCCAGAGGGAAGGGAGTGGGAATCCTGGAGCAGGGATGTGGGCAGACCCTGGGATCACCAGGGGCACCCACAGCCCCCCACCAGGGGCACCCACAGCCCCCCACCAGGGGCATCCACAGCCCCCACCAGGGGCACCCACAGCCCCCACCAGGGGCATCCACAGCCCTCCCCAATGGGCACCCACAGCCCCCACCAGGGGCACCCACAGCCCCCCACCAGGGGCACCCACAGCCCCCACCAGGGGCACCCACAGCCCCCCACCAGGGGCATCCACAGCCCCCCACCAGGGGCACACACAGTCCCCACAATGGGCACCCACAGCCCCCCACCATGGGCACACACAGCCCCTCACCAGGGGCACCCACAGCCCCCCACCAGGGGCACCCACAGCCCCTCACCAGGGGCATCCACAGTCCCCACAATGGGCATCCACAACCCCCCACCTGGGGCACCCACAGCCCTCACCAGGGGTACCCACAGCCTCCCACCAGGGGCACCCACAGTCCCCACAATGGGCATCCACAGCCCCCCACCAGGGGCACCCACAGCCCCCACCAGGGGCACCCACAGCCCCCACCAGGGGCATCCACAGTCCCCACAATGGGCACCCACAGCCCTCACCAGGGGCACCCACAGCCCCCCACCAGGGGCACCCACAGCCCTCACCAGGGGCACCCACAGCCCCCCACCAGGGGCACCCACAGCCCTCACCAGGGGCACCCACAGCCCCCCACCAGGGGCACCCACAGCCCTCACCAGGGGCACCCACAGCCCCCCACCAGGGGCACCCACAGCCCCCACCAGGGGCATCCACAGCCCTCACCAGGGGCACCCACAGCCCCCCACCTGAGGCACCCACAGCCCTCACCAGGGGCACCCACAGCCCCCCACCTGAGGCACCCACAGCCCCCACCAGGGGCACCCACAGCCCCCCACCAGGGACTTCCACAGCCCTCACCAGGGGCACCCACAGCCGTCACCAGGGGCACCCACAGCCCCCATCAGGAGGTGCCAGGGCATTAGTTCTGTCAGGCTTGATTTGGCCTTTTGACATAAACCCTTCAAGAATAAAGGAAGAAACGCAGTCCTGGCTGGGGACTCGGTGCCCCCAGAGCTGCTGGGTGCCCCTGGCACCCCCTGGCACCCCGGCTGGCTCTCTGCCGCCGGGCTATCGATCGTGCCCGCGCTGGGGAAGGGCAGACACATCATTTCCAGCCTGATCCCGAGCGCTGGGGGGGATCGATGGCAGTTCGCACTTTCCACCGCTGGTGTGTTGCTAAACCCTCCCCCGTCAGGCAATCAGGGCACGGAGAGAGGAACAAAAGGGGCTGTTTCCAGAGGCTGAGCCGCGGTGCCACCCTGGGTGGGCGGGGAGTGGCTGTGCCCATCGCGGGGCTGCGAATTAAAGCTAAAACAGTGCCCTGATACAATCGAGTGCCCCAAACGCTGCCAGCCCTCAGCTGGCAAATGCCAGGAGGTCAATAATTGGCACAAATCTGGTAGAAGTGATTTTCCAGCCTAACTTCACACTTGCCATGGTTGAGTTGGACTCCCACAGGCACAGCCCGTGCCACGGGCAGTGCCCACCAGCTCTGAGGGCGAGGTAGGAAATATGGAATTGTGGTTTTCTTCCTTGATCCATCTTTGTTTGACTGAGGAGAGTCACCGGAGTGAGGTGGGACTCTGATTTCTCCTCTGAGGGGGACAAATGGGGGCTGTTTTGGTCAAAGTATTTAGTGAGGAGGTGAAGTCTTGCCCAGCACCCAGATGTGGGTGTGCCCAGGTGGGCACAGGGCAGTGGCCCCTGGGCTGTGCCAGCCCCAGTGTGTCACAGCCCAGGGCAGTGCCCGTCCCTGCCCTGGCACTGCTGGGGCACCTCCAGTGCTGGGGCAGCTCTGGCCCCTCAGCCAGGAGGGACACGGAGGGGCTGGAGGTGCCCAGGGCAGGGAGTGGAGCTGGGAAGGGGCTGGAGCAGCAGCTGAGGGAGCTGGGGGGGCTCAGCTGGAGCAAAGGAGGCTCAGGGGGCACCTTCTGGCTCTGCAATCCCTGCCAGGAGGGGGGAGCCGGGACAGGGGGTCGGGCTGTGCCCCAGGGCACAGGGACAGGAGGGGAGGGCACGGCCTCAGGCTGGGCCAGGGCAGGGCAGGGGGCACAGAGCAGGAATTGCTGCATGGAAAGGTGGGCAGGCCCTGGCACAGTGCTCAGGGCAGGGCAGGGGGCACAGAGCAGGAATTGTGGCATGGAAAGGGCTGTCAGGCGCTGGCACAGTGCCCATGGCAGGGGGCACAGAGCAGGAATTGCTGCATGGAAAGGTGGGCAGGCCCTGGCAGGAGCTGCCCAGGGCAGGGCAGGGGACACAGAGCAGGAATTGTGGCATGGAAAGGGCTGTCAGGCACTGGCACAGTGCCCAGGGCAGGGCAGGGGGCACAGAGCAGGAATTGCTGCATGGAAAGGGTGGTGCGCCCTTGCAGGGCAGGGGTGGATCCCAGTCCCTGGAAGTGCTCAAACCCTGTGGATGTGGCACCTGAGGCCACGGGGCAGTGGGGACCAGGGTGGTGGTGCTGGTTGATGGTTGGACTTGATGACCTAAAGGATTTTTCCAGCCTTGAGGATTCCACAATTCCACACTGAGTGTCCCAGTCCCCCGGGATGTCCCACCCCTCTTGTCCCTTTCCCAAAGCTGTTCCCTGCCCTGCTGAGCCTCTGCCTTTAACCAAACCCACTGCACAACTTCAACCAACCCACAGCACACTGGAGCTCCCTGGGAGCCTTTAGCTCTTATTATAGCACAAGTTAATCATTTTTCCCCCAAAGCCTCCTTTTAATTAATGTGTGTATTTTCATTTTCTGTCCCAGCTCTGATGAATGGGAGGTGTCATCAACTACCACCTGCTGGGCTCCATTTGCCAACAACTCTGTATTTTCTCCCAAGGTAATTCATTTCTCACTCAAAGAGCATCCCGTGGATTTGCTTTGTTCAGGCTCAGAGTGTTATTTGTGTATAAAAAAGTCGTGGTGTGGTGTTTGAACAGGGGAAAAGGGATCTGAAGTGTGCAAAGCACAGAACTGAGGTGAGGTGTGGTTTCCTCTCTGCTGATATTCCAAGCAGTTTTGCCACCAGGGAAAACCAGAGATGTGGAATTAGGGATTATTTGTGGATTGGTACAAGAGGAAGGGAGGTCTGTGAGCCCACAGGGCACTTCTCTGCCAGGGAATGAGTCAGCCCAACATTTGTGACCTTTCTAAGGATGTGACACCAGGGGGTGGTTTGTCTGTGCTGGCAGCATGGGCTCAGCTGGGGGAAGAGCTCCAGGTGGTCTCAGGGGTCTCCTCCATCTCCCACAGCTGCTCTTCAGCAGCTCAGAGTCTGCCAAAGGGAAGGGGAGTTGTGGCTTTGGTCACCCATGGGGGGTTTAGTGAAACTGAGTCATGGAATCCCAGGATGGTTTGGGGTGGAAAGGACATTGAGGGTCACCCAGTGCCACCCCTGCCATGGGCAGGGACACCTCCCACCAGCCCAGGTGGCTCCAGCCTGGCCTTGGACACTCCCAGGGATGGATCCAGGGGCAGCCACAGCTTCTCTGCCCAACCTGTGCCAGGGCCTGCCCACCCTCCCAGCCACCAATTCCTTCCCAATATCCCATCTATTCCCAATATCCCATTCCCTGTGTCCTGTCCCTCCATCCCTTGTGGCAGCTCCATCACTCCCCCTTCCCAAATTCCCTGAGGAGCAGCAGGATTTGAGCCCTGTCCCCTGTCCCACAGCCAGGGTGGGTCTGCAGGGGAGGGAATTCAGAAAATCGGCTCCTTTCCTCCATTCCCTGAAACTACCCAGTGGAATTCAGCTGGTTCTCTTTTCCTAATAACTTCTGAGTGGTTTTCAGGTGGAATTAATATTTGCAGCCTGATTGGCACGTGGCATTCCCACAGCCTTGGAGAGAGACAGGATCAGCCTGGCCAGGGAGCTCCAGCAGACAGTGATGGAGAACCTGCACAGGGAAACCACAGCGAGCTGCTGGTGGAAGCAGCAACAGCCCACAGGGAAATTATTCTCAAGTCATAAATAAAAGAAGTTTTCTGTCTTCCCTACAGGGATTTTTCCACAGCCAGCAGCTCTCACTGACAAGCCTTTCCTACAACCCAACAAAATTGCTTTATTCCATCCTGGCCTCTTCCAGCCCATCTTTTCTGGACAGAACTCACCTCCAAACTGGTTTCCACCCCAGCAGGTTGTGCATCACACATTCCATGCCCTTGTTTCCACTCCTTTGTCCAAGCCCACAGGTGGGTTTTTCAGGTGGATTTGTTTCTCTGTGAGGTTTTTTGCACCTGTTGTTGCTGTTCCCAGAGCAGGGACTGCGAGTCCATCATTTGTTTCATGGGGTGTTCCCGAGCCCCAAACAAAGCTGGGATTTCATGGGAGAGTTTTTGGTGCCCATTTACATTTTTCACACTGTAAAATCATCACAAACTTCTTTGTAGACCCAAAGTCTGTGAGGAAACCTTTGTGTCCATCACTTCAGCTCCTGGAGCTCGGGAAGGACTTGGGTTTTGTGGGAATGAGGGCAAGGACACCCCTTCTATGTCCTGATTTTGTGATATTGCCCCTCAATGTAAGTCACCTGCTCCCTCCACTGAGCATCTTCTTCTCTATTTGCTGTGACAGGGAATGAAAGGAGTTGAAATGAGAGAAATAAAAGGGAATTTGCACCGAGGAAATGGCAGGAATGGAATGGGAGAACAGGGATGGAATGGGAGCACTGGGATGGAATGGGAGCACTGGGAGCAAAGGGATGGAATGGAAACACAGGGATGGAATGGAGCAAAGGGATGGAATGGAGCACTGGGATGGAATGGAGCACAGGAATGGAATGGGAGCACAAGAATGGAATGGGAGCACTGGGAGCAAAGGGATGGAATGGAAACACAGGGATGGAATGGGAGCACAGGAATGGAATGGGAGCACAGGGTTGGAATGGGAGCACAGGGATGGAATGGGAGCACAGGGTTGGAATGGGAGCACAGGGAGAACAGGGATGGAATGGGAGCACAGGGATGGAATGGGAGCACAGGGATGGAATGGGAGCACAGGGTTGGAATGGGAGCACAGGGATGGCATGGGAGCACAGGGATGGAATGGGAGCACAGGGATGGAATGGGAGCACAGGGATGGAATGGGAGCACTGGGAGCACAGGGATGGAATGGGAGCACAGGGAGAACCGGGATGGAATGGGAGAACAGGGATGGAATGGGAGCACAGGGATGGAATGGAGCACAGGGATGGAATGGGAGCACAGGGATGGAATGGGAGCACTGGGAGCACAGGAATGGAATGGGAGCACAGGGATGGAATGGGAGAACAGGGATGGAATGGAGCACAGGGATGGAATGGGAGCACAGGGATGGAATGGAGTACAGGGATGGAATGGGAGCACAGGGATGGAATGGGAGCACAGGGATGGAATGGGAGCACAGGGATGGAATAGGAGCACAGAGCTCCACAGCACCACTGGGACTGGGCCCCTCCTGCCCTCCTGGGGTCCCACCAGAACCTCTCCCTTCATTCCCCGCCATCCCAGTGCTCTGTCACTCCATCCCAGTGCTCTGTCACTCCATCCCAGTGCTCTACCACTCCATCCCCTCCATCCCAGTGCTCTGTCACTCCATCCCCTCCATCCCAGTGCTCTGTCACTCCATCCCCTCCATCCCAGTGTTCTGTCACTCCATCCCAGTGCCGTGTCACTCCATCCCAGTGCTCTACCACTCCATCCCCTCCATCCCAGTGCTCTGTCACTCCAACCCCTCCATCCCAGTGTTCTGTCACTCCATCCCAGTGCCATGTCACTCCATCCCAGTGCCATGTCACTCCATCCCAGTGCTCTGTCACTCCATCCCCTCCATCCCAGTGCTCTGTCACTCCATCCCAGTGCCATGTCACTCCATCCCAGTGCTCTGTCACTCCATCCCCTCCATCCCAGTGCTCTGTCACTCCATCCCAGTGCCGTGTCACTCCATCCCAGTGCCATGTCACTCCATCCCAGTTCTGTGTCACTCCATCCCCTCCATCCCAGTGCCGTGTCACTCCATCCCAGTGCTGTGTCACTCCATCCCAGTGCCGTGTCACTCCATCCCCTCCATCCCAGTGCCATGTCACTCCATCCCAGTGCTGTGTCACTCCATCCCCTCCATCCCAGTGCAGTGTCACTCCATCTCCTTCACTGTGCTGGACACCTTTGCTGTGGGTTTGATGGCCCTGAGGTTCCTCCAGTTGGGCTCCTTGGAGACACTTCCAAAATAGAAGAAAGTAGGGGGAGAAAAAGCCTCCTAACCTGATTATGATGGAATAAAGGACAGAAAAGTGATATATTGCTTTGTGTATTTTTCATATCATGTGCTCATGACATTGTTTTTCCATGTGCTAAAAATACATCCCATAACTGCAGAATAGGTCCCAAGCTGCTGGTGCTGAGGTGATGGATAAGCTCAGCCCTGAGGAGCTCAGGCTTCCTTTGCTTTCTGGCTTCAGAGAAAGTGGCTGGTCCTCAGTGAGAAAAAAAATCTAAATTTTGGCATCAAAAACTTGAGGTGTCACATGAACAATTTGCCTCCCATAAATACAGCAGTGACCTTAGAGGGAGTCATGGAATCCTGGAATGGTTTGGGATGGAAGAGACCTCAAAGTTCATCCAGTCCCACCCCCTGCCATGGGCAGGGACACCTCCCACCAGCCCAAGTGGCTCCAACCTGGCCTTGGACACTCCCAGGGATCCAGGGGCAGCCACAGCTTCTCTGCCCAACCTGTGCCAGGGCCTGCCCACCCTCCCAGCCACCAATTCCTTCCCAATATCCCCTTTCCCAGCCCTGCCCTCTGGCAGTGGGAAGCCATTCCCTGTGTCCTGTCCCTCCAGCCCTTGTCCCCAGTCCCTCTCCAGCTCTCCTGGAGCCCCTTCAGGCCCTGCCAGGGGCTCTCAGGTATCCCTGGAGCCTTCTCTTCTCCAGGGGAACATTCCCAGCTCTCCCAGCCTGTGTCCATATTACAGAGAGTACAAACTGCACATTCCCCAACAACCTTGCTCTGGGTTTAAGGTCACTGAAGAAGGGAGGAGAAGCTGGTGCTGGTGAAATTCTTCCTTGGAGCACATGGACAGCTTTGGGGTGGGAGAGAAGCCAAACCTGAATGCAAGAAGGTGCCTGAGCACCAACAAATGGTTTCTGCAACAGCCCCACAACTCCTGTGTTTGTGAAACACATTTCCTGGCTCAGGCTCTGGGACACCCCTTGGGTGAGGCTCCAGAAGCTCCAGAATTGGCTCCAGGAGCAGAATTTGGCTCCAGGAGCAGCTCAGGGGCAGCTACAGAAAATGAGGGCTTGGACAGCAAGTTTGAACCTCAGTGATGGAGATGACACTGCTGGTTCATCTCCTGAAAGAACTGAAAGCTCTGCTGTCCCCCCGGGCTCCAGGGGCTGTCAGACATTCCCAGCGCTGGCTGGAATCAATGGCAACAATCCATTCCCGCCCCACACGGGGCCAGGAGGGAGGGAGGGAGGGAGGGAGGGAGGGAGGGAGGGAGGGAGGGAGGGCAGCTCCTCTAATGATCCCTCCCTAATGAGCAGCACTGCGGGCTCCTGCTAAAGAGGGTGCCCAGCCGGGCAGGGGCATTTCAGGGGGCACACTCACATTGAGGGTTGGGAGCCCCATGCCCAGCTGGGCATCCTGGCAGAGCTGCAGGATCCAGGATCACTCCATACCTAATTATTATGATATAATTATAAACATTAAGGCAAATCCTGAAGTTGCAACTGTCCCTTACGGTGAAGTTTGATTTTTTTTAACCTGCAAATGGACTGCAGGATCTTGTTTTCTTTATTAGAGCTGAACTGCTCTAAAAATCGATGGGACTTTGCCTGAATGTGAGGCTGCAGTTCCCCCCCAGCTGAGTGTGGCTGAGCTGCTAAAGTGCATCTTCTGCTCACCTCTCAGACAGCGCTGGATCATTATCACCCCAAAGAGGTGGAAAGCAGACAATTAAAACTGTTCAGCCGTCTCGAGCAATTAGGCTGAGAGCACTCCCAGGCTTCTCTGACAGCAATTGCAGGTGCTGGAGTGGCTTCCAGGAGCGTCTCCCATTTGAGAGAGGGAATAAACCACTGCAGAGGGTGTCGGGGGAGTGACTGAGGCAGCTCCTGTGTCTGTCCTGGAGGACTCGCAGGAGTTTGGAGGTGGGAGGGTGAAATCCATGCCCTGCTGTTCCTGGGGAGATGGAAGGATGAAATCCATGCCCTGCTGTTCTTGGGGAGGTGGAAGGGTGAAATCCATGCCCTGCTGTTCCTGGGGACATGGAAGGGTGAAATCCATGCCCTGCTGTTCCTGGGGAGGTGGGAGGGTGAAATCCATGCCCTGCTGTTCCTGGGGAGATGGAAGGATGAAATCCATGCCCTGCTGTTCCTGGGGAGATGGAAGGATGAAATCCATGCCCTGCTGTTCCTGGGGAGGTGGAAGGGTGAAATCCATGCTCTGCTGTTCTTGGGGAGATGGAAGGGTGAAATCCATGCCCTGCTGTTCTTGGGGAGGTGGAAGGGTGAAATCCATGCCCTGCTGTTCCTGGGGAGATGGAAGGGTGAAATCCATGCCCTGCTGTTCCTGGGGAGGTGGAAGGGTGAAATCCATGCCCTGCTGTTCCTGGGGAGGTGGAAGGGTGAAATCCATGCCCTGCTGTTCCTGGGGAGATGGAAGGGTGAAATCCATGCCCTGCTGTTCCTGGAGAGGTGGAAGGGTGAAATCCATGCCCTGCTGTTCCTGGGGAGGTGGGAGGGCAGGAGGGCTGAGGGGCAGCAGGAGGCCAGGACGAGTTTGGGGGGTTTATTCCCAGGATTGCTCTGACTCCAGAGGTTTTCCTGCTGGGAACTGAGCTCTGTGTGGCCTCAAGCTCTGCTGCACCAACACCACGAGTTTAATTCCAGGCAAAAGCCGTGATGGGATGACTGTGGAGACAGTAACTGGGAATTCAGGCAGTCTGAGGTGAGGCCACTTCACCCTTGACTTCAGAAAAGTCCCATTTGAGCTGTTTTATTGTAGCACTCGGAGAATTGCAAATACACCATGAGGGACCTGCTCTGGTTGGGGCTGAACAGACTTTCTGGGTGTTGTTTTCCCCCAAACAGCCTCTGGGAGGCTGAAGTGGGAGGTCAGAGAGTCCCACAAAGGTTTGGGTGGGAAGGGACCTTAAAGATCATCCAGTTCCAACTCCACAGCCATGGGCAGGTCCCGGTGGGAATCCCACTGGGACAGGTGTGGCTGCCAAGTCCTTGTCACCCCGGGAGTCCCTGGGAATTGCAAGGGGCAGGACTGTCTCACAGGCTGGAAATATTCCTTGTATGAGATGGTGTTGTAGCAGGGCCTGGAGGGACAGGACACAGGGAATGGCTTCCCACTGCCAGAGGGCAGGGACAGGTGGGATATTGGGAAGGAATTGCTGGGTGGGAGGGTGGGCAGGCCCTGGCACAGGTTGGGCAGAGAAGCTGTGGCTGCCCCTGGATCCCTGGGAGTGTCCAAGGCCAGGCTGGAGCCCCCTGGGCTGGTGGGAGGTGTCCTTGCCCATGGCAGGGGTGGGACTATCTGACTGTTAAAGGTCCCAAGACATTCCAGGATTCTCCCTTTCCATCATCTGTCAGCAATGACTGAGAGGTGCTCAGGCCTCCCAGGTCACTCAGTCTGCTCCTCTGGGAATGTGATGGATGGAAACATTATGGAGAAACAGGAATGCACATCACCAAGAGGCCCCTGGAGCTTTGGTGTTGAAATGGAACTGCTCAACCATTTCAGCCCAACAAAGAAGGCACCAGCACAGAGAAGCAGCAGGGCAGTGGGTTGGACTGTCCTCATCCCAACTGCAGGACTGGGGAGCCCCCTCTGGGGTATCCACCCTGCTCTGATCCCAAATCCCCCCATTTCCTGACCCCTCAGCACCACAAGAGGCAGATGGAGCTGGGCTTGGGGACCCCCAGACTCCCCTCCCAGCTTTCCAGGAGCTTTCCCCAAAGTGCCCCTGAAATGATGGGTGCAGCCAAAGAATCTCCGTTCCCTGGGAGGTTCCTGCCCCTGGAACACACAGGTCATGGCTCTACACACGTGTTTGAAGGGCCCAAGGCACTCCCTGGGAGGTTCCTGCCCCTGGAACACACAGGTCATGGCTCTACACACGTGTTTGAGGGGCCCAAGGCACTCCCTGGGAGGTTCCTGCCCCTGGAACACACAGGTCATGGCTCTACACACGTGTTTGAGGGGCCCAAGGCACTCCCTGAAGGTTCCTGCCCCTGAACACACAGGTCATGGCTCTACACACGTGTTTGAAGGGCCCAAGGCACTCCCTGGAGGTTCCTGCCCCTGGAACACGCAGGTCATGGCTCTACACATGAGTTTGAAGGGCCCAAGGCACTCCCTGGAGGTTCCTGCCCCTGGAACACGCAGGTCATGGCTCTACACATGAGTTTGAAGGGTCCAAGGCACTCCCTGGAGGTTCCTGACTCTAGAACATGCAGGTCATGGCTCTACACACGTGTTTGAAGGGCCCAAGGCACTCCCTGGGCAGGAGGAGCAGGTTCCTGGGGCAGGGAGGTGCCTGTGGCACCCAGAGGATGGGCAGGTGGCACCTGCCCGGGCACCACTCGGAGCTGGGCCCCTCCATCCCCCTGCACAGTGTTGGGGGGAGGCAATGCCAGAGCTCTGGGGGGTCTGAGACATTCCCCATCCATCCTCCTGCCCACCGAGGGGTCATGGAGATCCCAGTCTCCATCTATTCCCTGTGCCAGTTCCAAATCCCCAGGGTACAGAGAGGGATCCAAGCACCACGGACGGGCTGGATGTGTCTGAGCATCTGCTCAGCCCTTTTCCTGCCTAAAATGGAGCATCTTCTCAGGGATTAAAGAGTCATGAGCGCTGGATTAGGGTGGGGGCTCCCACCTCCTGAGGGTCCCTCAGATTTATGGAAAAACCTGTGGCCTCTGGCAAAGGTTCATCAAAATGTGTTATACTCCAAACATTCCCCTTAATTAATAAAAGATGCCTAATGAATCCAGCTCCCCAAGTGTCCAAGCACGCAGGGCACTCCTTGCACGGCAGGACATGGGAGTGATTCTGTTCTCCATAACACCACCAAGTGATGCAGATTAAACAGCAGGAAATGCTCTGCAAGGGCTGCAACATCTGTATTAATTTTCTCTCTTATGGTTTATCCCTCTTATTATCTTAAAATTCTGCCTTATCTACCATATCTCTGGCACTAAAGGGTAAACAAAGGAGAGTTTTGGTTCAATTTCTCGGGGCTGTTTCAGCTGAGCTGGCTCAGGAACATTTATTTGGATGTAATGACCGAGTCCGCAGCGTGTTTGTTCCCCAGAGAACAGGCAGATCTGTTCTTTGTCTTTGCCTTAAATGTGGCAGTAAATGAGGGAGCCCGCGGGGACTGGGCTGCTCGGGGTGCTCTGCTTTGGTTCAGGCTCCCTCGGAACTGGCTGTGGCAGGTTCCAGCTTTATTTCTAGCTCAGGTGTCAATGAGTTTCACCTTGTCCATCACAATTTAAACACTCCTGATAACATCTCCTGGAGGTGTCTGGAACACTTTGGCAGCTCGGCCATCTTCACACCCAGGATAATAAACCAAGAAGCCCGAGAGCTGTGCGGCTGCCCCAGAAAACTTCCCGATTCCTCTCAGCGTTAAAAATACCGACAATTAACATCTTACTGCAGGAATTGGGGTGTCATGAGAACTATTATCTCCCAGACACACAGTTAAGCCCTTTTTGCCCCCATCCTGCTGCTGTGGTCCCTGGCAGCGTCTGTGCCGGTCCCACCGCCCTTCCAGCAAAGGCGGAGACATTGATTTATCACCAGCAGCCAGCGGAGCCCCCGGGGATGTGATAAACAGCTCAGAGAGATGCTCTGGTGTCCCTGCGTTAGAAACGGACGGAGAAAACACAACCCTGGGCGAGCAGCAGCTCCTGCCTCCTTTAAACGTGACCGAGCAAAGTCACCTGTTGGTCAGGCTTTTAGTTGGATTGACAAAAACCGGGGGCTGCGGTTTTCCAGAGCCAAACCCGGGCTGAGGGGACACAACAGCCGTGCTTTGGGTTGTTTCCGTGGCCACGGACGGGATCCACGGGATGCGCGGGATCCACGGGATGCGCGGGATGCCCGGGATGCGCAGGATCCGCGGGATGCGCGGGATACGCGGGATGCACGGGATGCGCGGGGCAGGACCGCGGTCCCAGCATCATCCCCGCACCCAGGGACGCGGGTCCCACGTTCAGCAGCCTTGTGAGCCCGGGGCGGCTGGAAAAGCGCTGGGAAAGGGAGGGTTTAGCACAGCTGCGAGGACAAACCTGCACGGCCGGGCCCGAGGGGAGAGGGAAAGCTTCATCCCGACGCAGCCCGGCCGCCCCCCGAGCCCCTCCCGCGGCACCCGCGACCCGCAGGGAGGGAGGTTTGGATGGAGCAGGACGGAATAAGGACCCCCAGACCTGTTGCCATCAGAGCACGTTTTACTTGGCAGCCCGCGGGCGGACGGGACGGGACGGGACGGGGCGGGCGGCTCCGGGCGCCCCGCGTATCTCCGCGGCCTCCGGGATCCCGGGAATCCTCCGTGGAAGGGTTTTCAAGGAGGAAAAAGCTCCAAGTCAGCCCGGCGGTGTGTCTGCAGGAGGGCCGGGCGCTGTCCCCCGGGGCTCGGGCGGTCAGTACGGCCCCACCACCACCGCCTCCACCTCCTTGGACGGCCGGCGGTCCTTCACCAGGAAGTTGATCATCCCCTCGGACTTGATGAGGAGGTTGCAGCCGAGGAAGAAGATGCCGAAGACGACGGTGAGGGCGAGCACGCACATGACGGCGATCTGCACGACCCGCATGATGTACAGGCTGCGCTCCTCGCCCGCCGCGCCGCTGCCGTCGGTCACCACGGAGGCGGCGGTGCAGCAGCGCAGCGCCCGCTCCAGCTCCAGCGCCGCGCTCCCCGCGCCCGCCAGCAGCCCCGCGCCCGCCGACGGGTCGGTCGGGCCCCCCGGGATCCCCGCGGGGCCGCTCAGAGCTCCGGGGAGCCCCGCGGGGCCGCTCATCCCGGCCGGCATTGCCGCCGCCGAGCCGTTCATCCCGCCCAGCCCCGCCCGGAGGATTCCCGAGCCGTTCGTGCCGCCCGGCAGCCCCGTCGCCGCCGCCGCCGCATGCAGGCGGGCCGTGCCGGGCCGGGCCGAGCCGTGCCGAGCCCAGCCGAGCGCACCGTGCCCGCTCCGCGCTGCCCCCGCGCCCGCGGAGCCTCCGCGCCCCCGCCCCGCAGTGCCCGCCCCGCCCCGCAGGGCCACGGAGAGAGGGAGGGAGCGCAGAGGGGAGGAGGAACGGAGGGAGGGGAGGAGGAACGGAGGGAGGGGAGGGTGGGAGTGGGGAGCGAGGGGAGCGGAGGGAGAGGTTGGGGGGCCGGAGGGAGGGTGGGAGTGGGAAGGAATCGGGGAGGGGAGCGGGAAAGGGGAGGAAGGAGCGGGTTTGGGGGGCCGGAGGGAGGGTGGAAGTGGGGAGGGGTCGAGAAGGGCGGGGGGAAAGGAGGGAGGGGAGAGGGTTGTGGGGCGGGAGGGCAGGGAGGGGGATTGGGGAGGGGGATTGGGGAGCGGGTTTGGGGGCCGGAGGGAGGGTGGGAGTGGGGAGGGGTCGAGAAGGGCGGGGGGAAAGGAGGGAGGGGAGAGGGTTGTGGGGCGGGAGGGCAGGGAGGGGGATTGGGGAGGGGGATTGGGGAGCGGGTTTGGGGGGCCGGAGGGAGGGTCGGCGTGGGAAGGGGATGGGGAGGGGAGCAGGACTTTGGCCAGTGGGGTTTGTACTGTGGCTTTGGCAAATGGATTTCGGGGATGGACTTTTCCTGCGGGAAGGAGCTTTGGGGGATGGCTCTGAGGGAATGGGGTTCGGGAGTGTGTTTAGGGGAATGGACTTGCAGAGATCAGATTTGGGGGGAGCAGGAGTTCCCGAGTGCGTTTCTAAGGAGTGGATTTCGGGTGTGTTTGGGGGGAAACTTGTTCTGGAGGAGGTTTCTGCAGTGAGGGGGTGCAGTGCCAGTCCCGGGGGCTGTAGGAAGAGCCACACCAGCCCTCTGGGGACCTGTGGGCTGAGTTGGTTGAACCCCCTCCCAAAGACCCCCCGGTCTGTTTTCACTGAAGATCCAGCCAGGGTGAGTTTTTGCAGCCTCCCCGTGGTCCGGGTGAGGTGACACCAGGAGAGGTGACAGCCCGGTGTGGCACTGGGGCTACACTTGGGCACGGGGGCACAGGGACTGCACCCCCTGAATCCACTGCCCATCCCTGGGGAGGCACCCGAGCAGTTCGGGGACCACAAAGGCTTCCCAGAGGCACCCGAGTGCCTGGGAATGGTTGGGAATTCGGGTCCCCCTCAGCAGTTGCTCAGGGGGTGCCCAGCCCTGGTGCTGCTCCTGGGACCAGTTTCCCTTCGCAGCTTTGGAGGTTTGGGGGACAAATGGCAGGTGGCAGCAGCTCCCCCGAGCCGGGGCCGGGCTTTGGGTGTGTCCTGGCACTCCAGCTCCCTGGCACGCCCAGGGCTGGGCAGGACGGGCACTCCCCTGCTCGGCTGAGCAATGACTGGGGATATTTGCCGGAGGAGGCTGTGCAGGCAGGCAGAGCTCGGAGCTGCCGTCGTTAACCCTGCCCTCCCTGTGCCAGAGTGGAGTGTCCATCATCCCAAAGAGCCCCAGGAACTGGGGGGGCTGAACAAACCCTGCCCATGGCACAGGGGGTGCAGTGGCCGGGTGGCACCTTGGATGGTTCAGGGATTGTCCCCATGGGAATAAACCAGAGGGGAGGCCGAGGCCAGGCATGGAGAAATGATGCGTTTGAAGCTCTGGCAGAGAACTTGTCTCTGGTGGCTGTTTCATGTGTGGATGTGGCACTTGGGGACGCGGGTTAGTGGTGGGTGTGGCAGCGCTGGGGGATGGGTGGACTCGATGGTCCGAGAGGGCTTTTCCCAACTAACAATTCCATGAGTCCATGAATAACTGACCCAACCATCCAGAGCCTGGATATAACCCATTCCCCACGCCCTGGTCCCGCTGCAGGCCCCCCTTTGGCCCCCTTGGGGGTGACAGTCCCCTCGGGGGGTCCCCTCCCGGTGTATCCCCGAGTGCCACCCGCCCCCGCGGCCGTGCTGGATGTGCCACTGCCTCATCACAGGGGACACGGCGGGAACAGTTTGTTTTTCCTGCCAGAGGAAGGAGACAGAATTCATTCTAATTAGAAATGGGAGTGCTGGCAGTTATTTCAGCCAGAGAAAGTCTGGAGGAGTCGATGGAACTCCACATGATTCCTGCAGCGTGTGGTCTGTGCCTTCCCAGCAGGAACGTGGGTCAAGGTCTGCCCTCCTGCCCCTCTCCACCTCCCAGCTCTTGGCACCTCAGCAGGAGTTGGGAAAATTATTCCCATCCCTCAGTTACGACAGGAAAATTGATCCCCTCCCTAAGTTATGTCTGGGAGGTCCTGTGTGTGCTTTCAGCTCTGGGAAGGGAGTGGCTGAGGGCAAGGAGAGCTGGATCCACATGCCCACTCCTGCTCCATGGATCTCTAGCGTTTTCCATGGATTATCACTTGCAATTCCTAAACTGAAAGTGCTTTGGGAGTGTTTTCTACCGGAGCCGTGAGGCAGCAGCAGTTAGACCCGACTTGGGGGGGCATTGCAGCCTCATGGTGGTAATGGTTGTGTCAGAAAAATACCACAACTGTGTCCAAAATGTACCAAAAAGGGAAATTATGGATAGCACAGTATCTTTAACATGGTGGTTTCATCTTTATTAGTTTTCTGGGATAAGGAAACAGTATCAAGAGTAGCCTTGGTCTGAGCAGGCCCACTTGGGTGGTTTTCCTATCTCTCCACTGGAATTTCAAGGCAGGATGAAGGCAGGATTTGTGATTGAATCTCTTCTCATCCCTGGCACTGCTTTGGGCACTTTTATCCTTACAGTTTGCAAACTGGAATTGGATTAGCATTGAAAAGTAAATTGTATTGCTGCTTCCCAGTGACAAAAGCTGCTCAGAGCTTTGGGGATAGAGATTTCGGGCAGTGCAGTGTCAGGTGGGTGCAGAGCCTGTCAAGGCTCAGGGAGGGGATTGTCCCTGTCCCGGCTCTGGGCTCCTGTCACTCCCTGTCCCGGCTCTGGGCTCTGTCCGCTCCTGTCCCGGCTCTGGGCTCTGTCACTCCCTGTCCCGGCTCTGGGCTCTGTCCGTCCCTGTCCCGGCTCTGGGCTCTGTCCGTCCCTGTCCCGGCTCTGGGCTCTGTCACTCCCTGTCCCGGCCCTGGGTGTCCGTCCCTGTCCCGGCTCTGGGCTCTGTCCGTCCCTGTCCCGGCTCTGGGCTCTGTCCGTCCCTGTCCCGGCTCTGGGTGTCCGTCCCTGTCCCGGTTCTGGGCTCTGTCCGTCCCTGTCCCGGCTCTGGGCTCTGTCCGTCCCTGTCCCGGCTCTGGGTGTCCGTCCCTGTCCCGGTTCTGGGCTCTGTCCGTCCCTGTCCCGGCCCTGGGTGTCCGTCCCTGTCCCGGCTCTGGGTGTCCGTCCCTGTCCCGGTTCTGGGCTCTGTCCGTCCCTGTCCCTGTCCCGGCTCTGGGTATCCGTCCCTGTCCCGGCTCTGGGTATCCGTCCCTGTCCCGGCTCTGGGTTTCCGTCCCTGTCCCGGTTCCTGTCCCACCGCGCCGTGCCCGATCCGGGCGCGCCCCCGGGTTGCGGAGCGAGCCGGGATTGCCGGGGCAGCAGTGCCACCTGGTGACACCGTGGGCACCGGGCACCGGGGCTGGCCACGGGGATGGCCACGGGGATGGCCACGGGGGCGAGCGTGGGGACGGACAGAGCTTCTCTTCGGGGCAGAAATCCCATCTGAACTCGGGGGAGCGCCCGCCCGAGTCTCTGTCCCCGCAGAGCCCCTCTCCTGCCCCAGCTCCAGATCCCTGGCCCTGCCCGACCAGGCTGGAATGACGAGCCGTGGAATCCCAGAACTTTAAAGCCCATCTCGTCCTGTCCATGGCAGGGACACCTCCCACCTGCCCAGGGTGCTCCAGCCTGGCCTTGGGCACTCCCAGGGATCCAGTGGCAGCTACAGCTTCTCTGCCCAACCTGTGCCAGGGCCTGCCCACCCTTCCAGCCACCAATTCCTTCCCAATATCCCCCCCAGCCCTGCCCTCTGGCAGTGGAAATCATTACACCCCCAGCCTGGGGACCACCGAGGGGCACTGAGGGGCACAGCCCCTCTCCGGGTACCCACGTGCCAGGCTTAGGGTACCCTGGATGGATCCCGGGGGTAGAACACGCCTCCTAAACACCCCCCTCTGCTGTGGGATTTACCCTGGGAATTCCAGTGGCTCATGAAAGTCTGGGGATGTCCCCAGGGAGATTTTAGAACCCTTGCAGCTTTGTGGGGTTTTTTCATATATTTTTTCCACATTTTCACTTTACTTACTGTCTGAATTTGTTCTGTTTTCATCAGTGCAATGAAAACAAGACTTGGGCTTTTCAACTGCTCGATGTGAGGCAGTGAGAAATGGAGTATTTATAAAACACCTCGGTCAGGGGATGGAGGAAACACACTGGGTGCCATTCCGGGTGAATCCCACTGTAATTACCCATAAATACACCCTCATTTGGGGGCTGACTTGAACTGGATTTGTTTATTCTACTTAGACATGGAGAATTATCTGTGCTGATCAGCTCCCCCGAGCTGCTCATCAGCAGAGCTTAATGAAGAGAACAGGCAGGTGTTTTCAGGAGCTTTTCCTTTGAATGTTGAGGCAGGATTGTGCCAGGATCCCTTTCATCCCAGGCTCCAGCTGGGAACCCCCTGCTGGCAGCACAGCTCATGTCCCACCACGGGATCCTCCAGGCTATAAATATTCTCAACTTGGTTCTCCTCCACTTTGTTAGAAAAAGTGGAAAAATCCATAATGGAAGTGTGGAAACCAATCCCAGGGATTGGTGGGGTTTGATTCAGTTTTGCAGGGAGAGCAGCCCTGGGGAGAAGGACTTGGGGCTGTTGGTGGAGAAGAAGCTCCACATGCCCATGCCAAGTGTGTTCACATTCCAGAAAATCCCCCCTGTGCTGGGCTGATCCCACAGTGTGGGCAGCAGGAGAGGGGGGGACTCTGCCCCTCTGCCCCCTCAGGTGGGACCCCTCACCCTGCAGAGCTGCCCCAGCCCTGGGAACAGCAGCACAAGGACCTGGAGCTGCTGGAGAGTCCAGGGGAGGCCCCAGAGATGCTGCAGGGCTGGATCCCTCTGGGCTGGAGCCAGGCTGGGAGAGCTGGGAGGGTCACCTGGAGAAGAGAAGGCTCCAGGGACACCTGAGAGCCCCTGGCAGGGCCTGAAGGGGCTCCAGGAGAGCTGGAGAGGGACTGGGGACAAGGGATGGAGGGACAGGACACAGGGAATGGCTTCCCACTGCCAGAGGGCAGGGCTGGGGGGATATTGGGAAGGAATTGGTGGGTGGGAGGGTGGGCAGACCCTGGCACAGGTTGGGCAGAGAAGCTGTGGCTGCCCCTGGATCCTTGGGAGTGTCCAAGGCCAGGCTGGAGCCACCTGGGCTGGTGGGAGGTGTCCCTGCCCATGGACTGAGATGATCTTTAAGATCCTTCCAACCAAACATTCCAGGATTCTATCAAACCAAGGAATAATTAACACCTGGTATTTAAATTAACTTAAATTATGTTTTGATAGATTTTTTGGGAAAAGCAAGACTGAGCAAAGCACCATTTTAAGGAAAGCAGCCTCTGGGTTGCTGTGCCATCAGTCACATCCCGAAGTGCCATCTGTGAGCAGCTGGAAGCCAATCTGCTGGTAATTCCCAAATCCACCTGGGAGATGTTGCACTGGCACCTGTGGAGAAATCCAGAGGCTGTGGGGAAGAGGTTCCAGCTGGTGCAGATGTGCTGGAAAACATTCCCATGCAGAGCTCAAGTGCATGGGGTGAAAACACCAAAAAATCTCTGGGACTGAAAATCCATTTTAGAGTCAGTTCTCAGTTTGATCCCAACAAATTCCTGGTCCACACAACAAACTTCACAATCTGGCAATGTATAATCAATATTTCCTTAATATTTCAGGCTTCTCAAAGGCCTTGGATCTTGGGATAATGTGGAACACTCTGCTCAGAGTAGCAGCTGACAGTGTCCTTTGCAAAGGGCAATTAAAAATCCCATTAATCTGCCAATGCCACCAGATCCTTTTCCCACAGAACAACACCCAGTCCCTGTTTCGATGGATAAGGGATGAGAGAGGGGGTTTATTTGGATGGGATGGAGTCACCTCTTACTTTGGGAGCTGGGAATGGAATAAAGGGAACCAGGCTGAGGGTCCAGCCCTTCCCACCTCCTGGTCAGCAGCTCCAGGTGTCCTGGGCTGGGGGGAGCCTGGGCAAGGGAGGAAGAGGCTGTGCCAGGCTTGGATAAACCCCACCTCTGAGCTGGGCCTGAGTTTGTCACCTGTCCCAGGAGAAGCTGCAGCAGAGCCTGTCCTGGAAGCACCACATGGAATGAGAGGTAGGATACACTATTTCTTAATTAATTTGATTTGGGAGTGAGGTCAGTGAGGTGGGACAACATCTTTGTGCTCTCAGGTGTCTTTTCAGCCCAGTTTGCAGGGGCTGGTCCTGGCTGGTCCTCAGGGGGAAACTGGGATGGGAGGTGGGTGAGGAGCTCAAGGTGCTTCCCAGCCCCAGCCAAACCTCCTGCCCTGGCTTAGAACAGGTTCATTTGCAGCTCTGGGAGCACAGAGGGCTTTGTTTGAGAGGGAAATTCCCAAATCCTGCTGGCTCCCCTGGGCTTGCTGCTGCTCACTCTGGGCTCTCCCACTTACTCTGGTCCTGCTTTGCACCCTCTGAATTTATTGGCCATTCTTGGTAACAAGGAAGGAGCATTTTCTGGTGATCCCAGCAGGGAAATCGGGGCTTGGGAGACCCTCCCTGTGCCACTGATGGGAGGAGTCTGGGACCCTTTCCCAGCCTGGTCTCCACTACAATGTGCAAAGAATATTTTATATGTGCTTGAGGTCCTGAGATGAGAAATAATTGGCCTTAACTTCGTTTGAGTTGCTGTCCCACAAACACCAAGTCAGCACTGCAGAAAAAGGGAGATTTCTGCACATCTCAGCAAGACAAAAGGGTATTTCTGTGGGGCTTGATGTGTGAGCAGTTTCTCAACATGCAATGCCTGAAATATTAAAGCAGGAAATGAAAAATTATAGTAGTTTAAATTTAAGTGTTGTGTGTGGGGTTTATGTGAGATAGAGGTTTATTTGCTTTAAAACTGGGTTTTTTAAGAACCACCCCTGTAAATTTTAATCTTTGCTTGATATTGGATATCTGGAATGATTTGGGTTGGGAGGGACCAGTCCCACCTTCTGCCCTGGGCAGGGACCCCTCGCACAGCCCAGGGGTGGGGATGCTGCACTTTCCAAGTGCTGGAGTTCCCCAGATTTGTGGCACCAGCAGCTCCCAGAGGTTCCCCTCCTGGTGACTCTGCAGGTGTCTCTGTCTCAGCTCAAGAGCTGTTGCCAAGGAAACATCTGCAATCAAGGGCAGTAACTAATTAAGTGCGTTAATTATTTGGGGAGGAGCCCTGAGACCCAAACCAGCCTTGCCGAGCTCTGGGATGTGATGGGGGGGCTGAGACAGCCAAATAAATGGTGCAACTTGTGAAGGGGGAAAACAATGCCTGAATTCCCACGTGGGTTGTGGAATTCCCGCTGGCACCACCTGGTGCAACAGACTCAGCAGGGGGATACAGTGGGGTCAGTAACTGTTATTGGATTAGGAATGTCCAAAGAAACCCAGGAAAGGAGACAAGAAGTTGTTCAAACAAGTCTGACAGTGTTAAAAGGGGTGTTGTGACCCCCCCAGGCTGGTGGTGGGGGGGGAAGGTCCACACCAGCATTCCTGGCTGCAGTTCCCTTGTCTGTGGTGGGAGCAGGGATGTCCCCAAGGATTGGAAGGAAAAAGTGACTGTTGGGATTCACCTCTATCGATTGTTTCACACGAAGTGTCTTTTGAAGGACCAGAACTGTGCTTTTGTTTTTGAGAAGGTCCTTTCCTGCAGCTCTGGGTGCTCAGGGGGCTTTGGATCCTTCCTGGATGGGTGGGGATGGCTGAGCCAGCTCTCTCCCTCCCCTCTCCCTCTCCCTCCCCTCTCCCTCCCCTCTCCCTCCCCTCTCCCTCCCCTCTCCCTCCCCTCTCCCTCTCCTCTCCCTCCCCTCTCCCTCCCCTCTCCCTCTCCTCTCCTCCCCTCTCCCTCTCCTCTCCTCCCCTCTCCTCCCCTCTCCCCCCCCTCCCTCTCCCCCCCCTCCCTCTCCCCCCTCCCTCTCCCCCCCCTCCCTCTCCTCCCCCCTCCCTCTCCTCCCCCCTCCCTCTCCTCCCCCTCTCCCTCTCCTCCCCTCTCCCTCTCCTCCCCTCTCCCTCTCCTCCCCTCTCCCTCTCCTCCCCTCTCCCCTCTCCTCCTCTCCCCTCTCCTCCTCTCCCCCTCTCCTCCTCTCCCCTCTCCTCCTCTCCCCTCTCCCCCCTCTCCCCCCTCTCCCCCCTCTCCCCCTCTCCCCCTCTCCCCCTCTCCCCCTCTCCCCCTCTCCCCCTCTCCCCCTCTCCCCCTCTCCCCCCTCTCCCCCTCTCCTCCTCTCCTCCTCTCCCCCTCTCCCCTCTCCTCCTCTCCTCTCCTCTCCCTCTCCTCCTCTCCTCCTCTCCTCCTCTCCCCTCTCCTCCTCTCCCCTCTCCTCCTCTCCCCCTCTCCCCCTCTCCCCCTCTCCTCCTCTCCCCCTCTCCTCCTCTCCCCCTCTCCCCCTCTCCCCCTCTCCCCCTCTCCCCCTCTCCCCCCTCCCCCTCTCCCCCTCTCCCCTCTCCCCCTCTCCCCCTCCCCCTCCCTCTCCCCCTCCCTCTCCCCCTCCCTCTCCCCCTCCCTCTCCCCCTCCCTCTCCTCCTCCCTCTCCTCCTCCCTCTCCTCCTCCCTCTCCTCCTCCCTCTCCTCTCCTCCTCTCCTCTCCCCCCCTCCCTCTCCTCCCCTCTCCCCTCCTCTCATTAAACCACCCCCAGGAGAAGGAGGGACAAACTGCTCCATCACCCACGAGCCGAACCGCAGCTCCCAGTGCTGTGACACAACTTAATGAGCTGTAATTAAGCCTTGACTGCAAGAGCAGATTTTTTAAGGAGGCTTTTTCTGTATCCTCCCTTCGGCTCAGAGAGCAATAAACCCATTTTTGTGTGCCCAGATATCAGAAGGGGGAAATAATCGATTTTCCCAGAGCTGGGTGTCCTTCGTGTTGCTGCTTTGGAACCCAGAGTGGTCCTGCCATGGCCAGAGGTCCTGGGTGGGCTTTGCTCCAGGAGGGACAGTCGGGTCATCTCCTGCCCGGCCCCTCCTGCAGCTCTCACCAGGAGCCAGGGATGGAACATCCCGCTGGGAATCTCTGGGCTGCCGCTGGGGCTGGGCTGGGGCTGTTCTGGGTTTGCACTGGAAGCTCCTCAAGGGTTCCATAAATTTGCTTTGACTCCTGAAATAATCAATGTCTGGGAAAGGAAAATCAGGTTCAAACGGCAGAGGGAGGTGACTGTGGGGATCTTGTGGGGAAGAGAAACTCAAATGGCAGAGGGAGGTGACTGTGGGAATCCTGGATGTGGCCAGAGGAACAAGGAACAGGATTTGGGGGAAATAAATGTGAAATATGGACACAGAAATCTGGGATCTCACACAGGATTTGGAGGAAATTCATGTGAAATATTGATAAAAAAATCTGGGATCTCAGCACAGGATTTGGGGGAAATAAATGTAAAATATGGACACAAAAATCTGGGATCTCACACAGGATTTGGGGGAAATAAATAGTAAATACGGATACAAAAATCTGGGATCTCACACGGGATTTGGAGGAAATTAATGTGAAATATTGATAAAAAAATCTGGGATCTCACACAGGATTTGGGGGAAATAAATGCAAATATGGACACAAAAATCTGGGATCTCAGCATGGGATTTGTGGGAAATAAAGGTTAAATATGGACACAGAAATCTGGGATCTCACACAGGATTTGGAGGAAATTCATGTGAAATATTGACAAAAAAATCTGGGATCTCAGCACAGGATTTGGGGGAAATAAATGTAAATTTGGACACAAAAATCTGAGATCTCACACAGGATTTGGGGCAAATAAATGCAAATATGGACACAGAAATCTGGGATCTCACACAGGATTTGGGGGAAATAAATGTAAAATATGGACACAGAAATCTGGGCTCTCACACAGGATCTGGGGGGAAAGAGCCCACAGATGGCTCTGAGCAGGACTGAAAATCAGCCAATCTGCCCTGGAGTGCTGAGTGTGTGTCCTGGTGGCCTTTAAAGCCCAGTGACCTCTGGATAAAAATACACTTGTCTTTTAATGCCCGGGCTCTAAGAGGGATTCTGAAATTATGGGAGGGATCTGCCCTCAAAAGCACCATCGGACTTGCAGCATTTCTGTAAAAATACAGGAAAATAAACACACTTTTCCCACCTGCCTGACAAATTCCCAAAGAAAAAGGCAGGAGGGTGAGGGGACCTAACTGGGAAAAATGCCTTAATCAGGAAATCCCAGACGGGTTTGGGCTGGAAAGGACCCGAAAGCTCCTCCAGTGCCCCCCCTTGCCCTGGGGCACCTCCCACCAGCCCAACCTGCCACTTCCATGCCTGGCATCAATAATTGGGGCTTGGTTGTGGCTCCAAGAACAACTTCACTGGGAAGTACCAGGTAATTTTTAATAGTAACCGTTAATTTTCAGCCAAAGGAGAAGGAGAAGTGACCCCCCAGCTCTTTGGCCCCCGGTGCTGCCCCAGCAGTGAAGGGACGGCCCCACCAGCCCCACAACACCAGAATTAGGGGGTTGTTCCTTTGTAAAGCCCAGGGAGAACAATGACATTAAAGGAGGCTCATGAATAATTCAGCACTGACTTAATGCCGTTCTTGTGCAGGGGCCAATTATCCGGACACACACTTGGCTTTGTGCAGAGCAGTGGAAGGGAAAAGTCCTTCCTGTGGGATGTGGGATGTGCTGCAGAAACAACCTCGGAGCCCCAACCCCTCCTGAAATGCTGCAGCAAAATATTGTGGGAGCTGAACTGGCAGGATGAGGAACTTCAGGTGTTGTTGGAGCTACTTCTGCCTCTGCATTCTGAAAGTTGATACTAATGCAGGAGCTCCTGGCTCATAAATCCAGCCCTTTGCTCCTAATAATGAGCCCAAATTAGTTATTGAAGAGCACAGAGTCACTGGGCTAGAAAAGCCCTCAGAGATCACCAAGTCCAACCATCTGCCCAGGCCACCCCTGACCATGTCCCCAAGTGCCACATCCACAGGGCTTTGAATCCCTCCAGGAATGGGGCTCCTGCCCTGCCCTGGGCAGCTGTGCCAGGGCTGGGCAGCCCTTTCCAGGATGGGATTGTTCCCAACATCCAACTAAACCTCCCCCAGAGTCACTCCAGGCCATTTCCTCCTGTCCTCCCTGCTCTGTAGTGGAACTATTCAGGGAGTCCAGAGTGCCTGGAAAGGTTCTTCCTGTGCCTCTTTCTCCAAGGGAAACTTAGAGATAAACTGTCATGTAGTTCTGAAATGAAATCTTGGCCAGGTTTGCTCTGGCTCAATGAAAAAATCCTGTTTAAACTCTTTCCTTTTAGTAATTCCTGCCAGAATTTGCATTCCTGTCAGAAATGCTTTGGGTTACAGCAACACTGAACAAGCTGAAGGTGCCAATCCTGAACGTGCTTTGTGCTGGTTCATAAAAATACTGTACTTGCAGTGCCTTCTGGATATAATTATTGGTTTAAAGCCACTCTTTGGTGGTGCCCACGGAGGGGCAGAACCTGCAGAGCTCCCACGAGGGCTGAGGGTGGTGCCAACCAAACCTCTGCTGGGCTGGGCTGTCTCACTGCTACCTGACTTTCATAGAATCACAGAATCACAGAATGGATTGGGTTGGAAGAGAACTCTGAGATCATCAAGTCCAACCCTTGGTCCAACTCCAGTCCCTTTACCAGATCATGGCCCTCAGTGCCACGGCCAAGCTCAGCTGAAAAACCTCCAGGGATGGGGAATCCACCCCCTCTCTGGGCAGCCCATTCCAATCCCTGAGCACTCTCTCTGCAAAGAATTTCTTTCTGCTCTCCAACTTCAATTTCCCCTGGCAGAGCTTGAGCCCATCGTGCCCCCTTGTCCTATTGCTGAGTGCCTGGGAGAAGAGACCAACCCCCAGCTGGCCAGAACTTCCCTTCAGGCAGTTCCAGACAGTGCTGAGGTCACCTCTGAGCCTCCTCTTCTCCAGGCTGAACACCCCCAGCTCCCTCAGCCTCTCCCCACAGCACTTGTGCTCCAGTCCCTTCTCCAGCCTTGTTGCTCTTCTCAGTTGGGTTGGAAGAGACCTCTGAGATCATCAAATCCAACCTTGATTCAACCCCACTGTGATCACTGTGGCACTCTGTGCCCTGGGCTGGTGATCACAGTAGGGTTGTATCAAGACATGGTGGCTCCTCGCTCAGTGCCACATCCATAGAATCACAGAATCATAGAATGGATTGGGTTGGAAAAGCCCTCTGAGATCATCAAGTCCAACCCTTGGGCCAACTCCAGTCCCTTTACCAGATCATGGCACTCCCCACCTGGCCAGAACTTCCCTTCAGGCAGTTCCAGACAGTGCTGAGGTCACCTCTGAGCCTCCCGTTCCCGCCTCTCCCGTTCTCCCCTCAGTGCCTCAGGACTTCTCTCCGGTGGCTCCAGGAGGAGTTCCTGGGCGTGAGGAGCCGCTGGATCGCCCCGACAGAACCACTGGACCCCCCTGGCCGAACCGGAGCCCCGCTCCCCTCAGTGATTCCATGCTGTGATTTTCCTTCTTTCTTCTTCTGAGGACTCTTTTCATCATGACCTCCTTTGAAGAAGCCGAGACAGAAGAAACAGTAACGTGCCTCCACATGACCTTGATGCCATGAATGACCTTCCCCCCAAACCAGGACTCTGAGCCACGTTAGTGCAGGGTGAGATAAAAGTAAAGGTCCTTTAATAACACAGGGCCTGCAGCCCACAGGAATACAGGATGACATCCATGTGTCCCAGTTCTTGTTTCCATGGCTTTTATAATCAGACCCCTCCAATCGTTGCTTTACACATTTCTCAGTCCAGCCCCAGTCCCACCCCTGGACCAACCCCTGGAATTGGGTCTGGGGTCATCAAGACCCTCTGTCTTCATCAGCTCTTCTTCCTCAGGCACACAAAGGTCTCTTGGAGTTCATCCAGTTCTGGCTTTTGGGTCACTCTGACCTGTGTTTATGTTTCATTCTGTGGGCCTCTGATATCCCTCAGCTCTACCTTGGAAAGGAGTCTGAACAAGATTAATTAACTAAAGGAATTTGAGCTCCCTGTTCTGGGACAGGGGTAGTGATAGAAAGGCATTAAACTGTTAGAAATATTAACCCTCTAAAAATCCACAACTACTGTGTTCCTAAAATCTACAAAATGTGAAAATCACAACAAAAACCCCTTCGGCATCAACCTTTTACCACCCTTGCCAAGAGGAGAAGATGATGTTTCGTTGTCTGAATTTCGGGAAGCGAGAACAGGTCAGGGCAGATGAAATGGGCAAGTTTGGCCGCGATTCCAACATCTGCCACTACAACTTAATGGATTCTCGTGTCTCCCCCATCCAGTTCTCGCTGCAGTTCTACAGAAAACTCAACAGCTCTGAGTACATTTTTGAGTTAAAGAACTTCAGCAAGAGAACAAAACTGACTGTGAACCAAACAGAACTGGGGTACTTAAACAAAACTGACTTATGAAATCCTTTCTCTCTGTGGGAGTCAGACTGGAACAATTTCAGATTCCATCAGAGCTGTGGGTTCATGGCAAGGTGTGTCTTTAAAGTTTTATGGTTCCATCATTTTACATTCAGAGACCTCCTGTGACCCCAGTGAAGAACTCTGGGATTTGAGGGATTTGTGCTTTCCTAGGGGAGAATTCCACGGCTTTAAGTGGCTCTGGAGCTGCAGCAGAGCCTCTGGAGCTTCCCTCACTCAGAGCAATGCAGGAGGGCTGGAGCCTGGTGGGTCTCTGAGCTCTTTGGGGTGAGTTGGAGGAGGATGAATGGCCCTTTTTACTGCTCACAAATCAGCACCACGAGCCCCGTGCTCTGTAATTGCACTTCCCTCCTAATTTATGGCTCCTCTCCTAAGGAGGAGGCTTAAGGCTGAGAAAATAGAAATATTTAGCTAATGGATTTTTCTAAGCCACTGCAAGAAATTTATTTGTGTTACAACTTCTCCAAACCACCCATTTTAGAGGTTTCTGGTTGCCAAGGGAAGCAAAGGGGTTCTGGTCAGATCCAGAGCCTGGGAAGGGCAAGGGATGCCCAAGGAAGGTGGAATGTTTGTGCTGGGGCAGCTGAGGGAGCTGGGGGGGCTCAGCTGGAGCAAAGGAGGCTCAGGGGGCACCTTCTGGCTCTGCAATCCCTGCCAGGAGGGGGGAACCGGGACAGGGGGTCGGGCTGTGCCCCAGGGCACAGGGACAGGAGGAGAGGGCACGGCCTCAGGCTGGGCCAGGGCAGGGCAGGGGGCACAGAGCAGGAATTGCTGCATGGAAAGGGTGGGCAGGCACTGGCACAGTGCCCAGGGCAGGGCAGGGGGCACAGAGCAGGAATTGCTGCATGGAAAGGGTGGGCAGGCACTGGCACAGTGCCCAGGGCAGGGCAGGGGGCACACAGCAGGAATTGCTGCATGGAAAGGGTGGGCAGGCCCTGGCACAGTGCCCATGGCAGGGGGCACAGAGCAGGAATTGCTGCATGGAAAGGGCTGTCAGGCACTGGCAGGGGCTGCCCAGGGCAGGGCAGGGGGCACAGAGCAGGAATTGCTGCATGGAAAGGGTGGGCAGGCCCTGGCACAACTGCCCAGGACAGGGCAGGGGGCACAGAGCAGGAATTCTGCATGGAAAGGGCTGTCAGGCACTGGCACAGTGCCCAGGGCAGGGCAGGGGGCACAGAGCAGGAATTGCTGCATGGGAAGGGTGGGCAGGCACTGGCACAGTGCCCAGGGCAGGGCAGGGGGCACAGCAGCAGGAATTGCTGCATGGAAAGGGTGGGTAGGCACTGGCAGGGGCTGCCCAGGGCAGGGCAGGGGGCACAGAGCAGGAATTGCTGCATGGAAAGGGTGGGCAGGCACTGGCAGGAGCTGCCCAGGGCAAGGGTGGAATCCCCTCCCTCAATGTGGCACTTGGGGACAGGGGCCAGTGGTGGCCTGGGCAGTGCTGGGGCATGGAGGGACTTGATGGCCTTTAAAGAAATAAATAAATATACAGAGGAGGAGGAACTGGACATCACACACAGACCAGCAGGATGGAATGAATGCCCAATTTATTACACACCACACACAGTTTATACAGAGCTAAAGCCACACACCATTGGCTCAGTCAAAACCTCCCACCACCAGGCTACAAACTTTAATTGATTATAATTCATATCTCACAAGTTCAGGGTTTATATTGTTTTATCCTGGCTGTTTTCTCACACCTGCAGAGTCCTGTGAGAACCCACTGAGTGAATCCCTGGGGAGGAACCTCCCCCCTGCCAGCCAGCAGCAGCTTCAGTCTTGCAGGATCTTACAGAGATCTGAATTGCCCACTTGGGATTTCATTGTAGCAACAGGTCTTAAAGGTCTTCTCCACCCCGAAGGATCCCATCCCTCTGTGGCTTCTCCTGGTGGGAAGATGCCACCCCCACCTTGGGAGAGCAGCTGCTGGCTTGGAGTCTGTCTCCAAGTAACCCCCAAACCTGGAAGAGGCTCCATTGCCTCCTTGGATGCTGGTTAAAGGTCTTCTCCAGCCTGAAGGATCCCATCCCTCTGTGGCTTCTCCTGGTGGGAAGATGCCACCCCCACCTTGGGAGAGCAGCTGCTGGCTTGGAGTCTGTCTCCAAGTAACCCCCAAACCTGGAAGAGGCTCCATTGCCTCCTTGGATGCTGCTTAAAGGTCTTCTCCAGCCTGAAGGATCCCATCCCTCTGTGGCTTCTCCTGGTGGAGCCACAAACCTGAGCTGAGCAGGAGGGGCAGTTGCTGCTCCCAGACTCTGCCATGCCTGAAATTCCAACAGCAGCATCCAAGGAGGCAATGGAGCCACTTCCAGGTTTGGGGGTTACTTGGAGACAGACTCCAAGCCAGCAGCTGCTCCCAAGGTGGGGGTGGCATCTTCCCACCAGGAGAAGCATTTCAGGGAGCTGCTGCTTTCCCAGGGATTCACAGGGAGCTGCTGCTTTCCCAGGGATTCTCAGGGAGCTGCTGCTTTCCCAGGGATTCCCAGGGAGCTGCTGCTTTCCCAGGGAGCTGCTGCTTTCCCTGGGATTCCCAGGGAGCTGCTGCTTTCCTAGGGATTCTCAGGGAGCTGCTGCTTTCCCAGGGATTCTCAGGGAGCTGCTGCTTTCCCAGGGATTCTCAGGGAGCTGCTGCTTTCCCAGGGATTCTCAGGGAGCTGCTGCTTTCCCAGGGATTCCCAGGGAGCTGCTGCTTTCCCAGGGAGCTGCTGCTTTCCCAGGGAGCTGCTGCTTTCCCTGGGATTCCCAGGGAGCTGCTGCTTTCCCAGGGATTCCCAGGGAGCTGCTGCTTTCCCAGGGATTCTCAGGGAGCTGCTGCTTTCCCAGGGATTCTCAGGGAGCTGCTGCTTTCCCAGGGATTCCCAGGGAGCTGCTGCTTTCCCAGGGAGCTGCTGCTTTCCCAGGGATTCCCAGGGAGCTGCTGCTTTCCCAGGGATTCTCAGGGAGCTGCTGCTTTCCCAGGGATTCCCAGAGAGCAGAAGGAAACCAAATGGATGCATTTGTTAACAAGGGGAACTCTGCAAGCAACAGAAGTGACATTTGGGTAGTGCCTCTGGCAAACATTTGGGAAGAGTATTTACAAAGGGAAATGGAGTTCCTGCTTTTGGGGAGCACTTTATCCCTTTGATGCCATGAATGACCCTTCCCCCCAAACCAGGACTCTGAGCCACGTTAGTGCAGGGTAAGATAAAAGTAAAGGTCCTTTAATAACACAGGCCCTGCAGCCCACAGGAATACAGGATGACATCCATGTGTCCCAGTTCTTGTTTCCATGGCTTTTATAATCAGACCCCTCCAATCATTGCTTTACACATTTCTCAGGCCAGCCCCAGTCCCACCCCTGGACCAACCCCTGGAATTGGGTCTGGGGTCGTCAAGACCCTCTGTCTTCATCAGCTCCTCTTCCTCAGGCACACAAAGGTCTCTTGGAGTTCATCCAGCTCTGGCTTTTGGGTCACTCTGACCTGTGTTTATGTTTCATTCTGTGGGTCTCTGATATCCTTCAGCTCTACCTTGGAAAGGAGTCTGAACAAGATTAATTAACTAAAGGAATTTGAGCTCCCTGTTCTGGGACAGGGGTAGTGATAGAAAGGCATTAAACTGTTAGAAATATTAACCCTCTAAAAATCCACAACTCCTGTGTTCCTAAAATCTACAAAATGTGAAAATCAGAACAAAAACCCCCTTTGGCATCACCTTCACCAGGAATATTCCTGTCCTTGCCGTTGGCACCAAGGCCAGACCCCTCTGCCTTGAGCTGGAGTGAACTGAGACCCCACATTTGCACCACAATGGGTGGGAATTGTTCCTTTGTTTGTACCTAAGGAGGTCTGTGGGTTATTTTTGAGCCCAAAGCATTGCTGGTTGCTATTAGAGATATAAAAACCTGGTCTCTCATCTCTGCCCTGGCTGCAGTTACTGGCAGGAGCAAACTAAGCCCCAGAAAAGGCTGTTCATGGACTGTGTGTGTCCCAAGAGGGAGAGGTCACACCTGGGGGTGATCCAGGTGTTCTTGGAATGAAACACCCCAGTGTAGGCAACACCTGTAGCTGTTGGCAGAAATTAAAGTGATGCCTGTGAAGGGGACACTGACACCTATAAAAGACAAGATACTTTTGCAGCAATTACAGGAAAAACCCACAGAATTTTGTCCTTTGTACCAGAGTATCCACCCAGAGCAGTGCCACACAAGGAGAACTCAGGTTTCCTAAGATTTCCTGGAGTAAAGTTCCATGTTTCCTTAGAGAAGGGAGTTGTCTGGGCTGAAAAACCACAAAATGAATTAAAACTCAAACCCATCTCGTTTCCTGAAGAGGCCAAACACAGCAATGTTGTTCACAGACTCCTCGAACCCCAGGATGGCCATTAAGGTTGAATTAATGCCATAAATATCCAGCTCCAGGTGAATAATTCTGATTAAAGCAGCACAAAGTCTGTCTTTGTGAGTTGGAATATTCATAAAGCATTTCCAGAGAAGGTTTGGAAGTGCAATTTGCCCTTGGTGGAGACAGAGATTGGAAGCACAAATTGAGGGGGAAAACCCCAAACAATTGATAGGATGATGCTGGTAAGAGAAGTTGAGTTTTAAAAAAGATCATTTGAAGGGGAAAGATGAATTGTGTTGACAAAGAAAATTGAATTTTACTGAACCAATGTCTTCATTTCTCATGGAAGTTCTTTAGGAGCGAGTTAGAGGGAAGGCTTCGAGGTGATGGAAATTCTGCTGGGGTTTGGCAGTGGCTGATCTTCATCTGACACCCAACACATGGTGAGAATCACAAGGAAATACTGAAAATAGGGAAATTTTGTGCATTTTTAGACAGAGCACCAAATGCTGTTTTGCAGAAGGGAAAGTGCCTTCAGTCTGCTCAGCTCCCTGGCCAAGGGGCAGGGGGGCAGCTGGGGGGGCCCAACAGCTCAGGGGGGGCACTTGGAGCAGCTTCACCAGGAATTTAGAGGGAGGATCCCTGAGGCTTCCTCTGGATTGGCACATGGGACTTGCCTGGGCCATCCCCTGGCACTGGGACTGGCATGGGCTGCCTTGGGACTGGCATGGGCTGCCTTGGGACCCCTGGGGAATGTGGGATCTGGTTCAGATTTGTGTGCAGAGACTGAGATGTCCTTCAGAGTTTCATTTCCCATCTCTACTCATGGGACACTCAGAGTCATAGAAGGGCTTGGCTTGGAAGTGACTTATTAATTCTCAATTAAGAACCCCATTAAGGACTCTGTTGTGTTAATACAGAGAATTACAAAACTTTCTGTATCACATAACCAGGTCTGTCAATCTTTTAGGGGGGTTTGCATTCTAAAATCCAGACTAACCCACCTTCTGTGCACTCTGAGAAAGTGGAAATATCACCCAGGGTAAAAAAAGGGCCTTGAAGTGCCCTGTGTGTCACAGATGGGCTTTCTCAGCTTTACTCACTTCAGGTGTTTTTATGCCCTTCCTGTTTTTAACAACCAGTCAAAACTAAACCACTCCTGGCCTAAAATGATGGTAAGTTGGAGGGAATGAAAATCTGTGTTTCAGCCACTCCCCCACTGAAGGAAAGGGCTCCAAGAAGGGGAGGGAGGGAATAAAGTCCTAATAAATGTCAGAAAGATGGGAGGCCTTTATTGGAAAGAACCTCAAGTGCTGCTTTTAACAACTGAAGCTGTCAGGAATATAAATGATAATGGGCATTGAGGGGAGAGGAGGTTATAAATCCTTCATTTCTGAAAGGGATTTGTATCAAACAGGGAGAAAGAGGCTGATGACAAAATTAATTCTCTGGTAATGGCAAATACCTGGAGAGCAGCGTTTGGAAGCAAAAAGGGTTTGCCCACATGTCTTCCTGTGCCACAAGTGCTTTGCATCAAAGGTGCCCCTTGTCCTTTGGGTCAGCCTCACCCCCAAAGTCAGACCAGTTCTGGGATGTTGGTTCTGCCACCTCTGAGTGGTGCTGGGCACAGGGTTTGGTGTCAGGTCCAGGGTGCAAACAGCAGGATGGGCATCCTGAGGGAGCATCTCCAGCACAGGTCTGGTCCCTGAGGAGACCCAGAGCTCGGGGTGCCCCCCACCTGCTGCTCAGGGGGCCCCCCACCTGCTGCTCTGCCAGAGCTCGGGGTGCCCCCCACCTGCTGCTGACCCAGAGCTCGGGGTGCCCCCACCTGCTGCTGACCCAGAGCTCAGGGTGCCCCCCACCTGCTGCTCAGGGTGCCCCCCACCTGCTGCTCCCCCAGAGCTCGGGGTGCCCCCCATCTGCTGCTGACCCAGAGCTCAGGGTGCCCCCCACTTGCTGCTCCTCCAGAGCTTGGGGTGCCCCCCACCTGCTGCTCCCCCAGAGCTCAGGGTGCCCCCACCTGCTGCTGACCCAGAGCTTCAGGTGCCCCCCATCTGCTGCTGACCCAGAGCTCGGGGTGCCCCCCACCTGCTGCTCGGGGTGCCCCCCACCTGCTGCTGACCCAGAGCTTGGGGTGCCCCCCACCTGCTGCTCAGGGTGCCCCACACCTGCTGCTCCCCCAGAGCTTGTGGTGGCCCCACCTGCTGCCCCCCAGCCTGAGGTCAGAGCTCACTGAGAGCTGAGGTTTGTCCTGTGGGCAGAGCCTCAAAGACCCTGTAAAGGCTCAGACTCAGTTCTGGGTGTTTTCCAGCCCCACAGACCTTGCTCATCTTTCCCATTTGAAGCAGGTGATGCATCTCATTAAGAGGGCAAACCTGGCCCAGCATCAGTGCCCTGATTTCACTGCCACCACCACAGAAATGCATTCTGGTCTTTAATTAAGAAAACAGAGGAGAGGTAAATGATTCCAGAGAGTCAGGACTAGCCTGGGGTTTACCCTCTGCAAATAAGAGAGGCAAGACTTGGGCCCTTCCTGGGCTGAGGAGAAGGGAGATTAAACCACAAAGCCCAGGTGATGTTTGTCTGAGAGGAGACTGAAGTCTGAGGTCCCTGAACTGCTGCCAGAGTGGGTGATTCATCCTCTCCCACTCCTCCTGCATCAGCTGAGAGGTCTGAGAGCCAAACCCTGCCCTAAAAACCCTCCAGGGTTGTGTCAGAGGCACAAAGGGAGCCCAGTGTTGAAATACGAGGGCATTTCAACCTCCTCACACAGGGCAGGAGCAGTCCTGGGGTTGTCCCAGTTCCTTTCCCACAGAAAGGTTTTGTTGGAGTGTGGGAAGTCCCTGCTGGAGGTTGGGACTGAGGATGCATTGCCTGGGCTTGCTCTGAGGTGAGAGAGGACATTGCAGGGGGCTGAGGGGTTGTGGCTTTGGGGTTACCTGTGGCTGTGCAGTGAAGAGGTAACAGCCAAAGCAATAAAAGTGACCGAGTGGAAGAGGCTGCTGCTCCCTGGGAATAATGAATGGATTCCTCTGGAAGCAGCACCCACTGCAGGACTGTCAGCCCATTTATTTCTCTTAGGTGGTAGGAAAGGGCTCTGTGCTTTGTGTGAGTATTGATGGAAAATTCAGATGAAAACAAATCAGCTTCTTCCTCCAGTTTGTTTTCCTTTCTGCAGCTCAGACCCAAGTCAGGGGATCTGTTCTGGGACATAAATACACAGACATTTATTCTCCAGCCCCAAACAGGTCCCTTCTGGCATGACAGATTGGTTGGAAGGTCATGGTAGATATTTCAGTAGAGTCAGGAACACATTTTCTGGCACAAGACTGAAAACACTTTTAAATAATGCAACACTGTATTTGAAACACTTGCCAGGAAAAAGCCCTGGGTTTATTGAAGTGCTGTGGAGTTCCAGCCTGGCAAAGCTTTGGCACTTGTGCAGGTCGCCAACCATTGCCCAGGGAAGCTGTGGCTGCCCCTGGATCCCTGGAAGTGTCCCAGGCCAGGTTGGAGCCACCTGGGGTGGTGGGAGGTGTCCCTGCCCATGGCAGGGGTGACCCTGGATGGGCTTTGAGGTCCTTCCAACCCAAACCATTCTGGGACAAAGTTTTTCTCCCCATGATCAGTGATCAGACAGTGTTGCAGAGCACAAACATCCCCTTCCCAGACTCATTTTCCCTTTAGTTCATGGAACAGACACCTGTTCTCTTTGTTCTGGCAAACGACCCCCAGGGGTTATTTGGGTTCTTCTTTTCATGCAGCTCCTGGCAATGCACCCTCAGGGCTGGGAGTGAGTGTGTAAAAGGCATTTTCAGTGGCAGAAAGGTTTTATACCCCAGCTGTCCAGAGCCAGATTCCTCTGTAATCCAGGTGGTTTCCTCTGTGGTTTCCTTCTGTCTGTGGCATTGACTCTCAAGGTGCTGGTCAGAAAGAATTCCTCAATAGCAGATGTGTGATGGGAAAGGGCAGAGCCAGGAAGGAGGGACACACTTGGCTGAAGGGCTGGCAGTGATCTTGGAGAACAGTCTGGTAAGTGGCAAAAATGCCCCAGAATCCTTTCCCTGCAGCCCGTGTGTGCAGCCAGGTCTGTGTGATGTTCCCAGTGTGGGGCTGCACCCCGAGCTCTGCAGGTAACACCTCCTGATGGATCTTCCAGGAACTTCTCTTCACATCTACTTTAATCTGCTGTGACTTTGGGTTTCAACAGCAGCTCGAGCTGTGAGAGCTCCAGGATGAATTATGCATTTTGTGTAAAGGCCCCTCAGCTCCAGCACGGGAGCTGGGACGTGCTGAAGGGTGTTCTGATGGCTGCTCTTCCAGGAAAAAATGAGGGATAATCAACTTTAATATAATTTTTATGACATCTGGAATTTCATGGGCTTCAGTCTTTCCTCTCCCTTTACAGACAGAGGAAAAATCCAGGTGGCTCCAATTTCCCTTACCCAAAAAAAGCCACTTCCCATCTCCACTCATCTTCATCTTTCCCTATTTTTGGTGGGTATTTTTTTCCCCTCTGGAACTTTTTCTCTCCCAGAGCAAACAGGAATTCCAGATACAGAAGTGGTAGCACAGTCAGGTGCATCCCAGAATCCTGCAGTGCTTTGGCCTGGAAGGACCTTAGAGCTCATCTCATCTCATCCCACCCCCTGCCATGGGCAGGGACAATTTCCCCAAATCCTTCCATGAGTAAAACTGAGATATTCTTATGCTGCTCTTTCCAACAGGTGCCCTTGGGACTGAATTAAAGGTGCAGTCCCTAAATTTTGGTGTTTCTTTTCTACTTATCACATGGTGATACACAGAAATTATTTCAATATAGTAGAATGTAATAGAAATAATTAGTGGTGCCAAAGCCCGTGGATCATTGTTCCCTTCTCTTGTGATTTCCCACTTGGAGCAAACACCTCCCTGTGAGTATCAGAATTGAAGAGGGAAAGGGTCCTGCGTCCAGGGAACATCCATTTGTGCATCTCCACGCGCTTTACAGGAAGCAATTAATGCTCTGCCGGCGGTGGGGGCTGGAGATGAGAGCGCTGCAATGCGGAGGCATCGGCTGGCTCACCATCCTCAGGGACACCGGGAATGCCGATCCCCAGCCCTGCCCGAGCTCTCCGCTTTGCTCTCTGCCTTTTCCTCAGGAACCGGTTAACCCTTTGCTGCCCATCCCACCCCCCTGAGCAGCCTCTGCACCCCAAAGGGAGGTTAAAACCCTGAGCAGTTGCCAGGGCGTTTTGGGGAGTGAGTGAAAAATCCTTTTATTCCTTATTTTGGAAGGGGAAAATGCTGATATTCCTTATTTTGGAAGAGGAACAGAAGTACAAAGTGCCAAGAGGTTTCTCATCCTTGTATCAAAGCACTTTAGTTTATGCACTGAGTTTTCAGTGTCATAATAAAAGATTCAACTGACAATAAAATGTTGTAAGTCAGGACTTTTTGGCTGTGCTTTGGTGCTGCCAAGGCTGGGCACACACAGACAGGACAGCAGAGATTGCTGGATCCAAACACCAACCTTCTGGACCTGAAAGGCTGGGAGAGCTGGGAATGTTCCCCTGGAGAAGAGAAGGCTCCAGGGACACCTGAGAGTCCCTGCCAGGGCCTGAAGGGGCTCCAGGAGAGCTGGAGAGGGACTGGGGACAAGGGATGGAGGGACAGCACGCAGGGAATGGGATATTGGGAATAGATGGGATATTGGGAAGGAATTGGTGTCTGGGAGGGTGGGCAGGCCCTGGCACAGGTTGGGCAGAGAAGCTGTGGCTGCCCCTGGATCCATCCCTGGGAGTGTCCCAGGCCAGGTTGGAGCACCCTGGGCTGGTGGGAGGTGTCCCTGCCCATGGCAGGGGTGGCACTGGATGGCCTTTAACATCCCTTCCCACTCAAACTATTCTGTTATTCCATGATTTATCCACTGCTCCCTCAGAGAATGTCTGTACAATGTTAACGTGACTCTCCGTGCACTCAGGAGGAACAGCTTTTACCTTTTGCTTTCCTTTCCTAATGAGAGATGTTTCCCAGAAAAAAGTCAGGAAAGAAGGTTCCAACACTGCCCGTGTGCAGGAGTGGTGCAGGTGGGCACTGCTGTGCCCATGGACCCGGCAATGCCCTGTGGGGTGGGCACAGCCCCGGGCGAGGGGCAGAAACCCGCCCGGACATTGAACTGAAATACGGTGAGACGGATTTGGTTCAGCGCCCCTGCCCTGCCCTGCCCTGCCCTGCCCTGCTCTGTCCTGCTGCCCTGAGCCCCTCTGCTCCTCCCGGCCCCGCTGCCTGTCCCTGCCCTGCAGCCTTCAGCATCCCTGCCCGCAGCCCGTGGTCTCCTCAGCCCCCCGCGCCTCCCGCTGCTCCCCCAGCACCCCCTCCAGCTCCCTCCATCAGTGCCCGCTGCCCCAGCATCCCTGCCCACTCCCCTCGGTGCCCCTTCCCGCATCCCTGCCCACTCCCCTCGGTGCCCCTTCCCGCATCCCTCGATCCCCTGCCCTGCTCGGTGCCCCTTCCCGCGTCCCTGCCCACTCCCTTCGGTGCCCCTTCCCGCATCCCTGCCCGCTCTCATTGGTGCCCCTTCCCGCATCCCTGCCCGCTCCCCTCGGTGCCCCTTCCCGCATCCCTGCCCGCTCTCCTCGGTGCCCCTTCCCGCATCCCTCGATCCCCCGCTCTCCTCGGTGCCCCTTCCCGCATCCCCCGCTCCCCTCAGCGCTCCCCCAGTCCCCGTGCCTTCCTCCTCTATGCCCTCAGCACCCACCCCCGCTCCCCGCAGCCCCCAGCCCGGTGCCTGCAGCACCGTCTGCCTTGCCCTGCTCGCCGCATCAGCGCCCCTCTCCCTTCATCACCCTCTCCTGCATCCCTCCATCCCCCGTCTCCTCCCCACCCCATCCCGCACCCCCTCATCCCCCCACTATCTCCCGCATTCCCCTGCTCCCCATCCCACATCCTCCGACCCCCCGCTCTCCTGCGCTCCCCTCATCGCCCCGATCTTCCCCTCCCCTCCATCTCCGCCTTCCCCTCCTCGGCCCTCCCCTCTCCCTCCCCTCCCCTTCCCGCCTCCCTCGCCCGCGCCTCCTCCGCCCCTTCCCGGCCGCTGCTCTTGGCGAGGCGCGGAGGCGCCCGCGGCACCTGCCGGTCCCTGCATCCCTCCATCCATCCCTGCATTTCTCCATCCCTGCATCCCTCCATCCTCCCATCCCTCCATCCTCCCATCCCTCCATCCTCCCGCCTTCTCAGTCCACCGCCTGTCTCTCGGCCGGGCCTGGCGCATCCCGCGGGGACCCGCAGCCATCGCCGCTCCCGCTCCCGGCCCCGCTCCCGGTCCCGGCCCCGCGGCCGCGCTACCCCCGCACCCTCCGGGCCACGCGGGCCATGCTGAGCCGCGGGCGGGCGGGCTGAGCTCGGCGCTCGCCGCAGGTAAGAGCGGGCGGGGGATGCGGCCGGGCCGGGCCGCGGCTCTTTCCCCGCTCCCGGCGGGATTTGGTGGGATGCCCGCGGTGCCCGGGCCGGGGGGCCGCCGGTCCCGGCTGGCGGAGCGATGCCTTTATCCCGCTGCCTTCCCTGCCGCTTCCAGCGAGGTTTGTTAAGCAGAGATAAGCCTGACCTGGAGCGCGATGTGTGACAAGCCGGGATTGAATCCCAGCCCGGGATTCGCTCGGGGTCTCCCCGAGGAGCCGATCCCGCTCCGCTGTGCGAGGCTGCCGGGAGGGACCGAAATATCCCTGGAAAACCATGGACAGCGGCTGTTTGCGGCAGGAACGGAGTAACGCTTTGGGCTGGCGATTTCAGCCGTAGGTTTCTCTGGAATAACGCTTTGGGCTGGCGGTTTCAGCCGTAGGTTTCTCTGGAATAACGCTTTGGGCTGGCGATTTCAGCCGTAGGTTTCTCTGGAATAGCGCTCTGGACTGCCGCTTTCAGCCGTGGGTTTCCCTGGAATAACACTTTGGGCTGGCGATTTCAGCCGTGGGTTTCCCTGGCATAACGGTTTGAGCTGGAGATTTATGCCAAAGGTTTCCCTGGAATACCGCTCTGGGCTGCCGCTTTCAGCCATGGGTTTTCCTGGAATAACGGTTTGGGCTGGAGGTTTATGCCACAGGTTTCTCTGGAATGCTTTGGGTTGGCGATTTCAGCCGTAGGTTTCTCTGGAATAACGCTTGGGGCTGGCGATTTCAGCCGTGGGTTTCCCTGGAATAACGGTTTGGGCTGGAGATTTATGCCACAGGTTTCCCTGGAATAACGGTTTGGGCTGGCGATTTCAGCCGTGGGTTTCCCTGGAATAGCGCTCTGGGCTGGCGATTTCAGCCGTAGGTTTCCCTGGAATCTCCTCAGCCCGGCTGGCTCCCGTTTTTCCCAGCGCTCACAGAGCAGGAAGCACCCGCTGCCAGCTTGGAACCCTGGCAGGATTTCAGTGCCCGCTGATATTCCTCCTGCATGGATATAAACAGCCTAAACTGGTGGAAATGGGATTTGGCACAGCTGTTTTAAGCCGGGGTTTTTCCTAAAAAATCCTAAAGTGGGGATGCCAACTGTTTCTCCAAGAATCAGCAAATGCTCCCTCCGAGCTAACAGCAAATAAAGTTTATTTTACAGCTTTTGATGAGAAATTTAATCAATCTGAAATAGTAAGGGGAAAAAAAAAACCTGTGAGAGCTGCTGTTGTTTGGTCTTTGTTGCAAAATAATGGGCTGAATAATTCTTTGGGTGCTGGAAATAGCAGGAGGAAAGATTAATGAGAGATTAAGGCAGGCTGGGAGTGATGCAGAGGAGAGCAGGAGGCAAAGATTGTTTTAACTGCTTGGTGGCTGCTGGACTTTGAGGAGAGAGATGAGGCCTCACAGCTTGTGGTTTTCCTGTCTGAATTTTCCTCTCATGGTTGTGTGGTCTTGGTGTTCTGTGTTATCAGTGAAACCATGAAGGGTGATAATGAGAACCCAAAAATTCGGTGTAACTTGAGGTGCTTTTACCCCTTGGTGATGTTTTAGCCAGGCCTGTGACTACAGGAGCTTTTGGATTCTATTTATTTTTAATAGAAAAAGTGGGTTTGGGGAGAATGAACCCGAGTGTAGCACGGCACAAATTCGGGTTCCCCTGGGGGTTGGTTTTGGAGCTTTAGAAGCGATTTCTTCCCGGGAATGGTGTTGTGAGAAACAAAAAGCAGGTGCTGGATCCTCCACCTTTGTGTTCACAGCCGAGTGATGTGTGTGAACATTCCGGGGGGTCTGTGAATATTCGGGGGGGTCTGTGAATATTCGGGGGGGTCTGTGCACATTCCGGGGGGTCTGTGCACATTCCGGGGGGGGGTCTGTGCACATTCCGGGGGGTCTCTGAACATTCCAGGGGGGTCTGTGAACATTCCGGGGGGGGGGGTCTGTGCACATTCCGGGGGGGTCTGTGCACATTCCGGGGGGGGGTCTGTGCACATTCCGGGGGATCTGTGGACATTCGGGGGCGTCTGTGAACATTCCAGGGGGTCTGTGAACATTCCAGGGGGGTCTGTGCACGTTCTTGGGCGTCTGTGCACATTCCGGGGGGGGGTCTGTGCACATTCCGGGGGGGTCTGTGCACATTCCGGGGGGGGTCTGTGCACATTCCGGGGAGGGGGGGTCTGTGAACATTCTGGGGGGGTCTGTGAACATTCTGGGGGGTCTGTGCACATTCCAGGAGGGGGGGGGGGTCTGTGAACATTCCGGGGGTGTCTGTGAACATTCTGGGGGGTCTGTGCACATTCCAGGAGGGGGGGGGGGGTCTGTGAACATTCCGGGGGTGTCTGTGAACATTCCGGGGGGATCTGTGCACATTCCGGGGGGGTGTCTGTGTACATTCCGGGGGGGGGGTGTCTCTGTGCACATTCCGGGGGGGGGGTGTGTGAATATTCCAGGGGGGTCTGTGCACATTCCGGGGGGGGGGTGTCTGTGCACATTCCGGGGGGGTCTCTGTGCACATTCCGGGGGGGTCTGTGAACATTCCGCGGGGGGGGTCTCTGTGCACATTCCGGGGAGGTCTGTGCACATTCCGGGGGGTCTGTGCACATTCCGGGGGGGGGGTGTCTGTGAATATTCGGGGGGGTCTGTGAACATTCCGGGGGTGTCTCTGTGAACATTCCGGGGGGTCTGTGCACATTCCAGGGTGTCTGTGAACATTCCAGGGGGGTCTGTGCACGTTCTTGGGGGTCTGTGCACATTCCGGGGGGGTCTGTGAACATTCCGGGGGGTCTGTGCACATTCCGGGGGGGGGTCTCTGTGCACATTCCGGGGGGGTCTGTGCACATTCCGGGGGGTCTGTGCTCTACCGGCAGACACTGATGATGCTCAGGGAGAGGAGCAAGCCCGAGGTCCTGCTTGCCTGAGGAGGAGCTCTGAGCAAACCCAGTGTAAATAAATAACTGCCTTTCCTGCCCAAGTGAGGGCTGGAGGGAGGAAATGAGCCCACGGGCTCTGGGGTTTGTCTCTTTAACACCTTCCTCCCACCTGGCCCAGAATCAGCTCCGCTCCCTCGGGAGGGAGAGGTGGCAGAGCCGCTCCCACCGGCTGGACCCCAAAACACCCAGTCCTGGGGAGGAGAAACTGGAAAAACATCCCTGAGCAGCCACAGGAAATTCAGGATGGTTTCTGTGTGGGAATGTGCAGAATGGGAATGTGGCTTTGTGTTGGGTGAGGCAAAATCCGGGAGGAACAACCAAACCCACTGCTGGGTGAGACAACAATCGAGGCCCCAAAAGAGAAGCAGAATTGCTTGGAAATAAGAAACTGGGAAAACTTGTCATATTTTTCTGTGTAGGAGACAATTTCAGGGAGTTTTGCACCTCAGCAGGTGAATTCAAGAGAATATTTTGCTAAAAATAGGGGAGAATTGAGTTCTGTGTGGCTGCAAATCACTTTTATGAGCACAGGAAAATACGTTTCTTTTTGGTGGTTTTTGTTTTAAATCCAACATAGTAAGAACTGGTCACTGACAGTGGGATCTCCTCAAAAACTTGGAGATGAGTGGAAAATAAAGAAGGGTTTGCCTGTGCATATTCTACTTCTTTTGTGATGGCCAGTTCTAAGTTGGAGTGAGAATGATGTGGTAATTTATTGATTGTAAAAACGGCCTTTTTAGTGCTCAGAAATGTTGGGTTCCCCCCCCCAAGATTTGTTCTGTTGGATTGGAAGGAGTGAGGGAATTGTGGTTTTTGTCCATGGAACACAAGTCTGATGAGGAGCAGCTGAGGGAGCTGGGGAGGCTCAGCCTGGAAGGTTTAGGTTGGGTATTAGGGAAAAATCCTTCCTGGAAAGGGCTGTCTGGCCCTGGCACAGCTGCCCAGGGCAGTGGTGGAGTCCCCACCCTGGAGGTGTTCAAAAAATGTGTGGATGTGACACTTGGGAACACAATTTAATGCTGAGCATGGTGGTGGTGCTGGGCTGAGAGTGGGACTTGATGACCTTAAGGGTCTTTTCCAGCCTCAGTGATTCCAGGATTCCATGACCTGTCAGTGGCACTGGTGCAGTGGGAGTGGGCAGTGCTGTTTGGAGTATTGGTAGGGGTGGTGCCACATCTCCCTGGGTCTGTGCTGGTGATTCCTGCCAAGCCACACCTTGGTCACATCCACAGGGAAACCCTCTGGCACTTTGGCTGCAGCTTCTTGGCTCTGCTTTTCCTCAGGTACTTGTCACAGAATCCTGGAATATCCTGAGCTGGGAGGGACCCCCAGGGATCAGAGTCCAATCCCTGGCCCTGCACAGACCCCCCAGCAATCCCACCCTGTCCCTCAGAGTGTTGTCCAAGCACTGCTGGAGCTCTGGCAGCCTCGGGCCGTGCCCATTCCCTGGGGAGCCTGTCCCTTCTCCCAGTCCTTGGGTCACTGCCTGCCTTGCTCCAGCATTTTCTGCTGGTTTGCTGAGCTGGAAAGCTCTTCCTGGGTGGGATCTGTCAGGCTGTCAACACCACTCAAGAATGTTTAATTTCCCCGCTGTGTGGGAGGGCACCCACCATCTGAAAGCAGCGTAATTATAGTCAGGTTCGGCTGCTAATTAGTGTGAGGGGGCCCTGCGGCAGCTTGGGGGGGGATAAATACCTGCCTTATCTGCGGTGGGAATGGAGGGGCACGTGCCAGGTTTGGCTGGCAAGGAGAGCTCTGGGAGGTTGGTGTCCAAAGTGCTGCAGTTTGTTTGTGTCCCTTCTCAGGTGGGCTGTGCTTGTGGGGAGAACCTGGAAAAAGGAATGGGAGGACTTGGAGCTGCTTTTACATTGTAGCTCTGGGGCTGTTTTCTGCTATTTGGGTGTAATTCCCACCACTGGATTGTTGCAGAGCAGCTGTGGCTGCCCCTGGATCCCTGGAAGTGTCCAAGGCCAGATTGGATAGGGCTTGGAAAAACCTGGATATGGAAGTGTCCCTGCCCATGGCAGGGGGTGGAACTCTGTATCCCTTATTATCCTTGTAATCCAAACCATTCCATAACCCTACAATATTCTTTTAAGATTTGTTTGTGTTTGGGTTTTTTTGTTTTCTTTGGTTGGTTTTTTTTGTTTGTTTGGGGGGTTTTTTGTCGTTTTTTTTTGTTTGTTTTGTTTTTGTTTTTGGTTTTTTGGTTTGTTTTTTTTTTTGGTTGACTTCAGGTTTTTGGTGCTTTGTGCCAACCCTTTGGTAGAACAACATGGTTTAGCACAAGGTCAGTACCTGAGGAGGGGGATTTAAAGGAGGGGGCTTTAAAGGAGAGGTGAACCCGGGTCAGTTCTTCCCAAAGTTGCCGTCATTTGCAGGATCAGTGACCTGCAGGAGGTGGCTATGAACGCTGAGGGTTGTTGGGGAGGTGGAGCTGGGAGGGCTCAGCCCGGGGAGGAGCCCCTACCCTGGCCATGGCCTGGGCAGTTCCCCGCCGGCCCCGGGGTGGGCAGTTCCCCGCCGGCCCCGGGGTGGGCAGTTCCCCGCCGGCCCCGGGGTGGGCAGTTCCCCACCGAGCACTCAGACTGGGTTGGCTGAATTAATGAGTCTTTTCCACTGTAATTTCTGAGTCACAGAAATGCATTTCGAAGTGAGGAATAGGGCTGTTATTAAATGTCAAGCAGCCTATTTCAGGAAAGGAGAGAGGGAGGGAAACTAATTCTTAAAACACAAAACACTGGGTGGTTCTAACCAGCAGTACATAATTTCTATTTCCCCCCTTTTTCCCTTTACTAAATGTAAAAGAGTTCCTGTATTGATCTTGGAGTTTGACAGTTGCAGCACTCAAAGTTCTTTGGTGGCTGTACATGAATTGAGAAGCTGCTTCTGGCTCTAAATGCTGCTGTGTGGGTTTTGGAGAGTGCTGCGTGTCAGGTTGGGTTGGAGCTGCCTGGCCCTGAGGGGTTTGTCGGCAACAGACAGCTTTGAATATATTATTTAAAAAGGAAGGGGTGTTTAGAAAGAGAGAGTTGCAAACCCTCCTGGCCAGACCTCAGTGACTGACACTTCAGTGTTGGTGTTTGTGTGGGAGCTGCAGGACAGCCCCGAGGAACAGCCCCAGCCACCCTTTGATTTCCTGGAGCTGAAGGCAGCGAAGGGCTGAGCTCTGCTCTGCCTTCCTGAGGTGGGAAAGGGCCGGGTGTGATCGCTTTGGGTTCCCGATAGGAGTTTCTTGCAGCGAAGAGCGTCGGGGACCGCTCCGCCTCCTGCCCCGGCGGTGCCCGAGACCGAGGGGGCGGCGGTGCCCGCAGGTGAGCGCCGTGGGGGCGGCTCTGGGCGCAGGTGAGCGCCGTGGGGCAGGTGAGCTTCCTGGGGGCGGCTCTGGGGACAGGTGAGCACCGTGGGGCAGGTGAGCCCCGAGGGGGCGGCTCTGGGGGCAGGTGAGCGCCGTGGGGCAGGTGAGCGCCGTGGGGGCGGCTCTGGGGGCAGGTGAGCGCCGTGGGGGCGGCTCTGGGGGCAGGTGAGCGCCGTGGGGGCGGCTCTGGGGGCAGGTGAGCGCCGTGGGGGCGGCTCTGGGGGCAGGTGAGCGCCGTGGGGCAGGTGAGCCCCGAGGGGGCGGCTCTGGGGGCGGGTGAGCGCCGTGGGGCAGGTGAGCGCCGTGGGGGCGGCTCTGGGGGCGGGTGAGCGCCGTGGGGGCGGCTCTGGGGGCAGGTGAGCGCCGTGGGGGCGGCTCTGGGGGCAGGTGAGCGCCGTGGGGGCGGCTCTGGGGGCAGGTGAGCGCCGTGGGGGCGGCTCTGGGGGCAGGTGAGCGCCGTGGGGGCGGCTCTGGGGGCAGGTGAGCGCCGTGGGGGCAGCTCTGGGGGCAGGTGAGCGCCGTGGGGCAGGTGAGCTCCCTGGGGGCGGCTCTGGGGACAGGTGAGCGCCGTGGGGCAGGTGAGCCCCGAGGGGGCGGCTCTGGGGGCAGGTGAGCGCCGTGGGGCAGGTGAGCCCCGAGGGGGCGGCTCTGGGGGCAGGTGAGCGCCGTGGGGCAGGTGAGCCCCGAGGGGGCGGCTCTGGGGGCAGGTGAGCGCCGTGGGGCAGGTGAGCCCCGAGGGGGCGGCTCTGGGGGCAGGTGAGCGCCGTGGGGCAGGTGAGCCCCGAGGGGGCGGCTCTGGGGGCAGGTGAGCCCCGAGGGGGCGGCTCTGGGGGCAGGTGAGCGCCGTGGGGCAGGTGAGCCCCGAGGGGGCGGCTCTGGGGGCAGGTGAGCGCCGTGGGGGCGGCCGTGGGGGCAGCTCTGGGGACAGGTGAGCGCCGTGGGGGCGGCCGTGGGGGCAGCTCTGGGGACAGGTGAGCGCCGTGGGGGCAGCTCTGGGGACAGGTGAGCGCCACGGGGCGGCTCTGAGGGCGGCTCTGGGCACAGGTGAGCGCCGTGGGGCGGCTCTGGAAGGCTCCGACACTCCTTGCCGGGGCTCTGGGGCGGTTCTGACGGCAGGTGAGCTCCCCGAGGCAGGTGCGCTCCAGGGATCGGCTCTGGAAGGCTCTGGCACTCCTTGCTGGCGGGTCTGGAAGGCTCTGCCCTCAGATGAGCCCCGTGGGGCAGTTCTGGAAGGCTCCGGCATTCCTTGCTGGGGCTCTGGGGCGGCTCTGGAAGGCCCCAGCCCTCCTTGCTGGGGCTCTGGGGGTCTCTCCCCCCTGAGTTACGCTCATTTTACACCCGAATGTGTCACTGCCCCGGGGGTCGCGGCTGTCGCATCCCCCGCTGTGGAGGGGCTGCGGTACCGCCGGGCTCGGTATAATGTCCCAGTGAACTGGCTTCCCAAAACCACCTGGAATTCTCCTCTCCGGTGCTGTCGTGGTCCGTCCCAGCATCCCGAGGTTGCCGTTCCTTGTCCTGCAGCCGAAGTTCTTCGGAGGGCTGTGGGGAAGGAGCACTTGAGGCTGTCAGTGAGGTGCTTGTGCCGCTCAGACGTGTCGGCCGGGATGGATTTCAGCGCGGAACGAGCTGTTAAACCTCGCACATGAAAAGAATGGCCTACATGACAAATAGGAGGTTCCCTGGAAAACGCAGCTCGCCTCGGTTAAATAATGAAAAGGCAGGAAATTGCCTCGGGAGTTGTGACAGCGGCGTGACCGCATCCCCTCCGTGTGACGTGCCCGCGCTGTGAGGGCTCTGAGCGACAGTGACAATGGACCGCAGGGGCTCAGCCAGGGCAGTTTGGTACCCCCTGGCATGTTTTGTCCCCTCAGTACTTTTGAGGGGTGTAAAGGACGCGGGGAGGAGGAGGAGGAGTTCTCTTTGTGGTTTGGTGCTGTGCAGGGGTGCTGGGGAAATAATCGGGGTGTAGGGGAGAGCCTGGGAGAGGTTTGGGGAGAGCCTGTTCCCACATGAGGAGCCTGGCAGGGGTTTGGGGAGAGCCTGGTCCCATGGGATCAGCCTGGGAGGGAATTTGGGAGAACCTGGTCCCATAGGACCAGCCTGGGAGGGGTTTGGGCACAGCCTGGTCCCAGGGAACCAGCCTGGGAGGGAATTTGGGAGAACCTGGTGCCCAGGGGGAGCAGCCTGGGAGGGGTTTGGGCACAGCCTGGTGCCCAGGGTGAGCAGCCTGGGAGGGGTCTGGGCACAGCCTGGGAGGGGTCTGGGCACAGCCTGGTGCCCAGGGGGAGCAGCCTGGGAGGGGTTTGGGCACAGCCTGGGAGGGGTCTGGGCACAACCTGGTGCCCAGGGGGAGCAGCCTGGGAGGGGTTCGGGCACAGCCTGGGAGGGGTCTGGGCACAACCTGGTGCCCAGGGGAGCAGCCCCTCTGTTGCCAGGCAGCTGCTGCCCGATGCTGCACTGGCAGCTTGCTGTGGATGCAGCCAGATGTGGCCACATCTGGCGAGGAAGGAGCTGTGCAATTCCTCCCCACAGCCTGTGCTTTGCCCCACCACATCTATTAAATTAACTTGTGTTTCTCTCAGGCCCAGCTCCTGGAAGCCCTTCATTAGGCTTTTAAAGTGGCATTAAGAGCAATATTGGCTTGGAAAATTCTGCTCAGCTCTGTTTAAATTTCATTCCATAAATAATGGACTATTTATGTCTGAAACAATATTTCCTGCTACCAGTCTGAGCTCTGTGGCCCTTCCTATCCAGACATCCAGATGCCATCAGGCAGTGGGGGTGTTCTGGGGGCACAGGTGGCCAGCACAGGGGGCACTCACACAGGTTTTTGGAGCTCTGCTTCAGTAATTCTGGTATTAATTGGGAAGATGCAATCCCAGCTGGGGGCTGTGGCTGGACTCAGACTCCAGCTGGGCTGCTGGGCTGGACCAGGGAAGGTGCTGGGTGACAAATTGGACAGTTGGGTTTTCTGGGAGGAATTTTTGTGAGCAGTTTATTCTTGTCTTGCTCAGGGATTAGGACACTTAAGTCGTGCTGAGTCCTGTGAGTGACAAGAGATTAAGGGGCTGTTCAGGGTTGTGCTGATCCTGATTTACAGAAAGTGGCAATTTGGGTATGGAGAGACTTGGAGCTGTTGGCTGGAGGAAAGGCTGGGAGCACTGGGATTGTTCAGCCTGGAGCAGGGAGGGCTTTGGGGTCTGGAAAACAGAAACTCCCCAAGTTTCACTGAATAAATGAAACTCTCAGCACTGGTAGGAAAATCCTGGCTCAGGAATTGGTTGGATCGATGTTTATTTTATCTCCCAGAGGTGTTGTGAGGGTGAATTAAGAGCTTTGGGGCTGCTGGATGCAGTGGGGATGGATGGTGTGTCTCTGAGCCCCTGAGAAAATTAAATATTTTCCATTCTGTGCATGGCCTGGCTGGGGGGAATAAACAGGGCACTTACAGGAAGAAAGAGTGAACAATTGCTTTGTTTCACCAAATTGTGTCTGCAGAGAAGTGGTTTTTTTTTTTTGGTAAATGAGAAAGGCAAGTCAGGGTTTTATATTTTTAATTCTGCCACTTACTCAGACCTTGGATTTGCAGCCTCCATAACGTTCTCCTCCTGCAGCACTTCATTGTGGCAGTTTTGTGAGAGCCTGGCAGTGCAGATGAGTCTAAATTTGCATCCTGTTTTCTGTTATAAAACCTGCTTTTATTGCTTAGAACTCTGCCAGACTGCAGGGGTTGGGGCTGGAGTTCCCCTCGCTGTCTGCTGCAAGATAATGTGTTGAAATTAACTTTATTCTTAGAAGTGATAGCTGAAAACATCAGCATTTTATCTTCCTTCCCTTCCTGGAAGCCTTGTAACTGAATTTTAGTTACAATAAACCTGGTCTTTGAGAAGCTTCATCTCTTCTGGGGTTTGGAGCAGAATTGCAGAATCCTGGAATGGTTTGGATTGGAAGGGACCTCAGAGCCCACCCAGTGCCACCCCCTGCCATGGGCAGGGACACCTCCCACTGTCCCAGGGTGCTCCAAGCCCTGTCCAGCCTGGCCTTGGACACTCCCAGGGATCCAGGGGCAGCCACAGCTTCTCTGGGAAACCTGTTTGGGTTTTTTTTTCTGTATAATTCTCTTCCTGTAATGAAACTGTTCCTTATGACCAGTGTGGAAATAAATTGTGCTGACCTGAACCACCAAATCCTGTGCTCTGAAATTCTAAATCAACTGCTGGGAATGCCTTAGCAAGAAGAGCCACTGGTTGTGTTGATGCTGAAGACAGATGGAAAATGTTATTAATGAGGACACACAGCAAGAAAATGCTTCAGGAGTAATTTAAAAACTGTATTTAAATCATTCCAGCTCTTCCATCCCATTGGATCAGATGAGCTGGAATTAAAGTGTCATGTGAAATGGAAAGATGCCACTTGTGGTGCTGCTGGACTGGAGAGCTCAGGGGGCTCCAGAGTCATATTGCTGTGTATGAAATATTTCTGCATGGAAAGGGTGGGCAGGCCCTGCCAGGGGCTGCCCAGGGAGGGTTGGAGTGCCCAGCCCTGGAGGTGCCCAAAGCAGGACTGGCCGTGGCACTCAGTGCTCTGGACTGGGGGACAGACAAGGTGGGCATTGGGCACAGGGTGGGCTCCATGGGCTGGGAGGGCTTTGCCAAGGTGGACATTGGGCACAGAGTGGGTTCCAGGGACTGGCAGGGCTTTGCCAAGGTGGGCATCGGGCACAGGGTGAGCTGCAGGGGCTGGGAGGGCTTTTCCAAGGTGGGTATCGGGCACAGGGTGGGCTGCAGGGGCTGGGAGGGCTTTTCCAAGGTGGGCATCGGGCACAGGGTGGGCTCCATGGGCTGGGAGGGCTTTTCCAGCCTCAGGGATTGTGTGAAAATTGCATTTAATGTTTTCTTTTACAGGCACTTGGCATCCTATCCAGCAGTTGAGGGCTGAGGGGTGCCCAGGGAGCATGGGCAGGGCAGGACTGCCAGCCCTGGCCTGGAGTGCAGGCTGTGATGGTGAGTAGGAGGGTTAATTCCAGTCACCTGAGGACAAAGTGCAGCCCGGGTAGATGTGACAGAATCCCAGACTGGTTTGGATTGGAAGGACCTTAAAGGTCATTTTTTTCCACCCCCTGCCATGGGCAGGGACACCTCCCACCAGCCCAGGGGGCTCCAGCCTGGCCTTGGACACTCCCAGGGATCCAGGGGCAGCCACAGCTTCTCTGCCCAACCTGGCCAGGGCCTGCCCACCCTCCCAGCCACCAATCCCTTCCCAATATCCCCTTTCCCAGCCCTGCCCTCTGGCAGTGGGAAGCCATTCCCTGTGTCCTGTCCCTCCATCCCTTGTCCCCAGTCCCTCTCCAGCTCTCCTGGAGCCCCTTCAGGCCCTGCCAGGGGCTCTCAGGTGTCCCTGGAGCCTTCTCTTCTCCAGGGGAACATTCCCAGCAATCCCAGCCTGGCTCCAGAGGGGCTTCAGCCCTTGCAGAATCAGACGTGGAGCCTCAGCCTTGTGCTGATTTGACCAAACTCCCAGTTCAGGCGGAGTCCAACCAGTGTGTGAGCACCTGCAGCATCTCTGGGGAGTTCCTGAGGCATCTTTGGTGCTCACGAGGTGGTGCCAAGAAGCTTTTTAGTCAAGGTAAAAATTCTCTCACTTTTAGTGCTGAGAGACCAGATTTAAACCAGCACTACAAACATTATTTGAGGGAAATGCAGCTCTCTGTGCTGCTCTGGGTCTGCTGTTCAGCCAAGCCGTGATCCCAGGGCTGACTGTGTGTTGTTCCCCTGGCAGAGGGATGCCCAGCCCTGCTCCCATGGTGCACCTTAGCCCTGGCACTGTGAGTGCCCCCGTGTTCCCCTGGCTCTGGAGCCAGCCCCCAGCACAGCATGAGGAGGTTCATCTACTGCAAGGTGGTCCTGGCCACGTCCCTGCTCTGGGTGCTCGTGGATGTTTTCCTGCTGCTCTACTTCAGCGAGTGCAACAAGTGTGAGGACAAGAAGGACAGGTCGCTGCTGCCCGCCCTGAGGGGTGAGTGCCATGGCTGCCCGCCCTGGGGGGTGTGAGTGCCCCTGTCCCTGCTGCCCGCCCTGAGGGGTGAGTGCCCCTGTCCCTGCTGCCCACCCTGAGGGGTGAGTGCCCTGGGGGGTGTGAGTGCCCCTGTCCCTGCTGCCCGCCCTGAGGGGTGAGTGCCCCTGTCCCTGCTGCCCACCCTGAGGGGTGAGTGTCCTGGGGGGTGTGAGTGCCCCTGTCCCTGCTGCCCGCCCTGAGGGGTGAGTGCCCTGGGGGGTGAGTGCCCCTGTCCCTGCTGCCTGCCCTGGGGGGTGAGTGCCATGGCTGCCCGCCCTGGGGGGTGTGAGTGCCCCTGTCCCTGCTGCCTGCCCTGCCCTGGGGGGTGAGTGCCCCTGTCCCTGCTGCCTACCCTGCCCTGGGGGGTGAGTGCCATGGCTGCCCACCCTGGGGGGTGAGTGCCCCTGTCCCTGCTGCCCACCCTGAGGGGTGAGTGCCCTGGGGGGTGTGAGTGCCCCTGTCCCTGCTGCCCGCCCTGAGGGGTGAGTGCCCCTGTCCCTGCTGCCCACCCTGAGGGGTGAGTGCCCTGGGGGGTGTGAGTGCCCCTGTCCCTGCTGCCCGCCCTGAGGGGTGAGTGCCCTGGGGGGTGAGTGCCCCTGTCCCTGCTGCCTGCCCTGGGGGGTGAGTGCCATGGCTGCCCGCCCTGGGGGGTGTGAGTGCCCCTGTCCCTGCTGCCTGCCCTGCCCTGGGGGGTGAGTGCCCCTGTCCCTGCTGCCTGCCCTGCCCTGGGGGGTGAGTGCCCCTGTCCCTGCTGCCTGCCCTGCCCTGGGGGGTGAGTGCCATGGCTGCCCACCCTGGGGGGTGAGTGCCCCCGTCCCTGCTGCCTGCCCTGAGGGGTGAGTGCCATGGGGGGTGTGAGTGCCCCTGTCCCTGCTGCCCACCCTGCCCTGAGGGGTGAGTGCCCCTGTCCCTGCTGCCTGCCCTGCCCTGGGGGGTGAGTGCCATGGCTGCCCACCCTGGGGGGTGAGTGCCCCCGTCCCTGCTGCCCGCCCTGAGGGGTGAGTGCCATGTCTGCCCTGCCCTGGGGGGTGAGTGCCATGGCTGCCCACCCTGGGGGGTGAGTGCCCCCGTCCCTGCTGCCCGCCCTGAGGGGTGAGTGCCATGGCTGCCCACCCTGCCCTGAGGGGTGAGTGCCCCTGCCCCTGCTGCCCACCCTGCCCTGGGGGGTGTGAGTGCCCCGGCTGCCCACCCTGCCCTGGGGAGTGTGAGTGCCCCGGCTGCCCACCCTGCCCTGGGGGGTGTGAGTGCCCCGGCTGCCCACCCTGCCCTGGGGGGTGTGAGTGCCCCGGCTGCCCACCCTGCCCTGGGGGGTGTGAGTGCCCCGGCTGCCCACCCTGCCCTGAGGGGTGAGTGCCCCTGCCCCTGCTGCCCACCCTGCCCTGGGGGGTGTGAGTGCCCCGGCTGCCCACCCTGCCCTGGGGGGTGTGAGTGCCCCGGCTGCCCACCCTGCCCTGGGGGGGGTGAGTGCCACGGCTGCCTGGCTCATGGGGCTGCCATTTATTTGCCTTTAAATATGTTTCTCCAAGTGACTTTTTTCCAATCAGGCAAAATCCCAGGGTCTGATCTGCTTTCTGTGCTTGTTCAGTGGTTTCTCAGCCTCACCTGTGTTTGTGTTTCATTGAGTGGTTTGGGTGGGAGGGGACCTTAATCACAGAATCACAGAATCACAGAATGGGTTGGGTTGGAAAAGCCCTCTGAGATCATCAAGTCCAACCCTTGATCCAATCCCACTGTGATCACCAGCCCAGGGCACTCTGTGCCCTGGGCTGGTGATCACAGTAGGGTTGGATCAAGATGTGGTGGATTCTCAGTCAGTGCCACATCCATGGAATGGATTGGGTTGGAAAAGCCCTCCAAGATCATCAAGTCCAACCCTTGGGCCAACTCCAGTCCCTTTACCAGATCATGGCACTCAGTGCCATGGCCAAGCTCAGCTGAAAAACCTCCAGGGATGGGGAATCCACCCCCTCTCTGGGCAGCCCATTCCAATCCCTGAGCACTCTCTCTGCAAAGAATTTCTTTCTGCTCTCCAACTTCAATTTCCCCTGGCAGAGCTTGAGCCCATCGTGCCCCCTTGTCCTATTGCTGAGTGCCTGGGAGAAGAGACCAACCCCCAGCTGGCCAGAACTTCCCTTCAGGCAGTTCCAGACAGTGCTGAGGTCACCTCTGAGCCTCCTCTTCTCCAGGCTGAACACCCCCAGCTCCCTCAGCCTCTCCCCACAGCACTTGTGCTCCAGTCCCTTCTCCAGCCTCGTTGCTCTTCTCAGTTGGGTTGGAAGAGACCTCTGAGATCATCAACCCTTGATCCAACCCCACTGTGATCACCAGCCCAGGGCACTCTGTGCCCTGGGCTGGTGATCACAGTAGGGTTGGATCAAGACATGGTGGATTCTCACTCAGTGCCACATCCATAGAATCACAGAATGATGGAATGGATTGGCTTGGAAAAGACCTCTGAGATCATCAAGTCCAACCCTTGGGCCAACTCCAGTCCCTTTACCAGATCATGGCACTCAGTGCCACGGCCAAGCTCAGCTGAAAAACCTCCAGGGATGGGGAATCCACCCCCTCTCTGGGCAGCCCATTCCAATCCCTGAGCACTCTCTCTGCAAAGAATTTCTTTCTGCTCTCCAACTTCAATTTCCCCTGGCAGAGCTTGAGCCCATCGTGCCCCCTTGTCCTATTGCTGAGTGCCTGGGAGAAGAGACCAACCCCCACCTGGCCAGAACTTCCCTTCAGGCAGTTCCAGACAGTGCTGAGGTCACCATGAAATGACCATTTCAATGACATATTTAAATGTCATTTAATTAACAGCATGGCCCAGTAATCAGAATTTTGCATGTTTTATCAGGTACCAGTTGAAGTGCATGGGGGAGGTGCATTTCTGGGTGGCAAAAATGATTTTTCCCACTCCACAAGGCTGGGCAAAATTTTCATGGCTCTTCCCCTTTGAGATGTGGAAGTGCTTGACACCTGTCAGACCCCTATCCCAGCACAGGCAGTGGAATCAGGGAATCCCAGGCTGGTTGGGGTGGGAAGGAATCCAAAGCCCACCCAGTGCCACCCCTGCCATGGGCAGGGCCACCTCCCACCAGCCCAGGGGGCTCCAAGTCTTGTCCAGCCTGGCCTTGGGCACTCCCAGGGATGGGGAATTCAGAACCAATCTGGGCTGGACTTTGGTCTGAGCTTTGTGTGTTTTCTTGAGGAAACCTGCTCTGGACTATCTCTGCTCTGTGGAAGGGAAGGCTGGACTGGAACACCTGGAGGCTCCTCCTACAGAGCCCTTTGTGCTCCAGGGGGGGATGCCCAGAGGGCTCAGACTGCACAGGGGGGCACTGCCAGGTGGGAAGGGGCAGCAGGAATTTAGGGAATTCAGGGGGGTGGTTTCCCTCTGAATTAACCACCTGTCCTCAAGGAGTTTGTGTTCTGCCCAGGGAAGATGCTCCAATCCAATTAGGGATTCAAACTAAGATTAATTAAGCCAAGTGCAGCTGCTTTTGTAACACATTTGCTGTTCAGAGCAGACAAGGAGTGTCTGGAGCTGCTCCTGAATCAGAGTGGATGGGAAACTGCTGATCCTCAGGAGAAATCCCTGCCCTGCCCTTAAAAGCTCCTGGGGCTTCTGCTCCAGTTTTGAGCATTTTTCCATAATGTGAATGAAAATACCCCTCAGTGCTGGGTTTGTCCCGTGGAAATCCTCAGGGTGGGTTTGCAAGACTTCACTTGGAACCTCCCAGTTAGACAGAGATTAAAAAGAAAGGAGGATCTCAGTTCTTTTTCCAGATGAAAAGGACGTTGCTTTGTTTGGGTTTTTTTTTCCCTGTGTAATTGAATTACTGCATTTTATAGCAAATATTAGGCCAGAATGTGGTTTATTGTGCCTGAAGCAGCTGGATTTTCCCTGCCAGCTGCAGCAGAGGGAGCAGAGACTCCTTTGGATGAATCACTGGAATTCTCTCCAATTGATTACACTTTGTCAGGGCTCTTGAATCAGCTGCATATTTTTCCATCTAATTGGATAATTTGTAAAGAAAAGTACAAAATATCAGTGTAGGAGATTTTAGTTCAACAGTAACAACTCGTAAGCCCGTTCAGGTTTAAACCCCCATGAACCTTTCCCTGCCCCAGCTCTGAGGTTTGGGTGGAAATGCTGCAATTTCGGGGGGGGGGAAATTCACCTTTTTCCACCCCTTTTTTCAGCACAATATTCTGCAACACCAGAATTTTTTTTTTAATTTATTTTTCTGCTTCAAAGGGCATTTCCCCCTCAGGTTATTGAGCTCTTTGTGCTCTGCCTGTTCCTGCCCCACTTTTGGCCAACAGGTTTTATTCAATATATGACATTAATTGCACTGCAAAGGCTGAAAATAAACCCTGAGTGTTCTTTGCTCTGAATATTCCACTGTTACACCTCCAGAATTCCCAGAATTTCCGGGATCTTTGGGCTCAGCAGTTTTCTTGGGATTTGGGTGCTTTTGGAGTGAAGTGACTGGAATTCCAGGAGCCACAAAGAAATAAATGAGAGAAAACTTTTAATCAACTTCACCCTTAATTTTTTGATCTGCTCGTTAATAAAAAGGAGAAAAAAAATCCCAATATTGTAGAATTTAAAAGTTAATCAACTTTATCTTTATTTTTTATTTGCTCTTTAATAAAAAGGAGAAAAAAACCCCAATATTGTAGAATTTAAAAGTTAATCAACTTTATTTTTTATCTGCTCTTTAATAAAAAAGAGAAAAAAACCCCAATATTGTAGAATTAAAAAGTTAATCAACTTTACCCTTATTTTTTTATCTGCTCTTTAATAAAAAGGAGAATAAAATCCCAATATTGTAGAATTTAAAAGTTGATCAACTTTACCCTTTTTTTAATCTGCTCTTTAATATAAAGGGGAAAAAAATCCCAGTATTGTAGAATTAAAAAGTTAATCAACTTTACCCTTATTTTTTTTATCTGCTCTTTAATAAAAAGCAGGAAAAAAATTCCCAATATTGTAGAATTAAAGTTAATCAACTTTATCTTTATTTTTTATCTGCTCTTTAGTAAAAAGGAGAAAAAATTCCAATATTGTAGAATTAAAAAGTTTATCAACTTTAACCTTATATTTTATCTGCCCTTTAATAAAAAGAAGAAAAAAAATCTGAATATTGTAGAATTTAAAAGTTTATCAACTTTGCCCTTTTTTTAATCTGCTCTTTAATAAAAAGAAGAAAAAAATCCCAATATTGTAGAATTAAAAAGTTAATCAACTTTACCCTTTTTTTTATCTGCTCTTTAATAAAAAGGGGAAAAAATCCCAGTATTGTAGAATTTAAATTTAATCAACTTTACCCTAATTTTTTATCTGCTCTTTAATAAAAAGGAGGAAAAAACCCCCCCAATATTGTAGAATTTTAAAGTTAGTCAACTTTATTTTTTATCTGTTCTTTAATAAAAAGGAGAAAAAAAATCTGAATATTGTAGAATTTAAAAGTTAATCAACTTTGCCCTTTTTTTTAATCTGCTCTTTAATAAAAAGAAGAAAAAAATCTCAATATTAAAGAATTTAAAAGTTAATCAACTTTATTTTTTATCTGCTCTTTAATAAAAAGGAGAAAAAATTCCAATATTGTAGAATTTAAAAGTTTATCAACTTTAACCTTATATTTTATCTGCCCATTAATAAAAAGGAGAAAAAAAATCTGAATATTGTAGAATTTAAAATTTAATCCACTTTGCCCTTTTTTTAATCTGCTCTTTAAAAAAAAGAAGAAAAAAATTCCCACTAATAATGAATTTAAAATTTAATCAACATTACCCTAATTTTTTGATCTGCTCTTTAATATAAAGGAGAAAAAACCCCTCAATATTGTAGAATTTAAGTTAATCAACATTACCCTTATTTTTGATCTGTTCTTTAATAAAATGGAGAAAAAAAATCCCAGTATTGTAGAATTTAAAAGTTAATCAACTTTGCCCTTTTTTTATCTGCTCTTTAATAAAAAGGAGGAAAAAACCCCAATATTGTAGAATTTTAAAGTTAATCAACTTTATTTTTTATCTGTTCTTTAATAAAAAGGAGAAAAAAATCTGAATATTGTAGATTTTAAAAGTTAATCAACTTTGCCCTTTTTTAAATCTGCTCTTTAATAAAAAGGAAAAGAAATCAATATTGTAGAATTTAAGTTAATCAACTTTATCTTTATTTTTTATTTGCTCTTTAATAAAAAGGAGAATAAAATCCCAATATTGTAGAATTAAAAGTTAATCAACTTTACCCTTAACACCCTCCCAGTCTGTATTTTGGGGTTCCTCTGGGTGGGCTGAGCCCTCCCAGGGCAGTTGGGAGAGTTGGGCTCAGTTTGGTAAAGGGAGGAGCAGAATCTCCAGTGCCTGGGAATCTTATTGGCTCTTGTGAGGAGGAGAGTGGTACCCTGCTGATGACACAAAGAGGAAATTAATTTTAATTTAGTTTCCTTTACAGCCTCTGTGTTTTACTTTTCTTGCTGTTCTGAGACCTCCCAAACAAGTCTGTGACTGTGTCCTGCTGCGGGAAGAGCCCAGCCTGTTTGTGCGTGATTCCCATGTGGAATTGCCCTGGATATCACAGCTCCAGTCGGTATTTCAGCCCTTGTCTTGCAAATGGTTGTTTCTTCTCAGGGAACAGGAGGGATTATTCTCCTTGGTGGTGGGAGTTCCTCACCGCTGTAGTTTGTGGAGCAAATTTGTTTCATTTGAAGTCCTTTAATCCTCAGCCCCTGTGGCACAAACGGCCATAATGATGATGAGAACACATCCATTAATTTAGCTAATTCCTCCCCAAATTGCCCCTGTCTCCTCCGTGGAGCTGCCGGAGCCCGGGGGATGTCCCACCCCAGCCCCTCTCCCTGGAATACACAGATTATGGATCTGGGTGTCTGTGGGACCACAGAGCTCCTGCTGGGCTGGGAACAGACGGTGCTGGGGTTTGGAATCCCAGAATCCACAATCACGGGGTTGGAAAAGCCATCCAGGAGCATCCAGTCCACCCTGTGCCCAATGCCCACCTTGGCAAAGCCCTCCCAGTCCACAGAGCCCACCCTGTGCCCAATGCCCACCTTGGCAAAGCCCTCCCAGCCCATGGAGCCCACCCTGTGCCCAATGCCCACCTTGGCAAAGCCCTCCCAGCCCATGGAGCCCACCCTGTGCCCAATGCCCACCTTGGCAAAGCCCTCCCAGCCCATGGAGCCCACCCCATGCCCAATGCCCACCTTGGCAAAGCCCTCCCAGCCCATGGAGCCCACCCTGTGCCCGATGCCCACCTTGGCAAAGCCCTCCCAGCCCCTGGAGCCCACCCCATGCCCGATGCCCACCTTGTCCCCCAGCCCAGAGCTCTGAGTGCCACGGCCAGTCCTGCCTTGGGCACCTCCAGGGCTGGGCACTCCAAACCTCCCTGGGCAGCCCCTGCCAGTGCCTGTCCACCCTTTCCATGCAGCAATTCCTGCTCTGTGCCCCCTGCCCTGCCCTGGCCCAGCCTGAGGCCGTGCCCTCCCCTCCTGTTCCTGTGCCCTGGGGCACAGCCCGATCCCCTGTCCCGGCTCCCCCCTCCTGGCAGGGATTGCAGAGCCAGAAGGTGCCCCCTGAGCCTCCTTTGCTCCAGCTGAGCCCGCCCAGCTCCCTCAGCTGCTGCTCCAGCTCCTTCCCAGCTCCACTCCCTGCCCTGGGCACCTCCAGCCCCTGCATGTCCCTCCTGGCTGAGGGGCCAGAGCTGCCCCAGCACTGGAGGTGCCCCAGTAGTGCCAGGGCAGGGACGGGCACTGCCCTGGGCTGTGCCCACACTGGTTTTGATAAAAAATCTGAGAGTTGCTGCATTTTTGGATGAGAAAATGCCTCCTTTCAGATCTTGCCTTAGAAACAGCAGCCACTACCCCTGCAAAGATTCCACATCCATCCTGGAGGGTTTTTTTGGAACTCTGCAGCTCAGTTTGTTCTCTCACTCCAGCCCTCCTTGCACCTCCTCTCTTCTGCCTGAGGCTGCTCTGGGAGCAGGGGCAGCGTGGGCTGGGCTGGCTCCAGACACGTGTACCAGAAATGCTAAAAAAGCCTCTTTCTGGCAGAAGTTACAAGTTCTGATGCCTTTAGAATTGAAAAGCAACTCTCTTTTTTCTTTTTTTTCTTTTTTTTTTTTTTTTTGTGGAATCCTGGCACTCTCATGTTGGGAAACACTGTGAAGGAAATGATCTATTTAATGATGTTTATGACAACTTTTCAGGATTTATTGCTGCTGTATAATTACAACTAGAACTCTTTATGTTGTGGGTTAAGAGGAGTCTGTGTGTGGTTCTGAGCAGCAGAGATTCATCATGGAAATGGCAAATCAATCCTTTCCTTTACTGGATTCTGTGTGAAGTTTATGGTGATAAATTATTAGGGAGAAAATTGGCTGGGAGGGTGGGCAGGCCCTGGCACAGGTTGGGCAGAGAAGCTGTGGCTGCCCCTGGATCCCTGGGAGTGTCCAAGACCAGGTTGGATGGGGCTTGGAGCCACCTGGGCTGGTGGAAGGAGGTGGAACTGGATGGGCTTTAAGGTCCCTTCTACCCAAACCGTTCTGGAATTCCGTGAAATCCTTAAGTTTCTACCAAGCAAATGAGTCTGTTTTACTTTGCAGCCAAACTCCTCTTCTGGGATGATCTTTCATGATCTTGAAACCAAAGTCATCTCTGCACCTTGTCCCCCCTGTGCAATTCCAGAAGGAGCTGGACACACCTCCACTTTTCCACCTCTGTTAATTCCAAGGAGCAGCTGCTCAAGAGAGCAGTGACTCAGCACTTCTCCTTCTTAACTTACTGGAGGGAATTGCAAGGGTTTTGTCAGAGTGCCTTTTTTATGGTTTAAAAAAGAAATCCCTCCCTGAAGAGCAGCTTTGCCTGCAGGCACAGCAGGGAGCAGCTCCTGTCTGTGCTGCCCACCCTGGAGCACACGGGGATAGCAGAGCTGGCACCAGCAGTGCCCACCAAGAATGGACAGGCTGGTTTTCCAGCATTCTGCCTGCAGACACTTCCCATCATCTGTCAGCACAGACAGAGCTCCTTTGGAAATGGAATCAGCCCCTCCAAGGGCTCTCTGGAAGTGCTGAGATTTTTGTGGCAGTGGGAATAGAGAGCACGGAATGGGAGATAAAGAAAGAGGGAAAAAAGCAGAGCTCAGTAGGTTGCACAGCCTTGGATTTGTTTAACAATTCAGCCCAGGGACTGCTGCCCAAACAGGCACAGCCACAGCAGGAGGTGCAGGGATTGATGGGCCTGGCTGCTTTTGTTGTTTTTTCATCCCAGTGTTCATCTTCCTCCTTATCCTTCAGCTGCAGCACCTGCACGTCAGCTCTGAGCCATCAATAACCCAAATCACCTGCAGAGACAGAGGGGCTGCTCTGCAGAGGCACAGGGAGCAGGGCTGGGGGTCCACCATCCCTGCCCATCCCTGTGTGTCTGTCCAAGCCTGTCCATCCCCACATGTCCCCATCCCTCCATGTGCACCCCCGTCCATCCCTGTCCATCCCTGCCCATCCCTGTGTGTATCTGTCCAAGCCTGTCCATCCCCACGTCCCCCTCCCTCCATGTGCACCCCCATCCTTCCCCGTCCATCCCTGTCCATCCATGTGTGTCTCTTGTCCCTCCCTGTCCCTCACTTGTCCATCCCCATCCATCCCTTGTCCACCCATGTATATCTCTTGTCCCTCCCTGTCCCTCCCTGTCCCTCCCCAACCATTCCTGCCCATCTCTTGTCCCTCCCTGCCCATCTCTTGTCCATCCCTGCCCATCCCTGTGTGTATCTGTCCAACCCTGTCCATCCCCACATGTCCCCCTCCCTCCATGTGCACCCCCATCCTTCCCTGTCCATCCCTGTCCATCCATGTGTGTCTCCTGTCCCTCCCTGTCCATTTCCATCCATCCATGTGTATCTCTTGTTCCTCCCTGTCCCTCCCCAACCATCCCTGCCCATCCCTGTGTGTATCTGTCCAACCCTGTCCATCCCCACATGTCCCCGTCTCTCCGTGCGCATCCTTGTCCATTTCTGGTCCCTCCCTGCCCATCTCTTGTCCCTCCCTGGGTATCTCTGTCCATCTCTGTGTATCTCTTGCTCATCCCTGTCCATGCCTGTCCATGCCTGTCCATCCCCATGTATCTCTTGTCCATCCCTGCCTGGTGCTGGGTATGGCATCCTGGTGCAAATCTCTTGGGAATTGTCACTGGATCTGGTGTTGGGCTCTGGAATCCTGATGGAATTCTCTTGGGAATTGTCAGTGAATCTGGTGCTGGGCTGTGTAATCCTGGTGGAATTCTCTTAGGAATTGTCACTGGATCTGGTGCTGGGCTGTGTAATCCTGATGGAATTCTCTTGGGAGTTGTCACTGGATCTGGTGCTGGGCTGTGTAATCCTGATGGAATTCTCTTAGGAGTTGTCAGCGAATCTGGTGCTGGGCTGTGTAATCCTGATGGAATTCTCTTGGGAATTGTCACTGGATCTGGTGCTGGGCCCTGGAATCCTGGTGGGAATCTCTTGGGAGTTGTCACTGGATCTGGTGCTGGGCTGTGTAGTCCTGATGGAATTCTCTTGGAAGTTGTCACTGGATCTGGTTCTGGGCTGTGTAATCCTGATGGAATTGGGAATTGTCACTGGATTTGGTGCTGGGCTGTGTAATCCTGGTGGGAATCTCTTGGGAACAGTCATTTATTGTCACTGTGATTACAGCCAAGAGCTGCAGATGAACAAGTCTGGGGGATATAATCATCTCAGACTCAAGCTGGATGTCCATCCAGCTCTGGATGGGGATCAGACCCCCCAGAGGAGCAGGGAAAACCTGTTTTAGGGATTTTAGCATTCCCTGTTGGACACCAAACGTGCCAAGCCCCTGAAGGACAAATCCCACCCCCTGAACTAAGAGGCTTTTGCTGGGTTGTGTTGCAGCCGTTATTTCTCGGACCCAGGAAGGGCCAGGAGAGATGGGAAAGGCTGTGCTCATTCCCAAGGATGACCAGGAGAAGATGAAGGAGCTGTTTAAGATCAACCAGTTCAACTTGATGGCCAGTGACCTCATCGCCCTGAACCGCAGCCTGCCCGACGTGAGGCTGGATGGGTGAGTGCTGGGGGGTCCTGGGAGGGGGGTCTGGAGTCCTGGGACGGGGTGGGGTGGGGTGGAGTGGGGTGTGTGTGTCCTGGAGTCCTGAGAGGATCTGGGGACCTGTGGGGGGTGTCTGGAGTCCTGGGGGGGAAGGGTGGGTGGTGGGTCTGGGGTCCTGGGGAGGGGTGGGTGGTGGGTCTGGGGTCCTGGGGGGGGAAGGGTGGGTGGTGGGTCTGGGGTCCTGGGGAGGGGGGTATGGAGTCGTGGCGGGAGGGTGTGGGGTGTGTGTCCTGGAGTCCTGGGAGGATTTGGGGACCTGGGGGGGGGGTGTCTGGAGTCTTGGGCAGGGGTGGGTGGTGGGTCTGGGGTCCTGGGAGGGGCGTCTGGGGTCCTGGGAGGATCTGGAGACCTGAGGGGGGGTCTGAAGTCCCGGGCAGGGGTGGGTGGTGGGTCTGGGGTCCTGGGAGGATCTGGAGACCTGAGGGGGGGTCTGAAGTCCTGGGCAGGGGTGGGTGGTGGGTCTGGGATCATGGGGGGGTCTGGGTGGGAAGGGACATGAATGATAATCCCATTCCACCCCTGCCATGGGCAGGGACACCTCCCACCAGCCCAGGTGGCTCCAACCAGGCCTTGGACACTCCCAGGGATCCAGGGGCAGCCACAGCTTCTCTGCCCAACCTGTGCCAGGGCCTGCCCACCCTCCCAGCAGGAATTTCTCCCCAGTATCCCATCCAGCCCTGCTGTTCTGTGAGCCTTACACAGGATCACACAATCCCACACTGGGTTGGGTTGGAAGGGACATTCCTTAAAGATGCTCCAGTGCCACCCCTGCCATGGGCAGGGACACCTCCCACCAGCCCAGGTGGCTCCAACCAGGCCTTGGACACTCCCAGGGATCCAGGGGCAGCCACAGCTTCTCTGCCCAACCTGTGCCAGGGCCTGCCCACCCTCCCAGCCACCAATTCCTTCCCAATATCCCCTTTCCCAGCCCTGCCCTCTGGCAGTGGGAAGCCATTCCCTGTGTCCTGTCCCTCCATCCCTTGTCCCCAGTCCCTCTCCAGCTCTCCTGGAGCCCCTTCAGGCCCTGCCAGGGGTTCTCAGGTGTCCCCAGAGCCTTCTCTTCTCTGTGTTTTTATCACCTGGAATAGTTCAAATATTTTGGTCTTTGGGGAAATCTTTATTCCTGAGGTTTCAGAATGATAAACCCATCAGTGTCTGCTTTATAATTGCTCACAGCTCTGCTCTCAGCAGTGAAAAATTGACATTTTGAAGGTGATAAAGAGAAAATGCTGCCAATGCCAAAAACTACCTGCAGGGTGTGGTTTTCCTTTCGTTTTATCCATAGACATTTCTCAGAGCATCTTCCAAAGAGTCTGCAATAATGTAAACACTGAAGTAGGTTTGGGGTTTTTTTTTATTTTGATGTTTAATTTTAGTAACTTACAATTTCTGAGTGAAGGCTGAAGTTTGTGTGGAGGCTGCAGGAGAGCTCAGGGAGGTGTTTCACCAATTCCATGGAACTCTTTTTAATGGAATTTGCAGAGGAAAACTTTGGCATAGCAGGACATTCTCCAAAGAATCTCCAACTGGAATTTCATATCAAAACTTGTGGCAGTAAATTTTTAGTGGTGGGATTTTTTCCCCCCTCCCTTAATTTTTATAGAAACTTTGTGTTGATTGGATTTGATCTTTGTTCCAGTTCAGTTTTTTTGCCTTGTTTTCCTTCTCCCCTGCCCTGTCAATGCCATGCTGGGATTTGTTGGTCCAGCAGCTCGTAACCAATGCAAGTGGAGATAAATCTCAGCCAAATAATGACACACAAGTGGTCAGGGCCTGAAGCCTCCCCTTGCTGTGCCTTTGGAGTCTGAATTGTCACTTGGGGCCAGTCTTGCTTCTTGTGCTTTGAATCAAATGAACTCCTCCAGCTTCCCATGGGATTTGCAATAAAGGTGATGCTTTTTTTGCCTGGATTTCATTCCCAAATGCCTGAAAAGTCAGGAATATCCCCTCAGTGAGGGGCTGTGCTCAGCTGGGCCAGAGGAGCTTTTGAGCACTGAGGGAAATGTGTCAAAATGGATTTTCCTGATGAGGAGAAGTTTTGTCTTCTGTGCTGAAAGAACAGAAATTATTATGGCATTGAGAAAAATGATTCATTTTCCTCTTCAGACAGAAGCTTTCTGTACACCCTCTGTCTTTAGGGAGTGTTCAATTGTTCCAAAAGCCAATTTATAATGGTTTGCTCTTAGGCAGGAATAGGATTTTATGGTTAATGTGTTTAGTGTGTGACAGACAGACTGAATTTTATTGACATGGGCACAGAGGCACCAGGTTTGCTCTGGCTGTGCCTTTCATTTCAGCAGTGCCAGGGTCTCCTTCAGGCTTTGGGAGGTTTGCTGGGGCAAAATAAGGTGAGAAGAAGAGAATCAAATAGAAAACTGCTCTTGCTGGCCATGTGTTGTGGGAAGTTCCTGATCCCCTGTGTAGGTGTGGGTGGTGCTGGGTGGGTGGAAGGAGGGAGGGCATCGAGGGGGAATGGGCTCAGTCACTCCTGGGCTGTGGGGCAGCTCAAACTGGAGGCCACAGGGATATCATGATCCCAGAATCCCAGACTGTTCTGAGTTGGAAGGACCCACAAGGACCATCGAGTCCAACTCTTCAGTCAATGGCCCACACAGGGGATTGAACCCACAATGGCCCACACAGGGGATTGAACCCATGACCTTGGCATTGTTACAGCCAAGTTTGAACCAACTGAGCTCCTCCCTCCCTCCCTCCCTCCCTCCCTCCCTCCCTCCCTCCCTCCCTCCCTCCCTCCCTCCCTCCCTGCCTCCCTGCCTCCATGCCTCCCTCCATGCCTCCATCCATCCATCCCTCCCTCCATCCATGCCTCCCTCCATCTCTCTATCACAGAATCCCAGACTATTCTGAGTTGGAAGGACCCACAAGGACCATCGAGTCCAACTCTTCAGTCAATGGCCCACACAGGGGATCGAACCCAAGACCTTGGCATTGTTACAGCCAAGTTTTAACCAGCTGAGCCAATCTCAGGGTCATGTGAAGTGATCTGAGATGTGGGGTCAAGTGACAAGTGATAGGAAAGTGTTTCACTGTGGGAATTCTCAGCCTGTGGAATAATCTCCCCAGGGAAGTGGTGGATTCTTGCACAAGTTGCTCCAAGTCCCATCCAACCTGGCCTTGGACACTCCCAGGGATCCAGGGGCAGCCACAGCTTCTCTGCCCAACCTGTGCCAGGGCCTGCCCACCCTCCCAGCCACCAATTCCTTCCCAATATCCCTCCCAGCCCTGCCCTCTGGCAGTGGGAAGCCATTCCCTGTGTTCTGTCCCTCCATCCCTTGTCCCCAGTCCTTCTCCAGCTCTCCTGGAGCCCCTTCAGGCCCTGCCAGGGGCTCTCAGGTGTCCCTGGAGCCTTCTCTTCTCCAGATGAGCCCCCCAGCTCTCCCAGCCTGGCTCCATGGCCAGTGAGAGTTCTGTCTCACTCTTTGGGAAGAAGGGACCTCCCCCAGAACCCACCCCCTGGTGCTGTATCCAGTTTGTCCAAGTGTTGCCACGTCTCTGCTCTGGGGTTGGCACTTTAATTCCATCTCATGAATCTGATGTCACACAAACAGTTTAATTTGCTCCTGGTCCATCCAGAGTCCCAGAGATTGTCCCTCAGTTGCCTGAGTCCAGTTGGGAACAGCCAACTTGAAGCTTTTAATCAGCACCAGCTCTAATTAAAGGAGCTATTGATTAAACTTTAAACTCAGTTTAATTCAACAGAGAAATGCTTAATTTTATTTCTAAGTATTTTCTGCAGCAGGGGAAGAAATCCATCTTCAATCTTTTCTGGCTGAGTAAGGTTGCAAGTGCTTGTCTGCAGATTGCTAGACCATTATAATTGGATTTTCCTACTGAAATGTAGGTGGAAATCAGCTCCTGTGTGAGGATTTGTGCTTATGAGCATCCATTTCTGAGCAGAAACAGGAGGATTTTTTTAAAGAGTGATCATGGCTTGAATGTGATGCCACAGTTTTGTGCTGGGTTCTGCAAAGCAAAACCCTGGAGAGGTTGTCCCAGGGTGGGGGAAAAGGCTTGACAAGGAGCAGTTTAGGACTGGGAATCAATGCCTGAAAATCTCCTGGGGGAAATGTCTGTGAAAACCCCTCTGTGCCTCCAATCCGTGTTCAGGGAGCCTTGCTGGGATTTTTTAGGTGAGATCACTCCTTGTTCCTCCTGCAGTTGATAAGGGAGAGGGTAAATGCTGTTCTCTGGTGCTGTTCACTCTGCTCTGTTTGTCAGGAGAACATGCAGGGTTGGCACCTTTGAGGGAGCTCAGTCTGGGATCAGCTCTGCTTTTCCTCAGCAGCTCATCCCAGTGCCCCTCTGGAGCAGAACCCCCTGGAGAGGCTGGCACTGCCTTTCCTGGCACCAAACTGGTGCCCTGGTGTTGGGCAAGGCAGGAACTTCTGTGTTTGCTGCTCTTGGCCCAGCAAAGGAGTTCTGTGTTTGTTCCTTCAGGTGTGAGGAACAAAGTTCAGCTTTTGAACTTCTCCCTGAGGGAAATGTGGGAATGAGGCTCTGGATTCAGCTGAGACGTGAGAAGGGGCTGTGGAATTACAGAGAGCAGCAGGAAAACTGGTCATGGTTTTGTTACTGAAACAAGAGTCCTTAATGATTAAATTGGTCTGCTGGTTTTAATGGGCAGTGAGATGGGCTGGGAGGTTCTTCCCTGGGAGGGTGGGCAGGCCCTGGCACAGGTTGGGCAGAGGAGCTGTGGCTGCCCCTGGATCCCTGGGAGTGCCCAAGGCCAGGCTGGACAGGACTTGGAGCAGCCTGGGCTGGTGGGAGGTGTCCCTGCCCATGGCAGGGGGTGGCACTGGATGGACTTTAAGGTCCCTTCCCACCCAAACCAGTCTGTGACTTTGATTCTATGAAAATCCTGGTACAAACCTTGATGCTCCCACAATTTTTCCACATCCAGTAGGAGGGATGGGGAACAGAGAGAGTTTCACTCTGTTTCCCTGTTACTGATCATGGGAAACCTGTTTTTCTCCCATGCAAACAGCTGCTTTTACTTGATGTGTATCCATAAGGTGGAGCTGGTGGCTGCAGGAATGAAACAGGGACTTGGGGCAGTGATGCCAGTGCTGGGGGCAGTGAACCATCAGTGGGTGTTGTCAGGAGTGCAGGGTGGGGAGGAGCCCGAGGGCCTGAGAGCCCTGAGGGGCAGGAGGTGATTGTCACTTCTCAGCACAGGCTGTGCTGGGGCACTGGGAGGTGGCTCCAGAGTCCCTGTGTGGTTCAGCAAAGGGCTTTGTGTGTCCTGTGCCCACAGTCCTTGGGAGGTGCCCTGGGACATGGTGGGGCTGCAGAGCTGTGCCATGGGAAGCTGTGCCAGGGAGCTGGGAAGGGGCTGGAGCAGCAGCTGAGGGAGCTGGGGAGGGGCTCAGCTGGAGCAAAGGAGGCTCAGGGGGCACCTTCTGGCTCTGCAATCCCTGCCAGGAGGGGGGAGCCGGGACAGGGGGTCGGGCTGTGCCCCAGGGCACAGGGACAGGAGGAGAGGGCACGGCCTCAGGCTGGGCCAGGGCAGGGTCAGGTGGATATTGGGAACAATTCCTGCCTGGAAAGGGGTGTCCAGCCCAAAGAGGTGTGATGAGCAGCAGGGTCAGGGCATGTCCATGCCCAGCCAGGAGTGAGGTGGAGCTCAGGGACAGGTCAGTCACCTGTGGCTGGATGGGGCTTGTTTTCCACTGCACTTCTGTGAATTGGAACGGGAATGGCTTTGAGAGCAGGAATAGTGACTGTCCACCCCCTGTGTGTTTGTGCTCCTACTGGTCTTTGGTGTTTAACTCTTAAAGTGAATCAGAGACTTGGGAAAGTTGTGAGGCCATTTAGAGAAAACTAATCAATGTCTCACTTCCTCCAGAGAGTTGGCAGAAGCACAACCTTCCCACGCAGAGCAGCCTGAACCCCACAGCAGTTGGCATTTCAGGCTCTCTGTGTCCTGTTTGCCTCCTCCCTTCCCCTCCACCCTCTCCAACCACCTGGGCACGGCAGGTTCCCCTGGAGCGATGCCATGGCTGCTGCCAAGCCCCTTTCCCAGGCTGCCCCTTGGTAGAGCTCCTTTGGGATCCCCTGAGGATTAACCCCCTTGCCCTGTGGTTTCCCTCTGTGTGGGGCAGGTGCAAGACCAAGGTGTACCAGGAGGAGCTGCCCAACACCAGCGTGGTGATCGTGTTCCACAACGAGGCCTGGAGCACTTTGCTGCGCACCGTCTGCAGCGTCATCAACCGCTCCCCAGCGCGGCTGCTGCGCGAGATCATCCTGGTGGACGATGCCAGCGAGAGAGGTGGGCACTGCCAGGGCTGCCGGCGCTGCCAGCCGAGGGAGGGCATGAAGCACAGCCCCTCTGTACCCACTGCCAAATGTCTCTGCTCATTGCAGGGAGGGACCCAGGGGGTGTGGGAGAGGTGGGCACTGCCAGGGCTGCCTGCACTGCCAGGGCTGCCTGCACTGCCAGCTGAGGGAGGGCATGAAGCACAGCCCCTCTGTACCCACTTCTGAATGTCTGTGCTCATTGCAGAGACACAGGGAGGGACCCAGGGGGTGTGGGCAGAGGTGGGCACTGCCAGGGCTGAGGGTCCTGCCAGGGCTGACTGCACTGCCAGGCTGAGGGTCCTGCCAGGCTGAGGGTCCTGCCAGCCGAGGGAGGGCATGAAGCACAGCCCCTCTGTACCCACTGGCAAATGGTTCTGCTCATTGCACAGACACAGGAAGGGACCCAGGGGGTGTGGGCAGAGGTGGGCACTGCCAGGGCTGAGGGTCCTGCCAGCCTGAGGGTCCTGCCATTCGAGGGAGGGCATGAAGCACAGACCCTTTGTACCCACTGCCAAATGTCTCTGCTCATTGCAGGGAGGGACCCAGGGGGTGTGGGCAGAGGTGGGCACTGCCAGGGCTGCCTGCACTGCCAGGGCTGCCTGCACTGCCAGGGCTGCCTGCACTGCCAGGCTGAGGGTCCTGCCAAGCTGAGGGTCCTGCCAGCCAAGGGAGGGCATGAAGCACAGCCCCTCTGTACCCACTGCCAAATGTTTCTGCTCATTGCACAGACACAGGAAGGGACCCAGGGGGTGTGGGCAGAGGTGGGCACTGCCAGGGCTGCCGGCGCTGCCAGGCTGAGGGTCCTGCCAGGCTGAGGAAGGGCATGAAGCACAGCCCCTCTGTACCCACTGCCAAATGTCTCTGCTCATTGCAGAGACACCGGGAGGGACCCAGAGCATGTGGGAGAGGTGGGCACTGCCAGGGCTGCCGGCGCTGCCAGGCTGAGGGTCCTGCCAGCCGAGGGAGGGCATGAAGCACTGCCCCTCTGTACCCACTGCCAAATGTCTCTGCTCACTGCACAGACACAGGAAGGGACCCAGGGGGTGTGGGCAGAGGTGGGCACTGCCAGGGCTGCCTGCACTGCCAGCCGAGGGAGGGCATGAAGCACAGCCCCTTTGTACCCACTGCCAAATGTCTCTGCTCATTGCAGGGGGTGTGGGAGAGGTGGGCACTGCCAGGGCTGCCTGCACTGCCAGGCTGAGGGTCCTGCCAGTTGAGGGAGGGTGTGAAGCACAGCCCCTCTGTACCCACTGGCAAATGGTTCTGTTCATTGCAGAGACACAGGGAGGGACCCAGGGGGTGTGGGCAGAGGTGGGCACTGCCAGGGCTGCCTGCACTGCCAGGGCTGCCTGCACTGCCAGGCTGAGGGTCCTGCCAGGCTGAGGGTCCTGCCAGCCAAGGGAGGGTGTGAAGCACAGCCCCTCTGTACCCACTGGCAAATGGTTCTGTTCATTGCAGAGACACAGGGAGGGACCCAGGGGGTGTGGGCAGAGGTGGGCACTGCCAGGGCTGCCTGCACTGCCAGGGCTGCCTGCACTGCCAGGCTGAGGGTCCTGCCAGGCTGAGGGTCCTGCCAGCCAAGGGAGGGTGTGAAGCACAGCCCCTCTGTACCCACTGGCAAATGGTTCTGTTCATTGCAGAGACACAGGGAGGGACCCAGGGGGTTTGGGCAGAGGTGGGCACTGCCAGGGGGAAAGTTCATTATGAGGTTGTAAGTCATAAAATCCCAGACTGGGTTGGGTTGGAGGAGACCCTTAAAGGTCATCTAATCCACCCCTGCCATGGGCAGGGACACCTCCCACCAGCCCAGGGTGCTCCAGCCTGGCCTTGGACACTCCCAGGGATCCAGGGGCAGCCACAGCTTCTCTGCCCAACCTGTGCCAGGGCCTGCCCACCCTCCCAGCCACCAATTCCTTCCCAATATCCCCTTTCCCAGCCCTGCCCTCTGGCAGTGGGAAGCCATTCCCTGTGTCCTGTCCCTCCATCCCTTGTCCCCAGTCCCTCTCCAGCTCTCCTGGAGCCCCTTCAGGCCCTGCCAGGGGCTCTCATGTTGTATCCAGAATTCCATCAGTGCTTTTTTTGCACTGTAGTTTATTATTTCATATTCCTCCCAAGGTCAGGCCTTTTCCACATCTCTCCCTCTCTCTCCTCCCGTCTCTCAACCCCTTCATTCTGTGCTTCACATTCTCCTGAGTATCCACACTGAGCCAATTCCATGGAATCCCAGGATGCTTTGAGTTGAAAGGGACCTTAAAGACCATCTCATTCCAACCCTCTGCTTGTGATGCTCCTGTTTGGGCTTCATTCCTTTGGCTCTTGTTCTTTTTTATTCCTGTTCTTGTTCTAAACTCAGGCTTTAGAAAGCAAACTGTCTGCATGGGGAGCTGATAAACCTGCCAAAGGAATCACACAACAGTCTCCAAATGGAATTAATGGAATGATAAATTATCCTGGAGTAGCCAATTGGGCCTAATGGCAAATCCAACCTGAAGCTGCAGCTGCTCAAGGGACAGAGGAGGCAGCGACTCGTCCTTTAGTTCTGCCTCATGGAGCATTAACTTAACTCTAATTACTCTCCTGCATTTCCCTGTTCATTAAGTGGCTTAATGATTCTCCGTGGCAGAAGGTAGAGGAAGATTTTAGCCAAGTAACTCCAATTTTTCCTAAAAGCATCTAAAGAGCTCAGCTGGGAAAATTCATCAAGATTGGCCCTTTTTGTGTTGAACCATCAGCAAATTGGCCAAAGGGTCTTTGATTTGCACTCCTTGTTGTTATTTCAAGGAGCTTGTTGTGATGTATTTAAAATTCCTGTGATTTTATCATAGAACCAGAGGATGGGTTGGGTTGGAAGGGGCATTAAAGCTCATTGTGATTTAAATTATTGTGATTTTATCATAGAACCAGGGGATGGGTTGGGTTGGAAGGGGCATTAAAGCTCATCCTTCCAACCCCTCTGAGATGCTCCAGCAGGTGTGGGGTTCTCATGGTTGTTTGCACTCTTTGTTTCCTGCTTTATTTCAAGGATTCGATTGTGATTTATTAAAATTCCTGTGATTTTATCATACAACCAGAGGATGGGTTGGGTTGGAAGGGACATTAAAATTCACCTCCACCATGTCCACACCACCTGAGGTGGCAGAAACAACCCCAGATTCCACATCCAAAGAGATGCATTCCAGCCTCAGGCTGGGCCAGGGCAGGGCAGGGGGCACAGAGCAGGAATTGCTGCATGGAAAGGGTGGGCAGGCCCTGGCAGGGGCTGCCCAGGGAGGTTTGGAGTGCCCAGCCCTGGAGGTGCCCAAGGCAGGACTGGCCGTGGCACTCAGAGCTCTGGGCTGGGGGACAAGGTGGGCATTGGGCACAGGGTGGGCTCCATGGGCTGGGAGGGCTTTGTCAAGGTGGGCATCGGGCACAGGGTGGGCTCCAGGGACTGGGAGGGCTTTGCCAAGGTGGGCATTGGGCACAGGGTGGGCTCCATGGGCTGGGAGGGCTTTGCCAAGGTGGGCATTGGGCACAGGGTGGGCTCCATGGGCTGGGAGGGCTTTGCCAAGGTGGGCATTGGGCACAGGGTGGGCTCCAGGGGCTGGCAGGGCTTTGTCAACCTCAGGGATTCTGGGATTCTGTGAAAAAAGTGATATTCCAGCTCAGTTACAAAAATTCCTGTGATTTTATCATAGAACCAGAGCATGGATTGGATTGGAAGGGACATTAAAGCTCATTGTAATCTATTTAAAATTTCTGTGATTTTATCATAGAACCAGAGGATGGGTTGGATTGGAGGGGACATATTGTGATTTATTTAAAATTATTGTGATTTTATCATAGAACCAGAGGATGGGTTGGATTGGAGGGGACATATTGTGATTTATTTAAAATTTTTGTGATTTTATCATAGAACCAGAGGATGGGTTGGGTTGGAAGGGACATTAAAGCTCATCCTTCCAGCCCCCTGAGTTGCTCCAGCAGGTTGGGGGAGGCGGGGTGGTGGTTTGTGTGTCCTTGGGAGTCCTCACCAGGTGCTGCTCTCACCACACACCCCATTCCCCCTCTCCCTCTGGCAGAGTTCCTGAAGGCGGCCCTGGAGCGGTTCGTGCTGCGCCTGGCGGTGCCGGTGCGGATCCTGCGCATGGAGCAGCGCTCGGGGCTGATCCGCGCCCGGCTCCGCGGAGCCGCCGCGTCCCGCGGGCAGGTCATCACCTTCCTGGACGCGCACTGCGAGTGCACCCTGGGCTGGCTGGAGCCGCTGCTGGCCAGGATCCAGGAGGACAGGTGAGGGCAGCCCGGGCCGGCGCCTCCGTCTGGGTTTGACTCGGCTTTGTTGCCAAGGGCAGAGGTGCCTTTTGTTCTTTTCTTTTTTAAGCGAGTTAAAAAAAAAATCCATTTTTCCCCTCTCACTTTTGCCTCCCTTTTTTCCTTCTCCATCTCCCCTCTCTTTGCCTCCCCTCTCTTTGCCTCCCCTCTCTTTGCCTCCCCTCTCTTTGCCTCCCCCCTTTATTTTTTGCCTCCCCCCTTTATTTTTTGCCTCCCCCCTTTATTTTTTGCCTCCTCCCTTTTTTTCCCCTCCCCTCTTTTTATTCCCCCTCCCCTCTTTTTTTCCCCTCCCCTCTTTTTTTCCCCTCCCCTCTTTTTTTCCCCTCCCCTCTTTTTATTCCCCCTCCCCTCTTTTTATTCCCCCTCCCCTCTTTTTATTCCCCCTCCCCTCTTTTTATTCCCCCTCCCCTCTTTTTATCCCCCCTCCCCTCTTTTTATTCCCCCTCCCCTCTTTTTATTTCCCCTCCCCTCTTTTCATTTCCCCTCCCCTCTTTTCATTTCCCCTCCCCTCTTTTCATTTCCCCTCCCCTCTTTTTATTATTTCCCCTCCCCTCTTTTTATTTATTTCCCCTCCCCTCTTTTTATTTATTTCCCCTCCCCTCTTTTCATTTCCCCTCCCCTCTTTTTTTCCCTCCCCCCTTGCCCCCCTCCACACACCAACCCCTGCCCTGTGCCCCCTGCCAACCCTCCCTGCCCTGCCGTGCCGTGCCCGCCCCGTGCCCCCCCTGCAGGAGGACCGTGGTGTGTCCCATCATCGACGTGATCAGCGACGACACCTTCGAGTACATGGCGGGCTCCGACATGACCTACGGCGGCTTCAACTGGAAGCTGAACTTCCGCTGGTACCCGGTGCCCCAGCGGGAGATGGACAGGAGGAAGGGGGACAGGACCCTGCCCGTCAGGTGGGTGCTGCCCCCCCTGCCCTCTGGGCTTCCCTGGGGAACAGCACGGAATTCCCAGGGGATTCCTGAGCTCCCACCTCGGGGGGCTGTGGGAGCCAAGGCCAAATTCTGCCCCGTCCTGAGCGCTGCAGCATCAGTGGCAGAGCTGAGAAAAGCCCTTCAGGCTCCTCCTCACCAGCCAGGAATTCCAAGTGTTTCTGCTTGTCCGGCTCCCTCTGTTAATTCTCTGCCAACAGCCTCTTTATTGTGGTTTCCCAGGATTTAACCAAACACCAGAATGTATTTCTGAGCATTTTAAACACTGAACCCCAACATCCAGCCGGGATGATTTGCACTTTAAACTGCTGCTTTCTTGGGAAATGGGATTGATGATGAGTCAAAAATGATCTAAGAGCGTGTCGTGGCCTCTTCCATTTAATTGCTGGAACCACAGGGTGGAACAAAACCCTGCCACAAATTCTAAATGAAGCTGAAAGGGAACAAATTGAATAAATTACTGGCGAGGGTTATTTGCTCAGCTCCAGCAGCTTCTGGGGCTTCATGGGAAGTTCAGAAATACAGAAAAGGAGGTTTCCTAAGTGAATGTTTTCAGAAATACAGAAAAGGAGGTTTCCTAAGTGAATGTTTTCAGAAATACAGAAAAGGAGGTTTCCTAAGTGAATGTTTTCAGAAATACAGAAAAGGAGGTTTCCTAAGTGAATGTTTTCAGAAATACAGAAAAGGAGGTTTCCTAAGTGAATGTAATGGTGTCAGACCTGAGTGAGGTGGGGTGGAGTGGGCAAAATTCCAGTCCTGCACATCCCTGGAGCGGGGAGGGAGAGGGACAGGCAGCTCAGGGGGTGGCATGGAATCTCTGGAGCTGGTGGGAAAGGTTAATGAATTCCATGACTCTGCTGTGAAGAGCCCACAGCTCGTTGTCCTGAGCACAGCAGGGAGGGAACTCCTGCCATTCCTTAGGGAAATTGCATTGGTTGTCCTGTTTTTAGCACAGGGACCAACCAGGGGATCTGCAGGTGCTGCTCGAGGGTACCTCGGACAGCTCCATTCTCCTCCAGGAGCTGTTCCTGGTGCTATTCCTGCTCTTCCCACACCCATCCCTGCCACCTCTGCCCCTTATTTCTTCTTCTGGTCTAACAGCCAGTTCCTCCCCATTTGCTTCTCCCTTGCCCAGCCACTGCCCAGGTCAGCTGGCACCACAGGGCAGGACCTTCCCACAACACTCTACAATGGTACCTTAGCCCAAGGAATTCCAGGTTTTGGGAAGGCAGGAAAAGCCTTTCCTGTTGGCAAAGGCGATGGATAGAGGTGGGATGGGGGTTTGTTCTGGGCACCAGCAGCAGGTCAGGCCCCCCCAGCTCTCAGTGCCCCCATCCTGGGGGATGAGGGGCTGGAAGTTGGGGCTGGTCAGATATTGGCATTTCTTGGGGGGTTTTGAATGCCCTTCCAGTTTTTTATCATGTGGAATGTTTGTGGCTGCCCCTGGATCCCTGGGAGTGTCCCAGGCCAGGCTGGACGGGGGTTGGACCAACCTGGGCTGGTGGGAGGTGTCCCTGTCCATGGCAGGGAGTGGGATGGGATGGGATTTAAGGTCCCTTCAACCCAAACCATTCCATGGTTCTGTGATTCCATACAAGGATCAGAAGCAGAATTGGCATTGGGACCTTTCAGCCCTTGGGGTGTCTTTGCAAAGACTGAACTGAACTGAGAGCAGAGAGGGGCAGTGTGGAAGAAATCCCTGACTTAGAGATTGTCCTGGAGACTGAGCAGCTCAGGACAAACGTTTCCTTCTCTGAGGTGGGACAGGATCACTTGGGTTGTGTTTTCCAGGTGTGTTTGCAGGAATGGAGTCGGAGCTGTGGCTTTGAGGGCAGATGTTCCTGAGCCCTGGGGCAGGCAGGGACTGCAGGGCTGAGGGAGGGCTTTGTGTGTTCCTCTGAAGGTCCAGCAGCCCCCAAGGCCCCGTGGCAGAGGGTTTGGGGGTGTTGGTTTGGACAACAAAGGCTGTTCAGTGCTGCTCCCGAGGATTCCATGTGTTCCCATGTAAATGCCACTGGCACCGGAGCAACCCCAGGGTGGCACAGCTGGGAAGGGTCAGACCTTGTCAAAGTGGGGTATTTGAAGTGCAGAGACCATTTTTGCTGCTCTGGGAGCAAAACCTGAATGGTTGCCCTGTGGAAAGGTGGAACTGAGAGCTGAATCTGCCTGGGAAGGTCTGGGAATTACGGGAACAGGGCAGCGCACCTCAGTGGGCAGTGCCAGCTAAACCCAGCCTTGGCCAACCTTTGCTTCTTCCCTTTCCATCACAAACTCCTTGTGCAATATTTGGCCTTTGCAGAACATCCTTTGCCTCTGAGGGAACTCATTTCTCCTGTGATTTCCCCTCAGCACCAGACACCTTGTCTGTGCTGCAAGCTCAGCTCCCAAACATCTCGTCTGACAAGGATTAAACCCACGGAGTGTTTCTGGCCTGGGCATTTGCAGGCTCTGCTCAGCACATTTTGATGGATATTTCCAGGCCTGCCCTTCAGTTTTTTAAGCTGAAACACTCCAGGCAAGTGTTAGAAAGACTGAAAATACCTACTTTGTTCCAGAAAATCTTTTCTCAAGTGAAAAATAGATATTGAGAGGAAAAATACAAGATTAAATATTAGGAGTGTATTAGAATCACAGAATACCCTGAGCTGGAAGGGACCCACAAGGGCCATCAAATCCCACTCCTGGCCCTGCCCAGGACACCCCAAAAATCCCACCCTGTGCCTGAGAGCCTTGTCCAAATGCTCCTGGAGCTCTTGATACTCTATTTATCTCCTTATTGTTAATAATTTAAACTGATTTCATTGTTAAACTGAGAGTTGATTGCAGTTAATCCTGCCTAGGTGTGCACAGCAGTGATTGAAACTGGGGTAAAAACCTTCTTCCAAGATAGCTAATTAGTGGTCTTGTTCATTAGTGATTCTGTGACTGCTGGAGCCCTTTGAGAGGGTGCTGAGGATGGGATTCCTTGGGGGATGCAGGAGGAGCTGCTGCTCCCTGGGATAAGGGAGCTCCAGCCTGGGATTGCTCTGAGCATCCCATGGGTGGGCTGGGGCACCCTTGGGTGGGTCTGTTCCTGTCCCACCATGGTGGGCTGGGCTGGGCTGGGGCACCCTTGGGTGGGTCTGTTCCTGTCCCACCATGGTGGGCTGGGCTGGGCTGGGGCACCCTTGGGTGTCTGTTCCTGTCCCACCAGGGTGTGCTGGGCTGGGACTGGGGCACCCTTGGGTGTGTCTGTTCCTGTCCCACCATGGTGTGCTGGGCTGGGGCACCCTTGGGTGGGTCTGTTCCTGTCCCACCATGGTGGGCTGGGCTGGGCTGGGGCACCAGTGGGTGCAGCAGGGTTGGGGCACCCTTGGGTGTCTGTTTCTGTCCCACCACAGTGGGCTAGGCTGGGCTGGGCTGGGGCACCCTTGGGTGTCTGTTCCTGTCCCACCAGGGTGTGCTGGGCTGGGGCTGGGGCACCCTTGGGTGTGTCTGTTCCTGTCCCACCATGGTGTGCTGGGCTGGGGCACCCTTGGGTGGGTCTGTTCCTGTCCCACCATGGTGGGCTGGGCTGGGCTGGGGCACCAGTGGGTGCAGCAGGGCTGGGGCACCCTTGGGTGTCTGTTTCTGTCCCACCACAGTGGGCTAGGCTGGGCTGGGCTGGGGCACCCTTGGGTGTCTGTTCCTGTCCCACCAGGGTGTGCTGGGCTGGGGCTGGGGCACCCTTGGGTGTGTCTGTTCCTGTCCCACCACAGTGGGCTGGGCTGGGGCACCCTTGGGTGTCTGTTCCTGTCCCACCAGGGTGTGCTGGGCTGGGGCTGGGGCACCCTTGGGTGTGTCTGTTCCTGTCCCACCATGGTGTGCTGGGCTGGGGCACCCTTGGGTGTCTGTTCCTGTCCCACCAGGGTGTGCTGGGCTGGGACTGGGGCACCCTTGGGTGTGTCTGTTCCTGTCCCACCACAGTGGGCTGGGCTGGGGCACCCTTGGTTGGGTCTGTTCCTGTCCCACCATGGTGGGCTGGGCTGGGCTGGGGCACCAGTGGGTGCAGCAGGGTTGGGGCACCCTTGGGTGTCTGTTTCTGTCCCACCACAGTGGGCTAGGCTGGGCTGGGCTGGGGCACCCTTGGGTGTCTGTTCCTGTCCCACCAGGGTGTGCTGGGCTGGGGCTGGGGCACCCTTGGGTGTGTCTGTTCCTGTCCCACCATGGTGTGCTGGGCTGGGGCACCCTTGGGTGGGTCTGTTCCTGTCCCACCATGGTGGGCTGGGCTGGGCTGGGGCACCAGTGGGTGCAGCAGGGTTGGGGCACCCTTGGGTGTCTGTTTCTGTCCCACCACAGTGGGCTAGGCTGGGCTGGGCTGGGGCACCCTTGGGTGTCTGTTCCTGTCCCACCAGGGTGTGCGTGGCTGGGGCTGGGGCACCCTTGGGTGTGTCTGTTCCTGTCCCACCACAGTGGGCTGGGCTGGGGCACCCTTGGGTGTCTGTTCCTGTCCCACCACAGTGGGCTGGGCTGGGGCACCCTTGGGTGTCTGTTCCTGTCCCACCATGGTGTGCTGGGCTGGGGCACCCTTGGGTGTCTGTTCCTGTCCCACCAGGGTGTGCTGGGCTGGGACTGGGGCACCCTTGGGTGTGTCTGTTCCTGTCCCACCACAGTGGGCTGGGCTGGGCTGGGGCACCCTTGGTTGGGTCTGTTCCTGTCCCACCATGGTGGGCTGGGCTGGGCTGGGGCACCAGTGGGTGCAGCAGGGTTGAGGCACCCTTGGGTGTCTGTTTCTGTCCCACCACAGTGGGCTGGGCTGGGCTGGGCTGGGCTGGGGCACCCTTGGGTGTCTGTTCCTGTCCCACCATGGTGTGCTGGGCTGGGGCACCCTTTGGGTGTGTCTGTTCCTGTCCCACCATGGTGGGCTGGGGTGCAGTGGGCACAGCAGGGCTGGGGCTGCTGTCGTGGTTGGGGTTGTGCAGGTCCCAGAGGGGAGTCCTGTTGGCTGCAGTGACTTCACAGCTGAGGTTGTGTCCAAAATAAACCGAGGTTCACATCAGGGTCAGGGTTAACCTTACCCAGTGCTGGAGTGGGCAGTGGGACCCCAGCAGGTAGAGTAACACCTAAGAGAGGCAGAGCTGAGGGAAAGCTGTAGGAACCCTCAGTGTTTCTGGGATTGCTGCTGGGGTTGTGCTGGGGTGGGCACAGAGGGTGTCACGTCTCACATCCCAAGTTCCAGTGTCACCCACCTTGCCCTTGGTTTTGGAGCTGAGGATGGAAATGTGGCTGATGCTTGACCAGCAGGGCTTGATCCTTCCCTGGGAGGGTGGGCAGGCCCTGGCACAGGTTGGGCAGAGCAGCTGTGGCTGCCCCTGGATCCCTGGGAGTGTCCAAGGCCAGGTTGGATGGGGCTTGGAGCACCCTGGGCTGGTGGGAGGTGTCCCTGCCCATGGCAGGGGGTGGGATGAGATGATCCTTAATGTCCCACCCATCCCAAACCATTCCATGGTTCCATGACACTTCAGTGTGGCTGGAGATCCTCATCCCCAGCTTCCAGATAGGTCTGGGAATGCTGAGACCCCAACAGATGGGGCTGGGACCCCTTTTGGGCTGAACCTCCAACCCCCGTGTCTGCACCCCCAGTCTGTGTGTGTGGATAGTTCCTGGGAGGGCTGGGATCTGGGGGAAGGGGTGTTGTTCCCTCCCTCAGAGCTGTTTGCTGCCAGCTGGGATGGGCACTGCTCCTGGCATGGGGGGTGTGAGTGCTGGAAAACGTGGCACAGCCATGGAAGGGAAGGGGGGACACCCTGACACAAAGAGCTGCCACACTCCGCTGGGTTTGCTCTTGTAAGGAGCTCTAATCCTGTTAGGGCAGATCAGGCCTGGGAATTTGATGCACTTCAGTCTCCCCCTGAGGCAAAGCCGAGGCATTAAACTCCTCACTGAGCATTCCCGATTGGATTGGGCTCTGCTCTGCACGAGAGGGCTGGAATTCCACCCACCTCCCCAGCACGGTGCTCCAGAACAGGCTCTGGGAATGTGGTTTTTGGGGCTGGAATTCCACCACCTCCTCAGCACGGTGCTCCAGAACAGGCTCTGGGAATGTGGTTTGGGGGGCTGGAATTCCACCACCTCCCCAGCACGGTGCTCCAGAACAGAACCGTGCTGTCACTCCCAGGAGCTCTGGGATCCCAGTGGGAATTGTGCTGTCACTCCCAGGAGCTCTGGGATCACAGTGGGAATTGTGCTGTCATTCCCAGGAGCTCTGGGATCACAGTGGGAATTGTGCTGTCATTCCCAGGAGCTCTGGGATCACAGTGGGAATTGTGCTGTCACTCCCAGGAGCTCTGGGATCACAGTGGGAATTGTGCTGTCACTCCCAGGAGCTCTGGGATCACAGTGGGAATTGTGCTGTCACTCCCAGGAGCTCTGGGATCCCAGTGGGAATTGTGCTGTCACTCCCAGGAGCTCTGGGATCACAGTGGGAATTGTGCTGTTGGGAAGCACAATGGGAATTGTGCTGTCATTCCAATAGACCTGGGAAGAAGGGTGTGGGAATTCTCCTGTCATTCCAATAGCTCTGGGATCCCAGTGGGAATTGTGCTGTCACTCTCAGGAGCTCTGGGAAGCAGGGTGGGAATTGTGCTGTCATTCCAATAGCTCTGGGATCACAGTGGGAATTGTGCTGTCATTCCAGTAGCTCTGGAATTATGGTGGGAATTGTGCTGTCACTCCCGGGAGCTCTGGGAGGCACAGTGGGAATTGTCCTGTCATTCCAGTAGATCTGGGAAGCAGGGTGGGAATTCTCCTGTTATTCCAATAGCTCTGGGAAGCAGGGTGGGAATTGTGCTGTCATTCCAATAGATCAGGGATCACAGTGGGAATTGTGCTGTCACTCCCAGGAGCTCTGAGAGGCACAGTGGGAAATGTCCTGTTATTCCAGTAGCTCTGGGATCCCAGTGGGAATTGTGCTGTCACTCCCAGTAGCTCTGGGATCCCAGTGGGAATTGTGCTGTCACTCCCAGTAGCTCTGGGATCCCAGTGGGAATTGTGCTGTCACTCCCAGTAGCTCTGGGATCACGGTGGGAATTGTGCTTTCACTCCCAGTAGCTCTGGGATCACGGTGGGAATTGTGCTGTCATTCCCAGTAGCTCTGGGATCACAGTGGGAATTGTGCTGTCACTCCCAGTAGCTCTGGGATCACAGTGGGAATTGTGCTGTCACTCCCAGGAGCTCTGGGATCCCAGTGGGAATTGTGCTGTCACTCCCAGTAGCTCTGGGATCCCAGTGGGAATTGTGCTGTCACTCCCAGTAGCTCTGGGATCCCAGTGGGAATTGTGCTGTCACTCCCAGTAGCTCCTGTCCCCCCTGGCTGTGTAGAACCCCCTTAGTCCACATGTGAGGTAGTGAAATGTGCTGTAGTGTCGCTGCTCAATTCCACAGTGTCTTTCAAAAGGTATTTTTTCTTTTTTCTTTTTCTTTTTCCCTTTTTGTTTTGTTTTGTTGTTTTGTTTTTGTTTTGTTTCTGTTTGTTCTCAACTAGGACCCCAACTATGGCTGGTGGCCTATTTTCTATTGACAGAAACTACTTTGAAGAGATAGGAAGTTACGATGCAGGAATGGATATCTGGGGTGGAGAGAATCTTGAAATGTCTTTTAGGGTAATTGCTGTTTTCCTTCCTTTTCTGTCCCCCTCCCCAGTTGTGCTGTTCCAGTTCCTCCCCCTGCTCAGGGCACTCTTGTGGGGGAATTGAAATTCCCAAGGATTTGGGGACACCTCCTTGCAATATTTCCAGAGTGCAAATCGTGGGGGAATTGAAATTCCCAAGGATTTGGAATTTTGCAATATTTCCATCCTTTATACTGCATGAAATATTTCAATGCTGTTTGGGAGTTTTGATGCTTTCCAATTGAAATGTTTTTTTTTTTAGTAATTCCTTCTTATATAAACAATGTGAGCAGATCCAAATATTGATGGGAATTTATATATAAAACGAAAAGAAATGTTTTAACAGAAGTTTGGGGACTTGTTGACATGATGAACTTGCAAGTTCTGGCTGGGAGTTTGGGGCTGTGAGAGGGAAATTCCCCATCCTGCAGAAAATGCCTCTTCCCATGGCCCGGATGGCACCTCTGGGGGAAATGGATCCAGCCACTTGTCCTTTAGGGAGCAGGGAAAGGTGGGACGTGGGGGCCCTGTGAGGAATGGCCAGAAGGGATGGTGGGAATGGCTTTGAGTATCTCTGCTGGGGCACAACTCACACATTTGAAGGAATTCTGGGCAGTAACCCCTTTGTGGGACCCCCAGCCCATCCTGAGGTGCCCTTTGCCCCTTTTTTCCTGCCTTTCCTATTCAACCAGGCCCAATTTCCATTTCTGAAGGTTTGTAGGGAGGAGGCATTTCTGGAGAAGGCCAACTGAGAATTTAAAAGCATTTTCAGGCCATTTCTCTCGACTTTAATCATTCACTTTGCAGTAAAATCGAAGGGTTCACTCACTTCTGCTGAGCCTGAATGTTCTAACTGAGTAATTTCAACATTTTTTCCGTGTGTTGACCCCTAAAATACTCCTTGGATGTACAGGGGACCCTCTGTAGGAGGTTGGTTTTTCCTGGTTTAGGGCAGCTCCCTGGAGCACAGAGTGACTGGCACTGCTTTGAACCATCCAAACTGTGCCTGTCCCAGACTAAATCTGTGTTCTTGCTGTTCTTGGCATTCCTGGGAGGTTCTCCTGGTTCACTGGCACTTGGAGACCAGAATTGCTGGTGCCTCCCCAGCCCTGAGAGGGGGAAGCTCAGAGTTTGGTCCTGCTGGAGTTCATCCCTTGCACAGGCTTTTGTGGGACACATTTTGGGTCATCTCTGTGGAAAAGGACCATTCTCATTAGTGGAGCCTCAAATATTTTGCTTTTGGAAGAGTGCTGAGTTTTCATCATAAAAATTAATAATCCCTGAAACCCCAACTCGAACATGAAGAGATAAACAAGGAGGGTTTGTTAAGGGTGTTACTGGAGAATGTGGGTGTGGCAGGGCTTGGAATGAGCTTGGAGAGGTCCCTCCCAATCCACACTATTTTGGGTTTCTGGGATTGTACAAACACGTGGTGTGATACAGAGCAGGTGCCCACACATCCAGCTGCCAGCAAATGGGAAAGAAATGCCCCAGGTGGGATATTCTGTTTCCTACCCTTGCTTGAATAATGTTCAAATGGTTTGGAAAAGTTTTCCTGAGCAGTTCAGTGGTGGGGGTTTGTCTTCCCTGGCTCTTGGCAGCTCCCTGGGGAATCCCTTGGGGTTCCTGGCACGGCTCCACCAGCTCCTGGTGGGGCTGGGGTGGGCACTGTGCCCAGGGGTGGTGCAGGCTGGGCTCACAGCTTGGCTTTTGGCTCCATTTCTCTGGTTCTCCTTCCTGGGCACTGCTGTGATTTGTGGAATACACAATGGAGTGGTTTGGGTGGGAAGGGATATGGAAGATTTATCCCATTCCACCCCCTGCCATGGGCAGGGACACCTCCCACCAGCCCAGGGTGCTCCAGCCTGGCCTTGGACACTCCCAGGGATGGATCCAGGGGCAGCCACAGCTTCTCTGCCCAACCTGTGCCAGGGCCTGCCCACCCTCCCAGCCACCAATTCCTTCCCAATATCCCATCTATTCCCAGTATCCCATTCCCTGTGTCCTGTTCCTCCATCCCTTGTCCCCAGTCCCTCTCCAGCTCTCCTGGAGCCCCTTCAGGCCCTGCAGGGGCTCTCAAGTGTCCCTGGAGCCTTCTCCTCTCCAGGTGACCCCCTCAGCTCTCCCATCCTGGCTCCAGCCCAGAGGGATCCAGCCCTGGAGCATCTCTGGGGCCTCCTCTGGACTCTCCAGCAGCTCCACATCCTTGTGCTGCTGTTCCCAGGGCTGGGGCAACTCTGCAGGGTGAGGGGTCCCACCTGAGGAGGCAGAGGGGCAGAATCACCTTCCTTGACCTTTTGGTCACGTTGGTTTTCATTTCTTTATATATATATATAAAATAAACCTTTTTTTCCCTTCCCCAAATAAGCATTGCCAGAGCCCTGTTTCGAATTGCACTTGAATTCTATCCAGCATTTCCCTCAGTAAGCCAGAGATGGGCTTAACCTCTATAAATTTAGTGAGAATACCATCATAAGAGCTTCATTTCAGCTTTTAAATTACAAATCTCAGGCCCAAATACAGGGAGAGACAAAGCCCAAGGAAATCCAGAAATCCCAGGGATAGAAGCTGAGCAGCAGCTCTGCCCTTGTATGAGAACCTGGGGGGAAGAACAGAATCAGAACAGAAGAATCTAATCAGGAATATAATCAGAATATAAAACACTTGTTAAGGCTGAGGGGAGGGAAGTGGGGAAAGGAGACACGTGAATGGTGGAGCATCATATTAGGAAACATTAATTTGTGTCTTCAGAGGATTTTTCACTAAAATTTGGAGAGCCATTGCCAGCCTGGAATATCTGCACGGCCTAATTAAGGGGTTGGTGTTAAGAATAGAAATAAAATTAATTAATTGATGAATTTCCAGCACTGGGATGTTGCCATGGGAAGGCCAGGAACCACCTGGTGCTGCTTATTGGAATTATTAATTTAGTTTTGTTTGGTTTATGTTTATTGGAATTATTTATTGGTCTGTAAAGCCCAACCAGCTCTTCAGGTCCATTGAGTCCCACTGGGCCAGTGACACTGAAGGGGTTTAAAACCCCCCTGAGGGGACCCACCTGCAGGAAACTGGGAGGGTTTGGGGAGGTTCCTGCAGCTCCACACCTGCCATTTTCCAGCAGGATTCATGGAAAACACGAGACTCAGTCCTGGTTTGGAAGTGACTGTGCTCGGATTGAGCCCCTGGGATGTTCCTGGAGCTGCTGTTTTGTCCCCAGTTGGAGTGGGGAGTTCTGGTGTTGGCCCAGAGTGCAGAAAAGAAACACAAATCTCTGTTTTGGGAATCCCTGAACCCTCAAAACTGTTCCAAAGTGCCTTTCCCTCCCCCATGGGGTGTGCCCAGGTTCCCTCCCATGGCCCATCTCTGTGCCACCAGCACTGGCATTTCCCCAACCAGCATCATTACAAGGGTGGATTTGCAGCCCTTTGGGGCTCCCAGGAATTTCAGGGAGGCCTCTGGAGCAGCATCCACTGGGGATAATTTGATTATTTCTGGGGAAATCAATATCTTGTCTTTTAGCTGTGCTGCTGCTCATTAGTGATTGGTCTTTAATGACTCTTTTATAGGATGTCTTTTAATAAAGGCAATTGGAAAAAAATAATAATACCCCCAGCAGGAATCTTTCCCAGCTCCAAGAGTCTGATTTAATAATGAAAACCTCATTTCTTCTTAACCCTTATTTTTATTTATAGAATTCTTTAAACATTTTTAATTTTCTGTTGTGTTCTCTAAATGTTTTTCCCAGTGGGAGAATGCCCTGAAAACTTGATGTTTAGAAAGGAGCTCATATGGCTTGGGAGGGTATTAAAAATAATCTGTGCATCAGGAAAAAAAGAAGATTCTTCTTTAGAATAATCCAAGAAGGCCAAAGCAGAGCTGGGGAAGGGAAGTGTGTGCTCTGACAGGTTATCTGGGATGTCTGGCAGGACAGGGAAGGGAGGATTTCCTCAAGGACATGATGTAGTGACAAGTTGTCCTTGGGCTGTTGTGGGAGTTCTTATGGGAAATGAATGAGGGGCAGGAGGGATAATTCACTTGTTCCTCAGTGCAGTATCCAATAAAACCCTTCCTTGATGGAAATAGTGCTGGGCTGGATCTCCCCCCGCTCTGGAGCCAGGCTGGGAGAGCTGGGAATGTTCCCCTGGAGAAGGGAAGGCTCCAGGGACACCTGAGAGCCCCTGGCAGGGCCCAAAGGGGCTCCAGGAGAGCTGGAGAGGGACTGGGGACAAGGGATGGAGGGACAGGACACAGGGAATGGCTTCCCATTGCCAGAGGGCAGGGCTGGGAAAGGGGATATTGGGAAGGAATTGGTGTCTGGGAGGGTGGGCAGGCCCTGGCACAGGTTGGGCAGAGAAGCTGTGGCTGCCCCTGGATCCATCCCTGGGAGTGTCCAAGGCCAGGTTGGAGCACCCTGGGCAGGTGGGAGGTGTCCCTGCCCATGGCACAGGGTGGCACTGGATGAGCTTTAAGGTCCCTTCCCACCCAAACCATCCTGGAATTCTATCAAGGGTGTCCCAGACACAGCAGTTCATTAACAGCAGTTTCAGCCTCCCCTTAGTGAGGTCTCCCCTTCCAGCTGAGGAGTTCCAGGTGTAGGAGAGCATTGGAACACGCTGGAATACAGAGTTTTATCCCAATCCCTGCCCTGCTGTGGGGATGCCAGGGCCGTGTGGGCACAGGTCAGTGCCTGGGACAACATTTTGGAAGTTCACTGTGACTCTGGAGTTAATTTTGCGTGCTGGGGAGTGGAATGTGGGGATACAAATCCCTAATCCCTGGCAGGCAGATGGCAGAGCTCGAGGCTGGGCAGGGCTGCTCAGCTGTGGGAGGGCAGGAACTCTGCAGGGGCACGGGGGGCTGGAAATGTGTTTGTGTGGCTGCAGTTCCCCTTTCCTCAGCCTGACCTTCGTTTTCTCCGTCAGGATTCTGAGGATTCCGGAGGGAGAATATTCAACATACACCAGATCAGTTGGTTTCTTTGCAGAGATTTTTGGTATTAGATATTTGAGGATGTTTTCCTCCTATTTATTACTTGTACATCCTGCATTCCAGAGGGTGTGGTGACAGATCCCTGAAATCCCACAGTCCTGAGCCAGGATAGGAACTTTGGGAGAGCAGTCCCTTCACAAGGGATTATCCAGGAAGGTTGATTTGTTTGGGGTTTTAAAATAATGTTGAAAAAGCCCTTTTGTAAGAAGAGGGTGCAGGTGTCAGAGGGAACAGATTTCACCCAGCAGAGCCAAAAATGTGCTTTGAGAGTGCCCAGAGCAGATGTTTTTACCAATGGTGGCACGGGAGGGATTTCCTGCCAGGAGAGCAGAGAACTGGGGGGGCTGCTGGGCTGGGACTGAGCCCCACTGTGTGCCCTGCTGGGCTGCCCAGTGCCCCCAGTTCCCCCAATTGCTTTGGGAACAGTCAGCTGGGTGTGTTCTGGGTCATTCCCAGCTCCCCTGGTGTGCCCTGTGCCCCTGGCATCCCCCAGCCTGGGTGTGTTCTGGGTCATTCCCAGCTCCCCTGGTGTGCCCTGTGCCCCTGGCATCCCCCAGCCTGGGTGTGTTCTGGGTCATTCCCAGCTCTCCTGGCGTGCCCTGTGCCCCTGACATCCACCAACTGGGCTGCCCAGTTCCCCCAGTTGCTTTGGGAACAGTCAGCTGGGTGTGTTCTGGGTCAGTCCCAGCCCCCCTGGTGTGCCCTTTGCTCCTGGCATCCACCAGCTGGGCTGCCCAGTTCCCCCAGTGCCCCACAGTTGCTCTGGGAACAGCCATTTAGGTGCGTTCTGGGTCATTCCAGCTCCCCTGGTGTGCCCTGTGCCCCTGGCATCCCCCAGCCTGGGTGTGTTCTGGGTCATTCCAGCTCCCCTGGTGTGCCCTGTACCCCTGGCATCCCCCAACCTGGGTGTGTTCTGGGTCATTCCAGCTCCCCTGGTGTGCCCTGTACCCCTGGCATCCCCCAGCCTGGGTGTGTTCTGGGTCATTTCAGCTCCCCTGGTGTGCCCTGTGCCCCTGGCATCCCCCAGCCTGGGTGTGTTCTGGGTCATGCCCCTGCTGGGGGTGCCCTGCTGGGCTCAGCCCGAGTGCCCTTCCCGTTGCAGGTGTGGCAGTGCGGGGGCTCCCTGGAGATCGTCACCTGCTCCCACGTGGGGCACGTGTTCCGCAAGGCCACCCCCTACACCTTCCCGGGGGGCACCGGCCACGTCATCAACAAGAACAACAGGAGGCTGGCAGAGGTGTGGATGGACGAGTTCAAGGACTTCTTCTACATCATATCCCCAGGTAGGACGGGGCTTCCTCCTCCTTTGGGGCTGCGGAGTGGAGGGAAGGGAGTGGGGGTGTGAGTGGCACACGTGGGAGTGTGGGCATGGCATGGAATCATGGAATGGTTTGGGCTGGAAAAGCCCTTGGAGCCCAAAGAGTCCAATATCCCCCAGCACTGCCCAGGGCACCACTGACCATGTCCCCAAGTGTCACATCCACACGGCTTTGAATCTCCAGGGGTAGGGAGAGCAACCTGTGCCAGGGCTGGATGGCAATTTCCAGGCAGGAATTGTTCCCAATATCCATCTAATTCTGCCCTGGCCCAGCCTGAGGCCGTGCCCTCTGCTCCTGTCCCTGTGCCCTGGGGCACAGCCCGACCCCCTGTCCCGGCTCCCCCCTCCTGGCAGGGATTGCAGAGCCAGAAGGTGCCCCCTGAGCCTCCTTTGCTCCAGCTGAGCCCCCCCAGCTCCCTCAGCTGCTGCTCCAGCCCCTTCCCAGCTCTGCTCCCTGCCCTGGGCACCTCCAGCCCCTTCCCAGCTCTGCTCCCTGCCCTGGGCACCTCCAGCCCCTTCCCAGCTCCACTCCCTGCCCTGGGCACCTCCAGCCCCTTCCCAGCTCCATTCCCTGCCCTGGGCACTCTCCAGCCCCTTCCCAGCTCCATTCCCTGCTCTGGGCACCTCCAGCCCCTTCCCAGCTCCATTCCCTGCCCTGGGCACCTCCAGCCCCTTCCCAGCTCCATTCCCTGCCCTGGGCACCTCCAGCCCCTTCCCAGCTCCACTCCCTGCCCTGGGCACCTCCAGCCCCTTCCCAGCTCCATTCCCTGCCCTGGGCACTCTCCAGCCCCTTCCCAGCTCCATTCCCTGCTCTGGGCACCTCCAGCCCCTTCCCAGCTCCATTCCCTGCCCTGGGCACCTCCAGCCCCTTCCCAGCTCCATTCCCTGCCCTGGGCACCTCCAGCCCCTTCCCAGTTCCATTCCCTGCCCTGGGCACCTCCAGCCTCTTCCCAGCTCCATTCCCTGCCCTGGGCACTCTCCAGCCCCTTCCCAGCTCCATTCCCTGCCCTGGGCACCTCCAGCCCCTCCGTGTCAAAGCCTTCTGTGTTCTGCTCCCAAAGTTAAGGCTCCTCCTCTCCTGAACTTCAGAAGGGTTTTTTCAGAACATTGTTCCCACAATGTTCCTTTGCAGCCAAGTAGGGAAGGTCTTTGAGCCATTTATTTTAAGAAATGCAGAATTTGGTTATGCTTAAAGTCCTGAAGGTCCTGCAGAGGACACCAGTGGAGAGGCAGCAGAGAGGACACAGTGGAGAGGGAGCAGAGAGGACACGGTGGAGAGGCAGCAGAGAGGACACAGTGGAGAGGGAGCAGAGGACACGGTGGAGAGGCAGCAGAGAGGACACAGAGGGAGGGGCAGCAGAGGGGACACAGGGGGAGAGGCAGCAGAGAGGACACAGAGGGAAAAGCAGCAGAGAGGACACAGTGGGAGAGGCAGCAGAGAGGACACCAGTGGAGAGGGAGCAGAGAGGACACAGGGGGAGAGGCAGCAGAGAGGACACAGGGGGAGAGGCAGCAGAGAGGACACGATGGGAGAGGGAGCAGAGAGGACACCAATGGAGAGGGAGCAGAGAGGACACGATGGGAGAGGGAGCAGAGAGGACACCAATGGAGAGGGAGCAGAGAGGACACAGTGGAGAGGGAGCAGAGAGGACACCAGTGGAGAGGGAGCAGAGAGGACACAGTGGAGAGGCAGCAGAGAGGACACCAGTGGAGAGGGAGCAGAGAGGACACAGTGGAGAGGCAGCAGAGAGGACACGGTGGGAGAGGCAGCAGAGAGGGCACCAGTGGAGAGGGAGCAGAGAGGACACAGTGTAGAGGCAGCAGAGATGTTCTGGGTCGGGCATGGAGAGCAGGAGCCCTTTGGGTGCTCAGTGCCAGGATCTCCTTCCCCCGGGTGCTGGAGCAGCCACGGGCAGGGAAATGATTGGTGGTGTTCTATTCTGTGCTCTGGGATAATTTCCACATTTTCCCATCTTTACACTTCCTTCCAATTTGAATTCTGGTGCAGCAGAGGCAGTTTAAATTTTCAGTCCCCAAGAAGTAAATCCTCCCCATGTGAATTTTGCATTTCCCCTCCTGTTGCTCCACCTCAGCTCATTCCAGCTGCAATCCTGCTTTTCCCACAAGCTCCTCTGGGGCTTGGATTTTTCCAGGGGTTTGGGATGTCCCAGTCAGGGATCAGGTGCCAGGATTTGACCACAGGCTGTGAAGGCAGAACACTCTGAGTCTGCTCCTGTTTCCCCACCTGTCCTGTGGCTGCACAAAACATTCTGGATCCATCCTGGAAAACCCCTGGGGAGACAACAAATGTAAAGCACCATAAAAATAATGATTCACATTTAAAGTGCCCTGTTAATGGTGTGAAAAAGGTCTTTATGTTTCTGTACCTTGTAGGTACATTAAGGAGAGCTGAGGGTGGGACTTGGGACAAGGGCCTGGAGAAGGAAAGTGAAGGAAAACTCCCATTCCCTTGGGAAATGAGCCCAGACAGCTGCGAGTCTCTGCTTAGGAATGTGCCCTCTCCTCTTTCCAGTCACACATTTCCCTGTTTGCCCCAAGGTGTGGAGGCAAAATCCCCCCAGAGAGCCCCTGAGCACAGTTTTGTTGAAAGAAAAGGGTGAAAAAGGTCACTAAAAGTGGTGTTGGCAGGACAAGGTTTGTGGAACTCCCAAGTTTCCTGTCTGGCTGTTCCAGTCACAGGAAAGAATTTTGGTGTAGGTGGTCTTTGTGTTTTCTGCTCTCTTTTGAAGCTATTTATTAATGTGCTGTATTAATTGAGGGATAAAATGAGATAATGATGTTCCCCAGCATTAGGGAGCAAACAGAGCAGAAAGGATTTAGAAAATAAAATTAGCATTTTAACTGAAAATTCTCCATAACAATGTGTAGGAAATGGCAGGGGTTTTTTTAATAGGTCTTTCCTAAAGATCACAAATTGTCCCAGATGTTGTTAATCTGATTTTTTATCCTTTTTCCTTAGTTTATTAATCAGAAAAATAGAGGTCTAGATAATTCTGCTGGAGAACAAAGCAAGTTGGGTGTCAGGAATTAGGTCTCTGAAGGGGTTCTCCATCTCCCCACTGCTCCTGGACCTGATGGGTGGGATTCCTCAGCTGGAGTCCCAGGAGACACAGGAGCCAGTGGCTGTTCCAGCAAAGAGCATTAAATGTATCATCTCTCAGCATAATTAGGGTACACACTTAATAATTCTATTCCAAATTGAAATTTGGTCAGTGGAGTTGCTTGCAAAGATGGAATTCTGCTGAAGGAAAGCCCATCTGAAATGGTTTGGGGTCTTGGACATGTTTTAAATTGCTGCCTTCCCTCATCCCTGGGGGTAGATGAGGAAAACCTCTTTATTTCTGCTCCCCCTGAGTGTGGCCATGGGGCTGTTCCTGTTTGTTGCCACGTGCTGAGGTGAGTCAGGAACCAGCACCTTTAACACATCCAGCCTAGATTTAAAATAAGGGAAAAATTCCCAAAATATCCTTGCAGTGAGGAACACTTGTCTCTTTGGTTCAGTGGAACTCTGCACTGGAGAGGGAGCTTTGGGTTTCCCTTGGAGCCTGGCCCAGACCTGCAGCTCCAACTCCCCCCAGCCCAGGGGGCAGAACGTGCCCAACACTCGTTTATTTTCAGCACTTCTCTCTCCCTCCCCCATGTCAGTCTTTCATTGGCATCTCTATTAAGCTATTAATTTATTTCCTTAATAGCAGCTAATCTGGCTGCCTATTTAGCAGCCAGCTGTCCATTATCCTCACTGTTAGTCAGTAAATTATCAGTGTAATTGATGGACATCAACAGCACAGGATCACACTCAGGTGGTTCCTTGCTCTTACACTGATGTTTATGGAGATGCTGCTGGGCTGGATCCCTCTGGAGCCAGGCTGGGAGAGCTGGGAATGTTCTCCTGGAGAAGGGAAGGCTCCAGGGACACCTGAGAGCCCCTGCCAGGGCCTGAAGGGGCTCCAGGAGAGCTGGAGAGGGACTGGGGACAAGGCATGGAGGGACAGGACACAGGGAATGGCTTCCCACTGCCAGAGGGCAGGGCTGGGAAAGGGGATATTGGGAAGGGATTGGTGGCTGGGAGGGTGGGCAGAGAAGCTGTGGCTGCCCCTGGATCCCTGGGAGTGTCCAAGGTCAGGCTGGAGCCACCTGGGACAGTGGGAGGTATCCCTGGCCATGGCAGGGGTGGCACTGAATGGGCTTTATGTCCCTTCCCACCCAAACCATTCCAGGATTCCATGATGAGATTTCCCCTTTAAATGGAAGGGAAGCTGCTGATCCAGATGTTCAAAGCTGAGCTACAGCCAGATGTGCACAGAGTGACTTCTCTGGTCATGTTGTTTTCCACCTGAATACACTGAAAATCACCTCAATAAAACCACCACTTCATCTCAGGCTTTTCCAGTCACCAAAGTGCAGCAAATCTCTAACAAGGGTTAAGTTTTTCAAGGGCTATTCTTACATAAATAAAATTATTGTCAGTTCTTTGGTTTCATTCCAGGTGATTATTTTTCCATGTTTACCACCAGGAATTGAGATCTCCTTCCGAATTTGGAGCTGTGCCCTTGGGTGCCCATTTTCAGGACGTGCCTATTAGGGAAGAACAAAGCAGGTGTAATACAAGGCAGGGACCCTTTAATTTGCTGTTCTGCCAACACATCTGCTGCTTCCCTCCAACAATCTGCTGCTTACCTGAGGTGTTTTCACTCAATACTTTTTGCAGCTTCCTGTGGGGTTTCGTTCCTTTGTTGCACCCAAGGACATTTTCCTGCAGTTCCCTTATTCAGTGTGAGCAGATTTTAGTCATTCCTTATGTTTGTGGTTCCTCTGAGTCCCATCGATTATCCAGCAAGTGGTGGCAATAAATAGGGATGGATTTATTATGGCTTGGCTGGCAATGGAGCAGAGGGGAATGGGTTGCTGGGATCCACAGAGATGAGGAGCTTCTTGGAGACAGAGCAGGGGGTGTGTGCAGGCTGGGGCAGGCTGAGGAATACACAAAATACAGGAGTTTGGGATCAGGGAATGTTATCCACATGCATTTAGGAGAGAAAGGGAAGACACTTGGAAGAGAAAGGGGGCAGTTTCCAGTGCCAAAAACCCACCAAAATGTCCCCATCTCAACATCTCAGTGCCTACCCCATCCCTCCCATCCCATCCCACTGCCCATCCCATCCCACTGCCCATCCCTCCCATCACACTGCCCATCCCTCCCATCCCACCATCCATCCCTCCTGTCCCCACTGCCCATCCCTCCTGTACCACTGCCCATCCCACTGTCCATCCCTCCCATCCCACTGCCCATCCCTCCCGTCCCACTGCCCATCCCTCCCATCCCGCTGCCCCCCAGCCCAGCCCAGCACACGGATGGATAAAGGGGCACTGGTGGCAGCTGGAGGCAGCTCTGGGATGGCACCAAAACGGGATTTGATGGACTCTCTCTCTGTTGCAGGGGTGGTGAAGGTGGATTATGGAGATGTGTCCGTCAGGAAGGCCCTGAGGGAGAGCCTCAAGTGCAAACCCTTCTCCTGGTACCTGGAGAACGTCTACCCTGACTCGCAGATCCCGCGGCGCTACTACTCGCTGGGAGAGGTGCGGGACGGGCTGGGAGAAGGATGGGATGGGGGAGGGATGGGATGGGATGGGGGAGGGATGGGATGGGATGGGGGAGGGATGGGATGGGATGGGGGAGGGATGGGATGGGCTGGGAGAGGGATGGGATGGGGGAGGGACGGGATGGGCTGGGAGAGGTGCGGGGATGGGCTGGGAGAGGTGCGGGGATGGGCTGGGAGAGGAGCGGAGATGGGCTGGGAGAGGGAGGGGCTGGGAGAGGTGCGGGATGGGCTGGAAGAGGGAGGGGATGGGCTGGGAGAGGTGCGGAGATGGGCTGGGAGAGGTGCGGGATGGGCTGGGAGAGGGACGGGATGGGATGGGAGAGGTACGGGGATGGGCTGGGAGAGGGATGGGATGGGCTGGGAGAGGGATGGGATGGGAGAGGTGCGGGATGGGCTGGGAGAGGTGCGGGATGGGCTGGGAGAGGTGCGGGATGGGCTGGGAGAGGGAGGGGATGGGCTGGGAGAGGTACGGGATGGGATGGGAGAGGTACGGGATGGGTTGGGAGAGGGACGGGATGGGCTGGGACGGGCTGGACTGGGCTGGGAGGGGGACGGGATGGGCGGGGGGTGTGGGAAACTGGGAGAGCAGGAAACAGGTGTGGGGAAACTTGGAGACCTGGGAACAGGAGAGCAGGGAACAGGAGTGTGGGAAACTGGGAGAGAAGGGAACAGGAGTGGGGAAACTGGGAGAGAAGGGAACAGGAGAGCAGGAAACAGGAGAGCAGGAAACTGGTAGAGCTGGAAACAGGAGTGCAAGAAACTGGGAGAGCAGGGAACAGGAGAGCAGGAAACTGGGAAGTAAAGGAGAGCAGTTGTTCAGAAAACCAGTAATCACAGCAAACCAGTAAGTGCAGTGGGCAGTGAGGAAAGGAAACCAGTAAGTGAAGGGAACCAGTAAGTGCAGTGGGCAGGGAGGAAAGGGAACCAGTACGTGCAGTGTCCCAACCCAGTGGGTGCTCTGAGCAAACAGACCCAGCAGGGAGCTGGGAGGGTGTGGGAAAGGCTGAGGCTGCCCTGCAGTCCTGGGGGTTATTTCTCTTTATTCTGGGCCCCTTCTATTTGCTTTAAGCCCTTTTAAGGGGGAATTGCTGCCCTAAATGTATCTACTCACCATTAAAAATTCATCCATAAACTGAGTGTACATTCCAAATGTTCCCCATCCAAATTTATCTTTTAAATGGAGCAGTGGATGGGAGAAGTGAGGTTTGGGACTAATATTTTGACATAATGAATATGCAGCAGTTGAAGGGAACTTTCCATCATCCCTTATCGCTTAGAAAGTGACTAGAAAAAGCTTTTTTTGGCTTTTTTTTTAGAAAAGAAATATCTTTGCTCATTGAGTGTGTTCCAGCCACGTTGCCTGGAGCTGAGGAGCACAGACATCCCTAATAATGCCTTGGGTTTATACCACCAGGAGCTGAAATCTCCTTAAAATTCAACTAATTCACTGTTAAAAACATTCTATTGAGTGGTACCTACGCTGACTTTTAAAAGCTCTTGAATGGGTTGATTTGAGGATAGAATAACAACCAAATGAAAAAATGGCTTTTTCTTCTTCTTTTTTTTTTTAACATCCAGGGATGTAATTTCCTATTGAAAGTTGCCATTGTAGGGAGAAAGAAAAGGCACCGTTGGGTTCCCAGTTAAATTATGCCACAATAAAGTGAAATGTGGTTTTACAGGGAGGACAGAACTCATCTAACAGGTGTCAAATAACGTGGGTTTGGACCACATTGTCAGCCTGGAAAATGAAAGTCTGAGAAAGTCACAAACAGTTATTAGAACACCTTATTTTTGCCAGGCTGGCCTCAGTTCCCATGGAAACAGCAGCTGGGGAGCTGGGAATTCCAGCCCCTGCTTGGCTGTTCCAGCTGCTGCTGCTGGAGCAGGAAAGGGGATTTTCAGCCCCAAAGCAGGAGAAGGGTGCCCCATGCCAGGGAAATGATGCTCCATGCCAGGGAAATGATGCCCCATCCCAGGGAAATGATGCCTCATCCCAGGAGAACGATGCTCAGTCCCAGGGGAATGATGCCCCATCCCAGGAGAGTGATGCCCAGTCCCAGGGGAATGATGCCCCATCCCAGGGAAATGATACCCCATCCCAGGGAAAAGATGCCCTATCCCAGGGAAAAGATGCCCTATCCCAGGGAAAAGATGCCCCAGGAGAACGATGCCCCATCCCAGGAGAACGATGCCCCATCCCAGGAGAACGATGCCCCATCCCAGGAGAAGGATGCCCCATGCCAGGGAAATGATGCCCCATGCCAGGGAAATGATACCCTATCCCAGGAGAACGATGCCCCATCCCAGGAGAGTGATACCCTATCCCAGGGGACCGATGCCCCATCCAAGGGGAAGGATGCCCCATCCCAGGAGAATGATGCCCCATCCCAGGGAAATGATACCCCATCCCAGGAGAAGGATGCCCCATCCCAGGGAAACGATGCCCCATCCCAGGAGAGTGATTCCCCATCCTGGGGAAATGATGCCCCAGGAGAACGATGCCCCATCCCAGGAGAACGATGCCCCATCCCAGGGGAGTGATGCCCCAGGAAATCAATGCCCCATCCCAGGAGAGTGATACCCTATCCCAGGGGACCGATGCCCCATCCCAGGGGACCGATGCCCCATCCCAGGGGACCGATGCCCCATCCCAGGAGAACGATGCCCCATCCCAGGAGAACGATGCCCCATCCCAGGAGAACGATGCCCCATTCCAGGAGAATTATGCCCAGTCCCAGGAGAACGATGCCCCATCCCAGGAAAATGATTCCCCATCCCAGGGAAAAGATGCCCCATGCCAGGAGAACGATGCCCCATCCCAGGGAAAAGATGCCCCATCCCGGGAGAACGATTCCCCATCCCAGGGGAAATGATGCCCCAGGAAATCAATGCCCCATCCCAGGAGAGTGATGCCCCATCCCAGGAGAGTGATGCCCCATCCCAGGAGGATTATGCCCAGTCCCAGGAGAATGATGCCCCATCCCAGGGAAACGATGCCCCATGCCAGGGGAATGATGCCCCATGCCAGGGAAACGATGCTCAGAACTGACCCTGCATACAGAGCAGTCTGAACAGAATGAGAATTGACCGAGATTTCCCTCAAAGGCTTTTCCCCCTTAAAAAGGAGTTTAAAATCTCATTGTGCTCTCTGTAATTAGTCACCTTTAGGGAGTGTGAGGCACTGGCAGATTTTGAGCATAAATAAATAAACAAAAATAAATAAATAAACCCTCATATTTGAATGCATGGGAAAGGTGCTGTCTCCTCTAGGAACGGGATGTTTTCTGCACAAAGGACCCACTTACAGACTTTCCTCATGGAATATCTCCCCTCTCTTCTTGCTTCAGATCAGGAACGTTGAGACCAACCAGTGCTTGGACAACATGGGCCGCAAGGAGAACGAGAAAGTGGGAATTTTCAACTGCCATGGAATGGGAGGGAACCAGGTGAGGGGCAGAGGGAAGGAAAAGGGGTCAGGTGTGCAGTGACTGGTGTGAGTGGTGTGAGAGCTGAAACTCCTCCAGGCAGGGCTGGGGCTTGTCCTGGGGTCCCTCAGTGTTCTTGGGTCACTATTAAAAATATTAGTGAAAAAAAATTACATTAAACCATTACATTTTATATAAAATATTGTGTTTTATATAAATATTTTCATTTTGAAATCTCTATTCAAGTTCTGTTTTATATGACAATGATATAATCAATGAACATTCCAGAATAGTTGAGATTTTGAGCAGCAGAATTTTAGGAGTGCTCAGCCCTTTCCTTGAGCATCAGCTCCAAATTTGAGGACGTCTGGGTGCATATCCAGAGGCCCAGTGAAATAACCCAGTGAATATACTGAATATTTTCCTGCTGTTAATTAGAAATGTGTGTCATGTTTCAGACAAAAACACTAAAAAATTTGATCGTGAATTTTAATTTATTTTCTGGAGTTGGAGGGGAAAATCCTTCCAAAAATGAAATGGGAAAGAAGCTCCCTAAATGTGGCTGTTCCTAAATGTGTGTATGGTAAATATGCAAATAAATACACAATAATATATATAATAAATAGACAATAATATATATAATAAATATACAGGCAATTCCTGGGAGTTGAGTGGAAATTCCAATAGTGGGTCTGTGGGGTGTCTCCCTTGGAGGGGTTGGAAGGTGAATGGAATTGTTGGGCTCCTCATACCAGCCCTGACTGTACCTACTGTGTGTGTTAATTAGTGTAAAATTTGCATATTCTGGTACCTGGGACTCAAATGAGCAGAGCTGATTCACTCGGGTTTCTCTGGGTTGTGCAAGGGAAATAATTAAGGGACTTTTAAAGTTATTTTAAGTCAAGTATGTTTTTAATTAATTTGAATTTTTAAAATTCTTCTGCTGCTTAAATAATTCTAATTCCTAATTAATTCTAATTCCTAATTAATCCTCAGTTAATGCTAATTTTCAGTGTTTTAGTTGTGTGACTGTGGCTGGGGTGGGGCAGCCCTGAGCCCCCAGTCCCTGCTCGTGGCCAGCACAGGGTGGGAAGGGCCGGGGTGTTCCCAAACAGGCTCCGTGTTCCCCATCCCTGACTCCACCTGGAGACCAATTCTGGTCCAGTTTTGGAGGTCAGATCTTGCTGTGCCTCCTCCTTCCCCTTGCTCCTTCCAGGATGCATTCCAGCCTCATTTTCCCAATTTTAGTTTGCTTTTCCTTAGGAGAACCTTTCTCTTCCCCTCCACTCTGAGACCTTTCCCAGATGAGCAGCCCCAGGGCCCTTCCCTCAGCTCCTGAGACCCCCTGGAGAAGAGGACACTAAAATCCCAAGGTTTCCAGGGACATTTTGGCTGCCAGTGGAATGGCTGCTGTGAAACACATTCTGTAATTAGCTGTACAAGGTGTTCTCACCCTCTGTTTTTAGGTGCCATTAATATCGTTATCTCTGTAATTAATATGGTTGGGACCCGATGCCAGCCTGGTGATTTGACATCACCTTAATTAGCATTCATTATTCTTCCTCACCATGGTGAGTTTTCCAAGCCCAGCTTCCTGAGTTCTCAATTCAGGCATCTCTTACCCGTGGAACCCACAATGGTTGGCTTGGAAGGGACCTCAAAGCTCATCCTGTTCCCACCCCAGCACCTCCCACCAGCCCAGGCTGCTCCAAGCGCTGCCCACCCTCCTTTGGCCACTGCGGGGCTGGGCAGCCCCAGGGCGGGGTGGGTGACCCATTGTGTCCCCTCAGCCCTGCCCACCCTCCCTTGGCCACTGCGGGGCTGGGCAGCCCCAGGGCGGGGTGGGTGACCCATTGTCCCCTCAGCCCTGCCCACCCTCCTTTGGCCACTGCGGGGCTGGGCAGCCCCAGGGTGGGGTGGGTGACCCATTGTCCCCTCAGCGCTGCCCACCCTCCTTTGGCCACTGCGGGGCTGGGCAGCCCCAGGGCGGGGTGGGTGACCCATTGTGTCCCCTCAGCCCTGCCCACCCTCCTTTGGCCACTGCGGGGCTGGGCAGCCCCAGGGCGGGGTGGGTGACCCATTGTCCCCTCAGCCCTGCCCACCCTCCTTTGGCCACTGCGGGGCTGGGCAGCCCCAGGGCGGGGTGGGTGACCCATTGTCCCCTCAGCCCTGCCCACCCTCCTTTGGCCACTGCGGGGCTGGGCAGCCCTAGGGCAGGGTGGGTGACCCATTGTCCCCTCAGCTCTGCCCACCCTCCCTTGGCCACTGCGGGGCTGGGCAGCCCCAGGGCGGGGTGGGTGACCCATTGTGTCCCCTCAGCCCTGCCCACCCTCCCTTGGCCACTGCGGGGCTGGACAGCCCCAGGGCGGGGTGGGTGACCCATTGTGTCCCCTCCCCCGTGTGTCTCCAGGTGGGGTGCTGTGATCTGTTGTCCCTCCCCAGCAGGGGTGGTGTCACCCACTGTCCCCCTGTGTCCCCAGCAGGGGTGGTGTCACCCACTGTCCCCCCTGTGTCCCCAGCAGGGATGGTGTCACCCACTGTCCCCCTGTGTCCCCAGCAGGGGTGGTGTCACCCACTGTCCCCCTGTCCCCAGGTGGGATGGTGTCACCCACTGTCCCCGCTGTGTCCCCAGCAGGGGTGGTGTCACCCACTGTCCCCCCTGTGTCCCCAGCAGGGGTGGTGTCACCCACTGTCCCCCTGTCCCCAGGTGAGATGGTGTCACCCACTGTCCCCCCCTGTCCCCAGCAGGGATGGTGTCACCCACTGTCCCCCCTGTGTCCCCAGCAGGGGTGGTGTCACCCACTGTCCCCCCGTGTCCCCAGCAGGGATGGTGTCACCCACTGTCCCCCTGTGTCCCCAAGTGGGGTGTGTCACCCACTGTCCCCCCCTGTCCCAGGTGTTCTCCTACACGGCCGACAAGGAGATCCGCACCGACGACCTGTGCCTGGACGTGTCGCGGCTCAACGGGCCCATCCTCATGCTCAAGTGCCACCACCTGAGGGGCAACCAGCTGTGGGAGTACGATGCCGAGGTACCCGGGGGGCTGGGGGCAGCCTCGGGGGGTCCTTGGCACAATCCTAGGATTGCTCAGGCTGGCAAAGCCCTCCCAGCCCATGGAGCCCACCCTGTGCCCGATGCCCACCTTGGCAAAGCCCTCCCAGCCCATGGAGCCCACCCTGTGCCCGATGCCCACCTTGGCAAAGCCCCCCCAGCCCACAGAGCCCACCCTGTGCCCAATGCCCACCTTGGCAAAGCCCTCCCAGCCCATGGAGCCCACCCTGTGCCCGATGCCCACCTTGGCAAAGCCCCCCCAGCCCACAGAGCCCACCCTGTGCCCAATGCCCACCTTGGCAAAGCCCTCCCAGCCCATGGAGCCCACCCTGTGCCCGATGCCCACCTTGGCAAAGCCCTGCCAGCCCCTGGAGCCCACCCTGTGCCTGATGCCCACCTTGTCCCCCAGCCCAGAGCAGTCAGTGCCACGGCCAGTCCTGCCTTGGGCACCTCCAGGGCTGGGCACTCCAAACCTCCCTGGGCAGCCCCTGCCAGTGCCTGCCCACCCTTTCCATGCAGAAATTCCTGCTCTGTGCCCCCTGCCCTGCCCTGGCCCAGCCTGTGCCCATTCCCTGCCCTCCCAGAGCGTGTCCATGTCCCCAGGGTGCCCCTGCTCCTGCCTGGGGTGTCTCCTGGCACAGCACAGCCCTGGGAGGGCAGAGCAATGAGCCACCACCAGCTTGGAAGTTGTATTTTCATTTTATTTATAATAACTCTGTACACTTTACTTTTAGAGGGATTAAAAAGTCAGTTACTGCTACAAAAGGCTCATTTCCAGTAGCTGCTGTTGGGCTTCCTTACAAAATTAAAGAAGTATTTTGTGGTTTTTAAAGAAATAAGAGCCAACATTCATATTCATAGTATTTATATACTGTATTTTATTGAACAAGATCTTTGGGGTTTTTTAGTTAAAGTCTTTTTTCAGCTTATTTCTGTTGGCTCTTAAAGATAATGAGATAAGAAACATGGTGGGTTATGGTGAGACTGCAAAATTAATACAAAATATGTGCAAATATCTCAGGATTTCATGGCCAAATAATCCTTTTTAAGTGAGACAGGAGATGAAAAGGAAAATTCCTTTTGGAAAGGGCAGTCTAGGCCTGGCACAGGAGTCCCATCCCTGGAGGGGTTTCAGAGCCCTGTGGATGTGGCACTTGGGGACATGGGCAGTGGTGGCGTGGGCAGTGCCCAGGGGATGGTTGGACTCGATGGGCTCCAAGGGCTTTTCCCTCCTGAATTGTCCCATCATTTTCATTTAACCCAATTTTCTCTTTAATAAGAAGTTTCTTTTTCTCCCTACCCAAATTTCCTGGATATTTTGACAAGGTTTAGGTGGTTTTGAGGACGTTCATTCCAGCAGAGAACGCCAGAGATTGAAGATCTTACACCCTCCTTCCCCTCCTTCCTGCAATAATTGGGTTTTAATCAGTTTTGATTGGTTTGAATTGGCATTAAGGGAGTGACCAGGGGTTGAGGGGGTGGAATTGGGGTCTCAGGCTCCAGATCCATCTGCAAACCCAACAGGGATTGGCATTCCCTTGATGCCCACAGCAGATCCAGGCAGAGCTCTGCTGAAATCCAGGGGGTTCTGGGGACTCTGCAGAATTCCAGGGGATCCCACAGGATCCCCCACGCCCTGATGTGTCCCAGCAGCACCCTCTGCCCTCTGCCACCCCTGGGGCACAGGTTCAAGGTGTGACACCTCCAAATACCAGATTTTCACCCTCCTAAATTGGCAGATTCCAAGTTTAACTCAGTGATACCTCAAGGGATAGACTGGAAAATGTTTTAAAATTATATTTTCTATTGGCATCTTTCCATGGCTGCAAAGGTAGAAAAATACTGATGGATTTAAGACCCAGAATATTTTAAAAAGCATTTCCAGCATTCCACAGAAATGGCTGTGTCACCTGGAAGGCTGGAATTGTGCCAGCCAAGAGCAGCCCTTTTAAGGCAGGAGACAGGCTGGGTTTGCTCTTTAAGCCGAGTTTAACAGCCCCGCGGTGGAGTTACAGGAGCGGTGCCAAGCCCAGTTTAGCCAGGAGGTGGAGCTCAGGCAAAGGGAAAAAGGGAATCCTCCTTGGACAGGAGATGGAGCTCAGGAAAGGGAATCCTCCTTGGACAGGAGATGGAGCTCAGGAAAGGGAATCCTGCTCAGCCAGGACATGGAGCTCAGGCAAAGGGGGAAAGGGAATTCTCCTGAGGCAAGAGATGGAGCTCAGGAAAGGGAATCCTTAGCCTGGAGATGGAGCTCAGGAAAGGGAATGCTTAGCCAGGAGATGGAGCTCAGGCAAAGGGAATTCTCCTGGGACAGGAGATGGAGCTCAGGAAAGGGAATCCTGCTCAGCCAGGAGATGGAGCTCAGGCAAAGGGGGAAAGGGAATTCTCCTGAGCCAGGAGATGGAGCTCAGGAAAGAGAATCCTGAGCCACGAGATGGAGCTCAGGCAAAGGGGGAAAGGGAATTCTCCTGAGGCAAGAGATGGAGCTCAGGAAAGGGAATCCTTAGCCAGGAGATGGAGCTCAAGAAAGGGAATCCTCCTTGGACAGGAGATGGAGCTCAGGAAAGGGAATCCTTCCTGAGCCAGGAGATGGAGCTCAGGAAAGGGAATCCTCGTTGGACAGGAGATGGAGCTCAGGAAAGGGAATCCTCCTTGGAAGGAGATGGAGCTCAGGAAAGGGAATCCTCCTTGGAAGGAGATGGAGCTCAGGCAAAGGGAATCCTCCTTGGACAGGAGATGGAGCTCAGGAAAGGGAATCCTCCTTGGACAGGAGATGGAGCTCAGGAAAGGGAATCCTCCTGAGCCAAGAGATGGAGCTCAGGAAAGGGAATCCTCCTTGGACAGGAGATGGAGCTCAGGAAAGGGAATCCTTAGCCAGGAGATGGAGCTCAGGAAAGGGAATCCTCCTTGGACAGGAGATGGAGCTCAGGCAAAGGGAATCCTCCTTGGACAGGAGATGGAGCTCAGGAAAGGGAATCCTCCTCATCCAGGAGATGGAGCTCAGGCAAAGGGAATCCTCCTTGGAAGGAGATGGAGCTCAGGAAAGGGAATCCTCCTCATCCAGGAGATGGAGCTCAGGCAAAGGGAATCCTCCTTGGACAGGAGATGGAGCTCAGGCAAAGGGAATCCTCCTTGGACAGGAGATGGAGCTCAGGAAAGGGAATCCTCCTTGGACAGGAGATGGAGCTCAGGAAAGGGAATCCTGCTCAGCCAGGAGATGGAGCTCAGGAAAGGGAATCCTCTGCCAGGAGATGGAGCTCAGGCAAAGGGAATCCTCCTTGGAAGGAGATGGAGCTCAGGAAAGGGAATCCTCATCCAGGAGATGGAGCTCAGGAAAGGGAATCCTCCTTGGACAGGAGATGGAGCTCAGGCAAAGGGAATCCTCCTTGGACAGGAGATGGAGCTCAGGAAAGGGAATCCTGCTCAGCCAGGACATGGAGCTCAGGCAAAGGGGGAAAGGGAATTCTCCTGAGGCAAGAGATGGAGCTCAGGAAAGGGAATCCTTAGCCAGGAGATGGAGCTCAGGCAAAGGGAATTCTCCTGGGACAGGAGATGGAGCTCAGGAAAGGGAATCCTCCTTGGACAGGAGATGGAGCTCAGGAAAGGGAATCCTCCTGAGCCAAGAGATGGAGCTCAAGAGAGGGAATCCTGCTCAGCCAGGAGGTGGAGCTCAGGCATAGGGGAAAAGGGAATTCTCCTGAGGCAAGAGATGGAGCTCAGGAAAGGGAATCCTGCTCAGTCAGGAGATGGAGCTCAGGAAAGGGAATCCTTGAAAGGAGATGGAGCTCAGGCAAAGGGAATCCTCTGGTTGCAGAGCAGCAGCTCCCAGAGTTTCTGCCTGTTCTGCTGGAGAACAGCCCTTTGCTTTCTGTTCCTCTGCATTTATTAACAAAGTGTTTTTCTCACCAGTTTTTCTCTGATTGTTACGACTTCAGCTTCCCCTCTGCCCTTTCATTTCAGTTCTGGAAGTTTATTGGTGTGTTTTTAGCCTCCAAACATACCCAACATCCAGGATTTTTCCCAAGAAAACAAGCAGCTTGTGGTATTTTATTTTTTCCCAAACAGTTGCAGGATGTTGTCTGGTCCCTTGTATCTGTTAAGTTGGTTTTCCAGTGCAATTACAGTAATTATTACCTTTATTTGCCTATCCAGGGCTTGAATGGAGGGGATTTTAGGTGGTTATTCTGTGGTTTCAGGCCATATTCCTCCTCCTGCCAAAGGTATTTTAGGAGTTAAGGCTTGACAATGGACAGCAGGGCTGGGGCTATAAATAACCATTAAACTGGATTTCTCAGTAGTGATTTTCAGGCACTTTTCTGTGATTTCCTGCCAGTATTAGATATTTTGCAGTGCTGTGGTTCAGTTCATGTGTGGTATTTAAATGGACCATGTATATTAAAGGCCAGCTTGGAGCAACCTGGGCCAGTGGAAGGTGTTCCTGCCCCTGGCAGGGGGTGGGACCAGGTGGGCTCTGAGCTCCCTCCCAGCCCACACCAGTCTGTAATTCCATTATAAGATTCCTGGCCCTTTTCCACGCTGCCCATCCCTGACATGGGCAGCTCCATCCATCAGCTGTGCCAGTGGGATGTGCCAGGTAGGATTGCCCAGATTCCAAAGGCTTCCTGGCGGGGTGTTGTGTACCCTATTTATGATGTATAAATGAATTTGCTTTGGACTGGGGTGGGAAATGAGGAGAGGGATCATTAGAAGGGATCTGGGAATTCTGTCAGGCTGGAGCCAGTGTTGTTCCCTCAGTGCCTGACCTTGCTCCTGGTGGGAATTCTGAGTGTTCCCAGGCTTGCCCAGCAGCTGGTTGTTGTGCCCTGGGTGGGGCACTGCCCTGGGTGGGGATGTCTGGGCAGGACCTGCTGGACTTTGGCTCCAGGTCAGTCCCTGAGGCTGAGGGGGACACCCAGAGCGTGTCCTGTCTGTGCCCCTGGACCTGTCCCTGTCCCTGTCCCTGTGACATGTGGGACAGCTCAGGATGTGGAATGGGAGGGAATCCCAGGAGAGCTCAGGATGTGGAATGGGAGGGAATCCCAGGAGAGCTCAGGATGTGGAATGGGAGGGAATCCCAGGACAGCTCAGGATGTGGAATGGGAGGGAATCCCAGGAGAGCTCAGGATGTGGAATGGGAGGGAATCCCAGGAGAGCTCGGGATGTGGAATGGGAGGGAATCCCAGGAGAGCTCAGGATGTGGAATGGGAGGGAATCCCAGGACAGCTCAGAACGTGGAATGGGAGGGAATCTTGTGACCCAGCACACAGGGATGAGCCCAGGGCAAAACTGATGCTGTAAAGATGTCACAGCCAATGGGAAATTGTTTATTTCCTTGTATGTGAGTGATGACATCAGGATTTGTTCCTTTTGGATTCCTTGGGATTTATTCCAAGGCTGCCAGAGCTCAAGGAGTGTTTGGACAGGGACATGGTGGGATTGTTGGGCTGTTGGGCCAGGAGTTGGACTGGATGATCCTTGTGGGGCCCTTTCAGCTCAGATATTCCAGGATTCCATGAATTGATCTTGCCTAATTCCCATCATTTGTCCCTAAACACGGTGACCATGCAAAGCTGTGGAATTTCCATTCATAGAGACTGGAGAGGCTTCCCAGAAACTGTTTCCCAAGTCACTGACTCCACTTTCCTTTTGTTCCCCCTCCCATCAGTACTTTGGGAAATGGGAATATAGCTTTGAGGTAAGTCTGGTACCAGCTGTGACCCCTGTGCTGATCCCCAACCCCTGGAGTAGCATCTCCCTCCTCCTCCACAGTGCCTGTAGAAGTGCCCATAGAAGTGCCCTCTCTTAGTGCCTTTCCACAGATGCTTCATCGTGCCAGACCTGCTTTATCAGGGGCTCTGGAGCCAGGCTGGGAATGCTGGGAGGGTTCCCTTGGAAAAGAGGAGGCTCCAGGGACACCTGAGAGCCCCTGGCAGGGCCTGAAGGGGCTCCAGGAGAGCTGGAGAGGGACTGGGGACAAGGGATGGAGGGACAGGACACAGAGAATGGCTTCCCACTGCCAGAGGGCAGGGCTGGGGGGGGATATTGGGAAGGAATTGGTGGCTGGGAGGGTGGGCAGGCCCTGGCACAGGTTGGGCAGAGAAGCTGTGGCTGCCCCTGGATCCCTGGGAGTGTCCAAGGCCAGGCTGGAGCACCCTGGGCTGGTGGGAGGTGTCCCTGCCCATGGCAGAGGTGGCACTGGATGGGCTTTAAGGTCCCTCCAACCCAACCCATTCCAGGTTTCCATGTCCCAGAGGAAGGAAAGTCTGCTCACATCACTGAGATGATTCTCATCCTGGTTTTACCCATAAACAACCCACAACTTGAGGCATTTAAGGAATTCAAACATGCAATTCTGAGATTCCCAAGGCAGTTCTTTATGTACCTCTGTTTTCCCTGGAAACAATCACAGACAGAAGGAACACAGAGCAATGACACATAATGAAACAAACCCAACATTGATGTTCACTCAAAGTGGCATTATAAGGACACTTGTCCTTGATATTTTTAGTGGCCTTTTTATACTCACATCACTTTTTCCCTGATCAGGCCAAAAAAATGGGGAAGAAATGGACAGGAGGAGCATCCCCAGCTGCTCTGGCAGCACCAGCCCTGGGGAACCTGCAGTGATGGGCAAGATTTGGGGGAGTAGGAGCAAATTTGGGGGAGTAGGAGCAAATTTGGGGGAGTAGGAGCAAATTTGGGGGAGTAGGAGCAAATTTAGGGGAGTAGGAGCTCTCCTCCATCCCAACCCACCTGGCACCATAAAGGAAAAGCTGGAATTGTTGTTTAGGAAAAAACTCTGTATCTCCCAAGTAAATGTTTCATTCAATATGTTTTTAACTTGGTAACTCTCAGACAGGCTCCAGGGTGGTCAGTGCAGGTTATTGGTGCAGGAGGAACATCCTCACTCCCTGAGAGCTGCTGTGCAGTGGGGATGGAGAGCAAAGGCACGTGCTGGGGGTCCCTCTGGACCCAAAGGATGGGATGGATGTAAAGGGAACGGTGCCAGGGTGCCCAGGAGCTCTGTGTGATACCAGCTGTGCCCATGCATGGGATATAACAGTGCCAGGGTGCCCAGGAGCTCTGTGTGAAACCAGCCCTGCCCATGCATGGGGTGTAAAGGGAACCAGCTTTGCCCATGCATGGGGTGTAAAGGTAATTGTGCCAGGGTGCCAGGAGCTCTATGTAGAACCAGCCCTGCCCATGCCTGTGGCTCTCCCCGTGGCTCTCCCCGTGGCTCTCCCCGTGGCTCTCCCCGTGGCTCTCCCCGTGGCTCTCCTGTGGCTCTCCTGTGGCTCTCCCGTGGCTCTCCCGTGGCTCTCCCCGTGGCTCTCCCCGTGGCTCTCCCCGTGGTTCCCCCGTGGCTCCCCCCGTGGCTCCCCCTGTGTCTCTCCCCGTGGCTCTCCCCGTGGCTCTCCCCGTGGCTCTCCCCTGTGTCTCTCCCCTGTGTCTCTCCCCGTGGCTCTCCCCGTGGCTCTCCCCTGTGTCTCTCCCCGTGGCTCTCCTGTGGCTCTCCCCGTGGTTCTCCCCGTGGCTCTCCTGTGGCTCTCCCCGTGGCTCCCCCTGTGGTTCCCCTGTGTCTCTCCCCTGTGTCTCTCCCCTGTGTCTCTCCCCTGTGTCTCTCCCCTGTGTCTCTCCCCTGTGTCTCTCCCCGTGGCTCTCCCCGTGGCTCTCCCCGTGGCTCTCCCCTGTGTCTCTCCCCTGTGTCTCTCCCCTGTGTCTCTCCCCTGTGTCTCTCCTCTGTGTCTCTCCCCGTGGCTCTCTCCGTGGCTCTCCCCGTGTCTCTCTCCGTGGCTCTCCCCCGGCTCTCCCCGTGGCTCTCCTGTGTCTCTCCCCGTGGCTCTCCCCGTGGCTCTCCCCGTGGCTCTCCCCGTGGCTCTCCCCGTGGCTCTCCCCGTGGCTCTCCTATGGCTCTCCTATGGCTCTCTCTGTGGTTCTCCCCGTGGCTCTCCTGTGGCTCTCCTGTGGCTCTCCCCGTGTCTCTCCCCTTGGCTCTCCCCTTGGCTCTCCTGTGGCTCTCCCCGCAGCATCCCCAGCCGCTGTTCCCCACCAGGGGCTCTCCCCGGTGCCGCCCAGCCCGTGCCCGGCTCGGTGCCAGCCGGGGGGTGACCCTGCCCGTGTGTGTGCCCCCAGAGCCGCACCTTCCTGCACGTGATCACGCAGTCGTGCCTGACGCTGGCCCGGCTGGAGGACGGCTCGCACGGCCCCACGGTGGAGGCGTGTGATGGCAGCGCCCTGCAGACCTGGCAGCTCCGCAACCTCTCCCGCCACGAGGTTTTCCGCAGGGTCTACAACAGCCCCACCGACTATTTCCTGTAGTGCCCAGGGAGGGAGGTGGGTACCAGTCCCGGACGGGCCCCCAAACTGGGCACACTCCCCGAGCTCTGCCGGTGGAGAATCCAGGACAGAAGTTACTGATAGGTAGAATAGACACCTGGTGGTAGTTCTGGTTAGTCCTTGTCAGTAGTTACCATTAGCCAGGAGTAGTTTTAGTTGTTACTCGTTAGAACCAATTTTAGATGAATTCAACTCCTGCATCTCTTGGTGGGGTTGGTACCATTTGCCACAGCCAAAGATTTGGCTCCTATTCCAAGGCATAAAAATGGTGCCAATTGGCATCACAGTTCTCAAAAATGCTCTTTTTTTTTTTTTGTAATTCCTGGATTTCCATAGAGGTTTGTGTAGAATTTTCGTAGAATTTTTCATAGGGTTTTCATAGAATTTTCATAGAATTTTCCTTTTTCTCAGGCTTACCATAGAATTTTCATAATATTTCCCCTGAAATTTTGTAGAATTGTTTAGATGTTTTCATGGAATTTTCCAAAAAATTTTCCTTTTGCTCAGGCTTTTCATAGAATTTTCATAAAATTGTCCATTTTTTCAGACTTTTCATTGAATTTTCATAAAATATCCCGTAAAATTTTGTAGAACATTTTAGATTTTTTCATATAATTTCCATAAAATTGTCCATTTTCTCAGACTTTTCATAGAATTTTTGTAAAAGTTTCTGTAAAATTTTGTAGAATTTTTTAGATTTTTTTTCATAGAATTTTCATTAAATTGTCCATTTTCTCGGGCTTTCCATAGAATTTTCATAAAAGTTTGCATAAAATTTTGTAAATCTGTTTTTAGATTTCTTCATGGAATTTTCATAAAATTTCCCATGAAATTTTGTAGAATTTTTTAGATTTTTTTCATAGAATTTTCCATGAGTTTTCCTTTTTCTCAGGCTTTTCAGAGAATTTTCATAAAATATCCCATAAAATTTTGTAGAACATTTTAGATTTTTTCATAGAATTTCCATAAATTGTCCATTTTCTCAGACTTACCATAGAATTTTTGTAAAAGTTTCTATAAAATTTTGCAGAATTTTTTAGATTTTTCATCGAATTTTCCAAAAATTTCCTTTTTCTCAGGCTTTTCATACAATTTTCATAAAAGTTTCTATAAAATTTTGTGGAATATTTTAGATTTTTCCATAGAATTTTCCTTTTTCTCAGACTTTTCATAGAATTGTCATAAAATTTTGCACGAAATTTTATAGAATATTTTGGATTTCTTCATAGAATTTTCATAAAATTTTCCATCAAATTTTGTAGAATTTTTTTAGATTTTAAATAGAATTTTCCATAATTTTTTTTGTAAAATTTTTAAAAGAATTTAAATAATTTTCATAGAATTCTCATAAAATTTTGTGGAACATTTTGGAGTTTTCATAGAATTTTCGTAGAGTTCTCGTAGAGTTTTCATTGGGTTTTTCATAGAATTTTTCATAGAATTTTCATCTAATTTTGTGGAATTTTTCATCGAATTTTCATCGAATTTTGTGGAATTTTTCATAGAATTTTCATTGAATTTCGTGGGATTTTTCATAGAATTTTCGTTGAATTTTGTGGAATTTTTAATAGAATTTTCATCAAATTTTGTGGAATTTTTCATAGAATTTTCATCGAATTTTATGGAATTTTTCATAGAATTTTCATTGAATTTTGTGGAATTTTTCATAGAATTTTCATCGATTTTTATGGTATTTTTCATAGAATTTTCATTGAATTTTGTGGAATTTTTCATAGAATTCTCATAGAATTTCGTGGAATTTTTATTTTCATCAAATTCTGTGGAATTTTTCATAGAATTTTCATCGAATTTTGTGGAATTTTTCATAGAATTTTCGTTGAATTTTGTGGAATTTTTCATAGAATTTTCATCGAATTTTATGGAATTTTTCATAGAATTTTCATTGAATTTTATGGAATTTTCCATAGAATTTTCATTGAATTTTATGGAATTTTCCATAGAATTTTCATCGATTTTTATGGTATTTTTCATAGAATTTTCATTGAATTTTATGGAATTTTCCATAGAATTTTCATTGAATTTTATGGAATTTTCCATAGAATTTTCATCGATTTTTATGGTATTTTCCATAGAATTTTCATCGATTTTTATGGTATTTTTCATAGAATTTTCATTGAATTTTATGGAATTTTCCATAGAATTTTCAATGAATTTTATGGAATTTTCCATAGAATTTTCATCGATTTTTATGGTATTTTTCATAGAATTTTCATCGAATTTTGTGGAATTTTTCGTAGAATTTTCAGATGATTCTCTGAGTTTGAAAATTCCTGATTTATGCATTAAATTCCTCATTTCCAGTAATTCAATCCTGGAGATATTGGCGACAAGGAATTCCAAACCATCAAGAGCTACTTGGGGTCGGGCTGGGCTGTTTGGGGTTAATTCTCCCTTTCTCCCCCTCCAGGAGGCTCCAGGATTTTCCCTCCCATCCTCCTTCCCTGTTTGTTCCTTTGTGTTGTGTTTGATTATCCAGGGAATGCTCTGCAAAGGTTTCCCTGCTGGAATTGCCTCTTCCTGTGCTTGTTGGCCTTGGGGCATTGGGACAATCCTTGTGGAGCTGCTGGAGAATCCAGAGGAGGTCCCGGAGATGCTGCAGGGCTGGATCCCTCTGGGCTGGAGCCAGGCTGGGAGAGCTGGGAATGTTCCCCTGGAGAAGAGAAGGCTCCAGGGACACCTGAGAGTCCCTGGCAGGGCCTGAAGGGGCTCCAGGAGAGCTGGAGAGGGACTGGGGACAAGGGATGGAGGGACAGGACACAGGGAATGGCTTCCCACTGCCAGAGGGCAGGGCTGGGAAAGGGGATATTGGGAAGGAATTGGTGGCTGGGAGGGTGGGCAGGCCCTGGCACAGGTTGGGCAGAGAAGCTGTGGCTGCCCCTGGATCCATCCCTGGGAGTGTCCAAGGCCAGGTTGGAGCCCCCTGGACTGGTGGGAGGTGTCCCTGCCCATGGCAGGGGTGGCACTGGATGGGCTTTGAGGTCCCTCCCAATATCTTTGCACTGTTGATGAGGGGACTGGAACATCTCCTGAATGGAGCCAGGCTGGGAGAGCTGGGGATGTTCCCCTGGAGAAGAGAAGGCTCCAGGGACACCTGAGAGCCCCTGGCAGGGCCCAAAGGGGCTCCAGGAGAGCTGGAGAGGGACTGGGGACAAGGGATGGAGGGACAGGACACAGGGAATGGGATATCTGAAATAGGTGGGATATTGGGAAGGAATTGGTGGGTGGGAGGGTGGGCAGGCCCTGGCACAGGTTGGGCAGAGAAGCTGTGGCTGCCCCTGGATCCATCCCTGGGAGTGTCCAAGGCCAGGCTGGAGCCACCTGGGCTGGTGGGAGGTGTCCCTGCCCATGGCAGGGGTGGATTGGAGCATCTCAAGGTCCCTTCCAACCAAACCAGCCCTTCCAGCTCCATCCCCACCCCCAGCTGGGACCCAGCTGTGCTCCCCAGGGTGTTCCAGTGTGTGGCCTCCCCAGCTGCTTCCAGAGGTGCAGCTGCTGACCTGACATGTGTAGAGGTGCATCTAATTTACATTTAATAGAGTTTTAATTGTTTTTTAGGAACTGAGAGACCTTTTATGAAATAGCAAATTGGTAAATGCAGCAGTTTTTAGCAAAGGGGCTCATGTGGCTTGTTAATTGCTGTGATTCTGTGTGTGAAACCTCAGAGTCAAACCCAGGAGTGATGGAGGGAACACCCACAGCTCACCTAGAACTGCACTTGTCTTTTATTTAAATACACAACTTGGGTTTCACTTCCCTGGATCTCTCCAGGAACTTGTTCTCCCAGTGCTTTAGAACAGGATTTATCCCTTCACAATAAGCTCTGTCTCCCAATCTCCCATCCCTCAGAAATGGTGGGAGCAGGAGGGGGTGGCTGTCCCAGAGAAGGAGGAATGTGCTGGAAGCAGAGGACTTTCCATCTCACCTGTTTCCACCAGCAATCATTTCTGCACTAGCAGAGCTCTGCTCTGAAGTGCTCCTTGTTTCCCTCTCACTGGAGACTGAAATCCTTCACCCAAACTGCTGTTGCTTTGCAGTAATATTTCCTGGCACTTATTTTGTGCTTTTCTCCTGGCTGTGTCCAGCAGAAGGGCTGAGGTGTCACCTGAGCAGGTGAGTGGGGGCAGCAGGTGGGGCCATCCTGGGGCTCCACGAGGGCTCTCCTGGCTGCTGCAGTGACCTGAGCAGGACTGAGACAAGCCCCCAGATGCCCCTGTCGGTCCCCAGCAGTAATTGTGTGTCTCCTCTCTTGCAGAAGCTCACCCTGAGGCACGTGAACAGCAACCAGTGCCTGGCTGAGCCGTCGGAGGAGGACAGGCTGGTGCCCACCATGAGGGAGTGTGGGCACAGCCGCTCCCAGCAGTGGCTGCTGCGCAACATGACCCTGGGGGCCTGAGCTGGGCACAGCATCTCCTCCTCCTCCTCCTCCTCCTCCTCCTCCTCCTCCTCCTCCTCCCCATCCCTCCTCCTGCTGGGCCCAGCCCTCTCCACATCCCTCTGGAGCCCTGGGAGGTGGTGTTGGGGCTGCGGGTCTTTCAGTGCCCCTGGGGCTGCTCAGAGAAGCTCCTCTGAGCCTAGGAATGATGAAGCATGTGCTGGTATCCACACAGAGCTGCTCAGAGATGGTTCCAGAGACACAACCCACGGCAGAGGGGTGTGCTGTGTGTCACACACCACCACAGAGAGGGATCCTGGTATCAAAAGCCTTGTGACAGCAGCTGGCACTGGGACCATCCTGGCAGTGTGTCCCAAGCTGGGGTGACCGTGCCGGTGTCCCTTGGCAAGGCCTGAAGGATATTTGCTGTTCTCTCGTGCCCAGAGGGCTCTGACAGCTCCAAACTGAGCAGCAGAGTCACCAGACAGAGCCAAAGCTTCGTGGTTTGCGCTGGGAAAAAATGGGATCTGATGGTTGGAAACTGGGCAAAGACTGCACCCAAAAATGGACCTCCATCCACTGAGGTAACAGCAGAAGTCACAGAGTGTGGAGAGGAAGGAGTGGCACACGTGGCCCCTCAGAGCAGCACGGAGGGAGTTGCCCTCCCCACATGGGAATGGAACTGGCTGGGGCAGTCCCTGGGGCTGCAGGGGCAGGTGGAGGGACCAGAACTGCCCCTTGGGGGCCACCAGAGCCTTGAGAGCCTCCACGGCTGGCTGTGCTCACACAGAGGTGGATCCTGGCCAGGACACAGGCAGAGCTTCATCCCTGCATCCCCTGCCAGGGCTGGAGCCCCTCCCAGTTCTGCCTCCAGGGCTTGTCCCTTCCAGGGCAATGCCAGAGGCTGATTCTGGTTTTCAGTGATTTTGTGGCTCAGTCCCTGTGTCCATGTGGTCATTACTGGTGGTTGGTCCCTGGTGGGGTGTGGGGTCAGGTCCTGCCCACACAGGTGACATTTCCCATCTGGACTGTGACATTTCCTTTGGTGACCACCCAAAATCCACCTGGTGCACTCCAGGCTGGGGTTTTGGCAATGCCCTGTGGCTTCTTATGGCCCAGAGGGTTCAAAGAGTGGAATGCCAGGGCAGTGTGAGCCCAGCCTGGTGAGGGGGGAAATGTTTCCCAGGATTTCACTCACCAGTCCTCCAAAGGTCTGTAAATGCACTGGGTCATTAAAAAGGTCACTATTTTCTGTATAATGCTCTGGTGATCCTGGATCAATCCTGTCATATATGGACATACTATAAATTTATAGCTCATATTTTCTGGATACACATCATTAAATGAAAGCAGAAGGGTGTTCAGTGGGAAAGTGGCTGCTGTGCCTGCCTGGAGCTGGAATGGGGTGGAATAACTCAGACTGGAGGCTCATCTGGAGCCCCCCTGCTCACAGGAGACTCAAACTCTTCCAGTCCTCGCCTTCAAACCACCACAGAAGTGCAGGGTGTGGCTTAAAAGCACCAAAAAAAGGGGGAGGTGGTTGTTGTGCCCCACAGGGAGAGCATGTAAACATCCTGGTCAAATTGAAATGGTCATTTCCGTGCTGGAAAAGGTGAATAAATTGTTCATCTCCTTCCCGAGGGCTTTGCCACACTCACAGACCTGCCTGGTGGGTCCTGTGTGTGGGCACGGGGGGGTTTGGGCACTGCAGGGGCACCTGGGGAGGTCCTGCAGCACCTGGGGGGGCAGGAGGGGACAGCTGGGGGGGACACCCTGGGGTGCCCCCACCGGGATGGGAAGGGTGACAGCGCCAGGATGGGAAGGGTGACAGTGCCTGGATGTGAGGGGTGACAGTGCTGGGATGGGAAGGGTGACGGTGCCTGGATGTGAGGGGTGACAGTGTCGGGGTGGGAAGGGTGACGGTGCCTGGATGTGAGGGGTGACAGTGCTGGGATGGGAAGGGTGACAGTGCTGGGATGGGAAGGGTGAGACTGCTGGGATGTGAAGGGTGACAGTCCTGGGATGGGAAGGGTGACAGTCCCAGGAGGTGAAGGGTGACAGTCCTGGGATGGGAAGGGTGACAGTGCTGGGATGGGAAGGGTGACAGTCCCAGGGATGTGAAGGGTGACAGTCCCAGGATGTGAGGGGTGACACCCTGGGATATGAAGGGTGACAGTCCCAGGAGGTGAAGGGTGACAGTGCCAGGGATGGGAAGGGTGACAGTCCCAGTATGTGAAGGGTGACATCCTGGAATGTGAAGGGTGACAGTCCCAGGATGTAAAGGGTGACAGTCCCAGGAGGTGAAGGGTGACAGTCCCAGGATGTGAAGGGTGACAGTCCCAGGATGTAAAGGGTGACACCCCAGGATGTGAGGGGTGACAGTCCCAGGATGTGAAGGGTGACAGCGCCAGGATGGGAAGGGTGAGAGTCCCAGTATGTGAAGGGTGACAGTCCCAGGAGGTGAAGGGTGACGGTGCCAGGAGGTGAAGGGTGACAGTCCCAGGATGTGAAGGGTGACACCCAGGGATGTGGAGGGTGACAGTCCCGGGATGTGAGGAGTGACATCCCTCTTGTCCTCGGTGCTTCCCTGTCCCATCCCAAGGTCTGTTGGACGTTGTAGCTGGAGGTGATGGCAAAGTGCCATCGGTGTGTGACTGCTGGGCTTGGGTGTGACCCCAAAGACACAGAGAAAAGAGTATTTTTCTCCTCAGAATTGCTGTAAAGGTCAATTTAATTCTAAAGTGCTCCAGTTTGAACCAGTATGTGGTGAGGACACACTGGAAATGTTCTGAGAGACATTGTTGGTCCCTGCCCCCTTTGCTGTACAGTTCAATATTTATACAGTTTTGTAGAATTAAAATATGCTGGTTTAGTTTTCTTTTGGTGCATTCATCTTTTTCTAGACTATTTTTATTTGGTGAAGGGATTATCTGCTAAAACCCCCAAATTTCCACACAGTAAATCCATTTTTAGGGCTTTATTTCCACATTGAAGGTCAGAAATGGGCAGCAGAGCTGTTGGGGTGGGAGGGGTGAGAGGGAACAGGACAGGGCAGGTGGTGGGTTGGACTTAACTGTCCAAAGGTGGAGTTTAGGGTTTAATTTCCCTGATATTCCCTGGAAATCCTGGAATGTTCCAGGCCATCCTGCTGGAAATCTGAGCTTGGCTGTGCATCCAGTGGGGCCCAAGGGGGCACGGAGGGGTCACATCTCACAGCTGAACCCCTCGGGCTTGCCCTGCCCTGCTGGATGTGGCCAAATGCTGCATTAGCCCAGCTCTTGTTGGGGGGAAAAGGAAATAATTCCATGGGGAAAATGTGGTTGGATGAGCGGGAGCAGCTGGAGCACCCTGGGCTGTGGGAGGTGTCCCTGCCCATGGCAGGGGTGGCACTGGATGGGCTTTGAGGTCCCTTCCCACCAAACCATCCAGGATTCTGGGATGCTTTTGCCTTGTTTGGGGGCTGGAGGATTTCCTTAAGTTGTCCCTGGAATCCTGGAGGGTCTCTGGGAGGAAGGAAAGAGGGAAGGCATCTTAAAAAGAAAGGATTTCTAAACATAAATGAAAGTGAATCCTCCTGAGGCTGAGAAGGAGGGACCAACTCATGTCATCGCTGTAGTGGAAGCGGTTCCTGAGTAGTTTTAGCACAAATATTAATATGTAATAGTGAATTATGTCAGATTTTACTGTTCATTTCAGTTGCTGGACAAGAATTAGACCTTTTTGGTACAAAAGGGAACAGAAAGTGGTAAGTGTTGTGAGAGAAAATGACAGAACCTTTATCTGTCTGGTCTTAGAGTAGCAAATTAGGATAAAGATTTTTAATAATAATTTTTAGGGTTTTATAAATATAATTTTATAACTTTATATATTTCTATATAATTTTATAATTCATCCTCCTCCCCTGCTACACTGCACTTTGATGAACTCAGTCACAACCCCCCAGTTAATATCTCATTTCCCTCCATCCAGAGGAGAATCCCCACTCATAAAAACACAGAGAAAGCCCCAAATTCCCTCCTTTTCCTGGAGCTTTCCCACTTTCAGGTTGGCTGGGGAGAAGCAGGTGCCTCTGTGTGTGTTTGTGCTGAGCTGCTCTTGGCCCCAAACACCCAGATCACAACACGACTGGCAACTTTCCCTGCTAATTATTAAACTAGTTTGCAAAGATGCAATTAACTGTCGAGCTCGTGTTAATTATGGGTGTGAATCGTTTCCATGAATCACAAAGTGGCCCATTTGTGAGTGATGGTGACACTGAGGTGTTTCCCATTTTTTTTTAATTTCTCAGAAATGTTGGTCATCAGGACTGATGGCAGAGCTAAATTACAGTGAGGGAAACAACCCACATCTCATTTCCCATAAAATCTGGATTTCCCTCCAGTTTTGAGGTCTGTTGAAGGGATTTAAGGAGCAACCCCTGAATGAGACTCCACAGGGCATCACTGGGGGTCAGGAAGATCCTGGCACTGGTGCCACGACTGCCCACTCCAACTCCCTGTTCAAACTGGGCAGTTTCTGCAAAGGAAATGGGAGGATCTGCCCCCAAATCCGTATCCAGGCAGGTTCAAGGCAGTGGGATTGGATGGCACCACTTTAGGGACTGTCTCTGTTAATTCAGGTCATAAATAATCAGTTTGATTGTTTTATTTCTCATCAGCTCCTCCTGCTTCCCTTCAGTAGCCACATACTGGCCTGTGGATCAGATAAAGCCTGGAAAAGCTTCCAGGTCTGGAAATTGGGGAATTGCAGGTAATAAATGGAAACAGGTGAAAGCTCCAGAGGTCACTATTGCCCAGAGGAAGTTAAATGGAACTAAACACAAACTTCTCCCTGTCAGCTGGGAATCCTCACCTGGAATGTTCAGGTAGGAAGTCAGGCAAATACCGAAGGTTTGGATTTGGGAGCTCATCAGCACAGGAAGATTGTGGAGCTGCTGAAGAGAGTCCAAAGGAGGACATGGAGGTGCTCCAGGGCTGGAGCCCCTTTGGAGCCAGGCTGGGAGAGCTGGGGGGGGTCACCTGGAGAAGAGAAGGCTCCAGGGACACCTGAGAGCCCCTGGCAGGGCCTGAAGGAGCACCAGGAGAGCTGGAGAGGGACTGGGGACAAGAGCCAAACCAGACTGGTTTGGGTTGGAAGGGACCTTAAAGCCCATCCAGTGCCACCCCCTGACATGGGCTAGAAATATTAACACACTGAATTTTCCTTTTACTACAGTTACAAGTACTCCTAAAATCTATAAAAATGTAAAAAAAAATTCAAACCCCCCCCATGGCATCAGTAGGGACACCTCCAACTGTCCCAGGTTTCTCCAGCCTGGCCTGGGACATTCCGGGGATCCAGGGGCAGCCACAGCTTCTCTGGGCAGCCCTTGCCAAACCTGTCTGGGAGTCTGTGCTCGTTCTTGCTGAACCCATTGTTGCCCTTATTCCCCCTTTGGAGGTTGGTGGGTGTGTGCCCTCCCAGAACAAACAGGGACTGGGCATCGATGCCAGTGCGTCTGTTCCCGGTGCCAATGCAGGTGCTGGAGCTGCAGGAGATCAATGACTCACAGTCAATTTGGGGCCCCCAGGGACCCCCAGGCACAGCTCTGCCCCCATCCTGCAGGTACCTGGGGGGCCTTGGCTCATTTGTGCCTGCCAAAGGTGCAGGAGAGCAGGATGGATGAGGGAAAACTCTGTTGGGAAAGGTGCTCGTTTGCTCAAGGCTGCATTTGGAGTAATATTTGTAACAAATCGGTCAGGGCAAGTTTTTATGGTGTTTTTCATATTACAGGTGAGTCAGAGGGACTGTGGCACATAAACAGGGGCTGGCTGGGAGAGCTGGGGGACACCTCTGGCATGTGGGGACATGGGGCAGTGGTGGCCTTGGTAGAGCTGTGGAACTGTTGGACTTGATGGTCTTGGAGGGCTTTTCCAACCCAAAGGATTCCATGACTTTGATGATTCTCCAGGGGCTGCAGCAAAGGCTGCCCCAGCTCTGCTGCTGCCACGGGCTCCCTGCATTGCCCCATGTGCCAGCCAGGAGCTTCTGCCTTCCATGGTTCTGGAATTAGGGTTGGCCTCTGACTCAACCATTGCTGCTCCCTGCCATTGTCAGGACCACGGGAAATGTCAGAATCCCAGAATCCCTGAGGCTGGAAAAGCCCTCCCAGCCCACTGAGTCCAACCTGTGCCTGATCTCAACCTTGTCACCAGCCCAGAGCACTGTCACGTCCCCCTTGGACACCTTCGGGGTGGGGACTCCACCACTGCCCTTGGGCAGCCCCTTCCAATACCTGACAACCCTTTCCATGAAAAAATTCCTCCTGATGTCCAGCCTGCACCCAGTCTATGTCCATTGTCACCCTGAGGTGTCCCCAGGGAGCTGCTCAGGATACAGAAGGTGGTTCATCAGCCCCGTGTCTGCAGTTGTGTCCCTTTGCTCCTGAACTAATCTGATGATTCATGATGGAATTTTCTGTTCTGCATCCCAGGAACATTCAGCATCTCCATGTGAATCTGAATTGGAAATCCCCACCCAGGTTTCCTGAGTGGCTTTGCATCCAAATCAATCTCTCCTCGCACTGCAGGGCACTGTTCCCTCCTCCCACCCCTGTGGAAGGACTCCTGGCATCGATGGCACAACTAATTACTGGGAAGAAATCAGTCAGCTCATGGTTGGGTGAGGCAAAGAGTGTTCTGGGCTCTCCCTCACTCTGTGAGGTCTGGCTTGGCTGAGGAGCAGCACGAAGGAACAGAAGGAATCAGAGGGGAAGGCACAGTGAATTCCTGGGTGTTCCCACCTTGTCCTGTGGCTATGGAGTAATGGGATGAGCAGGGACTTCCTCACCACGAGCTCCTGGCTGAGGTCAGAGCTCCTCCAGGGCCTCCTGGCAGCTGTGCTTGTCACCAAGATCCTTCTCATGACAAAGGACATTTGCTCCCGTCTGTCATTCCCCTTTCCACTTGCGTTATTCCCTCCCCTCACCAGGGCCAGCAGGACATGGACACTGGAACCTGCTTGTCCCTGAAAAGCAATTCCAATGTTGAGTTTGATTTCAGTAATTAGGAGGGAATGGCTCCCCTGGGACTGTTGTAGCTCTGTAACTGTAACATTGTGATGAATAACATGAATTTGTGCCCAATTCCAGCCTAGAGATGGGAAAGAGGCAAGAGAGGCCTTTGGGAAACCAGGAGGGATGGAGGGAGGAGAAAGAAATAGGAGAACTAAGGGAGTAGGAAGGGAAAAAGGAGAGGGAAAGCTGGCAAGGCTGTGGCCTCTGGTCCAGGAGGGTTCTGGCAGTGCTTAACAAGAATTTGGGATGAATTCCACCCAGAATTTCTTTTAATTGGGTGGGAAAAAGAACCGACATTGTGTGTTGCAGGAAGGACAGTAAGGTAAGGAACGTGAGAGACTGGATGGGAATAGAAAATAGCAAAGTGAGACTCATCTTGGGAAAACTAAAATAATTTTCCAACAAAACAACCTGAAACAGAAATGCAGTGACAGGGAAAGTCCTTGGAAAGCAGTTCCAAGGAAGGTGAAAGGGATGGTGGGGACAAAGTGAGGTGTGTTGGGCTTCGCTGACAATCCAAACTTCCCAGCGCACCCCTTGGCACGTGGGCATGGATGGGCACCAGCCCTGGAGCACCGGGGGGCAGAAGGAGGGGCGTGGCACGACGGGCGGTGCGGGGGGAGTCACGGGGGTCGATAGAGGGGCGGGGGCGGCGCGTTGCGGAGCGCAGGGCAGTGCGGGAGGGGATGTGCGGTGTGTGGCGGGGCGGGGCGTGGGGGGCGTTACTGGGAGAGGTGTGCGGGGGGCGGGGGGCGGATCGAGGGGTGTTGCACTGGGGACATTGCGTTGCGGTCCGGGGCGGTGCGGGGGGCGGTGAGTTGCGGGTCCGGGGCGGTGCGGAGGGCGGTGAGCGGGGGACATCGCGTTGCGATACAGGGGCCGGTGCAGAGGGCAGCGCACAGGGGGCGGTGCGGGGGGCGGTGAGTTGCGGGTCCGGGGAGGTGCGGAGGGCGGTGAGCGGGGGACATCGCGTTGCGGTGCAGGGGGCGGTGCAGAGGGCAGTGCAGGGGGGCGGTGCGGGGGGTGTTGCACGGGGGACATTGCGTTGCGGTCCGGGGCGGTCCGGCAGGCGGTGCGGGGGGCGGCGCGTTGCGGTGCAGGAGACGGTGCGGGGGGACGGATCGAGGATTGTTACACGGGGGGCATTGCGTTACGGTCCGGGGCGGTCCGGCAGGCGGTGCGGGGGGCGGCGCGTTGCGGTGCGGGGGACGGATCGAGGATTGTTGTACGGGGGGCATTGCGTTACGGTCCGGGGCGGTCCGGGAGGCGGTGCGGAGGGCGGCGCGTTGCGGTGTAGGAGGCGGCGCGGGGGGCATTGCGTTGCGGTGCGGGGGGCGGTCCGGCAGGCGGTGCGGGGGGACGGATCGAGGATTGTTGCACGGGGGGCATTGCGTTACGGTCCAGGGCGGTCCGGCAGGCGGTGCGGAGGGCGGCGCGTTGCGGTGCGGGGGGCGGATCAAGGATTGTTGCACGGGGGGCATTGCGTTGCGGTCCGGGAGGCGGTGCGGAGGGCGGCGCGTTGCGGTGCGTTGCGTTGCGGTGCCGCCCCGCCCTGCCCTGCCCTGCCCTGCCCGCGGCCGCTGCCGGCGGCTCCGCGCGGGAGGGAGGGAGGGAGGCGGCGGCGCCGAGCGGAGGCTCCGCGGGCCGGGCCGGGCTGGGGGGCTCGGCGGGGCCGCGGCGCTGCGCGGAGCATGTCGGCGCTGCGGCGCAAGCTGGGGGATGACTACCAGGTGGTGAGCACCTCGGCCAGCGGCGCGGGGCTGCCGCCCCCCAGGGCCGCCCCCCGCGGAAAGCGCCAGCGCTTCGTGGACAAGAACGGGCGCTGCAACGTCCAGCACGGCAACCTGGGCGGCGAGACCAGCCGCTACCTGTCCGACCTCTTCACCACCCTCGTGGACCTCAAGTGGCGCTGGAACCTCTTCATCTTCATCCTCACCTACACGGTGGCCTGGCTCTTCATGGCCTCCATGTGGTGGGTCATCGCCTACATGCGGGGCGACCTCAACAAGGCGCACGACGACAGCTACACCCCGTGCGTGGCCAACGTGTACAACTTCCCCTCCGCCTTCCTCTTCTTCATCGAGACCGAGGCCACCATCGGCTACGGCTACCGCTACATCACCGACAAGTGCCCCGAGGGCATCATCCTCTTCCTCTTCCAGTCCATCCTGGGCTCCATCGTGGACGCCTTCCTGATCGGCTGCATGTTCATCAAGATGTCGCAGCCCAAGAAGAGGGCCGAGACGCTGATGTTCAGCGAGCACGCTGCCATCTCCATGCGGGACGGGAAACTCACGCTCATGTTCCGCGTGGGGAACCTCCGCAACAGCCACATGGTCTCAGCGCAGATCCGCTGCAAGCTGCTCAAGGTGAGGTGGCCCCGCCGTGTGCCAGGGCAGGGGCAGGCGGGATCCTGGGAGAATTTGGTCATGGAAAGGGTTGTCCAGCCCAGGGCAGTGCCGAGGTCCCCATCCCTGGAGGGATTTCAGAGCCCTGTGGATGCGGCACCTGGGGACGTGTTGTGGCCTTAGCAGGGATGGGGGAATGGTTGGTCTTGATGGTCTGAGAAGGCTTTTCCAACCTTAGTGGTGGGCCGTGGCTCCATGACCCCACTGCCGGTCCCCTGGGGACATCCCATCACCCCCTCTATGTCCCTGGAGCTGCTGTCCCCTCCTGCAGGAGAGCTTTGCCATCCCTCCCTCCTGCCCAGGGCTGTCCCCCTGTCCTCCCTGCGCTTGGAGCAACCCGCTCTAGTGGAAGTTGTCCCTGCCCACGGCCAGGATTTGGATCAGGATGGCAGTAGATCATTTTTGGGGTCCTTCTGCTGCTGTCCCAGCATTTCTGTGCTGTTTTCCTGGAGCAGCGACCCCTCCGGGAGCCGCGGGCTGCGGGCTCAGCCTCCGGGTGGCTCATTCTGCTCTTCAGCACAGCATTTAAATGCGTATTTATAGATTCCTGTAAAATGCTCCATTTCCCTGACAAGTAAATCCTTGGTAGCTCGAATCCCTCGAGGAGAAATCTCTCTGCCTTCCGGGCATAATGCTGAGCTTTGGGCGAGCCTGAGCCCGAGCCCAGCCAGGCAGAACTTTATTCCTCGGGAAGCTGTGCCAGCTTAGGCATGGCAAGCGCTGCCAGTGGCCCTGGGAAAATGGTTTGTTATCTGAGCCCGCTCCAGCGGCCGTGGAGCCGTGTGGGCCAGGGGATGGAGGGGAGAGGGAGTCGGGATGGAGGGGAGAGGGAGTCGGGATGGAGGGGGAGAGGGAGTCGGGATGGAGGGGAGAGGGGTCGGGATGGAAGGGGAGAGGGAGTCGGGATGGAGGGGGAGAGGGAGTCGGGATGGAGGGGGAGAGGGAGTCGGGATGGAGGGGGAGAGGGAGTCGGGATGGAGGGGGAGAGGGGGTCGGGATGGAGGGGGAGAGGGAGTCGGGATGGAGGGGGAGAGGGGGTCGGGATGGAGGGGGAGAGGGGGTCGGGATGGAGGGGGAGAGGGGGTCGGGATGGAGGGGGAGAGGGGGCCGGCTCGGGTGGCGTTTGGGGCTGGCAGAGCATCCTGCAGGGTGCCCTGCCCTCAGGTGCGTGCTGGGCAGGGCATGTGGGTGCTGTGAAGGAATGTGGGTGCTGGGCAGGGCAGGGGGGTGTTCTGACAGGGATATGGGTGCCCTGCCTTCAGGATGGATGCTGTGCATCAGGATGGGTGTCCTTCAGGGAATGTGGGTGCTCTCCCTGGGATGTGGGTGCTGTGCAGGGAATGTGGGTGCTGTGCAGGGAGTGTGAGTGCTGTGCAGGGAGTGTGAGTGCTGTGCAGGGAATGTGGGTGCTGTGCAGGGAATGTAGGTGCTGTGCAGGGAATGTGGGTGCTCTCCCTGGGGTGTTGGTGCTGTGCAGGGAGTGTGAGTGCTGTGCAGGGAATGTGGGTGCTGTGCAGGAATGTGGGTGCTGTGCAGGGAATGTGGGTACTCTCCCTGGGGTGTGGGTGCTGTGCAGGAATGTAGGTGCTGTGCAGGGAATGTGGGTGCTGTGCAGGGAATGTGGGTGCTCTCCCGGGGATGTGGGTGCTGTGCAGGGAGTGTGAGTGCTCTCTCTGGGATGTGGGTGCTGTGCAGGGAATGTAGGTGCTCTCTCTGGGATGTGGGTGCTCTCTCTGGGATGTGGGTGCTCTCTCTGGGATGTTGGTGCTGTTCAGGGCTGGTCAGGGTGCCCCTGCCCGGGGGGATACCCCTGGAGGTGCCCCCTCCTTCTCCCCTCTGCCCTGGCAGCCCCCCTTGGGCAGATGCTCTTCCTCCACTGGAGGTTCCCAGAATTGTCCTGTTTTGCCCCAGGTCTGTGTTTCTGATGGAATTTGGTGCTCAGGATGTCAGTGTGTTGTTGGGGGCTGCAGGACCCCCTGAACCCCTAAATCCTGTGCCAGAGGGAGGGGAAGAGCTCCTAAAGAACCCCCAAAACAGCCCTTTAGGAGCTTTAAAACTGTGAACTATCATATAGAAATATATAAAAATAACATGACAACATAATATCACATAGTTATATATATACAAACATATATTTAATCTATATTTGATAATAGTGACAAAATTTGTGCAATGTATTTAGTAATTAATGTGTAAACACATCTATTTATATAAAATATAAATATAATAAGGGGAATCCAGCAGTGCCCTTTGCTGAGGGGCCCTCCCTGAATATAATTTAACTCTTATATAGAGACCTATTTAATATATAATATTATATATAATATAACTTTAATAGTTCTTTAACAGCTTTAAAGCTTTTCAAAATGTATTTGAAGATATTAAAGAGCAGAAATGAGTCATGGCTGTTACAACATTTGGAAATGGCCTTTTTGTGTCCTGAGGTTCCTCAGGGGGAATTCTCGAAGTTGGAGCTTCCAACTTAGTGTGGCTCCAAAAAAATTCCCTGGCTTGGAAAAACGGGAATGAGCAGGTTGAGAGGAATCAGCTCTGGTTGTGGGAGGGTCCGTGGGCAGCTGGGAAAAGGGAGGGAGAAGGGAATAAATGGTAAATGTGGTTTTCCATGGATACAGGTAGAGCTCTGTGTGTTCCCTGTACAATATCCCTGCGTGGTGCTTTGCTTGGCTGGGTGGGGAACAAGGAAACTACAGAGAAGGGGAAAAGGAAATAAATGATAAAAGGAAAATAAAAGGAAAAATAGGGAAATAAGGGAAAAAGGAAAACAAAAGGAAAAAAGAAATAAAAGAGGAAAATAAAAGGAGAAAGGAAAAAGGAGGGAAGGGAAAATAAAAGGAGAAAGGAAAAAGGAGGGAAGGGAAAATAAAAGGAGAAAGGAAAAAGGAGGGAAGGGAAAATAAATAAAAGGAGAAAGGAAAAAGGAGGGAAGGGAAAATAAAAGGAGAAAGGAAAAAGGAGGGAAGGGAAAATAAATAAAAGGAGAAAGGAAAAAGGAGGGAAGGGAAAATAATAAAAGGAGAAAGGAAAAAGGAGGGAAGGGAAAATAAATAAAAGGAGAAAGGAAAAAGGAGGGAAGGGAAAATAAATAAAAGGAGAAGGGAAAAAGGAGGGAAGGGAAAATAATAAAAGGAGAAAGGAAAAAGGAGGGAAGGGAAAATAAATAAAAGGAGAAGGGAAAAAGGAGGGAAGGGAAAATAATAAAAGGAGAAAGGAAAAAGGAGGGAAGGGAAAATAAATAAAAGGAGAAAGGAAAAAGGAGGGAAGGGAAAATAAATAAAAGGAGAAAGGAAAAAGGAGGGAAGGGAAAATAAATAAAAGGAGAAAGGAAAAAGGAGGGAAGGGAAAATAAAAGGAGAAAGGAAAAAGGAGGGAAGGGAAAATAAAAGGAGGGAAGGGAAAATAAAAGGAGAAAGGAAAAAGGAGGGAAGGGAAAATAAAAGGAGAAAGGAAAAAGGAGGGAAGGGAAAATAAAAGAAAAAGGGGGGGGGAAAGGAAAAAATTAAAAGAAAAATAAATAGAAGGAAAAAAAGGAAAAAACCCACTAGGCAGGTGTGAGAAATCTGCATTTTCCCACCCAGAAATGGGAGCCCAGAGCTGAGTGAGACACACAGTTTGTTGGGATTCCGTGTGCTCCCGACCCAGCCACGATCCCGGGAAAGGGGAACGGAGCCCCAGTGCTGGGAGAGGGGCAGAGGCTCTCCCTGTCCCTGCCCCTGCCCCTGTCCCTGTCCCTGTCCCTGTCCCTGTCCCTGTCCCTGTCCCTGTCCCTGTCCCTGCCCCTGTCCCTGCCCCTTTCCCTCTGTCCCTGTCCCCCTGCCCCTGTCCCTGTCCCCCTGCCCCTGTCCCTGCCCCTGTCCCCCTGCCCCTGTCCCTGCCCCTTTCCCTCTGTCCCTGCCCCCCTGCCCCTGTCCCTGCCCCCCTGCCCCTGCCCCTGTCCCTGTCCCTGCCCCTGTCCCTGCCCCTGTCCCTGTCCCTGCCCCTGTCCCTGCCCCCCTGCCCCTGTCCCTGTCCCTGCCCCTGTCCCTGTCCCTGTCCCTGTCCCTGTCCCTGTCCCTGCCCCTGTCCCTGTCCCTGCCCCTGTCCCTGTCCCTGCCCCTGCCCCTGCCCCTGCCCCTGTCCCTGTCCCTGCCCCCCTGCCCCTGTCCCTGTCCCTGTCCCTGCCCCTGTCCCCCTGCCCCTGTCCCTGTCCCTGTCCCTGCCCCTGCCCCTGCCCCTGCCCCTGTCCCTGTCCCTGCCCCCCTGCCCCTGTCCCTGTCCCTGCCCCTGTCCCTGCCCCTTTCCCTCTGTCCCTGTCCCCCTGCCCCTGTCCCTGTCCCCCTGCCCCTGTCCCTGCCCCTGCCCCTGCCCCTGTCCCTGCCCCTGTCCCTGTCCCCCTGCCCCTGTCCCTGTCCCCCTGCCCCTGTCCCTGTCCCCCTGCCCCTGTCCCTGCCCCCCTGCCCCTGTCCCTGCCCCTTTCCCTCTGTCCCTGTCCCCCTACCCCTGTCCCTGTCCCTGTCCCTGTCCCTGTCCCTGCCCCTGTCCCTGTCCCTGTCCCTGTCCCTGTCCCTGCCCCTGTCCCTGTCCCTGCCCCTGCCCCTGCCCCTGTCCCCCTGCCCCTGTCCCCCTGCCCCTGCCCCTGCCCCTGCCCCTGCCCCTGCCCCTGTCCCTGTCCCTGCCCCTGTCCCTGTCCCTGTCCCTGTCCCTGTCCCTGTCCCTGCCCCTTGCCCCCCTGCCCCCCTGCCCCCTGTCCCTGTCCCTGTCCCTGTCCCCCTGTCCCTGTCCCTGCCCCTGCCTGACTGACAGAGGAGTTTAAAACATCCCACTGAGGGCAGTGGAACTGCTCAGAGTGGGAATTCTCTGCAGGGAAGGCTGGAGGTGCATCCCAGGCAGTGGCTGGCACTGGACTGTGCACAGCAGCCTCAGCAGCCCCTACAGCTGCTTTGGGAAGTCTGATTGGAAAGAACAGGGAATTCTGCAATAAAGGGAATGAGCAAGAAGGGCTGTGATGGTCAGTTCTGCCTGTTCCTAACTCTGGGAGGAGGGATAAAAGCTGGAGGGGGGGTTTGAGCAGGGCTCCTTATGGATTGGGGATGCCAGTGGAGCTTGAGGAATTTGAGGCTTCAGCTCAGGGTGGGATCTTATGACTTTGTTGTGTAGCTGTTAATGATGGGACATTGTGGGTGACACGGTGACACTGGGGACACTCAGAACTGTCCACCAAGCACTGCCCCATCCCTGGGAGTGCCCAAGGCCAGATTGGACAGGCTTGGAGCAACCTGGGCCAGTGGAATATGCCCCTGCCCATGGCAGGAGTGGAACTGGGTGGGCTTTAAGGTCCTTTCCAGCTTCAGCCTCTCCTGGCTGGTGATGTTGTGGGTCAGTGGCACAGCCACCATCCTTGTTGTGTCCAGTGGCTCCATGTTGAGGACAGTGATTGCAATAAAATATGTGTTGGAGAGAACTCATCCCTGCTGGGAATGGCCAGGGCTGGGCTCCCACCTCTGTCCTGGCTGTGGGGCTGCACCAGGGTTTGGGTTTGCCTCGTGTGCTGGGTGGGGCAGAGCAGTGGGATGGGGGCTGTGGAGTGGGGGACATGGGGTGTGGGGTGTGGAACATGGAGTGTGGGATGGGGGATATGGGGTGTGGAACATGGAGTGTGGGATGGGGGATATGGGGTGTGGGGTGTGGAACATGGAGTGTGGGATGGGGGCTGTGGGGTGTGGGATGGGGGATATGGGGTTTGAGCTGTGAGGTGTGGAACATAGAGTGTGGGATGGGGGCTGTGGAATAAGGGATATGGGGTTTGGGCTGTGGCCTGTAGAACATGGAGTGTGGGATGGGGGCTGTGGGGTGTGGGATGGGGGATATGGGGTTTGAGCTGTGGGGTGTGGAACATGGAGTGTGGGATGGGGGCTGTGGGGTGTGGGATGGGGGATATGGGGTGTGGGGTGTGGAACATGGAGTGTGGGATGGGGGCTGTGGGATGGGGGATATGGGGTTTGAGCTGTGGGGTGTGGAACATGGAGTGTGGGATGGGGGCTGTGGGATGGGGGATGTGGGGTTTGGGCTGTGGCCTGTAGAACATGGAGTGTGGGATGGGGGCTGTGGGATGGGGGATATGGGGTTTGGGCTGTGGCCTGTAGAACATGGAGTGTGGGATGGGGGCTGTGGGGTGGGGGATATGGAGTGTGGGGTGTGGAACATGGAGTGTGGGATGGGGGCTGTGGGCTGTGGGCTGTGGGATTTGGGCTGTGGGCTGTTGGATGTGGGCTGTGGATGGGTGCCTTGGTGATGGTCATTCCAGCAGCAATCCCAGAACCCCAGATTGGTTTGTGTTGGAAGGGACCATCCAGTGCTATCCCCTGCCATGGGCAGGGACATCTCCCACCAGCCCAGGTTGCTCCATGCCCCATCCAACCAGGCCCTGGACACTCCCAGACATGCCCACAGCCCTCTGGGCACCCTGTGCCAGTCTCCATCCTGCTCCTGACCTGTACCCCCCTCTGTGCCTGTCCCAGTCTCGCCAGACCCCGGAGGGTGAGTTCCTGCCTCTGGACCAGCTGGAGCTCGACGTTGGCTTCAGCACCGGGGCCGACCAGCTGTTCCTGGTGTCCCCCCTCACCATCTGCCACGTGATCGACTCCAAGAGCCCCTTCTACGAGCTGTCCCAGCGCAGCATGCACACCGAGCAGTTCGAGATCGTCGTCATCCTCGAGGGCATCGTCGAGACCACGGGTGAGTGCGGGGCGGGCACGGCTGCGCGTGGGGCAGAACGTGCTGGGCACGTGGGGATGGGCTGTTCCTGCCCTGTGTGCCAGCAGGAGGGCACAGAACACTGGGAGTTAAACTGAAGTTGGAGATGAGAACGATAATTCTTTGCAGAGAGGGAGCTCAGGGATTGGAATGGGCTGCCCAGAGAGGGGGTGGATTCCCCATCCCTGGAGGTTTTTCAGCTGAGCTTGGCCGTGGCACTGAGTGCCATGATCTGGTAAAGGGACTGGAGTTGGCCCAAGGGTTAGACTTGATGATCTCAGAGGGCTTTTCCAACCCAATCCATTCCATCAGTCTGTGATTCTATGGATGTGGCACTGAGTGAGAATCCACCATGTCTTGATCCAACCCCACTGTGATCAGGGACAGAGAATCCACCATGTCTTGATCCAACCCCACTGTGATCACCAGTCCAGGGCACTCTGTGCCCTGGGCTGGTGACCACAGTAGGGTTGGATCAAGGGTTGATGATCTCAGAGGTCTCTTCCAACCCAACTGAGAAGAGCAACGAGGCTGGAGAAGGGACTGGAGCACAAGTGCTGTGGGGAGAGGCTGAGGGAGCTGGGGGTGTTCAGCCTGGAGAAGAGGAGGCTCAGAGGTGACCTCAGCACTGTCTGGAACTGCCTGAAGGGAAGTTCTGGCCACGTGGGGGTTGGTCTCTTCTCCCAGGCACTCAGCAATAGGACAAGGGGGCACGATGGGCTCAAGCTCTGCCAGGGGAAATTGAAGTTGGAGAGCAGAAAGAAATTCTTTGCAGAGAGGGAGCTCAGGGATTGGAATGGGCTGCCCAGAGACGGGGTGGATTCCCCATCCCTGGAGGTTTTTCAGCTGAGCTTGGCCGTGGCACTGAGTGCCATGATCTGGTAAAGGGACTGGAGTTGGCCCAAGGGTTGGACTTGATGATCTCAGAGGGCTTTTCCAACCCAATCCATTCTGTGATTCTGTGATTCTGTGGATGTGGCACTGAGTGAGAATCCACCATGTCTTGATCCAACCCCACTGTCTTGATCCAACCCCACTGTGATCACCAGCCCAGGGCACTCTGTGCCCTGGGCTGGTGATCACAGTGGGGTTGGATCAAGGGTTGGACTTGCTGATCTTGGAGGTCTTTTCCAACCCAATCCATTCCATGATTCTGTGATTCTATGAAAGAATGTGCCATTGGTTTGTCACCTCAGCACTAAGTTGATTCAGTTACTGCAAGACTCTAATCCCACATTTCTGTGACAGGCAAAAGTCACTGATGTTCAGATCACTTATGGAATGTGCAGGTCTTCAGCTGTACCATAAATGTTGGAGTGTGAGAAAGTGTGGTTAGAAATGGAGTAAAATGTTCAACCAGTGATTGTCCATCCATAGAATAACAGGTGGACTGCACATCTTCCACTTGGCTTTGTCCTGTGTAGCTCATGGACACCTGACCTTTGAAGGCAGTTTTCCCACTGTTTTCTTCAGGTAGGGAATCCTCTCAGATTCCTGTCTGGCCCCAAGTTGCTCTGCATTGGGTTAGTTGGTGTCTCAGGCTCATGCTAAGTCTAGTAAAAAAACATGATTCAAAATGTCATCAATCCTGTTTTGTGAAAAGAGCTGAAGTTTGGAGTCATTCAGTGCAGCACAGAATGTTGAAGGCCTTTGAGGTGGCCAAGTTGTGTTTTGCTCCAAAGTGTGGATGTTGGAGGGACTTTTGCAGTGTCTGTTACCAGAGTGATGCATTTGGTGCTCCCAGAGTGTCCTGTCCCCACTGGCCATGTGGTGACCCCATGGTGGGATTGGGAACATGGGGATCCCAGCACAGCCCAGGCTGGAGTGTGATGCTCCTGTGTCTGTTACCAGAGTGATGGATTTGGTGCTCCCAGAGTGTCCTGTCCCCACTGGCCATGTGGTGACCCCATGGTGGGGTTGGGAAGGTGCTGCTCCCAGCTCAGCCCAGGCTGGAGTGTGATGCTCCTGTGTCTGTTACCAGAGTGATGGATTTGGTGCTCCCAGAGTGTCCTGTCCCCACTGGCCATGTGGTGACCCCATGGTGGGGTTGGGAAGGTGGTGATCCCAGCACAGCCCAGGCTGGGGTGTGATGCTCCTGTGTCTGTTACCAGAGTGATGGATTTGGTGCTCCCAGAGTGTCCTCTCACCACTGGCCATGTGGTGACCCCATGGTGGGGTTGGGAAGGTGCTGCTCCCAGCACAGCCTGGGATGGGGTGTGATGCTCCTGTGTCTGCTACCAGGGTGATGGATTTGGTGCTCCCAGAGTGTCCTCTCACCACTGGCTGTTTGGTGGCCCCATGGTGGGGTTGGGAACGTGGGGATCCCAGCACAGCCCGGGCTGGGGTGTGATGCTCCTGTGTCTGTTACCAGAGTGATGGATTTGGTGCTCCCAGAGTGTCCTGTCACCACTGGCTGTTTGGTGACCCCATGGTGGGGTTGGGAACGTGGTGATCCCAGCACAGCCCAGGCTGGGGTGTGATGCTCCTGTGTCTGTTACCAGGGTGGTGGTTTTGGTGCTCCCAGAGTGTCCTGTCGGCAATGGCTGTTTGGTGACCCCATGGTGGGGTTGGGAAGGTGCTGCTCCCAGCTCAGCCTGGGCTGGGGTGTGATGCTCCTGTGTCTGCTACCAGGGTGGTGGGTTTGGTGCTCCCAGAGTGTCCTGTCACCACTGGCCATGTGGTGACCCCATGGTGGGGTTGGGAAGGTGCTGCTCCCAGCTCAGCCTGGGCTGGGGTGTGATGCTCCTGTGTCTGCTACCAGGGTGGTGGGTTTGGTGCTCCCAGAGTGTCCTGTCAGCAATGGCTGTTTGGTGACCCCATGGTGGGGTTGGGAGGGTGCTGCTCCCAGCTCAGCCCAGGCTGGGGTGTGATGCTCCTGCAGCCAGAGAGTCCATTCCTCCCCTTCCCAGCCTCCTTCCTGCCATGGGCAATATTCAGAATGTCTTTCATCCCTTTTTGGTCCCTGTGCTGTGTCCCACTCTCTCCATCCTGCTTTCCTTGCACATCCAAGAGCCTCAGGGAGGCTGGGACAGCAGAGGGGAACCCTCTGTGCTCCTCCAGAAAAACTGCTTGATACTGCAGAAAAACTCCCTGATATTTCCATAAAAACTCTGAGATATTTCCATAAAACCTCCCTAATATTTCCATAAAACCTCCCTGATATTTCCATAAAAACTCCTTTATATTTCCATTACAACTTCTTGATATTTCCACAGAAACTCCCTGATAATCCCATGAAAATTCCTTGATATTTCCATAACTCTCCCCGATATTTCCATAAAACCTCCCTGATACTTCCACAAGAACTCCCTGATATTTCCTCGAAACCTCCCTGATATTTCCATAAAAACTGACTGATATTTCCACAGAAACTCCCTCATATTTCCTTAAAAACTCCTTGATATTGCCATAAAAGCTCCCTCATGTTTCCAGAAAAACTCCTTGTTATTCCATAAAGACTCGCTGATTATTTCCATAAAAACTCCCTGATATTTCCACAAAAACTCCCTGATATTTCCACAAAAACTCCCTGATATTTCCATAAAAACTCCCTGATATTTCCATAAAAACTCCCTGATATTTCCTTAAAAACTCCTTGATATTTCCATAAAAACTGACTGGTATTTCCATAACCCCCCCAGATATTTCCACAAAAACTCCCTGATATTTCCGTGAAAATTCCTTGATATTTCCATACCCCCCTCGATATTTCCATAAAACCTCCCTGATATTTCCAAAACCTCCCTGATATTTCCTTGAAACCTCCCTGATATTTCCATAAAAACTGACTGATATTTCCACAGAAACTCCCTCATATTTCCTTAAAAACTCCTTGATATTGCCATAAAAGCTCCCTCATGTTTCCAGAAAAACTCCTTGATATTCCATAAAGACTTGCTGATTATTTCCAGAAAAACTCCTTTATATTTCCATAAAAACTCCCTGGTATTTCCATAAAAAACTCCTTTATATTTCCATTAAAACTTCTTGATATTTCCACAAAAACTCCCTGATATTTCCATGAAAATTCCTTGATATTTCCATACCCCCCCTTGATATTTCCATAAAACTTCCCTGATACTTCCACAACTCCCTGATATTCCCTAAAACCTCCCTGATATTCCCTAAAACCTCCCTGATATTCCCATGAAAACTCCCTGCTGGGAGACAGACCAGAACATGCCCGTGGTTTGTTTTTATTCTTTGCAGAATTTATTTCACACAAAATAACAGCAGAAAGGGCATTTTGTGGATCCCTCTTAGAATCTGAAAAGGAACTGGTATGTTTGGGTTTGTTTCAGTAAATATTTCAGACCTGGAAATTATACAAAGAATGAAAAAAAAAACAACAAAAAAAGGGATTTTCTGGGTCTTTAAAGCCTAATTCGTATCAGGCTGTGAATTTCGTGACCTACTTTTAGAGCTGAGCTGAATATTGGGCAAAATAGAGCAAAATGTGCTCCATCTTCATAAAACACCAAGGGATGAAAGGGTTTTAAAGTTAGGAAAACATCCTGCAGTGGGAGAAGATGGGAGAGGAGGAGAGGACAGGGCTGGGGGAGGGCCAGGAGAGGGGCATGGGAAGGTGGTGGAGGGCAGGGGAAGATCCTTCTCCATGGCACTGCCCTCCCTGGATGGTTCCAGCAGCAGCTTGTGCTGAGCCTGGTTGGGGAGGGCAAAGAAGGACATGAGGGAAGGGACAATCTCCCCTGAGGATGGTGATTTTTTTTTTTTTAAAGAGAGGAGGGCACTGCAATGGGGTTAAAACATGCAGGAGGTCAGGACCCACCTCCATCCTGGTGCTGTCCCAGCACGTTCCTCATCTCACCTTCCACCTCCCCTGCCAGTCACCTTAAAGCCAAACCATCTGGTGGGACAGAGGGTTTGCTCTGGGATCCTGCAATCCATGTGCAATCCATTTTTATGGATGTCCATGATGTGTTAAGAGCAATGGGCAACACCTATAGACTCATGGAATGGATTGGGTTGGAAAAGACCTCCAAGATCAGCAAGTCCAACCCTTGATCCAACCCCACTGTGATCACCAGCCCAGGGCACGGAGTGGGTCAGGGTTAGGGCTGGGCATGGAGTGCCCTGGGCTGGTGATCACAGTGGGGTTGGATCAAGACGTGGTGGATTCTCACTCAGTGCCACATCCATAGAATCACAGAATGGATTGGGTTGGAAAAGCCCTCCGAGATCAGCAAGTCCCATCCTTGATCCAACCCCACTGTGATCACCAGCCCAGGGCACAGAGTGCCCTGGGCTGGTGATCACAGTAGGGTTGGATCAAGACAGTGGGGTTGGATCAAGACATGGTGGATTCTCACTCAGTGCCACATCCATAGAATCACAGACTGATGGAATGGATTGGGTTGGAAAAGCCCTCTGAGATCATCAAGTCCAACCCTTGGGCCAACTCCAGTCCCTTTACCAGATCATGGCACTCAGTGCCACGGCCAAGCTCAGCTGAAAAACCTCCAGGGATGGGGAATCCACCCCCTCTCTGGGCAGCCCATTCCAATCCCTGAGCACTCTCTCTGCAAAGAATTTCTTTCTGCTCTCCAACTTCAATTTCCCCTGGCAGAGCTTGAGCCCATCGTGCCCCCTTGTCCTATTACTGGCTGTCCTTCTTCACGTGGTTGGTATTTATACCCCATTGCTGGGAGGGAGTGGGGGAAAAGGACACAATTTGATTAGTTTGGGCTGGTTTGGTTTTTTGTTTTTTTTTTTTTTTTGACAGAAGAGTTTAGCAAGAGTTTTCAGACACACCTTGTTTTTAGGGAAAAATGTTTAGATGGGATATTGGAAAGGCCGTGAGGGAGCCCCGAGATCGCCCGGCGGGCCCTGCTCGTCTCATCCCGCTGTCGGTGCCAACTCCGATCCCGGTGCTGCTCCCGATCCCGATCCCGATCCCGGTCCCGGTCCCGGTCCCGATCCCGATCCCAATCCCGATCCCGATCCCGACCCCGATCCCGGTGCCGCTCCCGATCCCAATCCCGACCCTGATCCTGACCCCGATCCCGACCCCGACCCCGATCCTGACCCCGATCCCGACCCCGATCCCGATCCCGGTGCCGCTCCCGATCCCAATCCCGACCCTGATCCTGACCCCGATCCCGACCCCGACCCCGATCCTGACCCCGATCCCGACCCCGATCCCGATCCCGGTGCCGCTCCCGATCCCAATCCCAACCCTGATCCTGACCCCGATCCCAACCCCGACCCCGATCCCGGTCCTGATCCTGATCCTGATCCCGATCCCGACCCCGACCCCGATCCCGCTGCCGCTCCCGATCCCAATCCCAACCCTGATCCTGACCCCGATCCCAACCCCGACCCCGATCCCGGTCCTGATCCTGATCCTGATCCTGGTGCCGCTCCCGATCCCAATCCCAATCCCAACCCTGATCTCGATCCTGATCCCGATCCCGATCCCGATCCCGGTGCCGCTCCCGATCCCAATCCCGATCCCAATCCCGACCCCGACCCCGATCCCGATCCTAATCCCAATCCCGACCCCGATCCCAATCCCAATCCCGGTCCCTCTCCTGATCCTAATCCCAATCCTGATCCCGACCCCAGTCCCGACCCCGATCCCGACCCCGATCCCAATCCCGATCCCAATCCCGATCCCGGTCCCGCTCCCGGCGGTTCCCATGGGTTGTGTCCCTGTGATGCCGTGAATGACCCTCTCCCCAAACCAGGACTCTGAGCCACGTTAGTGCAGGGTAAGATAAAAGTAAAGGTCCTTTAATATCACAGGGCCTGCAGCCCACAGGAATACAGGATGACATCCATGTGTCCCAGTTCTTGTTTCCATGGCTTTTATAATCAGACCCCTCCAATCATTGCTTTACACATTTCTCAGTCCAGCCCCAGTCCCACCCCTGGACCAACCCCTGGAATTGGGTTTGGGGTCGTCAGGACCCTCTGTCTTCATCAGCTCTTCTTCCTCAGGCACACAAAGGTCTCTTGGAGCTCATCCAGTTCTGGCTTTTGGGTCACTCTGACCTGTGTTTATGTTTCATTCTGTGGGCCTCTGATATCCTTCAGCTCTACCTTGGAAAGGAGTCTAAACAAGATTAATTAACTAAAGGAATTTGAGCTCCCTGTTCTGGGACAGGGGTAGTGATAGAAAGGCATTAAACTGTTAGAAATATTAACCCTCTAAAAATCCACAACTACTGTGTTCCTAAAATCTACAAAATGTGAAAATCAGAACAAAAACCCCTTTGGCATCACCCGGGTATCTCTGCAGAGGGAAAAATGGGGTTAATTTGAGCTTTCTGAGAGGTTCACACTGTGAGTGTGGCCACTGCAGGTGCAGAGACATCAGCCCCAGCACTGACAGGGTTTTTAAGGTTAAACCCCCAGATTTCTTGTCTTTGTGGAATAACCAGAGCCATAATTTGGAGGGGATTCAGCTGGGCCATCTCATCTGGACTGTGCTCATGCCAGGAAAGGTTGGACCAGGCCATCCTCGAGATCCCTTCCAGCCTGATGATGATGATGATTCTAGTCTGTGATTATTAGAAATGTGCTGCAATAATTTGCAGCTGGCTCTGGGGGAGGTTTGGAGGTGGAGTGTTGGGCTCTTGTCCTGCCTGTCCCCTTGTCCCCTGTCCGTGGTGGCACCGGTGCCACCCGAGCCTCAAACCTCTGCTGGTGTGGAAGGAACAGAAATAACTTGCAGTTGTTTGGGAGCCAGGGAACTATTTTTGGTTGGGTGTAAAAGTGAGGCTTGTTGGTTTTTTTTTTTTATCTTGGAAAGTCAGTGAGTAGGTCACACATCTGAGAAGGGTTTTCTCCTGAGTTTTGGGGTGTGTGGTGAGTGCTGGGGGCACCCAAGGGTCCCTCTGGGGCTCAGCCAGCCCCTGGACCCTGGGGAGGGTGAGTGTGTGGCCTGAGGGGAGTAGGTTGGAGGAAAATGCAATAAAGTGGATGATTTGCAGAAGAACTGAAGTTACAGCTGGGAGTGTTTGACGTGGGGACTGATCAGACTGGGTGGGAGAGGCTTGGGATGTCCTTCTGTGTCTGGTCCAGTGGAGCCCAGAAGGAACAGGCTGAGGTCAAAGCCCAGGCTGGGCAGAGGGGAGGGCTGGGTTGTGTGGATCAACATCAGCCCAGCTGATCCTCAGGAGGTGTCCCCCAGGAGTCCCTCCCTGTGTCCCCCAGGAGTCCCTCCCTGTGTCCCCCAGGAGTCCCTCCCAGTGTCTCCAGGAGTCCCTCCCCACTGCTGCTGTCCCAGCCCTCCCAGTGTCCCCAGAGTCCCTCCCCACTGCTGCTGTCCCAGCCCTCCCAGTGTCCCCCAGAGTCCCTCCCCACTGCTGCTGTCCCAGCCCTCCCAGTGTCCCCAGGAGTCCCTCCCTGTGTCCCCCAGGAGTCCCTCCCTGTATCCCCCAGGAGTCCCTCCCAGTGTCCCCAGGGGTCCCTCCCCACTGCTGCTGTCCCAGCCCTCCCAGTGTCCCCAGGAGTCCCTCCCTGTGTCCCCCAGGAGTCCCTCCCTGTATCCCCCAGGAGTCCCTCCCAGTGTCCCCAGGGGTCCCTCCCCACTGCTGCTGTCCCAGCCCTCCCAGTGTCCCCAGAGTCCCTCCCCACTGCTGCTGTCCCAGCCCTCCCAGTGTCCCCCAGGGGTCCCTTCCCTCTGCTGCTGTCCCAGCCCTCCCAGTGTCCCCAGGAGTCCCACCCAGTGTCCCCAGAGTCCCTTCCCACTGCTGCTGTCCCAGCCCTCCCAGTGTCCCCCAGAGTCCCTCCCCACTGCTGCTGTCCCAGCCCTCCCAGTGTCCCCAGGAGTCCCACCCAGTGTCCCCAGAGTCCCTCCCCACTGCTGCTGTCCCAGTCCTCCCAGTGTCCCCCAGGAGTCCCTCCCCGTGTCTCCAGGAGTCCCTCCCCACTGCTGCTGTCCCAGCCCTCCCAGTGTCCCCCAGGAGTCGCTACCAGTGTCCCCCAGGAGTCCCTCCCAGTGTCCCCCAGGAGTCCCTCCCAGTGTCCCCAGGAGTCCCTCCCAGTGTCCCCCAGGAGTCCCTCCCAGTGTCCCCCAGGAGTCCCTCCCAGTGTCCCCAGGAGTCCCTCCCCACTGCTGCCTGAGATTTGGAGTTTTGAGGGACAGTCACCATGTTCTGTTGGTCCTTCTGGGAGCAGATGGAATGTAACTGGGAGTGAGACCTGGGCAGGTTTCTCAGCAGCCCCAGAGGGCGAGTCTGCTCCAAGCCCTGCTCTGCCAGGGGCTTCTCTTGCATCCCAGGGGTAAACCAGATGTTAGTGCAGAGGGGAGAACTTTCCCCCTCTCAGCCTGGAAAGTTGCCTTTGTAGGGGTTGTCCAGTCCCCTCAGATCAGTTACTGCAGGAGAAAACCATTTGGTGGCATTAAGATGAATGAAATTGTGTTGGATTTTGACACTCCCAAGAGGGGGATGAGATGAAGGGAAGTTACACCTGAAGGGAAGTTCTGGCCAGGTGGGGGTTGGTCTCTTCTCCCAGGCACTCAGCAATAGGACAAGGGGGCACGATGGGCTCAAGCTCTGCCAGGGGAAATTGAAGTTGGAGATGAGAAAGAAATTCTTTGCAGAGAGAGTGCTCAGGGATTGGAATGGGCTGCCCAGAGAGGGGGTGGATTCCCCCTCCCTGGAGGTTTTTCAGCTGAGCTTGGCCGTGGCACTGAGTGCCATGATCTGGTAAAGGGACTGGAGTTGGCCCAAGGGTTGGACTTGATGATCTTAGAGGGCTTTTCCAATCCAGTCCATTCTGTGATTCTGTGATTCTGTGGATGTGGCACTGAGTGAGAATCCACCATGTCTTGATCCAACCCCACTGTCTTGATCCAACCCCACTGTCTTGATCCAACCCCACTGTCTTGATCCAACCCCACTGTGATCACCAGCCCAGGGCACTCTGTGCCCTGGGCTGGTGATCACAGTAGGGTTGGATCAAGGGTTGGACTTGCTGATCTTGGAGGTCTTTTCCAACCCAATCCATTCTATGATTCTGTGATTCTATGGATGTGGCACTGAGTGAGAATCCACCATGTCTTGATCCAACCCCACTGTGATCACCAGCCCAGGGCACACAGTGGGGTTGGATCAAGGGCTGGACTTGCTGATCTCAGAGGTCTTTTCCAACCCAATCCATTCTATGAGATGATCCTTCAGGATCCTTCTGACCCAAACCATTCTGTGATCTCCTGGCAGGAGACTGTTTTTGGTGTTTAGACTTGGCCTCAGCCCTGTTTCCTTAGAAACCCAGTGAATTCCACTTGGCTGTGCCTGCCCAGCAGGAGTGTGTGCTGAGCAGAGCAGCAGTTCCAGGAGCCCCAGCACTGGCTGTGCCTCTTGGCACCTCTGCTGCCACCCCTGGCATGCCAGCCAGGCAGAGGATATGACAAATCCTGGACTCACAGAATGCCAGGGAGAGGGATCCCATTGACTTTCCCCTTTTCCATGTTATTCCAATCCTGCACTGTCACCAGGGTGCAAATTCCTCACAAATTACAGGGAGGATTGGAAGGTGCTGAGTGTTTCTCCCTCTGGATATTATACTGAAAATAAACAGGGATTAGGAGCCAAATATCCTTGGTTTGAGCCACCTCTATCTTGACTTGGAGCCTCTTGCTTTGCTCCAGCAGGTGCTTATGGAGATATTTTCCCTCCAACTTCCCTTTCTCCTTTAATCCCTTGACTTCTGATCTGTGCTGCTGCTGAGGGGTTTAGAGAATTAGTAAATATACACAATAAATTTTGTTTTGACTGTCTGCAGAGGCAGTAAAGATTTTTTTGGAGATGTCTAATGAGTTGTTTAAGCAGGATCTTCTTGCTTATAAATCCCACTTGGCTGATTAAAATCACCATTTCCAATGCTTCTCTCATTAAACCATATAAAAATGATTTCTCATAGATGCCTCCCAACTTGATTAAGTTAATTTACTGCCTCGTCACTGAAATTTTAATTTCTGGATATATAAACATTTCTTTATGCTTTCCTTACTTCCTTAATTACAGGTTTTAGGTTGTGTGGGTAATCAGATGTGGGAAGGGGGAGCAGAGCCAGCACATCCCTGGAGAGAGGGAGGGAAGGAGGGACCTGGGGCTTCTGACCCCTCCTGGGCCTCCCTGGGCATCAGGGCTGAGCTGGGCAAAGTCAGGCTCTCCTTCTCCTTCCATTTCCCTTTTTCCCTTTTCCCCTTTCCCTTTTCCCCTTTCCCTTTTCCCCTTTCCCCTTTCCCTTTTCCCCTTTCCCTTTTCCCCTTTCCCTTTTCCCCTTTCCCTTTTCCCCTTTCCCTTTTCCCCTTTCCCTTTTCCCCTTTCCCTTTTCCCCCTTTCCCCTTTCCCTTTTCCCCTTTCCCTTTTCCCCTTTCCCCTTTCCCCTTTCCCCTTTCCCCTTTCCCCTTTCCCCTTTCCCCTTTCCCCTTTCCCCTTTCCCTTTCCCTTTCCCTTTTCCCTTTCCCTTTTCCCTTTCCCTTTTCCCTTTCCCTTTCCCTTTCCCTTTCCCTTTCCCTTTCCCTTTCCCTTTCCCTTTCCCTTTCCCTTTCCCTTTCCCTTTCCCTTTCCCTTTCCCTTTCCCTTTTCCCCTTTTCCCCTTTTCCCCTTTTCCCCTTTTCCCCTTTTCCCCCTTTTCCCCTTTTCCCCTTTTCCCCCTTTTCCCCTTTTCCCCTTTTCCCCTTTTCCCCTTTTCCCTTTCCCCCCTTTTCCCTTTCCCCCTTTTCCCTTTCCCCCCTTTTCCCTTTCCCCCTTTTCCCTTTCCCCCTTTTCCCTTTCCCCCTTTTCCCTTTCCCCCCTTTTCCCTTTCCCCTTTTTTCCCCCCTTTTTTCCCCCCTTTTTTCCCCCCTTTTTTCCCCCCTTTTTTCCCCCCTTTTTTCCCCCCTTTTTTCCCCCCTTTTTTCCCCCCTTTTTTCCCCCTTTTTTCCCCCTTTTTTTCCCCTTTTTTCCCCCTTTTTCCCCCTTTTTTCCCCCTTTCCCTTCCCCTTTCCCACCAGCCCTTTCTTTTAGCCAAACATCTGAGCAGACAGATTTTTAGGGGGCCACAGGAGGGGTCACAGCCAAGGATGTTTGAGGGGTCTGGGGATCTCCTGGGGATCTCCTGGGGATCTCCTGACTCTCCCTGTGACAGGACAAGGGGTTTAAAGTAAAACAGGGAAGATGCAGATCAGGTATCAGGGAGAAATCCTTCCCTGGAGGGAGGGCAGGCCCTGGCACAGGTTGGGCAGAGCAGCTGTGGCTGCCCCTGGATCCATCCCTGGGAGTGTCCCAGGCCAGGCTGGAGCCCCCTGGGCTGGTGGGAGGTGTCCCTGCCCATGGCAGGGGTGGCACTGGGTGGGCTTTGAGGTCCCTTCCAACCCAAACCACTCCAGGACTCTGTGACCCACACCTGCTGTGTGGGGAGTGCTCTGGGGTCATCCCAGCTGCAGACCCCAGGAATTTTCCCTGGGAATGCTGGAGGGTGCTCAGGGCTGGCTCTGGCACTGGGTT